>NC_140943.1:90671746-91871746 GCF_014529385.1 Adiantum capillus-veneris | reverse complement strand
GGTAAGGCATCAAGAACAGTCTGCACAAGGGAACTGTCTTAAATGACTTCACCTGCAGAAATAAGCTTCTCATTGATATCCTTGACACTAGCAAGGAAAGTGTCCATATCATCTTCCTCATGCATAATCTTCAACTCCAGCTCTTTACGCTACAAAGCAATTTTAGCCTCATTGCGAGACCTGCTAGAATATCCCAAGCCTGTTTTGCAGATTTTGTTGAACGGATGTGAGGAACAATGGTGCGCTTCACAGACAACGCAATCAATGCATGAGCCTGCGCATCCTTAACACCCCAACGAGCTTGTTCTGACGTAGGCAAAACAACTCTAACAGCTGCAATCCTTGCAGCAAGACCTGCAACATCCTCAACATCGCCTACATCCTCAGAACCAGGACGTACATCAATGCCCTGCACAATGTTCCAGACACCCTTTGACACAAGAACATGTTGCATCATATAACCCCACATAGGGTAGTTGTCCCCATCCAACCTATCCTCAACAACAAACATCTTGAACACATCTGTGTTGTTGTTGTCAGCCATGGTAAATGCTGCACCTGATGTGAAAACTGCCCAAAAATAGGAGAAATGGAGCGAGAACAACCTGTGCTATATAGCACAAACCATAGAAGACTATAAGGCACCTGTTATGCAGAAAACGACACTAACAAAAATTCTGCACAAAATGACAAAATAGCCTGTGCAGTACTGCCTGTAGTGGAAACGGAGGCCGAAATGAGCCCAAATCAAAATTCTAAGCAGACCGAGCTCTTCGAGTTATCCCAAAAATTTTGTCGACCTGCGAACGCTCTCCAAAGCTCACTGAAATCGGAGAAAGTGAGCAGGCGTGTGTTGGAGCAGCTGGCGACTAAGCCTGGGAGGACGTGACCTGCTCTGATACCAATTGTTGGAATTAGGGTTGCAAAGAAACACACACAGCTTGGAGAAGATGAAGGAAGCTCAAGGCACACAATAGAGAGTGTGTTACTTAGTGTGCAATGGAAAGATAGATAGCCCTAGAGTGATGGGCGTATATACAATGCACGGGGGAAAAAACCTCCTAAAGAGGGAAAAAATGCCCCGACGGTCCTAGTGTGTTCACACACATCACTACCACATGTATATGGTAACACTCATAGCACGTCCCACTTTCCTTGCTGGCTTGCACCAAGGCGTTGTACCATGATCTTGATTCCACTTTCATTAACAATGGAAAAATACACAAACGTGAAGCATCTTCATCCCTTCTAAAGACAACACATGCTATTTCGAGATTATCTAGTGAATCCGAAGCATCTTCCCCCACCTTACCCGTGAAGGTTGGGAAGGAAATGTTTTTCATTGCAAAACAAGATTTTTTTTCCAAACTTTTTCTTTTTTTTCTTAAACACAAGTAGCTTAGCGGCTTATAGCGGCTTCTTACAAGGTTGGGTGGATAGATCAAAACAGAATGAAAATTGAAACGTTAAAGGAGTGATTGTAATCCAACACATTGAGGATAATGGGATTTAGGAAGCTAAGGATCTCTCCTAGTGCCGCAGCACCAAACAAGAACACAATCTTCTGCTGATAGAAGATCTTCCTATCTACATATATATGTACGTGCATGTGTTGCAAAAACCTAAACGAAAAAGCGGTTGGTCCGTTATCCATGATGCACCGAGTGTAGAGTACTCACTTATACCCTTACCATGTCGTTGTTGACAAGTCGGCACATCCACAGGAGGTCATCGCCCTTCATGGGCTCCACCTTCCCTTCATTGCTTAGCACATATGGAGTGATGGTGACGTGTTTGACTGCTCCTAGCCTTTTAGTTAGCAACAGCTGCAAGTAGTTATCATAATCGGCTCGTTGCATGAATTCCTCACCATTTAATTGTAGCTCATCTTCGGCCCACTGGTTTGACCCGTAGTAGACAGTTTCTTTACGATGAGTTGCACGGGGAGAGAAGGAAGGCCCTCTACCCTCCTTCCAAAGCAGCAAGGACAGTAGCCAAACAGCTCCTCTCTAGCGCATGGGAACCTCCTTATCACCTCCTCTTCGGGGTTGTCGAAGTGAACTGGCAGCACTCACATATGCACCACAAATCGATAGGCGATCTTCCACCACTTTACCTTGGATGACTTTCTTTTTGGCAGCCTGGGCACGATTCTGCTTTCCAGAGCCAAACTTGAAGCACTCGCATGGCCAGGTGTTTCTTCTTCCTTGGGGGTCATGTGATTTAGGATTTGCCTAGCCCCCCTCCTTTTCCCATGGTAGCATGAGCAGCCCCTTTGGGCCACTTAGGAGCCGAGGCTACACTTTTATTTTCAGATTCCTTGGGGAAGAGAGGCTTTTTAACCTCTTTCCTTCCTTAAATTTATGGATGATTTCTTCACGGTGGACGTCGATGTAGAGGATTTCCGCTTCTGCTTTACTTCCCTTGATTGATAGAGTGCGGTGGGTGATGACAATGAGAGCATCCTGTTGCCCTCCCTCTGGTGGCTCTTGATTCACGGCTAGAATGAGAGATGCAAGATGGACAACGTACTTCTTGGATGTTGACGACGGTGTATTTTGGCAGCAGCAATTCGATGAAGGCTCTTAGTACTTCTTCAATTTCTTCCTCCTCTGATCTCCAATTGGAGAATTCCCGCAGTCACTCATCCCTGGTCGACAACGTGCATCGTTTTTAGCGTTGTAAACTTTAGGATTCTGAGAAGCCCTCCTCCGTGGGGGCACCAAATGACAAGTGCAAGCGCAAAAAGGACCCCAGCGACCTCTGCGCCAGGCCCCTTTACGCAGAACTCATCAAAGAGTGAACAGGGGGCACCACCTAGCTTTGAGCGGCTAGGACGCGAACAACAGCGATTCAAATAACACTAACACACCATACCACATAGCGAGAGAGAGAGAGAGAGAGAGCGAGAGAGAGAGAGAGAGAGAGAGAGAGAGAGAGAGAGAGAGAGAGAGAGAGAGAGAGAGATAGAGAGAGAGAGAGAGAGAGAGTGCGTTCTCTAGGGAAATTTTGTGTGTGCAAAGATCCTACTCCTGTGCATAGTGACCCTTGGAGTCGATGTGTGTGCATGACTTCTCTTTCAAATGCTGACCCCCTAATAGTGACCTCTCAGTGCTCTTATATAGGTGCAGGCTGCATTTGTTTAGTATAAACTAATTAGGTTTAGAGCCTAAGGTGGAGAGTGTAAGGTTTCCAGTGTAATTGATATTTTGGCCTCTTGCCACAAGAGCAGCTACTTGATATACAGGTTTGACTTGTCCCCAATAGTCGTCCACGTAGTATTGTGGACTTTCTTCAAGTACATCCATCCCATAGGCAATATTCGGATCTATATCTTCCTCACAGCCTTCCAAACAAGAAATAGATGACTCACAACCCACTTGATTCACAGAAGTGATTCTCGGATGTGGTGGTTGCGGTCCTAGCACTGGAGGTGGTAAAGGTGTTGTTTGAAGAACATTTTGGGCCCTAGGGACCATGTGTTGTGATGTTTGTTCAAGAGGTGGGGCCGGCATCAATGCAGGCACTCGAGGTGTGTCTGTCCATGCTAAGGTTTGTCTATTGTCCATCGCATGCTTAAATACTATGCAATCCTTAGCTTGATGACCATACCTTCCACATGCAAAGCAATTCCCATTGAATTTTACTCTAAAAGTAGGGCATTCAGTGGTACTATGCGGTCCATAGCATACTGAGCACCATTGTTGCTCCCTTCTTGGATACACATGATTGTTTTGTGGAGCACGATTGTCTCTAAGAATCTCTTGAATAGCCTTGGTGAGATCTGCTAAATTCGTCTCAGATATCTTTGGCTCCTTAGCAATAGGCTTTAGGGTCATTGTTGGATGATGCCCTGATGCTTGCGAGCTAATAGATTTAGGCTCAACAGACACTCTTTCTCCTTGTATCATTAAATTATCCTCCAATTGGATCGCATTGGTGGTGACTGCTTCCCAAGTGGTGATACCTCTAATGACTAAGCCATTGTAGATATCCTCATGTCGTAATCTCCTAATGAATCTATCAAGCAATTGGTTATTGTTGAAGCATTAAATTTGGATTACAACGAGAATTCAAATGCTTCAAGCGACTTATAAAGTCTCTCACCGACTCTCCTTCCTCTCGTTGGGCTTTCTGGAGCTGAGAGGCTACACCCCAAAGCACTCCCTCTCGTATGTATTCTTTCAAGAACAGTCTCCTAAGAGTAGGGTAAATCGTTTTTTCTTCCACCCTTAGGGTTCTATACCAATCCCTTGCCTTGCCTTCCCACTTAAGGTTAGGCTTAAAGCATTACTCTTATGCAGGTCATTGTGTTCTCCTAGAGAATCGCATATTTGTTCAACAACTTCGATATGCTCTCTCACATCCCCGTCTCCACTAAATTTTTGTGTGAGCTTGGCTATTTGTACTGCCTTATCTAGGATCTCTATCAGGCGCGTTACGCATATTCTCAGCAATAGATCGACCGATAGCTTGAGCAAATGTTGCCAAGTCACCTAAGTGAGCAGGCACCGTGGGTGGAGGTGCTCCAAAGACTACATGTGGAGTAGGTATTGGCATTGGGCTTGGCGCATAGGAAGCCCTTGGGTTCCACATTGGGTACGATGTTGTGCCATGTGGTGGTCCAAAGTTCATATGTGTGGCCCTAGGCATAGTAGACGTTGGATGTGGCATACTAATGCTAGCCGGTATAGTCCCATGGAAATAATAACTTGGGTGTTGTGGTTGTGGAGCATAGGTAGTTGAAACAATGGGAGGCATAGGAATACATGAGTACGAGGACCCATGGGTGTATACGATTGGTACACACTTGTAGGTACTGTTGCAGGCATTGAGCTACCATGTAGCGGTGCTTTACTAACAAATGAGTTCCATGGCATGTTTCTCGGAATGCCCATCATTGGGGTAGGCATGGTAGCCGTGGTGTCATCAAGGGAAAGATGAGCTAGACTTGGAAAGGTGAAGCTATCACTTGTGGGCTCAGATTGCACTGAGACCCCTGGAGAAACACATATGGAGGACCCATCGGACTTACCGAGGGAGTCTCCATTTGCGATAAGGTCGGTTGTTTAGCCTTTCCTATATCCAAGAATCTCATGAGACCCGTTGAAGGCATGTTGATCCCCTTGTTCTATCTCTCTAACTCAATGACCCTATGGATGACCTCACAAACTCTTTGTTGTTGATCCTCCACACTAGTAGTACCCATTGTGGATTGTAGGACATCTAACCAACCCACGTGATAGGTGTGACATGTGTATAGGTCGGTCAGAGTCTCTGTTTGTAGTTCGTACACACAATTCTCATTTAAGAACGCTCCATCTAGGATTGAGGTGCTAGGGGTGTCCTTTGAGCTAGATGGAATGTTGCTTTCTAGGGGTTGTCCCTTAGCGGTTGCTAAGTCAGGAGCACTCGATTGCTCTCTTAGCAAAGATATTGACATAGGCCCTTTAGATTTTAACTCTCTTCGTTGCTCCACCTTGCGTAAGCTCTCTATTTTCTTTTCCCTTGCTGCAAGGATATATCGCTCAACCTCTTGTACTTCAGCAAGGCTTCTACCATCGGGTAATATGACCTCGGAGGGAAATAACTCTGAAGAGTCAAGAGGTGCAGTGAATGAAGTATTCACGTGCACATTCTCTAAGGGTATAGGGTCTACGTTGGTCACGAATGGAGAATTTACCTCCCCACCCCCCTCATTTACATCATTAGCTCCATGTTCGGAGCGAGTGGCTCTACTAAAGGTTTCCTTCAGGCGGCTAAGCACGCTCGGCCCGGACCGTGGACCCATGGCATGTATGTCTTCGCTTGAGCTATCGAGATTAGGCATTGGAAAACCCTCCATGACGTCGTAGTCATAGGAAGAGTCACTAGCCACTATGTTCGGGTCTTGGTTTGTACTACCTTGGGTCCCCGCCGAGGGCCCGGAACCTAAAGTAGGTGGATATTGAGAACCGCGTAAGTCAAAATTCTCTCTAGTTGCTCCGTCTCTAGCACACGACCAGAGCGCAGATGCATGTGCCTTTGGCACCCTACAAGCGTCGGTGAATAACCTCGAAGGTTAACCGCTTACCTTTTTCAAGCGTCCGTTTTCACTAGTGTTTTACATTTTTAATGTTTTTTAATGTTTGATTTTTTTTATTAAAGTGTGTGATAGCTTGAAACGAGCGTATCACTTAGAGGGTCATTGTGTTCTTTACAACACAATTTTCGGGCATCTGAAGTTCCATTGGTCCTCAAAATATCAATTTTTAGCTACGCGTGAAGCTAAAATTGGTAATTTTAAAAAGCGACTGAGGCCTAGGCCTGAGCGTGGGCTTGGGCTTGGGTCTGGGAGATATTCCCGATCCCGGTCCTAGCTTTAAAAAAATTTAGTTTTTTTTTATTTTTTTATTTTTTTAAGGATAAGGTCGTCGCGGCTTGCGTGAGAGCACACACACACACTCTATCTACCTACTTCTAACTAATACACCTACTGTTACACACTAACACACTCTATTAGCTCTCACATATCTACTTCCTACTTACTGTACACAGAAAACTAACAACCTTAATACACAGAGAATAAACACAGTACCTTTGAAAACTCCATTAACAAAGAAAACTAACAACCTTAATACACAAAGAATAAACACAGTACCTTTGAAAACTCCATTAATAAAAAAAATACACAGTATAACACAAAATCCTTCTTCTCAACACACACACCCTCCTTCCTTACCTTTCCTACAATTGAAATCGCACCACGAAAGAAGCACAGAGTGCCATTCAAACTTAGTGTATGGCATTACCCGGCAGCGGCGCCAAAAATGTGCGTGTATATCGCACGTGTCAATGCAAGGAACTTGCCGATACACCGTGTGCGAGCCACAAATGGCTCCAAGCACACAACAAGCCTAAACTAGTAAGCTCAAAGATGACGATGGTGTGTCACTCACCGCTCTACGCTTGCTTCGTGGAGGATTCCTCGCCGCGAAGAAGAGGGAGACGCCGCTACGCCGCGCTCAACCGCCTCGCTGCCGTCGTGCCACTGCAATGCTCGATCGCATTCTCTCTCTCTCTCTCTCTCTCTCTCTCTCTCTCTCTCTCTCTCTCTCTCTCTCTCTCTCTCTCACTCACTCATACACACACACACAAGGAGATGAAGAAGAAGAAGATGGAGATGGAGCAAGAGCACTCTTCAATTGCACAAATGAGAGAATGAGTGAATTTTAGGTTTAGTGGGCTTTTATATGAGCTCACCCCATTCACACTTGGGCGCCCATGCTTAGCCAACTAATCCCTTGAATGTTCCAGTTAGAGTGCGCCTCTCATCGGCGATCACTCTTACCCTTTTCCTATTGGACCGACAAGCCCGATACCTGACTCTACAAGTAAATAATACAACATCCGTCGTAGGTGATAGGGCGTCCGTGAGTCGTGAGGGTCAACACCCGGAATTTGGGTGATGGCTTTTTCCACCCCAGTTTTTATAAAAAAAGGAATGGGTGCCATTTTTTCACCCCTGTATAGGTAGTCTTGAGACAAGCCAGTACTGGTCACAGATACTTCAGAATGACAGTACCTTGTCTTAAGTCTAAAGATGTTTGTTTGCTAAAAGAATGTTTTCAATACTGTTTTCAAGGGTTGTCTTAATGAAATTCATTTATAAAAGTTAAAAGAAATCATTGTTTTAATTGTGAAAAGAATGTGGTAGTAATTAAACAACATAAAAATCTTGTGTGAGTGCGGGGTGGTAAGTGGGAATTGACTAAGGTTGTCAATCATGGACGGGTGGACGTGATTAGTCAGGTAACTATCCATTCCCAAGCACTAAAACGTTTAGAAACTTCTTCACTTGGAAGAGGAATCCACCAACGGCTGTGCCCTCACATATGTTAGGGAGAATGTTAAGCCTAGGAATTTTGGGATGTTTTACTTAGTGGAAGTTGGAATGTGAACTTTTGTACTTTTGGGATTCCAAGGGGTTTTCTTAGGAAAGGGCATTGCCCATAAGTCTTATCAAAATATGTAACTGTCGATCAGTACCTTCTTGGGAATGTGAAGGCGGAAGTTAAGGCGGATTTAGTCTGTTGTCAATTTCTGTGTCCAGTTCCAGTTCCATTCTGATTTCTGTGTTTGCCCGTTCTGAATGTCTGTACTTTAAACACTTGGCGATCACGGTGTAAGTGCGATGTAGCATGGATAGATTCAGGTTTCTCTTGTAGGAGCGAGTGTTGGGGAAATGAAGGGAGCATGTTCATAATAGTGTGAGTTGGCATGGGTAGTTGGTTGCACTCTGGAGGAAGCGGAGGAAGATATATTCCCGTATTGGACAAGGTCAGTTGCTAGGCGGTTTCGGCAGTTGCATGGGCGAGATGGTCAGCGTTTGGAACTGCAGAGAATTTTAGATTATACTGATATGCACCGAGTTTCTATTGGGGAAGATTCAGATGATACTGTGGAGGATTTGGATGGTGCAGAGGATTATCTAAGGGATAGATGGGAAGAAGAAGTACCGAATGAAGAGCAGGATATATTTTCGCGGTTGTTTGCGATTGCAGTTATTCAACATGCAGTGGCGCGAAGGAGATTGATTTTTGATCCGTTGGGAAGTACCAGTGCAGGAAATCCTGTACAAACAGGTGGATCTACAAATATAGCAACGGCTAGGCAGGATATGCGCGTCAAATTCCAGACCTTTTCAGGAAAGTCAAAAGAAGACCCCAATTGCCACATATCTCAATACGAGACAAGATGGCAGGCTAGAGGATTTGCCAGAGTGTACAATGCCCGGGCTAAGATGCGCCAGTTTGAGGCTACTTTGGATGGGAAGGTTATGCAGTGGTTCAATAATTTTCCAACATGTCATTTTGCTGATTATGATGGATTGAAAGCAGCATTTTTGAACAGGTTTAGAAAGGAAAAGACTCCACATGATGCGTTGACCAAGCTTAGGAAAGTGAAACAAAGGAAAATGTTTGTTGAGGATTATGGACAAAAGTTTAACCAATATGTGAGAAGGTTGTCTTCTCAAGATAGGCCAACTGATGAAATGCTTGCTGGATATTTTTTGAATGGATTAAGGAAGGAAATGAAGAATGTTGTTGCTGGAGTTGATGTTGTAGGTGGATTACAAGCATTAGTGGAAACATCTCAAAGAGCAGAGAAAAGGTTTGGGGTCTCTCGTGGGAAAGCAGCCAAGAGGTCATCTAAAGAAAAGAAGAAAAGTAGGTCGAAGAAAAAGAAGAGGTCAGATAATTCGGATTCGGACAGCGATTCGGATTCGAAAATGGATACTGATTCAGATACAAAAACGGATTCTGATAGTGAAGAGGATTCCACTGAGGATTCGGATTCAGAAGAAGATGAGGATAAGAAGAAGAAAGGCAAGAAGAAGTCGTTAAGTACTTCTCATATTGGGACCTTTGATCTACTTCTGTACATAGGCTTTTAGTAGATCAAGAATTATTAGGTTAGATATTTCACTTTGGCCATTCGTTTGCGGGTGATAGGCCAAAGAGAAGTTTAGCCTTGTCCCTAAATTCTCAAAGAGATCCTTCCAAAAATTACTGGTCATTCTAGGATCTCTATCTGACACTATGGACATTGGCAAGCCATGGTACTTGAAGATTTGTGATATAAAGAGGGTTGCCATTTGATGGGCTTTGATAGTCCTTTTGACAGGTATGAAATGTGCTTGTTTGCTAAACCTGTCTACTATCGTCCATATTCCTGTATTCCCATGGATAGACTTGGGCAATCCATAGATATGCTCTCCCATGGTGAATTAGGGATTCGCAAAGGTTGAAGCAATCCAGGTTGCTTCCCTCTATCAAACTTGGTCTTTTGGCATACCACACAGATTTCATGGCAGGCCAATAGAAATATGGTTCTATCCCTTTTAGGGTAGACTGAACCCCTCTATGCCCCGCATAAGGAGGAGCATGAGAATCATACATTATTTCTTACGTAGTGAGTTAGTAATGCATAGTCTATTGCCATAGAGAAGATAACCATCTTGTAGGGTAAATGGTTCTTCTTTCTTCCCTAGTGCAAGGGCTAAAATCAAATCTCTAAAATCGGGATCAATAGCATACTCAGATAGATCATTGTGAGTTGCTATGGAAACCGCATTCACTATCGGTCGTCTTGAGAGTGCATCGGCTACTTGATTATGCTTGCCAGCAATGTGAGCAATATGAAAATGAAATTGCGAAAGGAGATTTTCCCACCTCATTTTTTTTGTCAGAGAGCTTGATCTGCGTCATGAAGTACTTATTAAGACTTTGGTGATCCGTCCGCAGAATGAAAGGAGTCCCCAGTAAATAGTGCTTCCACGAGTCTAGAGCATGTAGAAGTGCTAAGAGTTCCTTCTCATATATGCCTAGAGCTTGCTCAACAGGGTCAAGCCTTCGACTTTCATAGGCCATGGCATGCCCTTCTTGGAGCAAAACAACTCCAAGGTAATCACCATAGACGTCGCATTGGACCTCAAATGGCTTCGAGAGATCGAGAAGTGTAAGCACAAGTTGAGAGATAAGCTTCTCTTTAAGCGTTTCAAAAGCATTGTTCTCCTTGGTGGACCATATATACCTAATTTTTTTCTTTGTTAGGTCATGTAATGGTCCCGCGATTTGTGAGAACTTTTCTATGAAGCGTCTATAGTATGCACACATACCTATAAAGCTTCTTAGTTCTGTAGATTCCTTGGATTAGGCCATCCTTTTATTACCTCTAGATTTGATGGATCCATTTGGATGCCATCTTGAGAGATAATGTGACCTAAATACTAAATCTCTTGTAAGAAAAATTCACTTTTCTTTCGATTAATATGAAGTTTATTCTCTCGTAAAACTTGAAATATTACCTAGAGGTGTTGCTTGTGTTCGTCTAGTGAATTAGAGTAGATGATTATATCATCAAAGACCACTCTAGTAAAGGTTCGGTGAGGTCTAAATAGCTTCTCCATCAAGTGGTTAAATGTGGTTGGTGCATTGGTCAAGCCAAAAGGCATGACAATGTACTCATAAAGACCAAACGTAGTGCGAAATGTGGTCTTTACAATGTCTTGATCAACTATCCTTATGTGATTTGTAGCCACTTTTTAGGTCAATCCTACTGAAGTAGGTGGACCCTTGTAGCTTATCAAATAGGTCTTCTACCCGTGGAATAGGAAACCTGTTTTTGATCATGAATCCAGTTAGTGCTCTATATTTGACACACATACAATATGTGTAGTCTTTCTTTTACACTAATAAAATCGATGAACAAAATGGAGATAAGCTAGGTCTAACCATGCCTTTCTCAACTAACTCATGCACTTGCCACATAATCTCCTCTTTTTGAGCTTGAGAAACTCAAATAAGGAGGTTTATCAGGCAACGTCTTGGAAGAAGTTCAATTGCATGGTCGTCATTGTCTCGTTTAGGAGGTAGTTCACAAGGGATGTCGTCAATAAAAACATCTTGAAATCCCTTGAGAAAATTGGATAACTCTAATTCCTTGTAATTGTTTATATTTTCTTTTGCTAAAATATTAGGTTCATTTTGAGAATCTTTAACAAAAATCATGTACACGAAAATAGAGCTCTTTATTTACTCATTGAAAGCTTGCGTATGTACAATGGGTATGGTGTTACCCAACTCCTTAGCATCTATGTACATATCTTTTTCCTTGAACCGAAAGTAGATTTGCCTTACAGGGAATTTAACATTGGCAACCATGCAATAAAAAACGTGCATATTTGGCTAGTAAACCCCTAATTGTTTCAAGTGATGATACATTTTAGTTTGCGAGCAATGGAATGCCAAGTCTTAAACATGTGCTTCAAAAAGATAACAATCATACTCTTGCGGACTTATGCATAATTGTAAAATGTTGCTTGAGCCTAAATGATACAAGCATCCACCAAGTGATTGAAAATTCTCGGATTTCCAAATCGTAAGTCGTTAAAATTCTTGCTTAGTCATATCAAACTTGCCTCCATAGTATAATTAACAGACTATCTCCTGTGCCACTTGGGTACCATTTCACATTGAAAAGATATGCATCAAGGATCTCATCGTCTACCCCTTCTGGAGCTTCTTCATTTAGAAATCTAGAAAGATGATCTTCTCATAGTGCATCTTTCCCTTTTTAACCACTACTATAAAATCAAACTCCAGCAATATGATAAACCATCATACAAGTCTTCTGGTTTGGCATAGTTTGTCTACAAGGTATAAGAGGGCTTAATGATCAATGAACACACACTGGTTTGCGAGGAGATAATGCCAAAATTTCTTAATAGCATATATCATCGTTAGCCCTTCTCTCTCAATGGTAATGTATTTCTTTTCACCATTATTAAGATGTTTGCTAGCAAAACAAACTGGGAAATCCATATTTCCTTCTCCTGTGGCATCTTGGCTAAGCCAAGATGCATCCTATAGAAAATGCTAAAGCATCAATGTGAACATGAAAGATCTTTTCCCAATCTGGTGCTTTTAATATTGGAGTAGATATGAGTGCACTCTTTAACTTTTTAAATGATTCCTCACACTCATCGTCCATTCAAAGACTATTATAAGTCTATACAAGGATTGTGCAATGACTGCATACATGTGTATAAACCCCCTTTAATAACCACACTGTCCCATAAAGCATTGTACCTGCTTTGCCTTGTTTGGTCTAGGCATTTCTACAATCACTTTTCTTTTATCCAAATCCGTACATATGCGGTTTTCTGAGATGATATGTCCGAGGATTTTGCCTTCTCTAACCATCAATACACACTTTTCTGGGTTAAGGTAGATCATATACATCCTACACTTCTCGAATACTCTTTTGAGGGTATCACATGTTCATCCCTCAAAAGAGAGTGTACACATAGATCATCCATATAAATTTCCAAGAGTATCCTCAAGTATTCTTTAAAAGTATGTGCCACTAATCTCTGGAATGTTGTCGAGGCATTAGTCAATCCAAACGGCATAACCCTATACGCATATATACCCCACCCTATGGAAAATGTTGTCTTATATTGATCTTCACGCGCGATTGCAAGCAGGTTGTAGAATCCCTCTAAGAAAGAATATACCCGCTTGCTTTCCACTCATTCTAGAACATGATCAGTGAGATAGGCAGGGGATAACTGTCCCTTATTGTGGCTGCATTAACCTTGACACACACTCGGAGTTTACCACTCTTCTTAAATACTACCACAATTGGAGATACCAGTCAATGTGTTATATCCATAGATGAGCTCAGCTTCCTTCAGTTTATCAATCTCTTCCTTGATGCGCTTAGCAAACATATCATTATACGTGTACATTTTTTGTCGGCTAGGCTTTGCATCAAGTTTCAATGGGATCATGTGCTGGAATATTGTCGAATGTACTCCTTTTAGATCTTTAAATGACCAAGAAAACACGTTCTTGTACTCCTTGAGAAGACTTATGAGCTTCTCTTCTTCTTCTGGACTCAGATCAGTTGCTATATAGACCGGCTTAGGCTCATCTCCTGGTTTTTCCAAGTCTATCTTCTTTGCATCCTTTGGCCCGTCATATAACTCCTTGTCCTTTTGCTCTCATATGGGTTGTGTCATTACTACCTTTTCGTCTTGTATAGTGAATTTTTTGTACTAGGAAGGCACGCTCATTTTGTCGTCGTTTTTCTCACCCTCTTCTTCACTACACTCTATTTTTGTTGCTTCCCTTAGAGTGTTCTTGAGCTCTTTGTATTTCTTCTTTCTCTAGACTTTCGTCCATTTAGTTTCTCCGAACTTGTCTAGTCCTAGTTCTTTTGTTTTCTTAGGTTTTGTTTCAGACTTTCGAGTTTGTTTTTTCGAATTTCTTATGATGACTTGTGTCTTAGATCCCAAGCTCTAGAGAATCTCCCTAAAACTTTCCTCTTTTACAAACATCAAAAATTGTGTTTTGCCCCTTGTTCTAGGTGTTGGAGAGGGGGAATGGGGGAAACACACCCGGCACAAACACAAGGGTCGCTCTATAGCTCAGGGTATTCACAGCACCCCTATCCTCTCAGAAAACACCTTCAAACCCACAACTCACCCTAGCAGACCACCGCCTGCTTGATTGCCACTGCTCACACACTCTACAAACCACCGCACAAGATATACCTACTACCATTGCATGTCTCCACCCTTACACACACACAACAACTCAATCTCACTCTCTCACTCAAAATACCA
Organism: Adiantum capillus-veneris; assembly: GCF_014529385.1. Taxonomy (NCBI): domain Eukaryota; kingdom Viridiplantae; phylum Streptophyta; class Polypodiopsida; order Polypodiales; family Pteridaceae; genus Adiantum; species Adiantum capillus-veneris. The sequence continues at coordinate 91,857,573 of NC_140943.1, read as the reverse complement.
TCGGTCCGGGGGGGCACACACTTCCACACAGCCGGCACCGAGGAGAACCATGAAAGCAGGGGAAAGATAAGGGGGGAAGGCCAAACAACAGCAAGACGAGGCAACAACGACTCGATTGCACTCCACAAAACACCTGTCTCTCAACCTGTGCTTACACTACCGGATCTCTAAAAACCATTTCAGGTCCAATGCGATGCTTGTGGTGATTGCCTTGGAGCTGTTTTGCTCCAAGAAGGGCACGCCACAGGCTATGAGAGTCGAAGGCTCGACCCTGTTGAGCAAGCTCTAGGCATATACGAAAAGGAACTCCTTGCAGTTCTACATGCCTTAGACTCATGGAAGCACTATTTATTGGGGACTCCTTTCATTCTGTGAACGGATCACCAAAGTCTTAAGTACTTCATGACGCAGACCAAGCTCTCCGACAAACAAATGAGGTGGGCAAATTTCCTTTCGCAATTTCATTTTCATATTGCTCACATTGCTGGCAAGCATAATCAAGTAGCTGATGCACTCTCAAGACGGCCAAGAGTGAATGCGGTTTCCATAGCAACTCACAATGATCTATCTTCAATGATAGATGAGTATGCTATTGATCCCGATTTTAGAGATGTGATTTCAGCCCTTGCATTAGGGAAGAAAGAAGAACCATTTACTTTACAAGATGGTTATCTTCTCTATGGCAATAGACTATGTGTTACTAACTCAATACGTGAAAAAGTAATGTATGAATCTCATGCTCCACCTTATGCGGGGCATAGAGGGATTCAGTCTACCTTAAAGGGAATTGAAACATATTTCTATTGGCCTACCATGAAAGTGAACATACAAGAGTATGTTTCCAAATGTGTGGTATGCCAAAAGAAAAAATTTGATAGAGGGAAGCAACTTGGATTGCTTCAACCCTTGCCAATCCCTAATTCACCATGGGAGAGCATATCCATGGATTTTATCTTTGGATTGCCTAAGTCTATCCATGGGAATACGGGAATATGGACGATAGTAGACAGGTTTAGTAAACAAGCTCATTTTATACCTGTCAAAAAGACTATCAAAGCCCATCAAATGGAAACCCTCTTTATTTCACAAATTTTCAAGTGCCATGGCTTGCCCATGTCCATAGTGTCGGATAGAGATCCTAGAATGACCAGTAACTTCTAGAAGGGTCTCTTTGAGAATTTAGGAACAAGGCTAAACTTCTCTTCGGCCTATCATCCACAAACTGATGGCCAAAGTGAAATAGCTAACCTAACCATTCTCGATCTACTAAAAGCCTATGTAACGGAAGTAGATCAAAGATCCCAATGGGAGAATTACTTACCCTTAGTGGAGTATGCTTACAGTAACATTGTACATACTTCCACGGGAAAAGCACCTTTCGAGGTAATTGAGGGAAGATCAAAAAGTCCCTTGCTACTTAAGGTACATGGGAAGATCTTCGCTGCAGATGAGTATAGCCGAGACCTACAAGAATCTTTCCAAAAGATTAAGGATGCTATCTCTATCTCACAGCAAAGGCAAAAGGTTGCTGCTGACAAGCACAGAAGAGCCCAAGCCTTTAAAGAAAATGATTGGGTCTTGTTAAAGTTTCCCAAGGCTCGATTAAGGCACACAACGGGCAAGAATCCTACGGGTCACCAAAAGTACTATGCTAAACTAGCAAAAAGGTACTATGGTCCCTTTCAGATTCTTAGGCCAATCAATGAGATGGCCTATCAACTCAAGTTGCCCAATCATTGGCTCATACACAATGCTTTTCATGTGAGCCTATTAAAGCCTTACAAAGGAGAGCCACCTCAAGAACCAACTATTGAAGACACACCGGAGATCGAGGACCAAGAAGAGGTGCTGCAGCCCGAGTCCATTCTCCGACATGAAGACAAGGTACTAAGAGGCGGTAAGACTATCCGACGATATCTTATTAAGTTTAAGAATTATCCTTTTGAAGATGCTAGATGGATGCAAGGCATACAATTAAAGGATAACCTAAACCTTGTCAATGCTTACAATGCTTCCCAAGAGTAAGCAAATGTACAAAATGTTAAAAATGAACAAAATTTTTGTCTTATAAGACTCTCTTTTTCTATATTTGTGCACAAAAATGAAGTAGTATGCATGCTTAGATCAAGTTTGCAGAGATGACGTCTCCCAAACACCAAGTAGAGCTTGTCACTCTACTATGGAAGACTGATAGGACTAATGTGCAGACATGCTTGCGGCAGCCTCAGGCTCTCAAGCGCCAAATGGACTAGTCATCCATTGTGGAATGATGTCGTAGGGTAACATAGGGATCCTCTACCCGCTAAGAAAAGGACTCATGAACATGCTTTATCTTCTCTACACCATAGTCGAGGACGACTATGATTTCAAGAGAGAGGTAATGTCATAATAATCAATATCTAATTCTCCTAAATGATTTTCTCATATTAAACTGATCATTTAATGTGGGGAAGGCCAGGGGAGAAAAAGCTAGAATATTGGTTAAGCTAGCAGACCGGCCATAGTAGGGATCCAAAGGAGGGAAAATAGGGATCCAAAGGGGGGGCCATCTGCAAAAGAGCCATGTGCAACAATGGGCTAAAAAGACCCTAACGTTCAACCCATTAAGACTTCCAAAATGCTAAGGTTCCAAAATTCAAAGGTTGTGTCCAAAGGTCAACCCTAGGGAAAATTGGATGCTTTGTGTGTGCCCTAAAAGTCTTTGCACATCCCTACATGGGAGGGGGCGAGCCCTAAAGGTAGGGGATGAGAGAGAAAGCCACACACACACACACAGTCTCCCTTTACACAAAGGGAATGAGGGACACATGTCAGCTCCCTAGGCCAGATGCCCACAAGGTGTGCCCAATTTCTATTGGATGACCCTTGAAGTGGACCAATGAGATTTAAGCTAGAGTAAATCTAGTTTAATTAATTTAAAAACATTTAATAAAAGAAACCAATGAGAATTAAGTCTCCTAGAAGACTATTGGGCAGTCTCCCAAGGGGTCCAATGAGCATTCAGGAGCCCCATGGCTTGCCTGATTCCTATTGGCCAGGAGGCAAAGGGGTCCAATGAGAGTTTAGTTTAATTATTTAATTACCTAAAGCTCTCACAAAAGGGGAAAGGGGGACACATGTCAAAAGGCTATCACTTATGCTGCTTAATTGTAATTGGCTTGACTTGGGGAGGGTCAATGAGGCTTCAGCAAGAGCAATTAGCAAGAGGGCTCGCCCAAGAGAGAGAGGGGGCTGATTTTTGCAAGGCATTATCACACACACACTCACACAAGCTTATGTGTGAAGAAAGAGAAGACTATCTCTTCCCAAGCCTTAATGGAGAACTCATCACCTACTCCAAGCTTGTGAGATAGAAGCCTACATCAACACTCTCTTGGCATGTGGATGCAAATCCAACCAAGAGCCAAGCTTCAATGCATGCTCATCTCCTCTACCAAGCTAATTACTAAGCTAAGCTATGCTACATATGAGTGATTATGTGAGGAGATGTACATCTTTCTCGTAAGATACTCCTTCTTCCTCTCAATCTACTCTCATGCCCTGCTAGCTCTCACCATCTTCGAAGGTGTGTGAGGTCTTGGGTCTGAGAACGGGGATAATTCAAGTTGTGTTTGTTAAGTGTTTTGCTTAGTGCATGAAGTTTCCATCTTCATTGCACTAGCTAGTCTTGAAGGAACACAAAGAATTGTATTGTACAATGTCTCTCTTGATGGGAGAAACCATAATACAAAGCCTTTTGGAGGGGGGACCGGCTCCATGAAAATCCGGTCCTCAACTGTTGTCAATAGCTTAATTTCTCTCTCTTTTGAAAGTATTGTCGATGCTATCTAACTAGGTGTTATGCTTTTTGTTGCTCTCTCCACCCAAGCACTCTTGTAATTCTCATTAGGAATCTATTCTAATGAAATGCCCACTATGTTCATGCTAATTTCCGCTACACATAAGTTATTAGGCCATTAAATGTTACACTCATATAGTCTGGCCTCTTGCCACTGAGCCCCGCATGCGGGATTATTTATCTGCCACGTGGCGGCACCGCAGAGCTCTAGCCTTTGAAGGCCTTGGAACAAGCAAAAAAATTCCTTTGTGACCCCCTCTTGGGGTGCCCACTTGGCCTCACTCCCATTCTGTGTTGACAGATCCCATTCCAGAGCTGTAAAGCCATGTCCCAAGTCTATGTCCCCGGCTCCGTTCTACGCAATTTCCACCGTCTTTTGACTTCTTTGAGCCCGCTATCCGAGACCATCAAAAACTGAGAAAATCACCCGCATACCTTTTACTGCCCAATGCTCCCAACTTCATCTCGCTGTATCTGACAGACCGAATATCCGATTGACGTGCAGTCGATTCGTGCTAGCTCCACATAACGCACACTTCCAATGAGAATCTTGGCGAGGCTCAAAAGACTCCAAATGGCACATTTTCCAATGTGGTCAAATGAGCACAGACCCGGCCCCCGAAAAATCTTCAACTGACCATATCTTGCTAACCAGAGCTCCGACTCGCAATCCGAGAAGACAGGCATGCTCCATAACTCAAGCTCTATACATGTATGCACTGACATCAGCCCGGGCCACCTATCCCCAGCTGCCCTATCCGTCAGGGATCTGCTACACACTTGAACTTTAAACCGCAATATCTTGCACACCAAAAACAGACTCTTTGTACACTGCAAAACCACCTAACATATATACATAACTGGCACCTACTACCCGCTATTTTTGCTCATGCGGGTTTCCCAACCCCCTGCTTTACCTGTAATCACCCACCAGGGTCAAACGCCTTGCATTGATCTTCTCCATCCATCTGCAACGCTCTTGCATAGTGCCACACCAAGGCACATATCCAACTGCATAGCCAAACTGCCATCCACATGCTTCTACCACTCCAAGCACTCCTTGGAAAACTGCCCCCTCGCAACAAAGCACCTTCAAGAACACCAAATAGAGCACCTTCGTGCTCACCATCCAAAGACCTGCTTGTACCATCACTCGCATCAAACATAACTAACACATCTGACCCACCCTCCCATCCATGTAAAGCTAGATCCACACTGCACAGCTTCTTTTATCACCATTCCTTTCAACCCCCATTTACAAACCTCCTTAGAAAGCGTGGACACTGCCTTGGAATTCGCATCACCTGTCATAGAGGGCACTGACTGCGTAGGAAGCACCTCTAACTTTGACTCCGCATTGCCCTTCTCACCCATTATGAACTCAATTCCAGCATCATCGAGCTCCTCCTTGTCAATTGGACCTTCAAGGTCAATAAGCACCGCTTGCTTGTCCAGTGCAATTACCTGCTCTTCGACCACTGCATCCTCAATCTCTGCCAAGGAAGAGAGAAACTCGTTCTCTATCACATCCTCCTCGTCCTCTCCCATAGGTACAACTGCTTCACATCTTTTAGCAAAATTTTACACCTGCTGCACCACTATGGCATACTCTACTGCTATCTTCACCAACATGGCCATAAGCATGGCACTGCACACCAGCTTTACCTGCTCTTCACCGCCTCTAGGCCTAGACTGCTCCATTTGGTCTTCACTAAGCACCTCGGCTTGGACTTCATGCTGCTCCTCGCACATATTCATTGCCTCTCCACTCACATGTAAGAGGTCGAACTCATCATACCTGGATTGAGATGACTCGGTCTTCCAACTTGTGTCTGCGTCCATATAGCTACTGTAACTCGACCCAGTCTCCACTTCGGTTTCAAGATCCGGAATCTCTTCTAGCTTCATTTCTTCAACCTCGTCTGCAAACCGCACTCCTTGCTCTTTACCGCACCTTATTGGAGCTTCAACAGCTTCACTCAAACTCGGCAGCACATTCTTTGTCCACTCTGGAACCACCTGCACTTCCTCCAGAATTGGAACTACTCTAGCCGGCATCTTCAGCATAGGAACCATCCTGTCTCTCTACAGCCAAAGAACCCTTGGTTCTTCTAGCACTTTCACTTCTCTTTGCACCACCTTTGGCTCGGCTATCACTACCTCACACTGATTTGGCATCACAGCATTTCGCAAACACCGCCTAGCCTCACGCTTCTTCAAAATCTTCTTGGTTCGCCCTCTCGCTAGAGCTACCGCCTCCTCATAGAACATTGGGCTATCTACCTCCACTTTATCTCGCACTTCCTCATGCAGGCAATCCATGAACTTACACAATTTCAAAAAACTGACATTTTCTGCAGTAGTTACCTTGATTAACTTTCCCCAAAGGGCTTCAAACTGCCACTCGAACGCTTGAAAATCTCTTTGCAAGCTTTGCTTCAAACTCTCTAGCTTCCACTTTACTTCATCTAGCTGCGCATCTGCAACAAACCTGCTTCGAAAAGCCGCCTCCAGGGCTTCCCAATCTGCTTTTTCTTCATCACCAAGGCTATCGAACCATAGCTTTGCTTTACCATGAACCAGGAGCGGGAACACCTGTACCGCACCATCTTCTCTCGATAGACCGCTTTCTAACACGAACAATCCGTAGTCTTGAAGCCAAGTTTTTGCATCTTCAACCCCAGTGAAAATGGGAAATCCCGCCTAAGCCATCACTAGCAGCACCTGCTCTTCAAAGGCCACACCTTTGGCATCACAAAAATCACCACTTCGACTTCAACTAGGAGCATCATCATACTCCTCCGTGGGGGCACCAAAGATGGAGAGGGGGAATGGGGAAACACACCCGGCACAAACACAAGGGCCGCTCTATAGCTCAGGGTATTCACAACACCCCTATCCTCTCAGAAAACACCTTCAAACACACAACTCACCCTAGCAGACCACCGCCTGCTTGATTGCCACTGCTCACACACTCTACAAACCACCACACAAGATACACGTACTACCACTACCTGTCTCCACCCTTACACACACACACACAACAACTCACGCTCACTCTCTCACTCAAAATACCATCGGTCCGAGGGGGCACACACTTCCACACAGCCGGCATCGAGGAGAACCATGAAAGTAAAGATAAGGGGGGAAGGCCAAACAACAGCAAGACGAGGCAACAACAACTCGATTGCACTCCACAAAACACATGTACAAACTCACACTACCATCACATGGCCATTTACACAAGAAAATACAAAGGGCTTTGACAAGCACACTCCTCTGTAAGTGAGCTCCCCTTTGCAGGCTTCAAAACGGCACAAAAACTAGGCCAAAAAGCCCCTAATTTGATTATTTTTTTACTTTTATAGGGTGGGGGGTTCAATTTGGGAAACTGCCCTTAATTGGTCCGTATGGCACCCATTTTTGGTATCTCTTGGGAAGGGGGGGCACCGCCTTATTCCATCTGCTCCCTTTCTCTCTTTTGCACCTTGGGGAGGGGGGGGGGGGGCATTAGCGATGTCGCTATTGCCCTTTGGTATTTTTATTTTTTATCTTCTTCATTTTTACCCTTATGGCCTCAACCTTACACTGCTCCACATGCTTGACTTTGACTTATCCTCTCTGTCCGATTCCTCCAGCCTTCTCTTTGGCTCCTTTTTAGCCTTGCATTTGGCTTGGCTTTGCACCCTTTGATTTGTCTGGACTTTGCCCACTTGCCCTTGACCGGCTTCAATTGGCCCTTTGGTCTTTGCCCAGTTCACTTGGCTGCTCTCGGATTCTCCCTCCTCCTTCCTATGCTTAACCTCCACAGGACCTCTCTCTTACCCGAAGGGGGGAGGCAATAGCGATGTCGCTATTGCCCCCTCTCTCTCCTTGAAACATTCGGCGCCCCATGGGCTGTGGGAAGGGCCCCCTACGGGTATGCCACGTCACCACTACCAACTCGCCACGCGGGCGCCACTGCGCCTTCCTACACCGTGGGCGCGGTGCCCCGCCTCGCCAAGCGCACACCAGTGAGCGCCATGGCCAACGAGCTCCCAAGGAGCCTTTTTTCTTCACATACTCTCAAGGGGGCACACGCCCATGCTCATATAGTCTGGCCTCTTGCCACTGAGCCCCGCATGCGGGATTATTTATCTGCCACATGGCGGCACCGCAGAGCTCTAGCCTTTGAAGGCCTTGGAACAAGCAAAAAAATTCCTTTGTGACCCCCTCCTAGGGTGCCCACTTGGCCTCACTCCCATTCTTTGTTGACAAATCCCATTCCAGAGCTGTAAATCCATGTCCGAAGTCTGTGTCCCCGGCTCCATTCTACGCAATTTCCGCCGGCTTTTGACTTCTTTGAGCCCGCTATCCGAGACCATCAAAAACTGAGAAAATCACCCGCATACCTTTTATTGCCCAATGCTCCCAACTTCATCTTGTTGTATCTGACCGACCGAATATCCGATTGACGTGCAGTCGATTCATGCTAGCTCCACATAACGCACATTTCCACTAAGAACCTTGGCGAGGCTCAAAAGACTCCAGATGGCACATCTTCCAATGTGGTCAAATGAGCACAGACCCGACCCCCGAAAAATCTTCAACTGGCCATATCTTGCTAACCAGAGCTCTGACTCGCGATCCGAGAAGACAGCCATGCTCCGTAACTCAAGCTCTATACATGTATGCACTGACATCAGCTCGGGCCACCTATCCCCAGCTGCCCTATCCGTTGGGGATCTGCTACACACTTCAACTTTAAACCGCAATATCTTGAGCATCGGGGCTCCGTTTGATGAGCCGTCTGGACCGGCTTGGAAAGCACACTGAACACTACATTCTCGCACATTGACTTGGCATTTCGGACATCTTCATCTACAATCCCATCTGGGCCATCCTGCAGCACTTTTGGCCTAAAAAACCGCTTCAAGCATACACCTCCGCTATCCTTTGGCTGCCTAGGACCTTAGTACCTACCCTAGCCTTCTGCACTGCATTCACATGCTGCCTCTACCTGGCATTGATTTGGATTGATTTTGACCTCTAAAATTTCTTCAGCATCAGCTGTTTATTGTGTGTCGAGGAGTCCACACATGGTTTGCTCTCGAATGTGAGAGTGGTATTGGCTGCAAGTTTGCTCACAGGTGGAAGGATACAGTGTATGATCTGTATGGTCTGATGCTCAAGGAGACTCATGTGATTGCAGTTTGAGCTCGGCAATGTATGCCTCGAGCATGTTTTTTTTTGCAGTCCATAGGTAGAGTAGGTATTTGTGTACTAGAGTTGCAGGTGTTTGCAATGATGTATGCAAAGTGTGGAGATTGGTGCATGCATTTGGAGTGCGGTTTGATGCACTTTGGTTACTCATGGTTTTGACTGTACAATCACTTTGGTTACTAGTTTTGTAGCCGTTTTGTTGACAAAATTTTGGCAAAATTTTTCCATCAATTTTATGCACATCGTTAGTGCGATCGAGATTGCGATTGCTTGTAGCACTCAGGATTTGCATGCATTGTTTCCCTCTGCATTTTTTGTCTTGAGCTGTGAGTGCTCGACCATTTGGAGCTTCCAGTTTTGATGCCCAGCTACAAGTTGAGTCTACTACTCCCACACGTGTTGCCATTTGCAGTTGAGGACACCTTCTACAGTGTTCTGGCTTGCATACCAGTTTCGACACAGCAGGTGTCTTGAGCTTTTACTTTGTGTATGCTTTTGTGGGATAGTGGTTGGAGTTTACTCACCATAGTTTGTGATCAAGCTTGGCTCTCACATTGACAGGTTTTGTCAGTTTGGACACAGTTTGTTCTTGTACTCACTCTCACATGAGTGAGGCGTTATGTATGCTATGGTTTTCTGGCACATTGTTCATTCATTAACACATTTTGGTAGCAATTTTTCACTCACATATGTATGTCATTTGTGGTGCCGTTGAGTGATACTCCGGCTAGAGCGGTTTGGCTTTATGTATGACTTTATGAGGTGATTCCATACGAGTACATTCTTGGATTGGCCATTTGGGCATTTGTTGTTGTCTCCATTGCAATTTACTGTTGAGTTTTTGCTCCAGTTATAGAGGAGACTGTGCCAAAATTTTTCCAGATATGTATGCCTATTGCAAAGGCTAGTGATCTTGATCATTTGCTCACCTTCTTTGCTTGAGACAGTGGTTTGCTCTTGGGTGGGAGAGTCTTGTGATCTTGAGAATTGTTTGCCATAGTTTTGGCATGGATATGGAGACACTTCAGGTTAGAGACGGTTCTCATTCACGATCGCGTGACATGTTGGCACTGCGGCCATGATGGGCATATTAAGCATCATTGCTCTAGGCGTATGAGGCAGCGGATGAGGCAACGGAAGAGGAAGATGCTTGGTGCTACTATGAGGATAGCTGCTAGAGACTATGCATGTGAGGGCCATGTAACTTTTGAGTCTAGCTTACCTTCAGACTACTTTGTGTCTTGGGATAGCACACTGTCTACGTGTTTTCTACTAGACGAGCATGCAGTTTTTCACGTGATGCCATGTCATGATTTGTTTTGCTCTTTCTCTAGTGGGAGACTTGGTTGTGTGCAGTTTGTTGATGGTTCAGCATATGACATAGAGGGTGCTAGAGATGTATGCATGTCTTTACCTAGCGGTGCATTGCTTACGCTACAAGATGTACGTTATGTACCAGGACTCAGTCAGATTCTCATTTTAGTGCGTCAGTTTGCAGAGTAGTGGACATTGTGTACTGCTTAGAGAGCGGTCATTTCAGATACATAGGGGATCATTGGTGATAGCTAGAGGTGCTAGGAGTGGTCTGGTATGCAGCATGGAGAGCAGCTTGTGCATTTGTCTTGTGGTGACGTTCACATAGAAAGTGGCATCTCTGGGGATGCACAACTTTGTCAGTCATCCGTAGAGGTGACATTAGTTGAGCCATAGACCGATGCATTGTTCTATGATACTTCTAATACATTTGAGGGCGATAGTGTCCTTCAGATATCTGTGTGTGATTGCAGTGGTGCTAATTTTTTGGTTTTACAGTCATTCTCATCAGATATGTCTTTGCCAGACGATGCTGACATGGTGATGCATAGTCAGGTGGTTCCTAACGAGGATGCATATGGCACTGAGGTTGTTGACAAGGATAGGTTGGCACACATAGTGCATGTTTCATCAGCTTTTGGGTCTCTCATGTCTAACCTTTTGGTCTTGAGACATGATCTTTCTTATGCGGTTGGTGCATTTGCAGTGGGAGTTGCCAGCCGTGCGATGACTGACACTGGCATTGTGCATTGTGGAGCCATGCAAGTCATCACTTGATACCTGCAAGAGGAGTGTCATTGTGGCTCTAGTCCTAGTGGTATGCATGTTTCATCTACTCTAGAGCGAGCCAGTGGGCATAGGTTGAGAGCTGTCTTCTCTCACCTCTTGTATATACTAGTTGTAGGCTAGTCTTCTCGCCACTTATCAGCATACAGCCTTTGGTGAGAGAATGTTAGGTAAAGGCGGTGCGCCTCACCGTGATTTTCCCGTGTGTTTGGGGGCCCATGTTTATCTTCTTATTCTTTATACATACAAAGAATAAGGATCTCTCACTCAGATTCTCACATGGTGCTCACACAATGAGATTTGGGAGCTCCACCCCACATCTTGTGTCGTGCTCTCTCTCCCTCTCTCTCCCCTTTGCACTATGCACACGTGCACCGCATTTGCACACTCACATCTCCATATAACCATCTGCTAATTGCAATTTCATCCTTGTGGCTCTCAAGGCATGTTTTTCCCATTTCTTCCATATCTCTTTGGTTGCAATGGCCACACCCACTACACTGTCAAGAATTGTCATAGTTGTAACACCTTAAAAGTCAATGGGAAGTGTATTATTGCCATCTTTGCTTTCACAATACTCCCCCACCTTGTTTAAGGGTACTGGTCATGTATCTAGCTAAGGCTTCTCTAGTTCTCTTATCCCTTCTTTTATCTGTGACGTTGGATCTCTTACACCAAACTTTTATAAGCATTTTTTGACTATCACCCACATGTTTGGTTGTATTTGGAGAAGCTCAGCTATCGTAATGGTACAAGTCACAGGTGTAGACAATATGTCCATCAATCCTCTAGAGTCTATCATCTTTTTTGAGGAGAGTTTTCATGATGGGACTGCCTTCACATAAGACCTTGCTTCATACTCTCCCATGTAAGAGGGTAAGGTTCTCAAAGATTGGGGTTGGCTATCCAAAGATCTAAAAAATCCTATATCCCCCCAATATGAGCAAATATCTAGGTCTGCTTGAGATTGTGCCTCAAATTCCTCAATAGGAGGAAGAAAATAATCTATCCCTTTGTTGGTATAGTTAACTCTCTGACTTAGCTCATTTTCTTCTTGTATTTGTTTCCAAAGTTCATCTAAGCTACTCTCTTTCTCTGTATATCTCAAGTATAATAGGATAATTACCATTAGATGCCCGATCTCTAGTATTCATCACTACCCTTGGGCTTTCAATTAACTTCAAGGATTCTAATTTTGATGTGGGAATCTCAATTATCCTTTCACGATCGTGTCTTGGTGGGACCACTGGTGTTGGAGCTCAAACCTCGATCCAACCCCCTGGCTCTTTTGTCCGTGGCTCTAACAAAGCTTGGGCTGTTTGGATCATATTTTCACACATCTTCAGCCTTTTCTTTTCCAAATTAGTGTATGGGTATATCATCCACCTTTTTTCATGAGTATATTTATTCTTAAGATGTGCCTCATAAGCTTTCATAAGTGCATCTAGAGGTTCATTCACTTTTTCAACTAGTACAAATTCTCCCGAACTTGCACTTTTGGGTTTTCCAACTATATCTGGCATTGGTGCTACCTCAAAGGTCTCCTTTTCCTTGTTGGCTTCTTCTTTTAGTTTTCTCAATTTTTCCTTGTTTTGTTTCAGCTCATCTACTAAGGAGGTTTGTTCTTGTTCCTTCCTAGCTTTCATGTGTGCTTTCCTATCCTTCCAAGTGTTGCATTGACTTTTCCATTCAAGACTAGAAGCATCTGTTGTTCTAGGTTCCTCAATTATTGGTTCTTACATTGCTTTGAGTTTGCGCTCTTGTGACAACCTGTATAGGTATCACCGTTTCATTTTCAGAACCACTACTTGATGAGGTTTCCTCTAATATGTTCAACATTATTTTCACCATTTTATTTGGGTGTTTTGGAAAATCGCTAATCAAATGAGTGATTCCATTAGCTGGACAATATACATTCACTCTAATGATCTCGGTATGAGGACAATCTTTCCTAAGGTGGTCACCACCACATGTGGATGGGTTTTCTAACCTCACTCTTATCTTATTGCAGATAGAGCAAGAACCATGAACATAATTGTCAATCCATGGGACAAAGCTGACTTGACTAGTGCATAGAGGCTACAAGAGGGTGTCAATCTCTTGAAAAAACAACAGACAACTCACATCTAACACAAGCTACACTCAAATGACCTGAGTCATCAAAAGCTAGTCACTAATCGGCAAACAAAACTTGACCATTACAGCATCAAACAACATCCAAATGTTACAAAACTTATAGGACAAGTATATAAGAGCCTACGCACACATGCTTATTATGGTCTCAAATCTCACTTTTGATGAAGTACAAAAAACACAATTATTGACAACAGTAAGATTTTGACTTAGTCATTTTTGACCCTGAATGCATCTAAATGCTTAGCAATGATGCCCCAATACCCCTCCTATGCTTATTTTGCGATTTCCTAGCTTAAATTCCTACTTATGATGAAATTAGGCCACGGGTTGGCGATGCCAAAAGCTACGGCTTACCATGATATGTTTACGACAATGTGTAGAGCTCTTACCTCTGGTTACAACGCAACAGACGACACTGCAATGTGACAACCGACAAGGGAGAAGGAAGCATGAGAAGGAGAGAAGTGAGCGTCGTTAGCTCACGCTGTATATTTCTTATCCAAAAACTTAAAATTAGCTTTGAAAAATTGGCTTTTATACCTTAGCCAAGGTTTCTTTGGTCAAAAACTAATGTTTTGGGAGCTTTAACTAAGGATAAATTGATACAATGTGGAAGCTTATAGCTTTGGCTCATAGATTACAATATCCACTTGGCAAATAGGAGCTACAATATTCCCGATTTATCAAAAGAATAAGTGTTTTTACAATAAAGCTCCCAAAAAATGTTACATGGGTTAGCTTGTTACTAACATTCCCCCCCTCTTCGACTGTCATTCCTTGACACAGTTTTGTGGATTGAAATAGTCTTCGGGTTGACGGATAGCGAGGCGGTCTTTAAGTGCTTGTAGCTCTTTTTGATATCTGATGCGTCGTTCTTTCTCAGGGACTTGCAAACACTGATAGTGACTTTATTTTTGAGTTCTATGGCTGAATATCCAACAAACCTTGCTGTCAGATTGTTGATTACTGGGCCAAAATCTTTGTACATCATGTGAATAATCTTGTGTAAAAAGATTCTTCAAATGCCAACATATTGCTTGATGGCAAGAACATACGTATAGCATAGAAGCCGTAGAGGACTTCTTTTAAATGTTGTCCACTCAAATCATAGCACAAGCCTTTGTTACCTTCTAAGAAGGACATCCATGGGGCTCCTGCTTGCTCAGGCTCATGAAAAACTTGGATGCATGTGAGCAGAATTCTGCAGATTTTATATAGCATTGCACATGAGAGGTCAAGGAGGCTCTTGAAGAAGTTCATGGCGCCCGTTAGGGTTTTCACCATGTATTCCTTAGTTGCTGGTCCTTGCTTCTGGAGCTGGCAATTTTGGGTAGTTGAGCCAAGTCGGCCTTTTCTTCTTTATTAATTTGTTGCCTGCCATGTCCTTACCCTTGGTACATGACAGAATGTCGGGTCTTTCTAAATTGATGCAAGTGCCCTTGTAAACAAGATAAGATACCTTGAGTTTTTGTTGAGACAATTCTTTCTCCATTTGGGGTGGAGAGCATCTGACCCCTCTTATTGCATATCCTTGTAAAGTCTTTCTTTTACTTGTTGTGCCTCCGACTGTTGATGCCATTGAGAGTTGATTTGGTTGGGAGTGAGCTGTGTTACATTGACAGAATGAAGAACTCTCAACTCCCAATCCATTGCCGCTTTCCATTTAGCATCCACTTCATGAAAAATATGCTCTTTAAGTGCATCTTCTTCAGCATTAGAGAGCTGGACCATTGGCACTTGTTCTTCATTGGTGATTGGTACTTGGAATTCAAACTCTCTGTCTGCCCTTCCGTTGGCCGTGTTTCCATTTCTACAAAGGAGAGTGATGGCATGTCTAGATTTAATTGTTCAGAGGTACTTGCCTCCTCCTGAGCTTCCATATTCCCTTCTCTCAGTAGCTGGTTGGCTCTCTTTAAATCCTCTATCTCTTTACACAGTTGCTCTTCTCTTTGTACCCGCAAAGGAGAGTGATGGCATGTCTAGATTTAATTGTTCAGAGGTACTTGCCTCCTCCTGAGCTTCCATATTCCCTTCTCTCAGTAGCTGGTTGGCTCTCTTTAAATCCTCTATCTCTTTACACAGTTGCTCTTCTCTTTGTACCCGCATTAAGGCGAGGTCCCATCTTGGTGCCTGTTATAGCTTCAACTCAAGTTCCAAGGTCTTGTAAACTTCATTTGTCCCCTTGAGTAAAGCTATGGCTAGGTTTTCCTTGATTTGCTTTAGGAGTGTTGCTTGGTCATTGATTCTCTGCTTTGAGTATTGCAAAGAGGTATTTGCTACATTTAATTGTACTTGGAGCTTTTGTACTGACTGTTGAGTAGTGCTCAAAAGTTTGTTTGTTACTTCACTCAGTTGTTGGTCCTGCTTTTACATGCATCTGATAGCTTTGTGAGAAGCTCCCCTATCTTTTTGTCACTTTTCCTTGACACTTTGGTGTTGCTTTGCTTTGTTTTTTAACTCTTTGATCTGGCCTTGAAGATTCTCAATGATGTTCATCCTGTCTTCAAGATCGCCTTGGAGAGCATCAATCACTTGTTTCAACTCTCAAGCTTTAGCACTACGCTAAGAGCCACTGTTCGCATCTTTTCCGTCATCACCTGCATCTCCTTTCCATATTCATTAACCTGGATGATAACTTCATCCGTAGTTTCCCATTCTTCAGATTCTACCTGAGGCTAGTTCGAAGGTCCAGCAGATTCGGCTTGCAGCTCTTTAGACAGTTCAGCGGATTCTGCCTGAGGTTTTGTAGATGTTTCAACTGATTTTGCTTGTGGTGTTGTAGAAGGCCCTGCTTCATCTTTGTCTATTTCCTTGGGATGTTCATAACTGGCTTCCTCCTCTTGTTTGTCTTCTCCTTTTGTTTCCTCGCCTTCCTTGGATTTGTCAATTGGTGAAGGGCTTGGACTAGAAATTGGTTGGTCTTCTTGTTTAGTAGTGGGTGAAGGTGGTCTTGGAGACATCTCTCCTCGTTCATGTTGTGGTTTAATTTGTTGTGCCGCTTTTGTTCGCTTTTATTGCGTAGTCGACTCTTCTCTTGCCTTTCTTTGTGCTTCTAATGCGTCCTGTATCTTTAGGGCCTCAGCTTTCGCATACATTCTCTCAAGTAGATCCTTCGAATCTCCTTGGATCTTCTTCCCTGGGGTTCTTGGTTCTAGGACCCTTGATTTCCCTTGGACTCCATGATTCTGGGTTCTCTCCTGCAGCTTGGCAACTTCTTTCATAAGATTCTTCTTTCAAACCTTGCTTTTTTCTGTTGAGATTCTTCATGATGGTTTGCCACTGATTTTCTCTTGATTTCTTCTCTCCTTGTCCTTTTTTCTTCATTGTAAGAGCTCTCTTCACTGCTATGAGCTTCAGGTGAGCTTTCTGATGATTCTTCATTTGATCTATAGATTCTTTTCTTCTTTGATCTAGTGGCTGGTGGAGAGGGTTGAGCTGTGACTATCCATGTATTCTGATACTGGACTGGCGGCTAGTTATCGGCCATCCCAATAGCATGGTATGCAATCCGAGTAAGAACTTTTGGAGCTCCTAGATATGTTACTCTTCCTTCCTTCTTTGTGCTCTTGAGTGTTGTAAGCATGTATTAAGCATGATCTATTGTTTATTTTGATGTTGACTTCAATACCTGCATGAAGGTGGTTGCAACCGCATGATTGGGAGTAATATATCTTCGTGGTCTCTTTGCGAGGAAGTGGAAGTGCTGGTGATAGAGACGGGAGGGATCCTCCACTTGCTTTAGAATAAGGTCGGAGAAGGTGGCAGCAGATGTATCCTTTGTGAATGTACCAGCTTTCTTCCTATCTCTGGCCCTCATTGTCATTCCTTCAGTTGGAAACTTTAGTGCTTCAGCCACTATGTCTTTGTTAATAGCCACTTTGACTTTCTGTCCCTGCTGATTCATGATCTGGACAGATCCATCCTCTTCGATGGTTGACAATAGTTCATAAGCTCGCTAGAAGTCTACTCCACATGGCTCTTGATTGTAGAATTCGTGAAGTCCTAACTTTCTGTTGGTTTCTTTTGTTGTTGGGTTCGTGGCTACGTCATAACTTCTTTGGGTAGGATCTGCAACACTACCTGATTTCCATCTTCACTCTTGAATCTGCCGGTGAAGATTGTGGTGTTGTGTTCTTCAAGTTGTTCTTTTGATAGGTAGGTTACCTTGGCCGTTTTCACTGAACTCGGCTTTAATTGATATGGTGGCAATTCTTGCAGCTTTTCTTTTTGGGTCATCCTCTTCTTTGCTTTCTTAGCAGCTTACATTGCACCTATTAGGAGAATGCAGTTTCAAAGTTAGAAAATTCCACGAATTCCGCTCTGAAATGTCCTGTGTCTGAATTGCTGGCAAATGATGTCCATTTGGCTTCAAAATAATTTTGGAGCATGCATAGATGCATAAAAACATGTAAAGATCAGAACCATTCAATCCAGGCAAAATTTGCAACCAAAGTAAATAATCGCAATTATTTACAGCAGGAAAATTTTTCAATAGTTTTGCACTTTTGACTTTATAGGCCTGAAGAGCATATGATTTAGATACTCTGAGTAAAGTGTGGGCTCATTTGAGTGTACAAGGTGAAAATGGTGTCAGATTTAATCTGCAGACTCTGAAACAGTAGATATGAAGGGATTTTGGGTTTTTGTGATCAAACTTGATTAATGGGCTTGTCACATCATGTACTTTTGTACCATAAGGTCAAAGGTGAAATTTGAACTCATTCTCGCAAAAATGTAAATTATCGTGATTCTTAACATTTTCATCAAATTGGACATTTTTTCTTGCAAATTGGTTCTAGACATGTTGTAGAGCCTCTGAGTGAGATATGGGATGTTTTGGATCAAAAAATGTGTCAATTAACTAAAAATTTAGACAGAAGATCCTTTAGTGCGTTTTTTGACAAAATCTGAGATTTTCTTGATCTTTTGGGCTCATAGTTGACATGTGGCATGAGATAGGTGTGTACAAGTGATAGGTGAAGCAAAATGATGATTTTCAAGCCAGTTGTGCACAAAAGCAATAATCATGATTATTAACACCAGGTACATTTTTTGCTTGAAAATCTAATTTTATGACCTACACATCTTCATTACATCTAAAACAAGTCCTAAATGAGTTTGGTAAGATTTAGTTGTATCGGCACCACTTCATGCTCTTGTGGACTCTAAAATCACCGGTTTTTGTTACTACTTGGTGTGTAGAGTTGTTTGGTTACTTTTGAAGCTATGGACTTGTCCACTACATAGTCATAAAGCTGCTCATCCAGTTTGGGCTCATTCGGAGTCAGTTTGACTCCATACGTCAAATTTGAGGCTTTGTAGTCTTTGAGTTATTTCTTGCTATTAGAGAGCTTGCCTTGAGTTTTTCCTTGAAACCATCTAGGTACATTGTGTATAGACCTTGTCTATAAGCTGCACGTGGAGTCAAAATTCAATTCTGGCATGTGGCCAAAACCTGGATTATTTACCTGGAGACCCCCTCGACCCCTGCCAAATGGTCATCTAATGATATGAAAGTGTTCTCTATCTAGGGGCAAGCTATTGTTCATGTCTCATCCAATTCGATTGAGCTGACAAGACGCTATGATCGTTTTTGTGTCATAGGAATTCATACACAGCTAAGATTTTAGGGTTTTTTCATGGGCCTAAACTTGCTACCCAACTGTATAAAAAATTCTTTGATAAGTTAACAACTTACCCAGGTCTCCTGTGAAATGGTGCTGAAAATCGCCGATTGTGGACTCCGGAAATCGCGCATGAAGAAGGTAGAGAGCTCTCTTCTCCAAGAGTGAGTAGTGGAAATGAGATGATTTTAGGCTACCTTGGATATCTATTCTCAGACTTCCCAAACTATATTTCCCCAAATTCACCTGTTAGTCCTAATAGGCCCTTAAATCTGTGTTAGACTCAAAAACTTCCTCAATCGGACTCCGCTAGCTCATTCTGCAAGAATTTGCAAAAACAGGTCCTGGCGGCCTAATTTAGGCCTCTCGCTTCCATTTGTCGTTTTAATTAAAATTTTTTTTGCCTGTCCATCTTGTTTGTTTGATCATCAGCATATCTTCAATTTCTCCATCATAGCCCATTTGCTATTTATATTAATTTTTGACCCTGTGTTCATTGAAAAAATCAAAGAAAATAATAAAATGCACTAAAAAAGCAAATTAAAAAATCAACAATTAAAAAAATCCATTGAAAAACACTATTTTATTACTTTTTGGCAAATTTCTCCATTCTTATGCTCCAATATCAAGAAAAGTTGATGAAAATAAGCAAAAGGGTTATTTTTTGATGTATTTTCTGATAGTATATACACTATTCACACTCATCGGGGAGATGTTATCGGCTGAAACTCCCCTACTGATGAGTTTTAATGGCATTATTAGGTAATTTTGCAAAAAATCACACGTTAACATCCAACTTATTCCTCCCTCTTCGAACATCGCCCTTAACTAACAAAGTTTCCTTCCACTCCTCCTAGATGGATTCCTTCCACTCCTCCAAGATAAACTAATCCGGGACGATTGTGTGCATAGGTTGAACAATTGTGTATATGCATAGCCGCGGTTGGCTTTATCATGCTTTGCAGGTCAATGCAATTCAAGCCAATATGGGATGCAAGAGTTGGGTCTTGAGTAGTTAACTCAAGGGTTTCCGTGGTCGAGGTTTATTTTTGCTATTTTCTAAATAGCGGATTTTGTAATTTGTGTGCTCTTTGTCTGATTATACCATTTGGATGCTTTGGCACACTGATTTCCTGAGATGTAGGTATCAATGATGATGTTGCTGAGATTTAACTCTCCATTGGTATTTTGGTTTTTCGTTGATGAACTATTGTGGTTGAGTTTTTTTAGATTTATCTTTCCAGTGATTCATGGGCTTTACAGTTTGTGGAGAAGATAAAGGCTCCTCTGGTCTCCAAACCCATCTAGTGCTAGTTTCTCGTCTGAAAGATGTCTTTCTTTGAGTTGTTAGATGCGAAACTTTTTTCAATATAGTAGGTGAGTTTTTGGGCATTTGAGACGGATTGTCTTTGGATTTGTTTTGGTACCCAAATCTGTCTGACTCCTTGCATGCTTCTTGTAGCATTTGCTTGTCTAGAGGTTGGCGTAGATTGATTATTCCCTTGTTTCTTTTGTGGGCAACCTCTTTCCATTCCTCTTTGCTTTGTGCAATTGGAACTAAGAGTTGTCCTCCTTTAAATGATATCTTGAGTTGATTGGTGTCCCAATCTGGTACGGCCTTGTATGTCCGCATCCATGAGATTCCAAGAATCATTGTTTCATTCATATGTTCATTTAATATGCACACAAATTGATGAGGGCATGAAAATCCATTTACTATCACATTCAAGTTGACTACTCCCAATGCTGGTGTTGAGTTTTTGCTGCATCCTTTGATAACAGATATTTCGGATGCTAAAGACTGATTCGTAGCTTTCTTGTAAGTGGAATAACTGACTGCATTCATTCAAGCTCCGACATCTACTAATGCATTTGTTCTATGATTGTTCATTTGTACTGCGATGCGAAGGTCAATTCCATCCAACCATTAATCATCCATTGACATTGCATCATTTTGTGATTCCCATCGTCTTTCATTTGGTTCCAAAGTGTTGATGGGAATAGGTGTTTGTTGATTCCTGAGAGCAGCTTTCCTTTTGAGTACTTGAAGTTGAGCTTCCTCTTGAGCTTCAATAATAACCTGCTATTGTTTTATCTTTTTATGCTTTGGTGCATGAATTTTCTCTAGCAAATCATCGGTTAGTGGCAAATGGTACTTCTTTAAGCGGCATTCACTAATCCAGTTAGCCATTGGTTCACCATCTATAGTGGACAACTTAACTGCTCCACTTGGGGATATGTTTTCAATGATAAATGGTCCATTTCCCTTTTCTTGAATTTGGGAATGTGTTGCTAAAGGGAATAAACTAAAACTAGGTCCCCTTTTTGAAGATTTTTGTGACTAGATGTGAATCAAAAAATTGTTTTTGCTTCCTTTTTTGTGCATAGATGTGAGCTATAGTTGTTAGCCTTTTCTCACTAAGCTTTTCTAAATCTTCAACCCTAGTCTCTAACAATTCATGTCCAGTCCACTCAAGATCTTTAGCTACTCTTAGTGTCGGCAAAAGAAATTATATCGGTAGTATGGCATCAAGACCATAAACAAGATTAAAGGGTGTAGCATTTAAAGTTGTCTTGAATGAAACTCTATAAGCCCATAGAGAGGCATGTAGATTCATTTCCCAATCAGTTCGTCCTAAACTAACCACTTTAGTCACTACCGAGATAATAATCTTATTCGTGTGCTCAGCTTGTCCATTTTCTTGTGCATGATATGGAGCGGATTTGTTATGGATGACCATAAATTCATTAAGCAGATACTCAATTATTTCATTGAGGAAATGAGTTCCCCTGTTCACTGACAATTTCTATCGGAAGTCCATATCTTGTGAATACATTCTCGTATAAGAATGCGGTTGTGGTTCTAGAATCATTCTTCCTAGTTGCCTTAGCCTCTGTCCACTTGGTCAAATAGTTCGTAGTTACAATGATCTCTTGAGCTCGAGTTCTATAAGAAGGTGGTTGCATTGGTCAAACAAAATCTATGCCCCATTTTACAAAAGCTCTATCCCCCATCATTGGTCTTAAAGGCATGCTATCTACCCTTGTTGACAGTTTTGCTCGTTGGCATACATCACACCTTTGAACATATTCTTTGGCATCTGTAAAAAGTGTTGGCCACCATATTCTTGCCATTAAAATTTCTCTAGCAGTGGTTTCACTAGAAAAGTGACCTTTGGCTAATCCAATATGTGCTTGTTCTACATGGGTATATATTCATCTGCATTTGCACAAAGACATAAATGTTGATCCTTCCTCTCTAATACAATTGGTTTCCAGTAAGAGCATAGTCTCTTGCTTCAATTTCAATAGCTCTTTGGCAGCGTTTACTCATATCCTCCAGATAAATAAGTAACTAGATAGTTACTCCACTTAGAAATGAGTGATATTTGAAATAGTGTCACATGAGGTATGGGTGTTTGTTTTTTGGCATTGAAGAAAATCTTTCACAAATGAGTGAGCATCACTTCTCATGGTTGGCCAAAATACTTCAAATCTTAAGATCCATTGCATAGTTTGGTCTTACGCAAAGTGAAGTCCTACTATGGTAATGTGTGCTTGACTTAGGTATTGGGTTTTCTCCCCAGGACTTATACACAAAAGAAATATTCCATCTCAATTTAGTTTGTATAGCCTTCCAGGTCTAGTAATTGATACATAGTCAATTGTCCAGTTAATCCTGGTGTAATAGGAAGTGATATTTGAGAATCCATTTGAGCTATAATCATCAATGAAACCATATTTTTTGACAACGGGGTATCAGCTCCACGAAGGATAGATATGCATCTCGTAGATCATCGTCTACCCCTTTTGGTGGTTCTCCTAAAGTAATCCTTGATAAATGATATGTTCTTTGGTGTGTGGTGCCCTTTTTTTACAACTACAGTTAAATTAAATTCCAAAAGAATGATGAACCATCTCACTATCCTCTCTGTGTTGCATAGCTTGTTTTGACCAAGTACAATAAAGCTTTGTGGTCCACAAAGAACACAAATTTGCTGGCTAATACATTGTATCTATACTTTTTTATGGCATAGATCATCCCTAATCCTTCTCTTTTGATGGTTGTAAAATTCTTCTCTACCACATTCAGTTATCTACTAGCATAAGAGATGGGAAATCAATTTTCTCGTCTCCTGGTTGAGCTAATATACACCCAATGGAAAAATTGGAAGCGCATCAACATGTATATGGAATATCTTATTCTAATCTGGTGCTTTCCGTATTGGGGCTGAAGTGAGAGCTTATCTAAGCTTCATGAAGAACTCTTCACACTCATCAGTCCATACAAAGAGTGTAATCAGGCTATACATGGGTTTTGATATTATAGCATACATGTAAATGAATCGTCTATAATATCCACAATGTCCCATGAAAACCTAAACCTCTTTGACAGTTGTTGGTCTAGGCAATTCAGCAATAACATGAATTTTATCCATATCAATCGCTATGCCCTTTTTAGACACTATATGTCCAAGAATTTTTCCTTGTCTGCCCATAAAGGTGCACTTTTCAAGATTTAAGTAAATCCTATAAAGTCTATATTTTTTGAATACCCTTTTGAGATATTCAAAATGATCAGCTCGGATTGATGAATGTACACATAAATCATCCATATATATTTCCAAGAAATTCCTAAGATATTCTTTGAAGGCATGGCTCATCAATCTTTGAAAGGTGGCAGGAGCATTAGTTAACTCAAAAAGGCATAACCCTATAGACAAAAATACCCCATTCAGTTGCAAAGGAAATTTTATGATGGTCTTTGGGATCAACCAAAAGTTGATTGTACCCCAAAAACTCGGGGGATTCACTCTGAGTAAAACTATCATATCACATGCGTTCAAGACATGTTTGTAAAACCCCTAGTATCTCTGAATTTTGTTAGGAATATCATATACCCTTTTCTTTTAAAATCTGTGATTTTTTATCAAGTTTGAAAATATAATGTCCTGTATATACATTTTTGTAAGTTTCAAGTACTTTAAATACCCTTCTGTTGAACTCACGTGATAGGTTACATTTTTCTTAGGTGACCTCCCCGGGCCCAAAAAGCCATCTAGAAAGTTGTAAGCTTCTTTTCCTGCAACTCATTCTAAAATAGGCTTGGTGATTGGAAGAGGGTAGTTATCTCTAATGGTGGCTGCATTCACTTTTTTGAGATTAACACACACTCTTAATTTTATATTCTTCTTGGGTACCACCACAATTGGAGACACCCAATATGTGTGTTCAATTTCATAAATGAATTTGGCTTCCTTGAGCTTCTCTGTCTCTTCTTTGATCTTTTTGGTAAATGTTTCATTATAAGTATATGGACGTTGTCTACTTGGTTTGGCATCACCTCTCATAGGTATGGTATGTTGACAAATTTGTGGATCAACACCCTTGAGATATTTATAAGACAAAGCAAAGATATATGGGTATTCTTTTAGTAAACTTAGCAAAAGCTCTTCTTCTTCTTCGGTCAAGTCGTTCGCAATGTAGGCAGGTCTAGGCTCTACTCTTGGTTCGGCTAGATCTATTTTCTTTGCATTTTTAGGTCCTTCCTATGATTCACCTTGTTTTCTTAACTCCCTTACAAGGTGTTCTACTATTATCTTTTGGTCTTGGAGAGTATATTTCTTGTAATGGGATGGAACATTCATTACATCTTTACTCTCTTCCTCGGTTGTTTCCATTTCAATGGTATACATCTCCTTCAGATTTTTCTTCAACTCTTTTATTTTTATCTTTCGTTCAACTTGTGTCATGGATGATTCATCATCCTGGTGCTTAGGTTTTGATTGAGTTTCCTTTCTCATTTTCCTTGATGTTTTTGATGTTTCTTGTTTGTTGTCTGAAGAATATCTACCCATGATTTTGTCTTTAACACAATCATGTGCATCTATCTGCATCAAAAACTATGTTCTACTAGAAACTGATGGCATAGGTCTAGATTTCAAGTTTTTTGTGTCTCTTTTTCTTCTATACCATTTTTGTCTACCATTGAAGGTCTAACACCTTGATTAGCTACAAAGTACATCAGTGTAAACTCTGGTGTAGCATAAGTCAAAGGTTCTTCCATTGAAGGTGGATGTGAATCATGCCACTCTCCTTCTACCATTATTGTAGAGAGACTAGGCTCAACATAAGTTGTAACATGCACTAGTGCTTGTTCATCCATGACTCCTTCTAAATGAATGCACTTTAAAGGCACTGCATTATGTCCAGGATATGGAGGTTGTTGACCCAACACTGGTTGTGGTCTTTCCATACCCATTGGTGGTCTTTGTGTTGGGGCCATATTAGGCTGATATCTGTACATGGGTTGTCCTTGTGATCTCATAGGCACATATTGAACATTTCCATCATACTTTGGTCGGTAATAGCATTCATTGGCCCATTTACCCTCAATAGCACACCATTTTTGCGGCCTAATTGGTTGTCCCTGTTGAGGTATCCCTTGTCCTAGTCCTCTCATAGGTGCTTTCTGCATATTATTCATCATTTTCTTCATCCTTTTGAGCATGTCTTTTATGGCTGTAAGTGGTGCTGCAACAGCCATTCCCACTTGTATTGGTTTTGTGGATTTTTTTTTCTCACTCTGAGTATCCTTGGGGACGTCTTCTTCATTGAAAATATCACATTGATACACACTCTTCTAGGGTCATATGCTCTTGCTATATATAGTATAGCATAAAGTTCGTTCTTTGGTTAGCAATCCTTCTAGAAATAATGACACTAACATTTCTTATGCTTGTATTTCTAATTTTGGGCATCATGCAATGTATTGCTTCATCTTAGTTGCACAATCCCTAACAGACTCACCTTGTTTCTGTTTGAAGCTATAGATTTGAGCTAGCGTATTATGTTTAATCCCAGTTTTGGAACATGTAGCTACAAATCCATAAGCTAATGTATTTAAATCCATGATTAATCTTGGTGGAATGTTTTGGAACCATTTCAAAGATTTTTCTTCTAAAGTAGTTCCAAATCCCTCAAATTGAGTGTGGAAATCAAATATACATTTTGCTCTTAGCACTTGCTTGAAGCTAGCTAAGTAATCTTACCATGTCGTAATACCTTGTCTTCATGCCGAAGGATAGCTTCCGGTTGTAGCACCTCTTCTTGGTCTTGGATTCTGGGAGGGTCTTTAATAATTGGTTCACTTGGTGTCTCTCCTTTGTAGGGCTTAAGTAGTCTCACATGAAAAGCATTGTGTATGAGCCAATGGTTGGCAACTTGAGTTGATAAGCCATCTCATTGATTGGCTTCAAAATTTGAAAAGGACCATTGTATCTTTTTGCTAAATTAGTATAATACTTTTGATGGCCCATAGGATTTTTTCCCATTGTTTAACTCAATCGAGCCTTGGGAAACTTAAGTAAGACCCAATCATTTTCTTCAAACGTTAAGACCCTTCTGTGCTTATCAGCAGCAACTTTTTGCCTTCATTGAGAGATGGATATAGCCTCCTGAATCTTTTGAAAAGATTCTTGTAGGTCACGGCTATACTCATCAACAACGAAGATCTTCCCATGTACTTTAAGTAGCAAGGGACTTTTGGGTCTTCCCTCAATGATTTCAAAAGGTGCTTTTCTTGTAGAAGTATGTACAATATTATTGTACGCATACTCTACAAGAGGTTAGTACTTTTTCCATTGTGACTCATGAGTGTTGATCTACTTCTGTAACATAAGTCTTTAGTAGATTGAGTATCGTAAGATTGGCTATCTCACTCTGGCAATCCCTTTGTGGGTGATAGGCCGAAGAGAAATTCACTATTGTACCTAGATTTTCAAAGAGACCTTTCCAAAAATTACTCGTCATTCTAAGATCTCTATCTGACACGATGGTTGTTGGAAATCCATGGTGTTTGAAAATCTGTGATATGAAGAGAGTTTCCATTAGGTGTGCCTTAATAGTATTCTTGACAGGAATAAAGTGTGCTTGCT
This sequence comes from Adiantum capillus-veneris, assembly GCF_014529385.1. Classification (NCBI taxonomy): domain Eukaryota; kingdom Viridiplantae; phylum Streptophyta; class Polypodiopsida; order Polypodiales; family Pteridaceae; genus Adiantum; species Adiantum capillus-veneris. The sequence continues at coordinate 91,830,736 of NC_140943.1, read as the reverse complement.
TGCTAAACCTATCCAAAGATAGACTTGGGTAATCCAAAGATTAAAAACATGGATATACTCTCCCATGGTGAGTTTGGGATAGGCAATGGGTGGAATAATCCAGGTTGCTTCCCTATATCATACTTTGTCTTTTGGCATACACATTTTGAAACATACTCTTGTATGTCCACTTTCATGGTAGGCCAATACAAATACATCTCTACTCCTCGGAGAGTAGGTTGAATGCCTCTATGCCACACATAAGGAGGAGCATGGGATTCATACATGACTTTCTCACGAAGGGAGTGGGTAACACATAGCCTATTTCCATGGAGAAGATAACCATCCTACAAGGTGAATGGTTTCTCTTTCTTCCCCAAAGCAAGGGATGTCATCATGTCTCTAAAGTCAGGGTCAGTAGCATACTCATCTATCATAGAAGATAGATCATTGTGAGTTGCTATAAACACTGCATTAACTTTTGGTCACCGTGAAAGTGCATCGGCCACTTGATTGTGCTTACCATCAACGTGAGCAATATGAAAATTAAATTGCAGAAGAAAATTTCCCTACCTCATTTGTTTGTCAGAAAGCCTTGTTTGTGTCATGAAGTACTTGAGACTTTGGTGGTCGGTTTGTAGAATAAATGGAGTCCCCAACAAATAGTGCTTCCATGTGTATAGGATGTATAGAACATCTAAAATCTCCTTTTCATAAATTCCTAAGACTTGTTCATCCGTATTGAAGCTTCGGCTCTCATATGCTATGTCATGCCCTAAGCAAGACTGCTCCAAGGAAATCACCACAAGCATCACATTGGACCTCAAATGGCTTTGAGAGATCTGAAAGCATGAGGACTCGTTGGGAGGTAAGCTTCTCTTTGAGCTTGTCAAAAGAATTTTTCTCCTTAGCACTCCATGAATACTTAACTTTCTTCTTTGTTAAGTCATGTAATGGTCCTACTTCTATTTGAGAAAATTTTGCTATGAAACGTATATAGTATACACACATACCAATAAAGCTTCTTAGCTCATGTAGATTCCTTGGATTAGGCCATGCTTTTATTACCTCCATCTTGGATGGATCATACGGATACCATCTTGAGATATAATATGACCTAAGTATTGAATCTCTTGAAGGAAAATTTTGCTTTTCTTTTGGTTGAGAAAAAGCTTGTTCTCCCTCAATGCTTGAAAAATCACTTGGAGATGGTGCTTGTGTTCCTCCAAGGACTTGGAGTAGATGATGAGATCATCAAAGAACACTCCAGTGAATTTGCGGGAGGGTCTAAATATTTTCTCCATTAGACGATTGAACGTGGCTAGTGCATTGGTCAAGCCAAAAGGCATGACTAGGTACTCATAAAGACCAAATGTGGTACGAAACACGATCTTTAGGATATCTTTATCTACTATCCTTATTTGATGATAGCCACTTTTAAGGTCAATCCTACTGAAGTAGGTAGAGCCTTGTAGCTTACCAAACAGATCTTCTACTCGAGGCACAAGAAATCTATTTTTAATGGTGATATGGTTTAGTGCTCGATAGTCCACACACATACTGTATGTACCATCTTTCTTTTGCACTAAAAGGACTAGAGAACAAAAGGGAGAGGAGCTAGGCCTCACCATCCCTTTGTCTACCAATTCTTGTACTTGCCTCATGATCTCCTCTTGTTGAGCTTGGGAAACTCGATAAAGAGGCTTGTTAGGTGGTGAGTAGGAGCTCAATTCAATGGTCATCATCCCCTCATTTTGGAGGTAAGTCCATAGGGATATCATCAATGAACACATCTTGGAATTCTTTTAGATAATTAGACAAGTCTAACTCTTCTTGATTCCTACCATTCACATTAGATGAAACATTAGGATTTTTTAGGGACTCTTTGACATAAATCGTGTACACAAAAACTTAGCTCTTCATTTATTTATCAAAAGCAAGAGGATTTACAAGTGGTATAGTATGACCAGACTCACTAGAATCTATACACATGTTCTTTTCCCTATAGGTGAAGTAGATTCTCCTTTTACGGAACTTCATGTTGGCATCCATACGGTTGAACCATGGTGCCCCTAGGATAGCATCCTCATGTTGGAGAGGAGAGATGAAAAAGTCTTCTTTGTCGACGTAGCTTTGGACATGGAACCTCAACTTTCCAATCAAGGGAGTAACGGAGGCTCGTTGTCCCTTGAAAGTAGTGACGCCCGTTACAGCATCTCCCATCTCAAAAGCTTGAATGCCCAACTTGGTGGCCAACTCCATTGATATGAAGTTGTGAGTAGAGCCTGGGTCAAGCAAGATGAAGGTATCATGCTCCCTTACCTTTCCCCAAGCATAGGAGAGAGGTGCACCTTTGCAATGAGCATCCTCTTTTGGAACTTTGATGGTGGGAGCTCTAGGAGTCTCATTGCAAACATTTTTCTTGGGGCAAGAACGATAGCCATGTCCTTGCTCCCCACACGTAAAACACTTATGGTCCTTGCAAAAGTTTCAAGCTCTTCAAGAGAGAGTTTGTTTTTAGGTTTGTAAACTCTCTTCTCCTTGGACCAATTGTTGTTGTTGTTGTTGAAATTGCTTTGGGAAGGATTTGGGCATTGGTTTTCCCCTTTTCATCACTTTTGTCTTTGTTTTCCATGGGCTTGACATTTCGTCTAGCCCCTTGTTGGAAATTGATGCATGAAGCAACTATGGTGTGGTGGATTACTTTGGTGATAGAATTAGGTCATTGAGAGTTGACGTACTCATCCATCTCTTCAGGTAATCCCACACAAAATTGTTGCTTTTGCTTGATGAAGTGTATCTTTTGGAAGACACTAGCCTTGAGATGTAAATCCCAAAACTTGTCTACATATTTGTGGATAGACTCATAAGAGAGAAGCTTCAAACTGCACCATTTGGTGAGAACTTTGTCCTTTGCATCGCTTGCAAGGAATTGATTCATGATGGAAACTCATAGAGTTTTCCATGTCTTTGTGGCTTCTTTGTTGCCACGAAGGCTAGCCCACCATTGACGAGCCGATTTTTGGAAGTGCATAGCTACATGGTATAGCTTGTAGAACTTTGTGAAGCCATTGTCTCCAAAGGCGGCATCAAATTGCTGGATGAAGGACAATACTTTGTCAGTAGCACCAAAGGTGCCATCATAGGTAAGAAAAGAGATACTCTTTCCTCCCTCTTTGAACTTCTTGAGCTTTTGTGACCTTCGCCATGCATAGTGACATCCCCTATTTTATTCTTTGGGAGAATATCCATATCTTTTGTCGAAAGAGGAGGAAGGTGAAGAAGAAGGAGAAGAGGGTGACCTCTTTCTTTCCCTTTTCTTCCTCTGTTTCCTCTGTTTCCTTTTGGAGTGACAAGGAGAAGGACTGTGGGTTGAACCTTTCCTCTTGGGAGGAGTTGGAGACCTTTCAGACCGCCGTCTTCGTGGAGCCACATCTTCAAAGGAACTTAAAGATTCATTACTTTCTTGCTCTTTGGATTCCTCCTCTCGTATGTGAGAGAGTCTTCTCTTGGGGGTCTCATCAAGAGGCCTCCTAAGCTCTCTCTCATCTTGGAGAGGAAGGTAAATCCCATAAGCACAAATTTGTTGAGTAACTTTGGCTTGCAAAGCAGAGTTGCCCAAAGCTTGCTGCAACCTAGTAACAAGATAATTGACAAACATGGGGGCATCATCATTAGCACCTTCATGTGCAAAATCAAAGTTATCAATGTTCATTCTACTCTCTTGGTTATTGTCAACCATGCTAATTAAACTTATGTGTTTACTTAGTGTATTCTTTGGCAATTCAAAACCTTAGTTGCTACTCCTCTTAGCCTTTGAAAATAAACACTTAAGTATCTACACCCACGGCTCAAATTGGTTAATTATAAAGAGTAGTGGAGTGGATCTAATATTGAAGAATTGCTGAGGGCTAGCTCCTTTTGGACTTCTTATGGCTCAATAATGGTAAAACCGTAGGCAAGTGATTAAAATCTAATCCATATTCCACCGCCATTCTTAGACATGGAATCATGAATTCAATAGGCACTACAGGTTCAGTACCATACACCATTCGAAAAGGTGTCATTCTAGTGGGTGTGACTTTGTCAGCTTTTCTGTAGGCCCATTGAGCAGTTTGTAGCTTAATAAGATCCCACTGATGTGGTTCCTTTTGAACAATATTGGTCAAAATGTTCTTGATGGTTTTGTTACTGCTCTCTGCCTGACCATTGCACCTAGGATAATAAGGAGTTGATTTCCTATGCTGAACTGAGAGCATTTCCATCAGAATTTCCATGGTATCATTTATAAAATATGTCCCTTGATCAGATGGAATCTCAATGGGGCATCCCATATCGACAAATAATATTTTCAAATAGGAAAATAGCAGTGGACTTTGCAATATTATATGGAAGAGCCTTGGCCTCTACCCATTTAGTGACATAACAGGTAGCCATTAAAATATACCAGTTCTTTCTTGGAGTGACGTCCAGACCCCATTTCATAAATACTCCCAGTGGTTGAGCTGGAGTAAGTGGAGTCATATCAGTTGTTGTTGGTCTTCCCATTCTCTAACATATATCACAAGTTTTGCAAAAACTTCGAACATCAGATATCAAAGTTTGCCACCATAATCCAGCCTGCAAAATCTTCTTATAAGTAATATCAGTGGAGAAATGTCCTCCAGAATCCCCATCGTGTGCTTCAAAAATAACTTGCATCCTTCCTTCCATTGACACCTTTGAAGAACCCCATCTACTCCCAGTCTATAGAGCAATCCTCCTATGATGGTGAACTTCAGACTCTTAATAATCAGAGCCTTCTTTTGATTATGAGTCCAATTTTTTGGGAATCCTCCTTTGGAAAGGAACTGATATACATCATACCATTTTGGATTTGTGTTTTCCTCGGTTGTCACTTGAAACAACTCCGCGTCTACTGGCTCATCTCTCAAGGATAATTTTGAGTAGTCGACAATACTTCTGGATAGGAAATTAGCACCACAATGAGATTTACCGGGCTTGTGAAATATGTGGAATTCGAATTCTATCAGGAACATCATCCATCTAATCAATCTTCCTTGGATAATAAATTTGTTAATAAAAAATAATAATGCATGATGATCCACATAGAAATTAATTAGTTTACCCAGTAAATAATGTTAAAACTTGGTGGCACTGAAAACCATTCCTAAGGCTTCTCTCTTTGTAGTAGTACATCCTTGTTCAGCCTGACTGAATCTCTGACTGGCAAAATATACTGGATAATTAGTCCTCCCTTCTGGTTGAGCCAGTATTTCTCCCATTGCCAGTCCTGAAGCATCAACATGCACATGGAAAATAGCATCCCAATTTGGTTGTCGGAGTACTGGCTTATTGATAATAGCATTTTTAAGACATTGGGAGCTCTCCTCACATTCAACAGTCAGATGAACTTGCTGGTTTTCTTTGTGAGCTCATATAAAGGTAATGCCTTGGAAGCAAACATTTGAACAAATCTTTTATAATAATTGATATATCCCAAGAATGAACTTGACTCCGATGTTGTGCGGGGTGCCTTGGCCTGCTGGACACACTGTATGTTATCATTGTCCATCTCTATGCCATTCTTGGACACTATATGTCACAGTAGTTGTCCCTTCTAGAATGGGTTCAAATAGATCCTCTACTCCTTAAAACACTAGAAAACCATTTCTAGAAAGAGCAAATGCTTCTCCTCAGTTGAGAATACAACGAAGTCATCCATAAAGATGGCGATAAATTGGTGCACGAATTCACTAAATATCTCCATCATACACCTGTGGAAGGTTGCTGGAGCATTGCAAAGACCAAATGGCATGACCAGATACATGAATGCACGCCATTCAATAATAAAAGTGGTTTTACTCCGATATTTAGGAGAAATCTTTAGCTGATTATAACCACTGTAGCCACCCATAAAGCTATACATCTCATGGATTGCAATCTCATCGAAAAGCATATCCGTAAAAGGTAATGGAAAAGGATATTTGATTGAGCATTCAAAATCCACATTTCCATTCTTCTTGGGCACTACCACAATAGAAAATATCCAGTCACTACTGGTGACTTTTGTAATGAATCCAACCTTCAGAAGGTTGTCAATTTCTTCTTTGACCTTCTTAGCATAATTTGGATTCATTCTGTACCATTGCAGATGCATTGTTCTGGCATCCAGCTTCAGAGGTATTCTATGTTGATCGACCTCTGGATCTACACCTTTTAGATCGGTATGTTCCCATGTGAATATGTCTTTGTACTTCTGGAACATGAGTCAGGCTTTTTCTTTCATCCTGGGTTCAGATGCATGTTTACTTATCAATCTAGGACTTTCCTCATAACCAAGGTTCCATTCTTCAATTTCCTGATCATCTGGAATCAACCAATTAGGCCCACCTCCCTTCCTTTTGGTTGACTCCTCAGCATAATCTTTGGTTGACTCCTCAGCATAATCCCACGACGGACCTTGTAGTTCTAAATTTTCAGTTTGAACTTTAGTAACTTCTTCAGAGTGCACCTCTTCAATGGCCGCTGGTGTACTAGAATCTAAGAATTCTTCTTTGGAGTCAACTAGTTTCTCTGGCCGTCCAATTAGCTGAACTAGTTGTTCTCCAAGATTGAGTTCAGTGAACTGATCTAGAAGCTGCTTCCTTTGCTTTTCAACCTGACCCTTGTCAAATAATACTGCATTTAGGTCTATCTCGGCCAATGGAAAAATATTCATTGGTGCCAGCATCCTCTCAATCTTCTTTACCCCATACTTCTGGCAAAGCTCTTCTGGTCACAGTGCCTTCCTCCAGCTTCTAGTGTTGTTTGTCTAGATTTGAATTCTTCTACTGGTGCCCTGTATTGTCAGAGTCTGATTGGCATAGTTGTGAATAGCCTGTGCCATTTGCAACAATGGGTGTCCCTGTAGCATCCCATATGCGCCTTGCACATCCACCCTTATCTGCATACTCTCTATCATCCCAGTTGCCTCCACAACTCTGTGATCGGCCATTTCAAGTTTGTGATACCCATTCTTTTCTGAAGGTGTGCCCCTAGGATGTTTACAACTTCCCTCCATCCAGTATGCCATCAGATAGTGGCTCCCATTGTTTCCTGACTTTGTAGTCTACCTCGATCACAGGCACTTCATCATCCTTGACAGCTACCAAGTCAATTGCTCTGGCATCCGCTTAACCTTTATTTGCTGTTTGATGAATTTTGCTACTTCAGGAAAAGTTTTTTTGATATCTTCTAATTCAACTGTCATTTTTTGAATTCTTTCACAGATCTTAACATGAATTTCTTCTCTCTCTTTATCAGAGTTATTATCAAAACTAGAGGAATCGAGACTATCTTCACATTGCCACTCCTCTATTCTGGTGCCTGTCCTACCCCCTTCATTGTTTCCCATTGCAGTTAGATCTGATTTAACGTTTCCTAGATCTTCCACCAGTCCTTGGACTACAACCAGCATAGATCCTGATTGATCTGGTTGTCTTTTCTCAAAAGACTAGGCTGGTATCTTCTGAATGACCCGACCATCAGAATGTTTTGGCTGCTCTGGTAGCTTCTTTGTTAGATCTTTTGTGATCTTAGCCGCTAGTTCTCCTCCAATTCATCAACTACCTTCTCTTTTCCCTTTGCCTTCCATACCTCTCTCTGTTGAGCCCATTTGCTACTTTCAGGACAAACTGGTTTTGCCGGCTCATTTGGGATTTCTTCAATGACTACCCCTTTACTGCGTGTAGCTGCTTGTACTAGAACTGGCTCTGGGGCTTTCGCCTCAGTAGCTACAGTGCTGGGTGCCTCTGGACACTAAGCTGCAAAGTTCCCATACTTGCCACAAGTATAAAAATTAAGGCTTCGATTTTGAAAAGTACCACGACCCTGGCCTCGGCCAATACCTCCCTGGTATCTACCACGCCCAGTACCAGTGCCACTGGTACCTGTTTTCTCCTCTTGGGGTACACTGGTTGTCTCTACTTTAGCTGATTTAACATTTAAATGCCACTAGAGACAAATCCTTTCCCTTCTTGAAGTGATGAGTTCAAATGCCATAAATGACCATATGCTTTGCAATAGGTACATTGTGGACATTCATTTGAAACATGATCTTTAGATCTGCACCTTGAGCACTAGGTTTCCATTCTTCTAACTGATTCTGGTCTATCTGATTTCAGCAATCTGCCGGGCCATTTCCTCAATCTTCCTGGACCAAGACCCCTTCTTGGCCTTGGCCTTGATTTTTTCATCTGAGCTGCTATCAGAGCTCTTGGAGGTCTCACTAGAATCAGAATTCTCAATGGAAGAACTGCTAGTGGTGGACCTCCTCTTCTTGTGATGTCTCTTCTTCTTAGCTTGTTGTTCAAGCTTCAGAGCTCTCTGCACCAAATCATTGAATTTCTTTGTTGGTGCAGGTACCTCCTGTTCTCTGAGATTCTTACTGTGGAACCCATTTAAAAACCATGCTTATAGCCTCTTTTCTGATGGTGGCTCCTGCAACTGCCTGGTTAACTCCTTGATCTTCTCAACATAACTTCTCACTGACAATTTCCCTTGTTTAATCTTATCTAGCTCACAGAGGATGTCCTCATCACCCTTGTTGTCTGAATGCTCCAATCTGAAAGCCTTGAGCAATTTGTTGTATGATCTGAGTTGGCAATGGTAATACCGTTTTCTTGCTGCATCTTTCAGTGTTTGAGGAAAATATTCTTCCCAGTCATCTTCATCAATATTCTTCAACTCAACATACTGTTAAAAAGCTTGAATATGAACATCTCGATCATCTTTCTTTCCTCCTTTGAACACTGGGAAAGAGATTTTCAATGAAGAAGTATAATCATGCCGGTCGGCATTGTCTCTGCTTCTTCTAACCTTGGGAGCCTTGAATACTTCATGTAGTGATTTGTATCAGCATCCCAGACAACTTCTTCTTCAGTTTCAATCTTTGTCTCTTCTGTGGCTTTCCAACTGGAATTGTGACGACTGCCCTTGTTGCCCTTGGCTTCAACTGCCTTGTGTGTGAACTAAAAACTTTTGGTTTTGCATTCTTTTCGCTCCACCCTTCTCCTCCTAGACTCACTGGAGTGCTGAGGGTCCGTGGCCTCTTCAACATGACTGAAGTGTTGAGAGTCCCTGGCCTCTTTAGCATGATTGTGCTCCTCCTGAGCCTCAGTCTCACTCTCAAGGTCCTTCTTGGGATTAGAATCTCTTTTTGATACCTCAAGAATAGGGTGGATGCGGTTAGAATCAGTGCCTAACTGGGTTGACAGTTTGCGACCATGACTGGCTTTGGGTGCCATGTGTACAACTGAAAATTCTAACTAGGAGAATAAGAGTTTTTTGGTCGAAGAGCGAACAACTCTAACCACCGTGATCGCCAAAATGAAATTGGAGATGGTCTCTTTAGACAGCTGATTCCAGTGTTAGAATTTAGAGCTACTGGTTATGTCCTTAGTTAGTTAATGAAACTGGAATAGAGTACTAAACTGAAATAGGGAACTGAACTGGAATGTTATATTGAAATGAGAGACAAGATTCGAAAACTGAAAAGAGTATTTGCAGATTCAGATTAATAGCTCAAGAATAACCAGTACATTGTATAATGGGTTTAAGCTCAAATGATTACAGAAGTAATGGTTACAAGGTGAAGCTAGAGGCGAAGAGCTCGTAAACCCAAAAGTATTTAGAAAACTAAAGACAAAATTCAAGCAGCTAAGAAGCCAAGCCGTCCAATTACAATGTAATGGGTTCTTTTTATAGCTCCTAGGAGTTACTACAGTAAGTACTTGCAGTAATTACTACTAGTGTGATTGCTCCCACTATTCGGCCTTCTAAGGGATAGTTCCCACATGTTGGGACTCTCCTCACCCTCTACATATACCTAGGCATTGGTGGTACTTGAGGAGGTGCTACTTGGGCTGGTGGGACATACTGTCACTCTCTCACATATCCCTTGTTGTAGTAACACTCTTTCGTCACATGACTCCTCCATTTTTATTCAATTGCACACCACTTGGGTTGCTTACCTTGTGGCTTAGCAAATGCTGATGGATTTTCAAGACCATATTGTGAGCTATCTCGCTTTGAGAGAATTCCTCAATAAAATCATCAAATACCTTCTCCATTGACTCAAAATCTCTACGTTCAACGGAATCAAATCAGGTGGCGGCATCCTCCTCTAGATTTACTCCAAATCCTGCAAACTACATGGAAAAGTCTAGGACTTCCTTAGCTCTAATGACGCGCACAAATGATGCCACGTGATCCCTCAGATCCTTATTTTTTGTTAGCCCTTTTTTGGACTTGAGATTGTCTGATCCTACAGTGATCTAGTAATCTAAGCATAGGATCACCCATTCCTCTTCTATAATATCTTTCTAGACTACGATATGGTACATGTTCCTCCCCTAGGGGTGCTCCTAATCCAGAATTCTTGATTGCTCTAGCAAGTGGTCGTTCCTCTATTGTGACCCTTTCTCCTCGTTCTTGTTCTCAATATAGTGCTTCAGTCCTGGTCGGATTTGACATTCTTGTTCTGCTCTCATCTTGGTATTGTTGATGGAGTGGTGGTTTTGGTGGTGCTTCTAGACCTAGCATGGCCATTTATCCACCCCCTTTTGTGTTCAGATCTATTGTTGGAAACTACTCAAGCCATGCTTAAAATGACAGTGGTGAGGTTTGTGAGTTCTCAAGGTTGGGCAATGGCTGTCTATTTGATTGCGATGTGGTGTTATAATCATTTGAAAAATAATTTTTCATAAATTCTAATATCTAACCAACCCAATTGATTTTCTCATATTAAATTGATCATCTAATGTGGGAGAATAGACGGGAACAAGGGTTAGAATATAGACATGTTCTTACGGGTCTATCTCAACACGGGGCCAATGGTAAAGGGGTCCAAATAAGAGATGATCTTTCAAAGAGCATGGCTAGCTTAATTGAAGGCCTCCAAAGGTTGGTGTTAAATTTCCTTTGACCTTAGGTAAGCTAGGGTTGAGCTTGAGGTGGGAACCCGGCCCACGCTTGAGGTACTTGTCGTGCATGCTGACTAACTTGGTGCTTGTGTTCCAAAATTCAACAACCTCCCTATTCATGAGGGGGCAAGCCCTAAAGCTAGGGAGATGAGAGAGAACAAACACACACACACACACACACACACACACACACACATACACACACACAAGGTAAGACCAAGCCTCAAGAGGCAGCAAGGACACATGTCAAGCCCCTACCCTTGTTGCCCTCATGTTGTCCCTAAAGCAAATTGGTTGGCCTATTAAGGGGTCCAATGATAATTTAGTTGATTTAAATAAATTTTTTTGCATTTATCAAGTCCTCTCTCTCAAAGGGGAAAGGGGGACACTTGTCCCAAGACTACCCTTGTTGCTTGATATGACTCTTGTATATGATTGGCTAGGCCTGGAGGGGTCCAATGAGCTTCAAGCATGAGCTACAACAAGGGGTCGACCAAAGCAAGAAGAGGGTCTATTTGGGGGGTATACTCTCCCACACACACACATACACACTCTCATTGTGTGGTGTGCAAAGTGCAAGAGCTCCATCTCCTTCTCCAAGCTAGTAGAGAAGCTGAGAGCCTACACTAACAATCTTGGCTATGGAATGAAAATCCAACCAAGAGACATGCTTCAATGCTTAAGCTTGTCATCTTCTCCATCTTCATTACTATGCTACTGTTTTCTCCTATGGAATGTTTCTTCTTCCTCTTCCCTACCCTCATTCCCTGCTAGCTCTCTCCACCTTCGAAGGTGTTTGAGGCCTTGGGACTGAGACTTGGGATAGTTAATGCTTTTTACAACTTTTATGTTATGCTCGTGATGCATGAAGCTTTCCATCTTCATTGCATCACCTAGGTCACAAGGAGAACAAAGATTGTATTGTAACAAGTCGCTCTTAAAGGGAGAATCTATTATACAAATGCCTATTGGAGGGGGACCGGCTCCACATAAATTCGGTCCTCAACTATTGTCAAGTTCTCTAAACTCTCTCTTTTGCAAAAGTATTGTTCTTGCCAAGTTAACTATGGTTATGTTGCTACCATCAATTAAGTTCACCCTCTATGCTCTCAAAGTAGTCTCACAAAAATGCTTTCTCTAATTTTCCTAATTTTGCTACTCTCAAAGTTCATAGGCCAATTCCATTACATTGGTATCAGAGCATTTGGTTTCTCTTTTCTTGCTTAAGAAGAGAGGTCCTTAAGTAGCCCATCAATGATTGATTTTGTTTACTATATTAGGATAAGTGGGACTGGGATCTATTATCAGTTTTGTTGAGCCCACTATGTGGGGTACAACCAATACCAAAACTAATGACAGTACATAAAGCAGTGCCAGTGGCAGAGTCCGTCAAGTGTTAGAGCCAGTACCAATTCTTATGGGGAAAAGGGCCAATGGAAATGCATGTGATAATCATTAAAGGGAACATGGAAAGTATTAGCCAATGCATGTGTGCCATGTTGCCGATGGTGCACAAAACTCTAGGAACGGTAAGTAGTGGAGCTTTTATGGCGCGAACACGTATAACAGTAAGGCGAGTGGGCATTCTTCCTCACAAATCTCTTGTGTGAAGCCTACCTACTATTACACACTTTCCATCGCCAAGCTCTGAGGGTAGCACTACAACCACAAATCTCCTCGACAAAAGAATCTGTTGATCATTGTCTATCCCTACCCGACACACTTTGCTATGATCTTGAATATACAAGTAAGTCTTCTTCTTCTATAGACTTACCGTCCTCACGGTGAATGGATAGAAGGAAAATGTAGGAGAAGATGCAGGATACCATAGACAAAAATGCAGCAATTATCAACTCCCTACAAGCTTCTCTACCACTTATCCCACATAGCAAGATACAAAGGTATGTGTTTATTGAGCAGGCCAAAGCACTACTACAACTATGGGATCTGCATGTGGTTGTACAAGCTACAAGGATAGATTTTGTCACCGCCGTAATCAAGCAGGTTCTTGATTCTTCTAGTACCGAGATGACAGTGCTATTTTCAATGGTGTAACAGTCAAAGCAACTCCTGACGCCATTGCTTATGCTTTCAAAATGCCCAATCAACCAAAGCCAACCACAACGTCTGTAAAACAGATAAGTTCGTCTCTGAAAGAGGATGAAGCAGCTAAGAATAAATGAAAGGCTAGTGCACAAGGGGTTCTAGTAGCAGGACTGGACGTCCCCTCATTCTACAGCTTTGTTAATGAGGCTATTATCCTGAAGAACACCTGCACATATGTGTCAGAAAAGCTGTTTGCTATGCTACTTGCAAAAAGATTAGACGCTACAGCTAAAATCAGCTTATGTCAGATCTTATCTCATAATGTGCTCTAGTAGACTGCCAAGCTACAATCTCAGAATGTTTTCAAAGGTTGGTATGTCTGGCAATTTCTATACTGGGCAATTGCTCCAAAGCTAATTACCAGGTAAGGATGGCTTGGAGTATGAGGTCCATCCCAGAGACTAGCAATGTTGAGCTCTCTTCAGACAAAGAGGCTCCATGCAATTAGTTGTCTCTAACTGGACATAAGAGGAAGGCTACACAGGTGGTGGCCAATGATTCAAAGAAATCAAAGATTACATTGGCCAAAAGTAGTGCTTTACTAAACCAACTGGAGATCCAGGTCAAGCCATTGCCTACTAAAAAGTCCTCAGCAAGACAGACTTTGGCCATACCTAAAAAATAAACTCCATCAGACATCAATGTTGGAACAAGCCAGCAAGAAACGTCCAGTACTGGACAAGGGAAAGGGTTCAGCACTTGCCAGTCCATCCAACAAAATTCCTTTTAGTGAATTGGCTTTATCCATAGCCAAGAAGGATAGACTACAACAGTTACAACATCACCCTCTCAAAGGTCGATTAATTCTTCAAAAACTTGATTTGGCAACATTACCATACATGGCTCCTGTTACGATTTATGAGCCAGTCCAATCTGACTCGGCAACAGTAACTGATGGTTGCTCGGTGCTTATCCAGTCATCATGGAACACCATTGTCAATGCCTTGGGACAGATGATGGATGCATCAACTTCCATTAATGAAGTATCTAAGCTTAAAGATGAACTGGAAAGCAGCCAGCAGCAAATTCAAAAACTTCAGCAAGTTATCGAGGTATTATCTCTTAGGCATAGTATTGCTGAAAATTAGTCAACACGAACAATCAAGGAGCTACAAGTAAAGCTATGCAAGCTCGAAACAAAGAATAGGTAGTTAAATGAAGACAAGGTAGAAGCTATAAGAAATGTTGATAGATTTTAGACTATGCTGAGAATTAGAGGGTAGACTTCAATGTGATGTTGACAACCCACACTACATTGAAGGCTTCTCTTATAGATATATATATATATATATATATATATATAAAATAACCTTGCTAATATTTTGACTCCAGAAGGCATTGTCACTTTGAATATGGACAATTTGAAGGCACTTATGGAGACCATGCAGAGAGATTTGCAAGACAAGCTCTCTGAATACAACACTGCTTTAGCAAATCAAGCCATCATGGATTATATTTATAAGCAAAAAGATCTTGATTTGAGGATTCTGAGAGGGAAGAAGATCAGGATGAGGAAGGGGAGGACAACCCAACAGATAAACCTAATGATGATGATAATACTCCTGCTTCAGGCTCTAGAGTTGGTGGATCAGCTGCCACAGGGGGAAGTGAACCCAACAAAGACTAGCCAGATCAGCAAAAGGACCAGTTAGACTAGCAGTCGGGGGACCAGCGGTCTGATGATCAGCAGCAAGGCAGTGGACAGAAGGGCAACACTGGAGATTCTCTAGTACACCATTCACAGCACAGTCCAGACTGCAAAGGAAAAGGCAAAGTTGTGGTTGAATCCTTAAAGGCTGATGAACAACACTCCTTACAGCTCATCAGATTGAAAAAGAGATTAAGACATCAACAAGCTCCTATTACTAGGAATTATTTGGAGAATGACACTCTTATCTTTGACTTGGAACTCTTTCAAAGGTTGTATGTAGGTGCCAATGAAATGATTTAGCACTGGAAATCAGCTACCTTTCATGATCAAGAGTTGTGTCAATTACCTTAGCATCCCAGTAGAATCCAACTACCGGAAAGGGTAACTAAGTGGATGTTGACTTCTGATGATATGACAATCAATCCACATTGGTAGCAAAAGTCCATTGCAGACCGACACTCTTTAGCTCTTGAATTGAATCTACTGCTAGGAAACATGCCTACATACAAGTGTATGAAGGAGGTTAGAACTCAATTGAAAGAAGTCTTGCTTTAGATGAAAATTGCCATAGGAGTTTTGGATCTAAGGGTGCAGACCATCATCGAAGATTAGTCTTCCAGTAGTAAAGGACCTCGAACCCAAATGACAGTAGGAGAACAAGCAATTTCTCTCCGAAGACTCTTTTAGGTCTTTCGAGCTACTAGGAAGATGATGCAGCAGGAGAATCAACTTGTTCTCAAAATTTTGGAATTTGTGTCTGATTCTCTAGTTCTCCTGTATGCATTGCCTGCTAAAGGAGCTGAACTGCCTAGATTTTTCCCAACTTTTTTATCCTCAACATCCAAAACCAGTGGATTGGCTCACTTACTTCAACATCACCAATGAACTTCAAGACTGGTATGAGCAAGCCACTATGGAATGGAAATCCTGGTGATCACTGATCAATGACGCCCTCAAAATGGATCTTGTCATGGATCTTCAAGGAGAAATGTAGAAGGTCAGGGACAGTGGAAGATCCAACTCCGTGGATTTAACAAAGATCACAAATCAGTTACTTCAACTGACTGTGGAGTATTCTAAAATTCTTGAAAAGGATATCATTGCAAAGCCATGACTGGGGCCACACTATAGAGAGATGGATGAGATTCTCTTTGAATCTAGAATTATGATGAATCAGCCTCTTTAGCAGGGATGGATCCACACAGCCTCACATTGTCATAAATTGGCTAGAACTCGTCTGACAAAGGGCAAACGCAGTCTGTATGATCCCGACACCAAAACCTACAACCCACTCATGCCTTATGAATTTGAGATGTCCATTGAAAGGCAGGATCAACTTGAGAAGGAGGCCATTTATAGACTTATCCAGAAGGACAATGCTGGCACTGGGACTTCTGAGGCACCAACACAGAAGAAGGGCAAGAGGAAGCAAGTTCAGTGGAAGGATACTGGGTAGTTCCATCTCAGAAACAGACGGTGGATTTTCCCAGTTAGGCACTGGAATTTCCTTGGTTGGGCACCCTTGGAATTACAACTATAGGGGTGTCAAGCACTCAACAAGCATGAAGGATGGTATAAAGCTAGCAATACCAAAAGAGTATTATCATGAGGAACATCGGCCAAATTAGCAACCAGAAGGGTTTAGGGTTCAAGCCAAGCCAGAATACTAGATGGTTTCCTCAACACCAAATCAAAATCAGCTGGTGGATTTGTTTTCAAAAAATTTTGAGGTTATACCAAAATTCAAGAAAGGAGGGAAGGATATAGAGGGCGAAGACAGCCCCAACAGGTGAGAACTGTCCCTTAGAAGGCCGAACAACGGGAGCAATCACACTAGCACTAATTACCGCAGGCACTTACTGCTGTAACTCCTGGGAGCTATAAGAAGGACCCGTTACATTGTAATTGGGCTGCTTGGCTTCTTAGCTGCTTGACTTTTGGCTTTAGATTTCTAAATAATTTCGGGTTTATGAGCTCTTCGCCTCTAGCTTCACCTTGTAATCATTGCTTCTGTAATCATTTGAGCTTAAACCCATCATACACTGTACTGATTATCCTTGAGCTATTAATTTGAATCCGCAAATATTCCAGTCATGTCTCTCATTTCAGTATAACATTCCAGTTCAGTACTCTATTCCGGTTTCATTAACTGAACTAACGATATAACCAATAGCTCTAAACTCTAACACTAAAATTAGTTGTTTGAAGAGACCAGCTCCAATTCCAATATACAGCAGGGAATTTGCCAGAACCAATAGGGATTGAATGGCCACAACCAGTTTTGGGGCAACAGCCTCCCCTCCCACGAGCAAGACCATTAGTTAATAGGTTTGCACCCACCGTAGAAGAACCAAAGGAACAAGCCTTAATGCATGTGCTTGCATAATATGAAGAGACAAGTGGATATATGGCTAGTTCAACATAATATCTTCCCAAAAATCCAAAGGCGCTAGAACCTTGGAGCATGATTGGGAATGTTGGACCACCAATAGCAGCTCATGCTATTGGTGGTCCAATAGCATCAGCTAACATTATTGTTCATAGCCAATGATGTCTTAGCAGGACCCCGGGGAGGTCACCTAATAAAAATGTAACCTATCACGTGAGTTCAACAGAAGGGTCTTGAAACTTACAGAAATATCATATACAAAAGGGCATTATTTTTTTGAATTTGAAAAAAACTTACAGATTTTAAAAGAAAAGGGTACATTATATTCTTAACAAAATTCACAGATAAGGGGTTTTATAAACATGTTTTGAACGCACATGATATGATAGATTTACACATAGTGAACCCCCCAAGAGCAGGACAAAGGCATACCTATCAATAAAGAGTGGCTCCAGGAGCGTCTCAACAACCATTAGGACCGTGCTACAAGTGTGGTGTTAGCAGCAAGCTAACCCATGTAACATTTTTTGGGAGATTTATTGTAAAAACACTTATTCTTTTGATAAATTGAGAATATTGTAACTCCTATTTGCCAAGTGGATATTGTAATCTATGAGCTAGAGCTATAAGCTTCCAGATTGTATCAATTTATCCTTAGTTAGAGCTCCCAAAACATTAGTGTTTTTACCAAAGAAACCTTGGCTAAGGTATAAAAGCCAATTTTGTAAAATTAATTTTAAGTTTTTGGATAAGAAATACACAGTGTGAGCTAACAACGCTCACTTCTCTCCTTCTCATGCTTCCTTCTCCCTTGTCGGTTGTCACATTGCAGCGGCGACTGTTGCATTGCAATTACATGTAAGAGCTCTACATATTGACGTAAACATATCATGGTAAACCGTAGCTTTTGGTGTCGTTGATCCGTTGCCTAATTTCATCATAAGTAGGAATTTAAGCTAGGAAATCACAAAATAAGCATAGGTGGGGTATTGGGGCATCATTGCTAAGCATTTAGATGCATTCGGGGTCAGAAACGACTAGGTCAAAATCTCAATGCTCTTAATAATCGCGTTTACTTCACTTCATCAAAAGTGAGATTTGAGACCATAATCATGTGTGCTTAGGTCTTATATACTTGTCCTAGAAGTTTTGTAACATTCGGATGTCATTTGATGCTGTAACTGTCATCTTTTGTTTGCCGATTAATGACTAGCTTTTGATGACTCGGGTCATTTGAGTGTAGCTTCTGTTAGATGCGAGTTGTCTGTTGTTTTCCAAGATATTGACACCCTCTTGTAGCCTCTATACACTAGCCAACTTCGTCCCATGGATTGACAAATATGGTTGTGAAACTTCTCGCTATGTCTGTAATAAGATAAGAGTGAGGTTAGAAAACCCATCCACATTTGGCGCCGTTTTCGGGGACGAATAGACCTAAACTAGGGAAAACAGGAGTGTCTAGTGTAGTTGTCCTTTAACTTCCTCTAGGACCACCTAGAGTAAACCTTTCTCTTTGAAACCGCATAGCTTAAGAGTGTCGTCTCTTGCTCTGTAGAGGTAGATTAGGAGTGGATTTTACTTGCTAAGTACCTTGTAGGATTGTAGGGTTAGGTAAGGACTTTGAGAATGATTGATGGATGAGACAAGTCTTAATATTAAGGTTCAAAAAACCATTAAAAAACAAGAAAACAAGTGTTTGTGGACACAACCCAATTGAAGAAGAACCTAGGAGTAGGGTAAGTAGAATCCAAGGTGAGATCTCAAATCATTGGTAACTCCAAAAGAATCATCTATGAGTTGTTTATGTGAAGTTACAGAATTTCAAGTCTACGGCTTGAAACAGCACCAAAAGGCTGTCAACCACTAAATCCGGCTGAAGATTATGCTCATAAAAGTTGTATGGACCAGTGGGTAAGCTTAAAGATGCATTTAAGGTAAATTTTTAAGAGTTTGCAAAAACTAAGATTATTTACATTTTCTTGAGAGTATAGGCCAAATTAATTTTTAACTTGACTCGGAGGCTTAAAACATGTCACAAAAAGACTGACCATTGAAAAAATTGCAAAAAGTGTTCTTTCTAGGCCAAAAGTAAATAATCATGATTATTTACTTTTAGCTCAAAATTGACCGCGGTTGATACCAGAGACTCTATGCATGATTACAAACATCTTTTGTGAAGGCTCATAGAATTTGGATCACAAAACAGACCAAAAACTTGATAAAAATTAAAATCTATATTGATTGTCGAGAAATTGAATTTGACTTGATAAATCTTGGTCAAATTTAGTGAAACTTGACTTAGAGGCTTAGTTTAAAGAGTTTAGCATGTGAGTATGCTCAGATAATAGAAAATATGCTAAAATTTACCAAAAGTGAATAATCATGATTATTTACTTTTGTTCAATTTTCAAATATTTTTGGCCAACCAAGCATACCACAAGTTCTATCGTGTTGTATTTGGTAATATTTGGATCTTTAAAGTAGAAATTGGACAAGTTCTATCAAATTTGGTAATATTTGGATCTTTAAAGTAGAAATTGTGGCCAAATTTGTAAAGTCAGTTTGTAGATACAAAATTGTTGACAAATTGAGTAGAGTTTATCCAAACTTGGTGAAACTTGGCTAGGGAGCTTAAGTTGAGTTGCTTTACCTGTTTGTATCAACATTGCGACAAAAAGTTGCTTAAAAATCCCAAAAGTCAATAATCACGATTATTTACATCTATCCCAGAAATAAGAATTTTTGCACAACAAGTATACCACAAGGTCAAGCATATCAAGTAGATTCCACATATCAAATTTGGTGAAATTTGGATCACAAAAGTGAGACTTAAGCCAGATTCTTGAAAACTGAGTCTGCGGACACTAAAGAGTTGGACAAATCTTGTTCAAACTCAGTGAAACTTGTCTAGAGACTTTGACAAGGTGTCTATAAGGCAAAAGAATTCTAAAGAAGTGAGAAAAAATGAGAAAAGTAAATAATCAAATTATTTACTTTTGAAACCCCGGAGACAAGATTTTGAACTTTTGAGCTTGTATAGTGTTAGAACAACATAACACAAGGCCATTGGTCAAGTTTGGAGTCCATTGGATCCAAATTAGTACTTTTTAACTCAGTTTCTAGGTTGCAGATTAGCCCTTAAGCTCTTTGCAAGGGTGAAACCTGGAAGTCTCACTTGCTAACTCACTTAGCTCATATTAAAGTGATATACATAGACCAATCACAATAGTTAGCAAAAATTGTATAGTCTTTGAGAGAAAACAACTAACTTGGTTAAAACTGACACAAGAAATAGGTTGCAGGCAAAGAATTGAGAGCTTGACAGGAGTTGAATTCAAGTCAAGTGGAAAAATGGAAAACAATTCAATCCGACGGCAAGTACTCTATCCAGGGTTTAACAAGTCTATATGAACCTTAGATCTCGTCATATACTAGCAAACCAAGGCATATTTGGAGAGACCACTAGTAGGGTATCCACCGAAGAGAGCGTGAATCAAGGTGATGACTTGGACACTATCTTAGAAGAAGTCTCATACACTTATTCCGACTCAACATCTGAAATGTCTTCCTATTCGACTCAGTGAGGAACCGGAACGATAGTGCGATACAAGCACATACTCACCTTTTATAAGACTAATGTCCATGGAGCTTAAGTTTACTTGAATCCTAATAAAGAGAATGCCATTTGCATTGATGACCAGGACATAGAGTTTGAAGAGGAAATCATAGCAAACAAACAAGGAAAAATTTATATGGATAAAAATAGGACTCAATATTATGTAAAAATTGAAAATCCTGATGTGATAGACAAATGGGGGTTAGAAGTGAAT
The DNA here is from genome assembly GCF_014529385.1 of Adiantum capillus-veneris. Lineage (NCBI taxonomy): Eukaryota > Viridiplantae > Streptophyta > Polypodiopsida > Polypodiales > Pteridaceae > Adiantum > Adiantum capillus-veneris. The sequence goes on along the minus strand of NC_140943.1, from coordinate 91,809,817 downwards.
ACAATAATACAAAATATGTTAGCAAAAGAAGGTCCACTGACTTTAAAATTCAAGGGATATGATCAAGTTGATCTGAAAGCTTTGAAATAGCTTAGCACGGATAATCCTAGGATTGGAGTTTATTGTTGGGAGGATATGAATGTCAAGGATCTTTTATGGACCTCTCATTCCAAACCACGACAGTTAACACCCATGAAGATCATCCATATCTTCAAAATCAAATACAAGGGTTCAACAAATCTACCATCTTACCTATTTAGGGATTGTTACAATAACTTTGTTATGATGAGTCCTAAGGAGGTAGAACAGACCAGATACCAAGGGTACTCTATAAGAGATTGGATATTAGGGCAAGGACCTAATCCTATTCCAAGAGAAGAACTCCGTGAGAGATCTTTTGGGAAGCAATGTTAAAAAACCCGAACCTACCTCATCAGTAACATTAAAGCCAGTCCAAGGCTACATGAGTCATTATTTCCAACTAATTGGTTTGAAGGACTCAAGATAGGACCAACTGCCAGAAGAGTTGGAACCGAGCCAAACAGGCGTGTAAGACCAGCTAATTTTCAAAAATGAGTCCAAAAATATTGTGGATCTGGGGATACGTATGACCATCCGCTGGTGTCTTATTAAGTTCAAAAATTATCCTTTTGAAGATTCTAGATGGATGCAAGGAATACAACTTAAGGTTAGTATGAACCTTTTCAATGCTTACAATGCTACATTAGAGTAAGCAAATGTACAAATTTCTATCGAATGACCAATGTTTTTGTCTTATAAGACTAGCTCTCTTTCTATTGTGCACAAATTTAAATAGTATGCATGCTTAGAATCATGTTTTTGATGACGACATCTCTCAAACACCCAGTAGAATTTGTCACTCTACTTGGGAGAATGAAATGGACTAAAGAGCAGACATGCTTGCGGCAGCTATGTCTCCCAAGCACCAAATGGATTAGTCATCCATCTTGGAATGATGGCGTAGGGTAAAAAGGGATCCTCTACCCGCTAAGATCCATTGACTAATGACTAAGGCTTTACCTCTTCTACCTCATAGTCGAGGAAGACTATGATTTCAAGAGAGAGAGGTATATCTAACCAACCCAAATGATTTTCTCATATTAAACTGATCATTTAATGTGGGAGAATACACGGGAACAAGGGTCAGAATATAGACATGTGCTTACGAGTCTATCTCAACACGAGGCCAATGGTAAAGGGGTCCAAATGAGAGATAATCTATCAAAGAGCAAGGCTAGCCAATGGAGCTTAGAGACCTTAGGGTTATCTTCATTGAAGATCTACAAAGGTTAATGTTAAAAGTCCTTTGACCTTAGGTAAGCTAGGACTGAGCTTGAGGTGGGAACCCGGTCCAAGCTTGAGGTGTTTGTCGAGCTTGCTGACTAAGATGCTTGAGGTGCTTTGTCGTGCTTGCTCACTAAGGAGCTTGTGTTTCAAAAGTCAACAGCCTCCCTACTCATGAGGGGGCGAGCCCTAAAGCTAGGTGGATGAGAGAGAACACACACACACACACACACACACACACACACACACACACAAAAGGTAAGACCAAGCCTCAAGAGGCAGCAAGGACACATGTCAAGCCCCTACCCATGTTGTCCTCATGGTGTGCCTAAAGCCTATTGGTTGGCCTCCCAAGGGGTCCAATGATAATTTAGTTGATTTAAATATTTGTTTTTGTATTTATCAAGTCCTCTCTCTCAAAGGAGAAAGGGGGATACTTGTCCCAAGACTACCCTTGAACACCTTATCAAAGAGTTTGGGACTTTAGAGACATTTTGGTAATTCCAAATCAAAATGGATCCCATTTGCTTGGGAATTTTGTTAATTTGGGACTTAGTGAAGTGTGCATTCTTTCTCCATTTTTTCTTATCGGGGAACCAAAATAAACCTTGTTGACAAGCACATATACTCTACGTGGGAGTTTTTTGCTCATGCTATAGTAAGGAGGTTGATGCAAATCAATGATAAAATATTTCATATATGGGTGGTGTTTAGAAGCACCTTATGAGATTTGTGGCCGAGGTTCCTTTGGTTCCAACTCATACTTGCTTAGAAAATCTCAAAACTTAAATGAATTGGGAGTCCTCTAAACTCTAGTTAACCTATTGCAATCCCCAAGATTTAGTCACATGGTCAAAACTTGGGGCTTTGGTTGGTCTAGGGCCCGTCTAGGGCCAATCTTCTCAAAATTATGTAATGCATCTCATACGCTTGAGTGGATATACAATTTATGCCCAAAGGAAAAGAGAGAGAGGGGATGGTCCACAATATGTTTTTGTGTTGTAGCTAATCTACACAATGTGTCCGGCTTGTGATTTGCCGATGGACCCAAAATTTGGTCACATAGAAAAATCTTCATTTCTTATATGTGAGCTAATCCTAGTGACTACACAAAAGTATTGTACTTTTTAGTGTGTCTACTATCTTTTCTAAGATGCTCACAAAAGAGAGAGAGAGAGAGAATTCCACATGGACAAATGTGCTTGACAAACATTATTACCATACAAGGTTTGAGACTCTCTCTCTCTCTCTCTCTCTCTCTCTCTCTCTCTCTCTCTCTCTCTCTCTCTCTCTCTCTCTGACGTGGCTTGCAAGAGGTCAATGATATAGGTTTGAATTTGTTGGGTTTTATCTGCATGGATGAATCTTAAGGTCTTTGGAAGACATGAATTGCACCCATGTCAAGCCTATATAGCTTTCTTGCCTTGATCTCTCTTTCTCTTTCTCTTCCTCTCTCCCCCCCCACCCCTTCTCTCTCTCGTAGATTAGTTGGGAAAAGGTGGATGACTTCGGTTTAAATTTGTTTGGTTTGGTCTACATGCACAAAACCTAAGTCGATGAACTAGGTATGAGTTTGTTTCGTGTGTTAAACATGTAGAACACTTAGGTCGAGGACCTAGGTTTGGATTGGTTAAGATTAGTCCACATGGACAAATCTTGTATTGGGGCTGATCAAGAAAAGAATTACACTCATACCAAACCTACACGGCACTCTTTCGTTTCTCTCACTCTTCTCTCTTCCTCATTTTCTCTCTAGTACTCCAATGCAATCAATGACCCAGTAGTATTTTTTGCTTTTGTCTATATAAAATATAGCGATTCAATGATACACATATCACTACATATAGGTTCTAGACGCCTCGGTTGCATCCCGATCTCTCCCTATCTCTCTCTTGGGCTTGCTTGCATCTCTCTCTCTCTCTCTCTCTCTCTCTCTCTCTCTCTCTCTCTCTCTCTCTCTCTCCTCCTTGCCTCATGCTTGTTCACCCCAACACAATCTCTCCCCCATCCCCCCACACCCCCTCTCTCTCTATACTAGATACATGGACATGAACATGCCTCATACCTCATGTGTAGCTATTGGCCAGCTCAAGGTAGCACAAATAAGCTATGGATCGAGAAAGGACGAGTTGATGATACTCCTAGCAAAGAGAGTTGAGTGCAAGGAGCACTTTTTTGTATATGAGGACATGAGAGGTTGATAGAAGACCTTGTGTAGAGGGTAGTCTACTCTCCAAGAGATCATGAATTCTAAACATCGCATAAGTTGAGTCACTTCTCACTTCAGATACAGAGTCACATAGACATCTTATTGTAGCTCTAGACGTGGAAAAACCAGGATGATGATAGTTGTAACTCATGGACTTGTTTTAAAGGACCATCTTCCCTCTCTTTCTTCTATGGAGGTGGCATAGCTAGGATGATGATAATCACAACTCAAAGACTTCTTTTAGAGGACCATCCACCTCTCTATCTTGCTTTCTTTTTCTCTACATCCCTCAATTTTGCCCACATTGTCAAAAGTTAGAGATGATTCTTTTGTTCACTCCCCTAATCAGTGAGCCTGGTCCTCTCTCTCTCTCTCTCTCTCTCTCTCTCTCTCTCTCTCTCTCTCTCTCTCTCTCTCTCTCTCTCTCTCCTTGCTATCTTCTCTCCCCCCCCCCCCCCCCCCCCCCCCCCCCCCCCCCCTCCCTCCCTCCCTGAGTTTTGTCCACATGGTCAACACATTAGTCTCGTTATGTATCCTAGCTCACACGAAGTGATGAAGTTTAGTCCCTCTCTCTCTCTCTCTCTCTCTCTCTCTCTCTCTCTCAATCCCCTTGTTTTGTATAGATGGTGAATTTTTTGTAAGATGCTTCTCCTCACTCTCTTAAGTCAAAGTGCTTGGTCTTCCCCCTCTCTCCCTCTCTCTCTTTTACTTCAACCCATAGTTTTGTCCACCTGGCCAATCCTTAATGAGGATGTTTCTCCTCACTCCCCTAAGTGAATGAGCAAGGTTCCCCCCCCCCCCCCCCTCTCTCTCTCTATATATATATTTCTCTATGTCTCCTTGTCAATGGTTGCTGCATTCTTCTCTAACACACATCCTCTCTGTCTTTGTGTATGTTTGTCTCTCTATCTCCCTCTAGTTCTTGCTCTCTCTCTCTCTCTCTCTCTCTCTCTCTCTCTCTCTCTCTCTCTCTCTCTCTCTCTCTCTCTATATATATATATATATATATATATATATATATATATATATATATATATATATATATATATATATATGTGTGTGTGTGTGTGTGTGTGTGTGTGTGTGTGTGTGTGTGTGTCTTCTTGTCAATGGTTGCCTCATTCTTCTCTAACACATATCCTCTCTCTCTCTCTCTCTCTCTCTCTCTCTCTCTCTCTCTCTCTCTCTCTCTCTCTCTCTCTCTCTCTTGTTTTTGAAACTTTTTCCACATGGCACTGCCATCCTTAGAAGTGGATCTACCTATTGCAGCAGTCACATCCTCAATAATTAAGAACCTGCACACTCATACAAATTCAAAAAAAAAACCTAGAAACTAGGGTTCCACTCTTGTGCTCTCACTCAGTCAATTGCAATCTTGTGCATATTTAATAGAATACCTAGCAACTAGGGTTCCTCTCTCTCTCTCTCTCTCTCTCTCTCTCTCTCTCTCTCTCTCTCTCTCTCTCTCTCTCTCTCTCTCTCTCTCTCTCTCTCTCTTCCCCCCCACCAACTCTCACTTTGGTCCACTTTGTCGAATATTAAGCAAGGATGTTTCTCCTCACTCTCTCTAAGTGAGTGAGTTTTGTGCGCCCCCCCCCCCCCCCCCCCCCTCTCTCTCTCTCTCTCCATCTTTCCTCTCCTCTTTCACAATGGCTACCATATTCATCCCCTAGCATACTCACACACACATGGCTCTATCTCTATCTTTCTTTTTCTCTATCTTTTGGGGAGCATTATAGTAACATCCTCTCTCCCTCCATACCCCAATTTTTTCAAGATGGTCAAAACTTTGACGAGGATGTTTCTCCCCAATTTCCCTAAGAGAGCCTACTCATCTCTCTCTCTCTCTCTCTCTCTCTCTCTCTCTCACACACACACACACACACACACACTCACACACACACACACTTTTGTCCATATGGAAAAAAAATACTCAAAATGATTCTTTTCTCTTCTTAAGCGAAAGTCCCCCCCCCCCCCCCCCCCCCCCCCCCTCGTCTTTCTCCCCTTCCAACCTTCAGTTTTTTCCACTTGGTCAATCCTTAGGGAGGATGTTTCTCCTCACTCCCCCTAAGTGAGCGAGTTTGTTCCTCCCTCTTCTCTCTCTCTCTCTCTCTACTTTTTTCATATGGCCTTGCCATCTCCAAAAGTGGCATTACTTTCACGAATACTTACAAACTCATCAAGTGAAAACGTGAAAATTTAATCAATACCACACTCTTCTTGTATCCCCTCCAACCCTCAATTTTCTTACACTTGTCAAATTTTTAGTCGGGATGTTTGTCATTTCTCCCTAAGCGAGTGAGTCTCTCTCTCTCTCTCTCTCTCTCTCTCTCTCTCTCTCTCTCTCTCTCTCTCTCTGTCCACATGGTCAAAACTTTGATAATGAGGTTTTCCTCACTCTCCCTAAGCGACTGAGTTTGGTCTCTCTCTCTCTCTCTCTCTCTCTCTCTCTCTCTCTCTCTCTCTCTCTCTCTCTCTCAGTTTGCATCCTTTAGTTATGTCCACATAAATAGGACTTTCGTCAAAATGTTTCTCCTCAGTCTCTTTAAGTGTGACTTTGTTCCTCTCTCTTCTCACCTTCTCTCCATGCTCTGTGTGTGTGTGTGTGTGTGTGTGTGTGTGTGTGTGTGTGTGTGTGTGTGTGTGTGTGTGTGTGTGTGTGTGTGTGTGTGTCTGTGTCTGTCCATCTCACTCTCTAGCTCTCTGTGGGCTTTGAAGTTGTTTCATTTTTAAGAAAACCATGACGTTCATTTCAAATCTAAACATCTTTCATGTTGTCAAATCTGGAGATTTTGAATTCAACTATTAGCTTTAAAAAATCATGTTCATTTTCAATGCAGAAAAGAGGATGATCAAAAGGCTGAAGTTATATGCACATGACCAAATGCAAAAGGCTATACATGCTAAGAGAACTCTCTCTCTCTCTCTCTCTCTCTCTCTCTCTCTCTCTCTCTCTTGTCACTGTCCCCTCCCCATTTGGAGAGCCATATGTTGGCCATGTAGTTCAATTTACAGGCTTCCTAGGACCAACACTTAATCAATATGACATGTTCACTTTGTATGTACAACGTTAGGATGCTTAGCAATTTAGACAAACTTAAGTTTATACTCTCGTGTTTTGTCTTTGTGATCAAAAAATAAAATCTTCTTGTAACCCATGAGATAATATGACAAATATGGCCATCATTGGGACAATCTTTAAGTTACCCCAAGAGAAAACTAGGTTTGAGCTTTCAAGCTTCCCAATACCGCCCTTAAAGCTACTCACAAGTAATTTACTAATTTTGAGATTGAGAACATTAACCAAAGGGCCAAATTGAAAGGCTTTCTAAAAGACAATTTGGCCCATCCAAGGCAAATCTATGGTGGTATATAATTGTGAGCACGAACATGAAAGTTATGTGCATTTTGTACCTTGTCGCCCAGCCGCCCCCCTCTATCTTTCTCTGTGTCCCTCCTTCTAGCCCCCCTTGTTTGTATTGCCCTTGTAGATGAGAAAATTCACAACCTTGTTATTCAAAGAATAAAATTTTGACCATTTGGTAGAATGAAAATGCTTCATAAGATGTATTGGATGAGGCATGTGTGCATTGGTCATAGTAAAACAACTTGCAAAAATTAAAATCAAGTTCTTGTCAAATCTTTAATATGTCCTAAACATAGTGGCACAATGATAGAATGCTCATATTTATTTTGACTTTAATGATGTCATAATCCTCTCAACTTGATGATTTGCTTATTTGAGAGTATTCCTACAAGGTCTGTCTTTTAGATTGATAATCTGCTATCTAAGAGGTTTCTTGTATGTCTTTAACACTTTTTTGTAATATAACTACTTGAATTTTCAGTCCTCCTCTCTTTATGCCTCTCTCTCTCTCTCTCCACCTCTATTTATATCAACTATATGGGATTAAGTATTATCAAAGCCCTTTAATACATTACTATAATATGATCACTCCAAACTTTCATCCTCCTCTTTGTCTAATGCTATGCTTAGGTTTCCTCTCTCTTTGTCCTCCCACTCTCTATCTCTCCTTGGAGAAAGAATTGAAGGGCCCTATTTTTAATCCTTATAAACACTTACTAGTTAACAAACATTGTTTTAAACTAGATTACTATGTATATCTTGATTCCAAGTGAATGATAAAAGTCATTGGTGTTTGTAAACACTATAATAAGTTGAGAGGCCTAAGTACTACCTTAAAATATAAATTTCATTAATCTAAATTTGAATGTGGGTGTGAGTACGCATGTTTCTTTTAGAAGTGAGTAAAAACTACCAAAACACTGTGAATGTTTTTTAAGGAAATCGTCACATTTGAAGCTATGATTGAGTCAATCACTAAATCACACATACATGTCATGTCAATCACTAAATCATACATACATGTCATGTATCATATATTTGTAATAGAAACAAACAAATGTTTTAGGAACTCTCTACTTTGGATTTTAAAGTAAATTCTCTTGGTGTTTCTAAACACTACCATTGTTATGGAGAATATCTACTCATTGTGTTGTTTCTTGTAAAAGTATAACTTGGCTTTCAAGAGTGATTTGCGAGTGCTTCAACTCAAAGTTTAACATTAAACACTGAATGTCATGTATTAAGACTACCATTGTTATGGAGAAAATCTATTCATTGTGCCGTTTCTTGTAAAAGTATAACTTGGCTTTCAAGAGTGATTTTCGAGTGCTTCAACTCAAAGTTTAACATTAAACACTAAATGTCCTGCCCTCCTTGTCAGCACTCAAATCGTCAGATACTTCTTCTTACATAATGTATGGCAGACAAGGAACCACCGTGTGTTTGAAGGAGGTTTTGTGGTGGCAAGCTTCGCAGAAATTACTCGAGAAAGAAAAGTGCTAATATGGACGCTCGGGTGCAAGCAACACTTGAAGGATTGTTCTAGGACTATTTGTGCTTTGTTGTCAGCAGATGGAATGCCTAGGACGGGGAAAATTCTTGGCCATCGGTAAATAAAAGATCTCATAAGAACAAGTTTATAGACCTTGTGTATCGAGGAGAATGGGACGGATTGGTGGGGGTGGCTGCCTTGATAGCCGATGTAATTATAGTCCCCGGATGATGCCATGGCTCAACAAGAGCATGACAAGATCTTGTAATTTTTTGGGTTGTTCAACCTTGATAGCCGATGTAATTATAGTCCCTGGATGATGTCATGGCTCAACAAGAGCACGATAAGGTCTTGTAATTTTTAGGGCTGTTCAATATAATTCACTCACAATTGTGATTTTTGCAAAAAAAAAAAAACTTCTTTCGGTGACCATATATTTGTGGAGAAGACAAGAAGGGGTCTTTTTGAAAGAAAAATAACAAAAGGTTCAAAAATATGGCATGTTTAATATCTCTTAGTCATTAAAGCATACTAAACTTTTGAGAATTTGAGTTTCACAAGTGGTATATGTCAAGGTATTGGCCTATTTATAAAAAAATATTGGTTTGAAACTAGTCACATTCTTCATTGTGATAAGACTCAATCTATTGAATAATGTAAGCTCACATTTAAGTCTAGCATGCCTTATGATTCTCTAATCTAAAAAAGCTTCACGTCAGCTTGGAAAAATCTTTAAATAGTGTTCTATCTTGACATTATCTCCATGCATCTAAAGATTGTAGCTTTGTGTAATTGTTTATTGAAATGAAAAATCATATGCAAAATTGAAGCAACATGAGTGCATATAGATTTTGATTTAACACGAATCACTATCATTATGAGTGGCACACTGGCATCTCTAATATAATTGTAAAAAGAAGTCTAGATACTTTGTGTTCAAGTTTTTTTCTGAAATGTTTTATTATGTAATACTATATAGCTTTAGTCATCACATATATACTGAAGTAAGGTCGTATGAAATTGTATAAACTTTATCAACTTGATTAGTTAAGCAACCTTTTTATATTTGATTTTTAAACACCAACTAACATAAGAAGTTTCTCTTGTGGCTATCTAAGTCTACCTTCTAGAATCGAGACCTAGTACAAAGAAAGTTATCACCCAAATTTGTAAGTAGTGGTATTTGCATATCTTCAAGACCTAGTATGCATTATATAGCATGTGATATTCCAAGTAAATAGTTTGTGGTACATTTTTTTGGTAAAGGCTTCAAATGTTTTATGTAAATTTATCAATGTGCTACAGCATTGAAGCTAACAAAGGAGAAGGTTTGATTGTATACATAAACTCTAAAACGTACAATGTTTATTCCACTAGTATCATGATATGTGTGAGAATTTAGGATTTTTTATTTCTTCACTTTATATGATTGCATTTCCTTCTTGCTGGGTAGGTCCACTACGTTGAATATTCATTGTCAATAATAATGGACTTTTATGCAAAGATATCATTACATTTGTGACAAAAAATGGAACAAATCATGTTCTCATGGTCAAAACTTCACCCCAATTCAAAAGTGGGAATTAGGAGATTCCCAAACTCTCCAATAAGGTGTTCTTGTTGCTTGATATGCCTCTTGCATATGATTGGCTAGGCCTGGAGGGAATCCAATGAGCTTCAAGCATGAGCTACAAAGGGGGGTTGACCAAAGCAAGAAGGGGGGCTGCTTGAGGGGTATACTCTCTCACACTCACACACACTCTCTTTGTGTGGTGTGCAAAGTGCTTCTCCAAGCTAGTAGAGAATTTGAGAGCCTACACCAACACTCTTGGCTATGGAATGCAAATCCAACCAAGAGCCATGCTTCAATGCTTCAGCTTAACATCTTCTCCATCTTCATTACTATTCGATTATGTATGCTAGCAAGAAGAGTGATGATAAGTGAGGAACTACTTATTTCTCCTATGGAATGTTTCTTCTTCCCCTTTCCTACCCTCATTCCTCGCTAGCTCTCTCCACCTTCGAAGGTGTTTGAGGCCTTGGGATTGAGTCTTGGGATAGTTAAATCTTTCTACAAACTTTATGTTATGCTCATGATACATGAAGCTTTCCATCTTCATTGCATCACCTAGGTCACAAGGAACACAAAGATTGTATTGTACCAAGTCTCTCTTAATGGGAGAATCTATAATACAAGTGTCTATTGGAGGGGGGACCGGATCCACATAAATTTGATCCTTAACTGTTGTCAAGTTCTCTAAACTCTCTCTCTTGCAAAAGTATTATTTATGCCAAGTTAATTAAGTACTATGATTATTTTTCTACCATCAATTAAGTCCACCCTCTAAGCTCTCAAAGTAGTCTCACAAAATTTCTTTCTCTAATTTTCCTAATTCCAATACTCTCAAAGTTCATAGGCCAATTCCATTACAAGATTTGTAGATTTGTTAGGGGTTTCTAAGGGCTTTTGCTTCTCTTCAGAAGCCTGTGCCAATAGTTCTAGTGTTATCAATCTTCCTACATCTTCTAGGTGAATTGGCTCGTATTCTCATATGTACTTATCAACAAAAGTGATATGGATTTCAGTTACCAAATCATATGAAAACAAGTATAGGACTTTGTCTTTACTTAATTCATTCACACAGGGTTCGTGCAGAGATGACTCTCCGTTCCCCGTACTTGTAAATCCCAATATTTTTGTGAATTGTAGCCACTCTCATCACTCTCCTGTCATGAATGTAGAAGGCTCCTAGACGATTGAGTTTAGGAGGCAATTCTTGGGTCTCCATAACCATCTTCCATTTTGCTACGTTGTCTCCATATCGATTTTAATTTTGTGGGTCTTTGACAATGAGGTAGTGGTTCCCTCATCATCACAGAACCTATCACCATCATCATTTAATACAATTACTGATAATCCTCTAGCTGGTCGTTTTTCAATACAGATGCATTGACATCCTCGAACATCCACATACACTAAGGCTCCCTTTTGCTACATTGTCTCCATACCGATTTTAATTTTGTGGGTCTTTGACAATGAGGTAGTGGTTTCCCTCATCATCGTGGAACCTATCACCATCATCATTTACTACAATTATTGATAATCCTCTAGTTGGTCGTTCTTCAATACAGATGCATTGATATCCTCAAGCATCCGCATATACTAAAAGGCTCCATCAATGTTTGTTCCCTTTAAGAAGGTTGTCATGTATTTTGGTATGTTTAAGGGCTTTTGGAAGGTGCTACCTCCCATATTCCCTTGCTATTGGAAATCACCAAGTTGTTGGCTAGCCATCCACTGATATGATTCGTCGGAAGAGGTGTTAGTATCACTACCCTCTTCTATGATTGGTGCTAATAGATCTATTCTTGCTTAGTTTATATTCTCTTTTGTCAACACCAAGCTAATTTGATCTCCTCCCACTCTCCAGTCTCTTTGAAGACACCTACTGGATCTCAAATTCATCAAATCTTTCACTCAAAAAGTTATCAACCCAAACCTCTTACCTTAGAAGTCTGCTTGTAGCTGCTCGTTGCTCTGATTTGCTTTCGAACTGCTTTCTCAAATTTTAAAGTACTTAGCACTCCAAAATGTTCCTCATCTTGTAGGATCCTTGATTATGGCTATCTGTACAAAACTTTCGACTATGCAATTCTTTGTCAAAATGGTGATTCTCACTTCATTTCCCTACAATGTTGATCAATGTAACTAGAGGGTTAATCCCAACCAAACAACAGTATAAAAGGACTCGACTTCCTATGTGAGATCTAAGAACTGATCCAATAAGATAGATGGGATCCTAGGGTCACAAGGAATACTCTTGGCTGGTAAAAACCTCTGTTTGGTTCATATCTCAGCATGGAGACTTCATATGTGTATGATCTCTATGCCCACTACTGGTCTAAACTTTAGGTTTAGAATTCCTTGATATGCTTTATTCACCCCAAGTTCTGCTTTGTGATTCAAATACCCCTTGGTAGGTCTATTAACCCTAGTTATGTCTTAGTTGTTGTTAGCTTCTCTGGGAAGTTTTCTAAGTCAAAGATGATCCTAATTTGATGAAACTAATTGGTCTCTAGGATTGTTTTGTGGTGCAAACACTCTGGACTCATGTCAGTTTGGTCTCTTAAAATTCCCTTCAGACATCATATGCATATGATGTCCAGTTGGTCAAAATGACGTGAGTCTCACTCTAGAAGTTTCCCACCACACAAGCAACTCACATCATCCTTCAAAACTGAATTTCAACACTTTTTGTGCTAGATATGATTAATTCAAGCATTCACTTTTCGAGGCAGCCTCTTGGCCTTTATAAGCCCAAAAATGCTTCAAATTCAACAAAATTTTGCCTATTTGCTTCTTAATTGCTCTAAATCACAAGAGTGTAGACAAATGTGTCTTTTGACCTCAAATCTGGCCTAGAGACTTCATACGTGTATGAAGTCTAGTAGGTGAGAATGAAGTTCTGTTTCTACCCCAGATGCTCCTTGATGTGTACAACATGCACATGCACTCACAACAAATTTTAGAAGTCAAAATTGCAAAGAATCACCACTTTTCACCTTTTCTTTCTCTAAAATTGTGAATCCCTTTGCAATTCAAAAATAAATACTCCAATAAGGTGAAATTTTGCCAAAAAGCTCAAAACAACATGTAAAACCCTCCTATGTGGTCAGTTGATCAATTGCACCTCTAGATTTGTCCAAGAGACTTTATGAAGTCTGTTGTGTCTTTTCCACTTTGAACTAGTCCAAACTGGGTTCTAGAGTTTCATTACTTAATTTTATGCCTTATCAAGAGTTTTTATATCCCTTGAAGCTCAAAAAAAGTAATTTTCTAAATTTCACTCTAATATATCTCGCCTTTTGTTTTTCAAGCACCAAATATTGGTCAAAACTCTAGTCTCAAGGTGTAGATGGGGTAAAACACCCCTTTTGAACACTCTGATACACTCGATTTTGTCAAACCTGGTCTCTTGCTATCCCTCATGACATCATACGCATATGATGTTGAGAGTTGCAGAATTGCAAAATTTCTTAGTAGACCTCTTGGATATGCTTTCTTATATACTCAGCTTCATTCAGTCATGCACAAATATCCTCAAGAACTTGTGTATTGCATTTTTACCCTAAAAATCAAACTTTTCTAGGATTTTGAATGCAAAGAAGCACACAAGAAAATGAATATGTGATGAATAGCTCTAGATCATAATCAGCATTTCCTTCCTGAAACTACTCCTACACATCATATGGGATGTTGCATTTATGATTAGAAAAATGCTTCACTGCCTCACACGCACTAGCTATTGCTTTTATCACCTCACAAATCACTCACATACCATCAACACTAAAACACGACTAATACTACCTATGGTGGAAAATCCAAGCGAATCACGCACTCCCTAGCACCTCTCTAAGATCTCAAGAGTCCAACTACCGATATCCTACCTAAAATATGATAAAAAGATTTTTCAAACCAGAGGGACTTCTACGTGATGCTAGAGAGAGAACATCACCCTGCTTGTAGATGCTCATCATGCTTCATGTAATTATGGATGTTGAGACACTGATAAAGGGGTGGGTGTTCGGAGAGTTGTTCACAAGCGAGACTTAGCAGAGAGTCCACAGCATGGCAGACTATTGTCCACCATCTCAACCACCATCCGTACTTTCCATGATATGGGTTCGTCATTTGTGATACAGCCTCCAAGTTTTTTTTTAATGCTAGTACCTCTCTCTCTCTCTCTCTCTCTCTCTCTCTCTCTCTCTCTCTCTCTCTCTCTCTCAACCATAGCCGCCCAAGCCAGGGGCTACTACTCTACCTCTCAGAACTGGTCTACCCACCAACCCTTGTAAGTTGACACCTCTCAGTTACACTTCACTACAAACATTGTAGCACCTACCTACCTCCTCTCACCTAGTCTAGATGCCACCATGATGTAAGTTGAACACTGACCCTTTTGGGATCTTCATGCACTCTTCACCTTCATGACTTGTGACGTTGGCCTCTTCTTCTAAGGTGCAGTGATTGATGCTAGAGAGAGAACGTCGCTCAGCTCGTAGATGGTCATCATGCTTCATGTAATTATGGATGTTGAGACACTCATAAAGGGGGTGGGTGGTTGTAGAGTGGCTCACTGCAAGACTTAGCAAAGAGTCCACAGCACAGCAAACTATTGTCCGTAGTCTCAACCACCATCCGTACTTTTTGTGACTATGGCCTTGTCATTCATGATGATTACATTTATTTTATGCTAGGACCTCTCTCTCTCTCTCTCTCTCTCTCTCTCTCTCTCTCTCTCATCTTCAAACTCCCATGTCATCCGGGTTTCATAGGACATTTCCTGGAGCAAGGAGCTTATACAACGTGTTCGAGAAGGGACCAAAATATGTTCCCCCTTTATACATAGTGTAGATATAGATATAGATGTAGATAGATTGGCAGCGATAGTCTTTACCTACACCCTGCTTGTTGATACCAATTGGAAGATGGGGGTGTGACACAATGCATACAATAACAAGGATGTTGTGGGGCGTGACTCGGCACATACCAAACGGTGCAGCACGCCATAAATCGAGCCATGTCACTATTGTTGGTGCATAACATCTACCTAATCAAGGGCATTTCAGTCCGCTCTTCCTATAGCTAGAGACAATCATGAGCCATCTCTCTCTCAACTCTACCTTGGTGCTAGAGGCTCCCACCTCCCAAGATAGATCCCGATCCACATCAAAGCATGTGAGAGGAACCACACAAGGTGGATGGCAAGGCAGCAGTGTAGGTGCCATAGGTATGGGGTGGTATAGGAGGCACACGTGCCTTAGCACGCCGGAAAGGTAGGAGGTCTCTCTCTCTCTCTCTCTCTCTCTCTCTCTCTCTCTCTCTCTCTCTCTCTCTCTCTCTCACACACACACACACACACACACACACACACAACCATAGCCACCCAAGCCAGGGGCTGCTACTCTACCTTTCCACCTTGATCTACCCAACCCTTGTAAGTTGACCCCTCTCAATTGCACTTCAGTACAAACATTGCATCACCTACCTACCTCCTCTCACCCATTCTAGATGCCATTTGCTGCTAGTCCTTGCAACAATATCGCCCCTCTATGGCACCAATTTGGCTGAAGGTGTTGGCCTTGGATGGCATGATCCAATGCAGAACCTAGCATGTAACTCGACACCTTGGTGCCAAGTACTACGTGTGTGTCTCGAGCTCGTTGTAAGGGGTGGTTGAGATTGTGTGGAAGACACTTAGAGATAGGGACTTGAGTCTTTCTTCCATTGTGGCCTCAATGAGTGGTACAAAAGTTGATGAGTACATGTCTGGACCCTTCATTCTTGGGGCAACACCATCACCCTAGAACACACCATTTTCGCTTAACCTTTGCAGCATGCATCGCGGAATAGCTTTTTCGGAAAGCTTCAGATGTCAGCTACAATCTTGAGCTATTCTGTGTGAAAAGAGTTGTGGTCAAAGTGGCGTGAGTACTGAGGGTGGCTATTTGCTGCATACTAAAGGGACCTTATAAGGAGGCTACGTGTGGGCTGCATCATGAGTGTTGTTGCGTCATCTCCCATTGGCCATTGCTATGCTTCATCCTCCTTAAAGGCGGCGGCCACTTTCATGGGCTTGGCCCCTTGCTGGCGCTATACTTGTGCATCCTCCCATGATCATCAACGCTCTATCAAGCTCCTTCATAACCCTAGTTGTTTGGCCCTCCCGTTACACTTGTTGAGCAGTGCTTCCTTGGCTGAGCCCGTCAATTACAAGTGCCCCATTGACATGATGTCGATCCCCCCTCCCCCCTTTCTCCAAACGGTTGCCTCTTTTGCCTTTGGCATCAACAATTCCATTGCACTGCTTTGGATAATAAAACTCGGTGCCCTTGAGCTCTCTTGCTTGCCTAGTTCAGTTCCCCTCAAGGCGGGCTATCGATCAGCTACCATCATGTTGTTGCCCCTTTTACTTTGGCACGCCCTCTCTTGGTTGCCTAGTACTGCAGTTCCCCTCAAGATAGGTTGATTAGCTCCAACTGGCGGAAAGAAGCACAAATGAGAGGGGGGTGAGCACGGATCTTGAAGGGCAGCAGAGCAAGCTAAAGTGACAACGTGCGCATCGAGGAGCCTCCACTCAACTTGAGAGAGAGAGAGAGAGAGAGAGAGAGGGGGGGGAGGGGGGGGGGGGGAGCTTCTACTGCAAGGCTGGATGCGCACAGATTGAAGGGCACCATAGTAAGCTAATTAAGTAACGATGCGCATAGCAAGGAGCCTCCACTCAACTTGAGAGAGAGAGAGAGAGAGGGGGGGGGCGGGGGGGGGGGGGGGGGAGGGGAGTTTCTATTGCAAGGCCAGACGACGACAATTAGCTACATCTCAAGGGCAAGGAGTTGCTATTTCAAGGCCGGATGACGGTAATTAGCTACATCTCTCTCTCTCTCTCTCTCTCTCTCTCACACACACACATATGAAAAGGCCTAAAAGGCTTGAGGTTTAATAATCTCCTGCATGTCTAAAAATGGGTGGGGAGCCATCATTTTATGGGTGCGATGAGCAAAATACCCCCCTACTTGGTAGATACGACCTGCAGATATATGGTTTCACGTGCAGGTGGTAGTACCCATAGGAAAACGTCTTCTAGTTTGGCCTGGTTGAGACGTGGCTCCACTCCGCCGCCACCATTTGCATGCATAGCCATGGCTTTAAAAGAGGTTTTCTTTTTGGACTTGGTGCAGGTAGAGACATACTACCTACAGGTACGTGTGCATGATAGAAATACTTTTGGCCTCACAAAGCAGCTACTAGGCCCTTTTTTCCTACATTCAACATTACCCAATAGCTATGGAGAACACTACTCAGGTGCCAGCTTCCTACTACAAGGATTTTAATTTGCATGGTATTTTTGGTTGACATCTATAACATGTGGGCTTCTTTTGTGACACCTGTCCTTTATTGGCTGATGTATTTTTCATTTATTGGCAGTGATGGTGACAAATATAGAGGAAACCCTTACCCTAAAAGCTTCTACAAAGTGATTTCTCTATGGTTTGTTCGTGGCATGCCTATGTATCATGATCAATATTTAAAGCTTTTTCTTCACATAAACCATAAATGGTATGCTTTTTTCCATATGCTACCTACTTGAAGAGCCTTGGTCTCTTGTTTAAACACCCCCCCCCCCCCCCCCCCAACACACACACACACACGTGTCATGGTGCCCTCAAACTCCCATGCAAAATAATTCGGTAGTGCCCTCAAACTCCCACACAATGTAAATCAGCAACACCTCAATATCCCATGCAAACTTTGGCTTCAAAATGGCGACTGAAACTGTGGATAGGAGCAACGACTAGAAGAGTGCACAAGAGTGAGCAGAGCAATGCCAAAACCAATCAAACAAAAGAGTTTTTTCCACGTGGCTGAAGGGAAGGGCCAAAATTCCTCCCCGCTTTATACATAGTGTAGATGGATGGCTTCTCTTAAACAGGACACTCATCGCTCTACAAAAGATTCTTTCTCGGCCTTCATTTTTTGGGTCAAACTTATGAGACACCCGGTTTTATGTCTAAATGAAAGGTACATAATAATGGGAGTGTTTATCTTTTAAAAAGGTCAATTTTTAACCTTGAGAACTAAAGTCCAGTGAAATTACAAGCAACAATTTCTAGTTTCAACCCAAAATTCACACTAAAAACCTGAATTATGTGAGCATGTAGGCCCCCAATCTAGAAAAATAAAAGTCCTTTGAAAACATCTTACATGCATAATTAAGCTACATATTTGGGTCGACTTTCCACTTCATTAATTAATTAAGTTACAAGATTCGCATCACGTCTCCGAATTTAAAAGGAAAAGAACAACAGCTATCCCCCCCCCCCCCCCCCCCCCCCCGCGCCCCGCCATCAGCTTGTCTGCGTCTCTCTTCGCAAAGGCTGAGAAAAGCAGCCCACCATCACTCCTGCACGACAAGGGATGCTAGGTGATCGCTTTGCTCCCTCATCTTGTAGCCTTGCCTGCATCGCCCACGATATCGACCACTTGCCTTCTCTCTGTTGTGTGCGCCATCTGTCACACAGGCTCTGCACCCTCTGCATTATGAGCATCGTCGTCCCTCTCATGACATCTCTGCTCAAAACACCTACTGTGTCGACTAACAATGAGCTCCAAGGTCATGGATGACAGTGAGCATCCGGCCGACGCGAACAAAAGTTGGCCCTAGAGGCCCTTGCAACACCAGGGTAGGCTCAGCTGAGCCCTACGAGCAGCACAGGACAAGGACAGCAAGTAGGCGAAGCAGAAGAGCAGGACATAAAGCAAACATGACACACACCACGACAGATCCTGCATGCAAAGAGAGAGAGAGAGAGAGAGAGAGAGAGAGAGAGAGAGAGAGAGAGATCGACTCAAGAATTGCCCTCTGTTGTCTCGTCTGATAGCGTGGATATAGGGACGCTACTCTCTTTTGTCCGCTCCTGCCTTGCCATTGAGCGATGAGTGATGCCTACATCTTCCTCTCTCTCGTCCATCTGTCGCCTGCACGATGCTTACCCTTAAAAAATATCAATTTCTTTATAATGAGAACCCATTGTCTTGCAATACTTGAGTTTTACGTTCACCAAGAAAAAAGGATAATGTTAGATTCCCTCAAAAAGGAACGCGGAAAAGATTAGAGGGACATACTTCCTACTTCAAGGGTGAATTTAAGAAATGAAAAGCTTGATCAATGTTACAAAACAACGGGGTCCAGTGTATTTTACCCGACTGAAATTCTAAAATCCCGGTTAGATTTTGAGCTTGTCTTTAAGCAAACCTAAAAATTTACACAACTTTTAGTGTAATTATCGGCAAAAGCTTCAACTTTTGACCTAAAGCCCGGGAGAATTTCAAGTTTGCCCTTATTTAGAGAAATTGTTTTTTTTTCTAGCCGTGAGTCCCATGGAAATGAAAGGTCAAAATATTTCTCTTGTCCATAGAAAGAAGTGATTGAGTTTGCATTGACACATTTGTATTAATTTTATTTTATTTCTTGGCAAATCGTTATGTTTCGTGTGAGGTGACAAAGAACGTGCGTGAGTGCCAACGGGTCACGTGGCCGCATTTGAACCAATGACTATGGTCACCAAGGATGAATGCTCAAACAACCAAGTTAGCTCCTTTGGATTGTATTAATTAACTTTTTTTCTGTTTAGAATTTCTTTGCACTATGTAGTGAGTGAATTTATTTGTTTGCAAGTCATTAGAGTATGTGAGCTATTGTGAGACTACGTTCTTTTTTTTTTAAAGTATGAGCATTCTCGCTCGTAAGCTACAAATGCACCTTCAAAAATCACTCAATTCTTGCAATCAAACCCGTGACCCAAGTCACGGAGGTCGATTGCTTCAACCAAATGAGCTAGCTCCTGTCGAATGAGGCTGGGTTCAGACTGAGCCGGCAAAAGAAAGAAGTCTTCACAAATCTGCAGCCGCCTAGTGTGAACAGTGTGGAGGCGTAACAATGAAAAAGCAAAGGGGGCTGAGAGAGGCCATCAACTCTTCCGAGGGGTGAATTTAGGAAATGAAAAGCTTGATCAGTGTTAGAAAAAAATCGGGTCCAGTGTATTTTACTCGACTGAAATTCTAAAATCCCTGTTAGATTTTGAGCTTGTCTTTAAGCAAACCTAAAAATTTACACAACTTTTAGTGTAATTAACGGCAAAAGCTTCAACTTTTGACCTAAAGCCCAGGAGAATTTCAAGTTTGCCCTTATTTAGAGAAATTATTTTTTTTTCTAGCCGTGAGTCCGATGGATATGAAAGGTCAAAATATTTCTCTTGTCCATAGAAAGAAGTGATTGAGTTTGCATTGACACATTTGTATTAATTCTTTTTTTTTTTGGCAAATCGTTATGTCTCGTGTGAGGTGACAAAGAACGTGCGTGAGTGCCAACGGGTCACGTGGCCGCATTTGAACCAATGGCTATGGTCACCAAGGATGAATGCTCAAACAACCAAGTTAGCTCCTTTGGCCTGTATTAATTACTTTTTTTTCTGTTTAGAGTTTCTTTGCACTATGTAGTGAGTGAATTTATTTGTTTGCAAGTCATTACAGTATGTGAGCTATAGTGAGACTACGTTCTTTTTTTTTGTAAAGTACGAGCATTCTCGCTCGTAAGCTACAAATGCACCTTTAAAAATCACTCAATTCTTGCAATCAAACCGGTGACCCAAGTCATGGAGGTCGATTGCTTGAACCAAATGAGCTAGCTCCTGTGGAATGAGGCTGGGTTCAGACTGAGCCGGCAGAAGAAAGAAGTCTTCACAAATCTGCAGCCGCCTAGTGTGAACAGTGTGGAGGCGTAACAATGAAAAAGCAAACGGGCCTGAGAGAGGCCATCAACTCTTCCGAGGGGTGAATTTAGGAAATGAAAAGCTTGATCAGTGTTAGAAAAAAACCGGGTCCAATGTATTTTACCCGACTGAAATTCTAAAATCCCGGTTAGATTTTGAGCTTGTCTTTAAGCAAACCTAAAAATTTACACAACTTTAAGTGTAATTATCGGAAAAAGCTTTAAATTTTAACCTAAAGCCCGGGAGAATTTCAAGTTTGCCCTTATTTAGAGAAATTGTTTTTTTTTCTAGCCGTGAGTCCGATGGAAATGAAAGGTCAAAATATTTCTCTTGTCCATAGAAAGAAGTGATTGAGTTTGCATTGATACATTTGTATTAATTCTTTCTTTTTTTTTGGCAAATCGTTATGTCTCGTGTGAGGTAACAAAGAACGTGCGTGAGTGCCAACGGGTCACGTGGCCGCATTTGAACCAATGACTATGGTCACCAAGGATGAATGCTCAAACAACCAAGTTAGCTCCTTTGGACTGAATTAATTACTTTTTTTTTCTGTTTAGAGTTTCTTTGCACTATGTAGTGAGTGAATTTATTTGTTTGCAAGTCATTAGAGTATGTGAGCTATTGTGAGACTACGTTCTTTTTTTTTGTAAAGTACGAGCATTCTCGCTCGTAAGCTACAAATGCACCTTCAAAAATTACCCAATTCTTGCAATCAAACCCGTGACCCAAGTCACGGACGTCGATTGCTTGAACCAAATGAGCTAGCTCCTGTGGAATGAGGCTGGGTTCAGACTGAGCCGGCAGAAGAAAGACGTCTTCACAAATCTGCAGCCACCTAGTGTGAACAGTGTGGAGGCGAAACAATGAAAAAGCAAAGGGGGCTGAGAGAGGCCATCAACTCTTCCGAGGGGTGAATTTAGGAAATGAAAAGCTTGATCAGTGTTAGAAAAAAACCAGGTCCAGTGTATTTTACCCGACTGAAATTCTAAAATCCCGGTTACATTTTGAGCTTGTCTTTAAGCAAACCTAAAAATTTACACAACTTTTAGTGTAATTATCGGCAAAAGCTTCACATTTTGACCTACAGCCAGGGAGAATTTCAAGTTTGCCCTTATTTAGAGAAATTGTTTTTTTTTCTAGCCGTGAGTCCGATGGAAACGAAAGGTCAAAATATTTCTCTTGTCCATAGAAAGAAGTGATTGAGTTTGCATTGACACATTTGTATGAATTCTTTCCTTTTTTTTGGCAAATCGTTATGTCTCGTGTGAGGTGACAAAAAACGTGTGTGAGTGCCAACGGGTCACTTGGCCGCATTTGAACCAATGACTATGGTCACCAAGGATGAATGCTCAAACAACCAAGTTAGCTCCTTTGGACTGTATTAATTACTTTTTTTTTTTTTTTAGAGTTTCTTTGCACTATGTAATGAGTGAATTTATTTGTTTGCAAGTCATTACAGTATGTGAGCTATTAGGAGACTACGTTCTTTTTTTTTGTAAAGTACGAGCATTCTCGCTCGTAAGCTACAAATGCACCTTTAAAAATCACTCAATTCTTGCAATCAAACCGGTGACCCAAGTCACGGAGGTCGATTGCTTGAACCAAATGAGCTAGCTCCTGTGGAATGAGGCTGGGTTCAGACTGAGCCGGCAGAAGAAAGAAGTCTTCACAAATCTGCAGCCGCCTAGTGTGAACAGTGTGGAGGCGAAACAATGAAAAAGCAAAGGGGGCTGAGAGAGGCCATCAACTCTTCCGAGGGGTGAATTTAGGAAATGAAAAGCTTGATCAGTGTTAGAAAAAAACCGGGTCCAATGTATTTTACCCGACTAAAATTCTAAAATCCCGGTTAGATTTTGAGCTTGTCTTTAAGCAAACCTAAAAATTTACACAACTTTAAGTGTAATTATCGGAAAAAGCTTTAAATTTTAACCTAAAGCCCGGGAGAATTTCAAGTTTGCCCGTATTTAGAGAAATTGTTTTTTTTTCTAGCCGTGAGTCCGATGGAAATGAAAGGTCAAAATATTTCTCTTGTCCATAGAGAGAAGTGATTGAGTTTGCATTGATACATTTGTATTAATTCTTTTTTTTTTTTGGCAAATCGTTATGTCTCGTGTGAGGTGACAAAGAACGTGCGTGAGTGCCAACGGGTCACATGGCCGCATTTGAACCAATGACTATGGTCACCAAGGATGAATGCTCAAACAACCAAGTTAGCTCCTTTGGACTGAATTAATTACTTTTTTTTTCTGTATAGAGTTTCTTTGCACTATGTAGTGAGTGAATTTATTTGTTTGCAAGTCATTAGAGTATGTGAGCTATTGTGAGACTACGTTCTTTTTTTTTGTAAAGTACGAGCATTCTCGCTCGTAAGCTACAAATGCACCTTCAAAAATCACTCAATTCTTGCAATCAAACTCGTGACCCAAGTCACGGAGGTCGATTGCTTCAACCAAATGAGCTAGCTCTTGTCGAATGAGGCTGGGTTCAGACTTGGCCGGCAAAAGAAAGAAGTCTTTACAAATTTGCAGCCGCCTAGTGTGAACAGTCTGGAGGCGTAACAATGAAAAAGCAAAGGGGGCTGAGAGAGGCCATCAACTCTTCCGAGGGGTGAATTTAAGAAATGAAAAGCTTGATCAATGTTAGAAAAAAACCGGGTCCAGTGTATTTTACCCGACTGAAATTCTAAAATCCAGATTACATTTTGAGCTTGTCTTTAAGCAAACCTAAAAATTTACACAACTTTTAGTGTAATTATCGGCAAAAGCTTCAACTTTTGACCTAAAGCCCGGGAGAATTTCAAGTTTGCCCTTATTTAGAGAAATTGTTTTTTTTTTCTAGCCGTGAGTCCCATGGAAATGAAAGGTCAAAATATTTCTCTTGTCCATAGAAAGAAGTGATTGAGTTTGCATTGACACATTTGTATTAATTCTTTTCTTTTTTTTTGGCAAATCGTTATGTCACGAAGGTCGATTGCTTCAACCAAATGAGCTAGCTTCTGTCGAATGAGGCTGGGTTCAGACTGAGCCGGCAGAAGAAAGAAGTCTTCACAAATCTGCAGCCGCCTAGTGTGAACAGTGTGGAGGCGAAACAATGAAAAAGCAAAGGGGGCTGAGAGAGGCCATCAACTCTTCCGAGGGGTGAATTTAGGAAATGAAAAGCTTGATCAGTGTTAGAAAAAAACCGGGTCTAGTGTATTTTACCCGACTGAAATTCTAAAATCCCGGTTAGATTTTGAGGTTGTCTTTAAGCAAACCTAAAAATTTACACAACTTTTAGTGTAATTATCGGCAAAAGCTTCAAATTTTAACCTAAAGCTCGGGAGAATTTCAAGTTTGCCCTTATTTAGAGAAATTGTTTTTTTTTCTAGCCGTGAGTCCGATGGAAATGAAAGGTCAAAATATTTCTCTTGTCCATAGAAAGAAGAGATTGAGTTTGCATTGACACATTTGTATTAATTTTTATTTTTTTTGGCAAGTCGTTATGTTTCGTGTGAGGTGACAAATAACGTGCGTGAGTGCCAACACGTCACGTGGCCGCATTTTAACCAATGGCTATGGTCACCAAGGATGAATGCTCAAACAACCAGGTTAGTTCCTTTGGACTATATTAAATACTTTTTTTTTTCTGTTTAGAGTTTCTTTGCACTATGTAGTGAGTGAATTTATTTGTTTGCATGTCATTACAGTATGTGAGCTATTGTGAGACTACGTTCTTTTTTTTTGTAAAGTACGAGCATTATCGCTCGTAAGCTACAAATGCACCTTCAAAAATCACTCAATTCTTGCAATCAAACCCGTGACCCAAGTCACGAAGGTCGATTGCTTCAACCAAATGAGCTAGCTCCTGTCGAATGAGGCTGGGTTCAGACTGAGCCGGCAGAAGAAAGAAGTCTTCACAAATCTCCAGCCACCTAGTGTGAACAATGTGGAGGCGTAACAATGAAAAAGCAAACGGGCCTGAGAGAGGCCATCAACTCTTCCGAGGGGTGCATTTAGGAAATGAAAAGCTTGATCAGTGTTAGAAAAAAACCGGGTGCAGTGTATTTTACCCGACTGAAATTCTAAAATCCCGGTTAGATTTTGAGCTTGTCTTTAAACAAACCTAAAAATTTACACAACTTTTAGTGTAAGTATCGACAAAAGCTTCAAATTTTGACCTAAAGCCCGGGAGAATTTCAAGTTTGCACTTATTTAGAGAAATTGTTTTTTTTCTAGCCGTGAGTCCGATGCAAATGAAAGGTCAAAATATTTCTCTTGTCCATAGAAAGAAGAGATTGAGCTTGCATTGACACATTTGTATTAATTCTTTTTTTTTTGGACAAATCGTTATGTCTCGTGTGAGGTGACAAAGAACGTGCGTGAGTGCCAACGGGTCACGTGGCCGCATTTGAACCAATGACTATGGTCACCAAGGATGAATGCTCCAACAACCAAGTTAGCTCCTTTGGACTGTATTAATTACTTTTTTTTTCTATTTAGAGTTTCTTTGCACTATGTAGTGAGTGAATTTATTTGTTTGCAAGTCATTGCCGTACGTGAGCTATTGTTAGACTACATTCTTTCTTTTTGTAAAGTACGAGCATTCTCGCTCGTAAGCTACAAATGCACCTTCAAAAATCACTCAATTCTTGCAATCAAACCCGTGACCCAAGTCACGGAGGTCGATTGCTTCAACCAAATGAGCTAGCTCCTGTCGAATGAGGCTGGGTTCAGATTGAGCCGGCAGAAGAAAGAAGTCTTCACAAATCTGCAGCCACGTAGTGTGAACAATGTGGAGGCGTAACAATGAAAAAGCAAAGGGGGCTGAGAGAGGCCATCAACTCTTCCGAGGGGTGAATTTAGGAAATGAAAAGCTTGATCAGTGTTAGAAAAAAACCGGGTCCAATGTATTTTACCCGACTGAAATTCTAAAATCCCGGTTACATTTTGAGCTTGTCTTTAAGCAAACCTAAAAATTTACACAACTTTTAGTGTAAGTATCGGCAAAAGCTTCAAATCTTGACCTAAAGCCCTGGAGAATTTCAAGTTTGCCCTTATTTAGAGAAATTGTTTTTTTTTCTAGCCGTGAGTCCAATGGAAATGAAAGGTCAAAATATTTCTCTTGTCCATAGAAAGAAGTGATTGAGTTTGCATTGACACATTTGTATTAATTTTTTTTTCTTTGGCAAATCGTTATGTCTCGTGTGAGGTGACAAAGAACGTGCGTGAGTGCCAACGGGTCACGTGGCCGCATTTGAACCAATGGCTATGGTCACCAAGGATGAATGCTCAAACAACCAAGTTAGCTCCTTTGGACTGTATTAATTACTTTTTTTTCTGTTTAGAGTTTCTTTGCACTATGTAGTGAGTGAATTTATTTGTTTGCAAGTCATTACACTATATGAGCTATTGTGAGACTACGTTCTTTTTTTTTGTAAAGTACGAGCATTATCGCTCGTAAGCTACAAATGCACCTTCAAAAATCACTCAATTCTTACAATCAAACCCGTGACCCAAGTCACAGAGGTCGATTGCTTCAACCAAATGAGCTAGCTCCTGTGGAATGAGGCTGGGTTCAGACTGAGCCGGCAGAAGAAAGAAGTCTTCACAAATCTGCAGCCACCTAGTGTGAACAATGTGGAGGCGTAACAATGAAAAAGCAAAGGGGGCTGAGAGAGGCCATCAATTCTTCCAAGGGGTGAATTTAGGAAATGAAAAGCTTGATCAGTGTTAGAAAAAAACCGGGTCCAGTGTATTCTACCCGACTGAAATTCTAAAATCCCGGTTACATTTTGAGCTTGTCTTTAAGCAAACCTAAAAATTTACACAACTTTTAGTGTAATTATCGGCAAAAGCTTCAAATTTTGACCTAAAGCCCGGGAGAATTTCAAGTTTGCCCGTATTTAGAGAAATTGTTTTTTTTTCTAGCCGTGAGTCCGATGGATATGAAAGGTCAAAATATTTCTCTTGTCCATAGAAAGAAGTGATTGAGTTTGCATTGACACATTTGTATTAATTCTTTTTTTTTTTGGCAAATCGTTATGTCTCGTGTGAGGTGACAAAGAACGTGCGTGAGTGCCAACGAGTCACGTGGCCGCATTTGAACCAATGGCTATGGTCACCAAGGATGAATGCTCAAACAACCAAGTTAGCTCCTTTGGACTGTATTAATTACTTTTTTTTCTGTTTTGAGTTTCTTTGCACTATGTAGTGAGTGAATTTATTTGTTTGCAAGTCATTACAGTATGTGAGCTATTGTGAGACTACGTTCTTTTTTTTTGTAAAGTACGAGCATTCTCGCTCGTAAGCT
This sequence comes from Adiantum capillus-veneris, assembly GCF_014529385.1. NCBI lineage: Eukaryota > Viridiplantae > Streptophyta > Polypodiopsida > Polypodiales > Pteridaceae > Adiantum > Adiantum capillus-veneris. The sequence goes on along the minus strand of NC_140943.1, from coordinate 91,782,823 downwards.
ACAAATGCACCTTCAAAAATTACCCAATTCTTGCAATCAAACCCGTGACCCAAGTCACGGACGTCGATTGCTTGAACCAAATGAGCTAGCTCCTGTGGAATGAGGCTGGGTTCAGACTGAGCCGGCAGAAGAAAGACGTCTTCACAAATCTGCAGCCACCTAATGTGAACAGTGTGGAGGCGAAACAATGAAAAAGCAAAGGGGGTTGAGAGAGGCCATCAACTCTTCCGAGGGGTGAATTTAGGAAATGAAAAGCTTGATCAGTGTTAGAAAAAAACCAGGTCCAGTGTATTTTACCCGACTGAAATTCTAAAATTCCGGTTACATTTTGAGCTTGTCTTTAAGCAAACCTAAAAATTTACACAACTTTTAGTGTAATTATCGGCAAAAGCTTCACATTTTGACCTACAGCCCGGGAGAATTTCAAGTTTGCCCTTATTTAGAGAAATTGTTTTTTTTTCTAGCCGTGAGTCCGATGGAAACGAAAGGTCAAAATATTTCTCTTGTCCATAGAAAGAAGTGATTGAGTTTGCATTGACACATTTGTATGAATTCTTTCCTTTTTTTTGGCAAATCGTTATGTCTCGTGTGAGGTGACAAAAAACGTGTGTGAGTGCCAACGGGTCACTTGGCCGCATTTGAACCAATGACTATGGTCACCAAGGATGAATGCTCAAACAACCAAGTTAGCTCCTTTGGACTGTATTAATTACTTTTTTTTTTTTGTTTAGAGTTTCTTTGCACTATGTAATGAGTGAATTTATTTGTTTGCAAGTCATTACAGTATGTGAGCTATTAGGAGACTACGTTCTTTTTTTTTGTAAAGTACGAGCATTCTCGCTCGTAAGCTACAAATGCACCTTTAAAAGTCACTCAATTCTTGCAATCAAACCGGTGACCCAAGTCACGGAGGTCGATTGCTTGAACCAAATGAGCTAGCTCCTGTGGAATGAGGCTGGGTTCAGACTGAGCCGGCAGAAGAAAGAAGTCTTCACAAATCTGCAGCCGCCTAGTGTGAACAGTGTGGAGGCGAAACAATGAAAAAGCAAAGGGGGCTGAGAGAGGCCATCAACTCTTTCGAGGGGTGAATTTAGGAAATGAAAAGCTTGATCAGTGTTAGAAAAAAACCGGGTCCAATGTATTTTACTCGACTGAAATTCTAAAATCCCGGTTAGATTTTGAGCTTGTCTTTAAGCAAACCTAAAAATTTACACAACTTTAAGTGTAATTATCGGCAAAAGCTTTAAATTTTAACCTAAAGCCCGGGAGAATTTCAAGTTTGCCCGTATTTCGAGAAATTGTTTTTTTTTCTAGCCGTGAGTCCGATGGAAATGAAAGGTCAAAATATTTCTCTTGTCCATAGAAAGAAGTGATTGAGTTTGCATTGATACATTTGTATTAATTCTTTTTTTTTTTTGGCAAATCGTTATGTCTCGTGTGAGGTGACAAAGAACGTGCGTGAGTGCCAAACGGTCACGTGGCCACATTTGAACCAATGACTATGGTCACCAAGGATGAATGCTCAAACAACCAAGTTAGCTCCTTTGGACTGAATTAATTACTTTTTTTTTCTGTTTAGAGTTTCTTTGCACTATGTAGTGAGTGAATTTATTTGTTTGCAAGTCATTAGAGTATGTGAGCTATTGTGAGACTACGTTCTTTTTTTTTGTAAAGTACGAGCATTCTCGCTCGTAAGCTACAAATGCACCTTCAAAAATCACTCAATTCTTGCAATCAAACTCGTGACCCAAGTCACGGAGGTCGATTGCTTCAACCAAATGAGCTAGCTCCTGTCGATTGAGGCTAGGTTCAGACTGGAGCCGGCAGAAGAAAGAAGTCTTCACAAATCTGCAGCCGCCTAGTGTGAACAGTCTGGAGGCGTAACAATGAAAAAGCAAAGGGGGCTGAGAGAGGCCATCAACTCTTCCGAGGGGTGAATTTAAGAAATGAAAAGCTTGATAAGTGTTAGAAAAAAACCGGGTCCAGTGTATTTTACCCGACTGAAATTCTAAAATCCCTGTTACATTTTGAGCTTGTCTTTAAGCAAACCTAGAAATTTACACAACTTTTAGTGTAATTATCGGCAAAAGCTTCAACTTTTGACCTAAAGCCCAGGAGAATTTCAAGTTCGCCCTTATTTAGAGAAATTTTTTTTTTTCTAGCCGTGAGTCCGTTGGAAATGAAAGGTCAAAATATTTCTCATGTCCATAGAAAGAAGTGATTGAGTTTGCATTGATACATTTGTATTAATTCTTTTATTTCTTTTTGGCAAATCGTTATGTCTCGTGTGAGGTGACAAAGAACGTGCGTGAGTGCCAACCGGTCACGTGGCCGCATTTGAACCAATGGCTATGGTCACCAAGGATGAATGCTCAAACAACCAAGTTAGCTCCTTTGGACTGTATTAATTACTTTTTTTTCTGTTTAGAGTTTCTTTGCACTATGTAGTGAGTGAATTTATTTGTTTGCAAGTCATTACAGTATGTGAGCTATTGTGAGACTACGTTCTTTTTTTTTGGAAAGTACGACCATTCTCGCTCGTAAGTTACAAATGCACCTTCAAAAATCACTCAATTCTTGCAATCAAACCCATGACCCAAGTCACGGAGGTCAATTGCTTCAACCAAATGAGCTAGCTTCTGTCGAATGAGGTTGGGTTCAGACTGAGCCGACAGAAGAAAGAAGTCTTCACAAATCTGCAGCCGCCTAGTGTGAACAGTGTGGAGGCGAAACAATGAAAAAGCAAAGGGGGCTGAGAGAGGCCATCAACTCTTCCGAGGGGTGAATTTAGGAAATGAAAAGCTTGATCAGTGTTAGAAAAAAACCGGGTCTAGTGTATTTTACCCGACTGAAATTCTAAAATCCCGGTTAGATTTTGAGGTTGTCTTTAAGCAAACCTAAAAATTTACACAACTTTTAGTGTAATTATCGGCAAAAGCTTCAAATTTTAACCTAAAGCTCGGGAGAATTTCAAGTTTGCCCTTATTTAGAGAAATTGTTTTTTTTTCTAGCCGTGAGTCCGATGGAAATGAAAGGTCAAAATATTTCTCTTGTCCATAGAAAGAAGTGATTGAGTTTGCATTGACACATTTGTATTTTTTTATTTTTTTTTTGGCAAGTCGTTATGTTTCGTGTGAGGTGACAAATAACGTGCATGAGTGCCAACACGTCATGTGGCCGCATTTTAACCAATGGCTATGGTCACCAAGGATGAATGCTCAAACAACCAAGTTAGTTCCTTTGGACTATATTAAATACTTTTTTTTTTTTCTGTTTAGAGTTTCTTTGCACTATGTAGTGAGTGAATTTATTTGTTTGCAAGTCATTACAGTATGTGAGCTATTGTGAGACTACGTTCTTTTTTTTTGTAAAGTACGAGCATCCTCGCTCATAAGCTACAAATGCACCTTTAAAAATCACTCAATTCTTGCAATCAAACCTGTGACCCAAGTCACGGAGGTCGATTGCTTCAACCAAATGAGCTAGCTCCTGTCGAATGAGGCTGGGTTCAGACTGAGCCGACAAAAGAAAGAAGTCTTAGAAAGAAACCGGGTCCAATGTATTTTACCCGACTGAAATTCTAAAATCCCGGTTAGATTTTGAGCTTGTCTTTAAGCAAACCTAAAATTTTACACAACTTTTAGTGTAATTATCGGCAAAAGCTTCAAATTTTGACCTGCAGCCCGGGAGAATTTCAAGTTTGCCCTTATTTAAAGAAATTGTTTTTTTTTCTAGCAGTGAGTCCGATAGAAATGAAAGGTCAAAATATTTCTCTTGTCCATAGAGAGAAGTGATTGAGTTTGCATTGACACATTTGTATGAATTCTTTCTTTTTTTTTGGCAAATCGTTATGTCTCGTGTGAGGTGACAAAGAACGTGCGTGAGTGCCAACGGGTCACTTGGCCGCATTTGAACCAATGACTATGGTCACCAAGGATGAATGCTCAAACAACCAAGTTAGCTCCTTTGGACTGTATTAATTACTTCTTTTTTTTTGTTTAGAGTTTTTTTGCACTATGTAATGAGTGAATTTATTTGTTTGCAAGTCATTACAGTATGTGAGCTATTGTGAGACTACGTTCTTTTTTTTTGTAAAGTACGAGCATTCTCGCTCATAAGCTACAAATGCACCTTTAAAAATCACTCAATTCTTGCAATCAAACCTGTGACCCAAGTCACGGAGGTCGATTGCTTCAACCAAATGAGCTAGCTCCTGTCGAATGAGGCTGGGTTCAGACTGAGCCGACAGAAGAAAGAAGTCTTCACAAATCTGCAGCCGCCTAGTGTGAACAGTGTGGAGGCGAAACAATGAAAAAGCAAAGGGGGCTGAGAGAGGCCATCAACTCTTCCGAGGGGTGAATTTAGGAAATGAAAAGCTTGATCAGTGTTAGAAAGAAACCGGGTCCAGTGTATTTTACCCGACTAAAATTCTAAAATCCCGGTTAGATTTTGAGCTTGTCTTTAAGCAAACCTAAAAATTTACACAACTTTTAGTGTAATTATCGACAAAAGCTTCAAATTTTTACCTAAAGCCCGGGAGAATTTCAAGTTTGCCCTTATTTAGAGAAATTGTTTTTTTTTCTAGCCGTGATTCCGATGGAAATGAAAGGTCAAAATATTTCTCTTGTCCATAGAAAGAAGTGATTGAGTTTGCATTGATACATTTGTATTAATTCTTATTTTTTTTTGGCAAATCGTTATGTCTCGTGTGAGGTGACAAAGAACGTGCGTGAGTGCCAACGGGTCACGTGGCCGCATTTGAACCAATGACTATGGTCACCAAGGATGAATGCTCAAACAACCAAGTTAGCTCCTTTGGACTGTATTAATTACTTTTTTTTTCTGTTTAGAGTTTCTTTGCACTATGTTGTGAGTGAATTTATTTGTTTGCATGTCATTACAATATGTGAGCTATTGTGAGACTACGTTCTTTTTTTTTGTAAAGTACGAGCATTCTCGCTCGTAAGCTACAAATGCACCTTCAAAAATCACTCAATTCTTACAATCAAACCCGTGACCCAAGTCACGGAGGTCGATTGCTTCAACCAAATGAGCTAGCTCCTGTCGAATGAGGCTGGGTTCAGACTAAGTCGACAGAAGAAAGAAGTCTTCACAAATCTGCAGCCGCCTAGTGTGAACAATGTGGAGGCGAAACAATGAAAAAGCAAAGGGGGCTGAGAGAGGCTATCAACTCTTCCGGGGGGGGGGGGGGGGGGGGGTCGAAAGAAAAATGGAGGGTCCGACAAAAGAGTGCCTCAACTTCAACCAATCAACTTTCGCCATGGAGCATTGACACCCCTTCGCACTTTTCTTTCGCCGCTTGGTCTGAACCCACCCTAAGACTCTCTTCTTGTAAGAGAAGATAGAGAAGAAATCTCTTTTTTCCCTTTGCCAAAACGCCTCGTGGGATATTTCCTAGTTCCAAATTCCAAGGTTTACACGGCACTATGGTACTGAAGTTGACTTGTGATTAGAAATGTAGAAAATGCCACAACTACTACAAACGGGGTATCACCCTACTAGGATAATGTATTTATAAGAGTTGTTGCCAGTTGGTAGTGGGCAAATAGGATTGTCACATGGTCCATGACTCCACACTAACACTAAACTATAGTGAAATGAGCATCAGAAGCTCCATATGTGTATGTTAGGTTTCGGGGCCCCAATCGATTTAAAACATTTCAAATGCATAAGTGAAGGGTAAGTATAGGAAAAGAAAAGCCCTCCCGGGTAGGGGAGATAGTAGCCCAAATTTAAAGCATTTCAAATGCATAAGTCAAGGGTAAGTATAGGAAAAGAAAAGCCCTCCCGGGTAGGGGAGATAGTAGCCCAAAAGGGGAAAGGGGGGGGGTGGGGGGGGGGGGGGTGGGGGGGTTTTGGGGGTTTGGGTTTAAATATTTTGGGGCTAAGTAAAGAGGAACTTAAAGCGCAAAAGTCCTATATTGAAAAAGAATTGGCCGAGATTCTGAGTGCGCTTTCTTTGAACAAAAGGATGATGGAAAGAAGAAGCACGGACACCTACCGGATCTCAGGATGTCTCCAAGGGGGACAAAGCTTATCAAGCCTTATCAAAATCACTCTCGCAAAGTGTGGAAGTGGAGGACGGACTCACCATTGTCGTTCCTCCTGCTCTAATTAAGAAATAGCTTGCCGAACTCGCTAAATCCACATTGGTCTTTGGATTCGTGGGCAGGGTGCGTATCAGAGTTGAACTTATCAATTGGCTCCACAATCCCCATGTATTAAATCAGGGAGGTTCTATGCTTAATGCTCAATACTTGGCAAAAAGTTTTTTCTATGTGCAATTTAGTGACAAAGCGGCTGTAGCGAAGGTCTTAACCAAGAGCCCATTATTTCTCAATCGATCACTGGTATGCGTGCTTCCTTGGGATCCATCTTTTGAGTCCCTTGATGCATTTCAAGATATGTGCCCAGTATGGGTAGAGTTTGTGAACATCTCGATGTGGCTAAGAAGCAATTTAAAAGACCTTGCCGTAGCCCTAGGTACCCCTCTCTTTGTACCATCGAATAGAACAGTGGGCACTACAGCCAATAAGGTGTGTATATGGTGGGATCTTAGAAAGGCTCAGCCCAAGAATCTCGTAGTGAATGTGGGGGTTGGTCTTAAGGTCATTCCGTTGAACTTTGGCACCTTCTTTGGGGTATGTTTCAAGTGTAGCAAATTTGGACATTTTGCTAGGGTGTGTCTAGCCGCTTCAATAGCACGCTTCAATAGCGATCCCAAGCCATGTCACGAGTGAAAAAGGCGATTTTGCTATGAAACATACGGAAACTGAAGAGAAGACTCCACAGGAAGGTACAGTGAAGACACAGGAAAATAAGTAGCTGACCTCCGACCTAGTGACCATAGGGAATGAAGAGATACCCACCAAGGCCCAATCTAGCAACAATAAGGCCACCCCCAATTATCGTTTCATGTCCACTGCACAGACAAATCATCCCCACTAGTATAGAACATTGTTCTATCTCCCACATTTAAAAACCAAGATAAAGGTTGGCACCAAGTGTCCAATAGTTCTTGCAAGCGTTTCAAATCCCAAGCACGAGCAGTCAGAGAGCTGAAAGAAGCCCCATCAAACGCTCCCAAACCCCCCCTCCTATATGATAACATCTTTGAGATTCTTCGGGATGATAACCTCAAAAATTTCAAGGTCACTGAGGGGCATGGGATTGAGCTGAGAGAAGAGAATAGCAGAAAAGAGGGCACCAAAGATGAGGGCCTTGAAGTTGAGGAGTTCGTACCCCTATCTCAATAAATGGAAGAGTTGATTTGCAATTCTTGGAACGTGAAGGGGATTAAAACCCAAAAGGAGAGCTCACTATTTGGGGAGGAAGTTAGAAGAGGTAAGGAGATCAGCTTTTGGGCTATCCAGAAGCATAACCTAGATGCCACTTGCAAAAGAAAGCAAACATTTGGTAAGAAATTAGCCTTCTATGGAGAGGGAGCCAATGGATTCACTAGGGTCCTCTCTATTCTGGACAGTTATTTTGAGCCTAAGGTAGTCTTCAATCATCCCTCAGGGAGGGCTTTGGGAATCAAGATAAAATGGGCTAATCAAATTGTCACTATAATCAACGTGTATGAGCCGTGTGTAGCGAAGGATAGGGCCACTGTGGGAGCACCTTAAAGATATCCATGTTGAAGGAGAATGGCTCTTGGTAGGTGATTATAATATGGTGGAGAAAGAAGGACAGAACTGGCACATCAAACATGTTAGCTGGATCTGAACAATACAAATGTCTAAGTCTATGTGTGTGAGAAATGTGCATTGGTGGACATGTGGGAGTTAGGCCCATGGAGCAGCACGCCAGGGTTCACATACCCTAGCTTACAATATGCCAATACAGCTTCCCGATTGGACCGGTGCTACTACTCTCATCAGGCTGATTGGTTACCTTTATGCTTGGAAATGAAGGTGATAACGTCACAGTGCTTATCAAATCACCTTCCGCTAAGCATCAAATTGAAAAAATAACAAAGGAGCGGATCATTGCCCTCAAGGTTCTAAAAAGCTACTCTCGACAGGGGCCCACCTACCCAATGACCCTCTCTTTAGAAGTCTCGCCCTCAAAGCTATGAGCAAGATTTGAAAAGATGTGGACTCAAAACTCAATCAGTTCATAAACAATTTTGAAATCTTAACCACCAAAAAACAGGAAGGTTTCGCTTCAGAGACATAGCACAGAAGATGGCTAGAAGCTAAAGCGAAATTAATCGATCTTCAACTGGAGGAGGTGAGGAAGGCCATAATCCTTTCCAGATAAATCTTCCTTCTAGTGTTAGAAAAAAACCGGGGTATAGTGTTTTTTTAACTAGCTAAAATCATAAAATCTCGGCTAGATTTTGAGCTTGCCTTGAAGAAAACCGGCAAATTTACACAAGTTTTAGTGTGAATACCGGTAAAAGCTTCAAATTTTGACCTAAAAACCGGTTGAATTTCAAGTTTGCCCTTATTTTCTTTGGTTAGGAAAAATGTATCTTTTTAGCCTTGCTTCCTCCAACCGGAGGAGGCTAATCGTACTCACTTCTTCAGGGACCTCAAAGTTAAAAGAAATTGGGGCCTGGTCCACTTTGTCACAAATACGGATGGAAATGATATTGAAAATCCTGATGAAATGGATGCATTAATGCTCAACCACTTGCAATAGACCATAGACCAGCCTGAGGCTCACTCCCCTAAGATAGATGCCGCCAGAGAAACTCTCCTTGGGAGCGTCAAAAGAACCATATTCCTCTCTGAAGCCAACCTCCTGGAGAAGGCGTTCACCGAGGATGAATGCTCCCTTGTGCTGCATGCTCTAGGAAAAGAAAAGCTCCCTTGGTTGGGATGGGTTGACTACTAAGTTCTTCATGGAATGTTGGGAAGATCTTAAGTCACCCATCACGAAAATGGCAAATCAAGACTTTGGGGATGGGGTCATGGACGTAAGCATTAAAAGAGGCCTCATTAAGCCTATCCCCAAACAAGTATATTGCTCCCAACTTAAGCATTGGTGCCCCATAACGATGGTGTCAGTAGCCTATAAAATAATCGCCAAAACTATAGCCCTCAGCCTATCCCCCCTCCTCGACAAAGTTCTCACTCCCCACCAGCATGGCTTCATCAAGGGAAGGTCAACATATGACAACATTTTGGCCGCAATGGTTGGCATTGAATATGCCGCTTTCTCAAAGCAAGAGTGTATCTTACTTCAACTGGATCCTGATAGATCCTATGACATGATAACATGGTCGTTCATTGAAGATGTCATGAAGTCATTAGGCTTTGGGCACGGATGTGCCGCCTAGTCAACACCCTAGTTGTTGGAAGCCAATCAAAGCTCCTATTCAATGAGAGAATTGTGGGTGCTTTTGAGGCTAGAAGATCCATAAAACAAGGATGCCCACTTGCCTCTTTACGATACTGGAAAACAGTGCTGCTAAAGGAGAGATTCAAGGATTGGCTCTGTCGAATAAGGACCAACTGCTGGCAAAGCTTTTCGCGGATGATTCCCTGCTCTTTCTTAAAGCTTGCCTTGAGGTTTTGCCCTGAGGTTATCATGAAAGCTCTAGAAATTGTGCAAATGTTTGCCTTAGCCTCAAGGTCAAGGTGTAGTGTGGAAAAATCGAGAATGACTGGTTTGATTCGTCTTTATGGACCGGGGAGATAGTGTCAAAGGGAAGATTTTTTGTCACCTGGGAGCCCGGTTGGGGGTGGGAGTTACTCACAAGCAGAGATTTTTATGGGTTATGGAGAAGGTAAAGACTAAGATGCGCAGGTGGGAGTACATGCTTCTCCCCTTCCCAAGCAGAATAAAGGTTATCAATTCTTTCATGTTACCCTACATAGCCTTTAATGGTCCGCAGCTTAAGCTATGCAACTCGAAAGAGTTCTTGAAACCAGTAAAGTGATTTGTTTTTGGAAGAACAACATGAAAGGCACAACACTCTGGCAATGGGCAAAATGGGAGATGGTTGCGAGACCTGTGGAGCAAGGTGGGCTTGGGATTCTTAACCCCAACACTCACACAAAGGCTCAATGTGCCAAGTTTTTGGTAGCCCTCGCTAAGGAACACGAGGCTTGGGCTATTATGGCTAAAGATATGTGGACAACACCAAAATTCGCTCGCAAGGCGGGCAGCAGAAAGAGGTCGACAAGTTGCTGGCCTCGCAATAGGTCACCCTAAAAATTGGGGGTAGGACAAGTCAGCTTACCCATAAATGCAACAGAGTAACATGGTCTTTGGAACGGGGAGAGTTGTCAAGGTACTTGCACAACATCTTATTTTGTGTTTAAGAGGACGAACTAACTTGGGGGCCACATCATCTTATGTAGGCCATTGTAGCTATTCACCTTGTGTTAGGGTTAAGATGGAGCTACAGGAGACACCCTTTTGCCAACCATCTTCATTCACTTTGGTTAGACCCAAAATGCAAAAATAATAGGCAACAGATAGCAAAAATGCAAACTCGTGCCTCCACGATCGAATATTAGAGTGTGTAGTTTAACCACGCACTGTCCACCTCGTATGAAAATGCCAAAGGTGAAAAGTGTCATCCATGATGCTGTCGAAAATGGGGCCTTACCAAATTTTCTCAAGGCAAACATGTACACGTGGCGAGTCTCCAAATTTAAGTGAGAAAGTTGCATAGAGATCAGAAGGGAAGCATTACCTAGGTAGTAGTCAAAATTATCACAACTCACGAGTCCCAAGCTCCATATGTGCAAAGGGCGTTCTTTAAAAATGGATATACCTACCCTCTCTTGGAAGGGTCACAACCAGGGAGGGTACGTGTACCATGGGCGTGTCATGCTGGCACCCAATAAGAAGGACACCTGGCATGACATGATGTGTAAGGATTCCTCAGCATGGTCATCATACGCTTTTTTGTTTCAGGAATAATGCATTTCACAGGGTTTTTTCTATATTCAAGAACACATAATTTTAATTCCTTTTGAATTTGAATTGAGATTGTTCGTGTCTCTATGTGCCAAGGTTCTAGAAGCTTGTGCCACGCATGAGCAGTTTGTTGTCTATTAGGGCCCCCCCACACGAGAGGGGGTCAGCAGTTTTCAAGTTACCCCCTCAGCTTCACACAAAAATCGATTTCCTCCATAACCAATTCTTCCTCACACTCACACGTAGATAAAGTTGAAGGGATATGGACCTTGAAAAGGTCAAGTGATGGATGTTCACTTTTAAAATAAACATTTTCACCTTGCAAAAGTTTTCCATGCCTTTAAATAAAACAATATACAACCCTTGTTTAATATTTAAAGGCAAAGCGAAGTGAGGTTGGAGAATTCCAAAGCACATTATTTCACATAACGTGCCAAGCTGGGGCTAACTACACCTCTTTGAGGTGCAGTTGGCTTATCCGCCACTCAAATAACGAATTACTTTTCCCCATCATGTGTGGACGTGAGCTGGAAGGTATAATTTTGTTCAAATAACAAATTACCCCCCTTGCGTGTGGGGGGCTTTTTAAGGTACCCCCACACGAGAGGGGATAATTGTTATTGGATTACCTCTCCTCCCTTCGCATAACTACACCTCTTTGAGGTGCAGTTGGATTTTGCAAAGGTTACCTCCTCTTTCCTTTTCGTGTGTGCTTGTACGCATGTCAAATCAAAAAAGTAAGTGTCTTGTCTCACAAATTACGCCCTCCCGTGTGGGGGGCCTCTTATCAAAATTATTTTTTGTGAAACTTGGCATTTTGAGGTAGAGAGACTCGAGAGTAGGGTAAAGAGCGAGCCCTTTTGAAGGGCTCCAATCAAAAGGGCTCCAGTTGTGAGTGACATTATGAAAACTTTACCAAAAATGGTCATGAAGGTCCTTGGTATTTTTATTTTTTTTCCATAAAGGGCTCGAGAGTTTTATATTAAGGGCCCTTGGTATTCTTATAAGAAGTTGATTATGCTACTTTATTCCATACGAGTGTGTGGGTCCGTGGAGAGAGAGAGAGAGAGAGAGAGAGAGAGAGAGACACCTATATTGTACAAAGAGAGAGTACACGCTCGTCGCCTATGCAGTTGGATCACCTTCACCCCCATATACCCATGATCAACATAGTCGCCCCTTGCTTCAAATCCAATGCTTACATCTTTTGATTGGATGGCTTGACATTCGATAAATATCATAATTGCCTACTAGCATTTGGAAGGGCTCCCCTTCTTGCCACTCCAACCTCCTCCACTCTTGTGATCCGCACTGCCTGTTGCTCCAATATCCTCCAATCCACCACAACACTAATGCGCCTTGGCCACGTGCTCAACCCCAATCGAGGCCCATATGCCCATGCGCTTGTGCGATTTCTCTCTATGGATTGTGTATCTGCTCACTTGCCAAGGACTCTTGTTTTGCTTTTGTTGCCCCATCATAAACCATTGTTGGTGTCCTTGCCACACCGTCTTGCCTTCCAAGCTTGCACTCAACCCTAGGGTGAGGGGTCCCACCATGTCATTGTCATGGTTGCTATCAGCAACTCCAATCACCCCTTAGCATTTGCAATAGCCATTGGGTGAGGTGGAGACGTGCGGAGGTTGCAGTGGTCACCAGGAGCAATCTTGTGGAGACAGGTGGAAACATGGAGAGGTGGACAACAGCCATCATGCGAGTGGAGATGTAGAGAGGGTGCAGAGGCCAATAGAGGTGGTGCAAAGGGTGCAAATGTGGAGGTGATCGTGTGCAAAGAGAGACATAGGTGCAATTTGAAGGAGGAGGAAGGGGGAGAGAGAGAGAGAGAGAGAGAGAGAGAGAGAGAGAAGATAAAAGAGTATTGCCCACTCTCCTCATGATCATGAGCTTGGCTTGCATGAAAAGGGTCTTGTTCCATCCACATAGCGCAAATGTATTTTACCCCACAGGAGGAGGATTATCCTCCTATGAGGATTATTCTTCACAATGTCATCGTCTCGATATTTGTGACATCGTCTCCGCTATTGATTATCCCGTGTCATGTCCCCCCCTCCCCGAACGGGGTTTCCATCAATTGAGCCATAATACAACCACTCATCTAGCTAATTTTTGGAGGAGGAGTGACTTGCTAATTGTACACCCTTGTGTTGTCAAAGTTTCTCTTCTCTATAGAACTTCGTCGAGATTTATAGTCTTGTTCATCTCTTAAGAAGGTTGCATAGCCCGTCAAGGTTGTTGGTTGGGGAGTAGCTAATCTATGTCGTACATCTACTGACATCTCTACTCTAGAATCCAGTTTTGCAGGCCCTAGATGGACGCCACATCAGCAAGCGGAATGCTCATGGCAGCACACAAACAATTGCATGGCACGTCAGTATGGGAATTTTAAGCAGTGTTTGATAGATCAGCAGGCAGAATGCTCACGACAACACGCAATCACTATACGACAAGTCAGCACACAGAACAAGCAGCACCTAGGCTTGTGCAATCTCTACAGATGAACGATTGTGCACAGCTCTCTGTACGTGGCCCCCCTCCTAGCAACACTTGACGGACGGGAATGGTCCGTTAGTGACCATTCCTTTGTAGTCATTGCTCATGTCATGGGGTCGCAATGATTATGGGGAATGGTCACCGACGGACCATTCCCTACCCCTTCCAAAGCTTTTTTGACCTCAAGAGTAGGGTGCCAAGAAGCCAGTCCCCCTAGTGACTTTGTAAATACCCTTCTCAAGAAAGGGTAAAGATCAATGCACACTGCACTTGAAGTGCAATTGCTAGAGAAACAAGTGAAAGAATCACGATGGCTTTCTAGAATAATTAGAACGTGATAAAATCATTAGGTTGAGTTGAAGTAGAATCAGTGTTCAAGAAAGGATTGCCTCAGCTTAGCCTTGAGCCGACTGAAAATAGAGACTACCTGATTGCAAACCATGGTAAAGGGAAGAAAAGTAGTGAAATATGTGAGAAAATAGTTCAAAATCCTGCAAATTTTAAATTTATGCGAGTATTTCCAGTTCGCTTCTTTGTGGGAAGGAAAAACCGGTCAATAAGCCGGTTTGGACCACTAATTGCATCTCTTTTGAGGTGCAATTAGGATAGAGCTTGTTTACCCCCTCCCTTTTCTTGTGCATTGTGTGTGTGTGTCACGTCAATGTCAAGTCAATCAAATTCTACAAAGAATTCCTTTGCGTGTGGGCGGTAACCTTAATCGTAGTGCGAACATAGTGAAGGGCCAAAAAAAAAATCCGAGCGGTTGGGTGCCTTCCCGGGTTTAAAGCAAGGGGTCAGCCTTCAAAAAATGAACACAAAGATTCACCACCATACAACTTTTGGATAGGAATTTCAGAAAAGTATTTTCATCTATTTCATTTTGTGAGGAATGAAGTTTATAAATTTTCAAAACCTTCAAAAGCATATGCTAGACTCGAGAGTTTTTGTGCAGCTTTTTTTGTGTGTGTGGAAAATATGCGAGAAGGAAGAGAGAGAGAGAGAGAGAGAGAGAGGTTGATAGCAACGTTTTCTGCGGTGGCATGGCGGCTGATAGCTATAATCTTCTAGATTCTTTCTTACAAAATCTATGGGGAAATTGTCATGGTTTGTTGTATAATTTGTTTGAAATCAATAAAAAAATGGGGCACAAATTTTTGTAGTTGGCAGATTGGGCTGCGCAACAGCTCACCATGGGCTGGCTGCCTGCGTGCCTGTTCATTTCTTCCAGACACCCTGCTGTCCTCATCTCATTATTTTAGCGACATCGTACATACATACATACTACATACCCTTCGGCCAGCAGAATTAACCCTTTCCTGTAAAAACAGAAAAAATACCCCTTTCAGAAAACAGAAATCCAAATTTCAAAACCCACTTTTCTATTATTGACCCTATTTTAGTCACCCATCTATTCTATTCCAAAAACATTCAGGAGACTTTTTTTTTTAAAAAAATTCATTGGAATCAGACCTTAACTCAAGGAAAATACATTTTTTATTTGGTATAATCATTGCAACAAAAGTGCTTGATTAATAAGTGGAATATTCCATTCTTCACTAGTGATATTGCCCCCATTCATTAGGCAAGAAAATGATTGCCTGGAAAACATAATTGCTGGAGGAACAGTTATGTTTTTAAAACATAAATGGTGGGGAAAACATGATTGTTTGAGCGTAAATGTATGCAGCACAGTCAATTTTAAATTTATATCAAAAATTGGGACTTGTGTGCTTGACAACTAGGAGGAATATCACGACCCACAATTTTCTTTTTGGTAATTCAAATTCCTTTCCATTGGGCAAAATAAGGTTTATATATGGACAAAAATAAAGAGGAAATTTTTAGTGACTTGGTATATAAAAGGAGGGCAAATTTGGTGTATATAATGCCTACCCTGCTATCTTCGCTTAACGCATTTACAAGCGTGACACTGATTTCGTAACCATAGTCTTAAGCTCAATTTCTGCTCCTCTCAATGGCTTTTTCGAGGGTGACCCTTGCCTTGCTGCTGGCTATGCTTCTTTGCATGGTGTGTTAACGCCCCTGCTCCATACCCTCATTTATGTCCCACTCAATTCAGGCGCACAAGCATGGCCTTTGTGTTATATGTTTGATTCTTCTTAATTAATCTGCTCAAGCACAGTAGTCCAGTTAGGCTAATTTTAAGGTTGGCTTCCCCTTTGTTTGTGTCTTTGTGAGGTGAGAAATGTGCAACCATCATAGCAGAAGAATTTAATGTGGAACTTGAGAGCATTGCTGCTAAAAGACCAATTTGCAATATTACGTGAGAGCTAGTTAGTAAATGAAGCAATGCGGGGTTTCTGAGATCTGCTGCTTGCGTAATTTAAGGTCCAGAAATGCTTGCAAGTTGGGCCTTGTTTTGCTTTTAACTGAAAGAAATGCTTCGGCAGGGGTTGGTGGCCTCCGCACATGAGGAGCTGGAGTCTATGATGACAGGACGGCGAATGCCAGGCAGGCCAATGGGTATGTATTTCCTATCTAGCTGCTACTAAATAATTAGCAGGTGAAACAAGGCACGTTGCATGAGAGAGCACAACAATATTGTCGATTAGCATCAGCATATGACGGTCCGATCACCATCCATGGGTTCGAAACCCGTCTGCGTCCGCTACCGGCATAAGCAAACACGCCAGCTGCAAGAATGGGTACCAGCGTTGACAGCTCTCTGCCTTGACGTCTGGAGTGCAAAACCTCGCAGCTGCAGCGGCGATGAGAACCGTCGCCATCTGTGTGTGCGCCAGTCTCTGAGAGAGAGAGAGAGAGAGAGAGAGAGAGAGAGAGAGAGAGAGAGAGAGAGATCAGGTCTCCTGAGTGCTGATGTGGGCAATTGGTGATAGTGACAGCTTGTGAGCAGAAGTGTAAATACCGGTGCAGCAAGAGCAGCCGCTACAAGCTTTGCTTCAAGGACTGCTGCATCTGCTGCAACAAATGCAAATGTGTGCCTCCCGGCACCGCCGGCAACAGAGAGATGTGCCCCTGCTACGCCAACCTCAAGAACTCCAAGGGCACCGGTAAATGTCCCTAAATATATAACTTCCTTC
Source organism: Adiantum capillus-veneris (assembly GCF_014529385.1). Taxonomy (NCBI): domain Eukaryota; kingdom Viridiplantae; phylum Streptophyta; class Polypodiopsida; order Polypodiales; family Pteridaceae; genus Adiantum; species Adiantum capillus-veneris. The sequence goes on along the minus strand of NC_140943.1, from coordinate 91,766,348 downwards.
ACCATCCCCTCGTACTAGTAGGATTCCACTCAAAAAATAAATGGCGTCACACTCGTTGACTCCCTCCTATCTAGCAACCCCTTTTGCAGTCTGTTCAGTGCAATGTATCTATCACCCACATTCTCATTAATTCATATTCCCTTAGCTATCACCAAAACTCAGACCATTGTTGCTTAATTCCTTTTTGGGATGTCCATTCTGCCATGCCTAGAGAGGGAAAAGGGAGAAATCTACTCCCGGGTGAGAGTTAAATCTGTGCATTGTTCATTTCTATTGACATCAAAAGCAAGCATACAATACTTACATTCAATACTTGCATTCTACCCTGAGAAGATATAACGACATGTTTTCCTTTACAAGTTTTTTACCCCTACAATTTATGGCAATGAGTCAATGAACCAGTTGAAAATTATTACACATGCAAACGTATGCCAAGTAAATCGAAAATTTTGGTATGAAAATGCAAAAGCATTTGAACCTTGGAAGTTTCATGTTGTCTTGAGGTGATACTTATCCTTAGTTTTTGTGAAGTTTACACTATACGCAACAACCATGTCTAGCTATTGAGCTACCGTTTCTACAATGTTTGAAAATTACCCTCACATGTCCACATCTATTGTTGTGCGATGCTTGAAAATTACCCTCACATGTCTACATCTATTGTTGCGCGATGCTCAACTTTGAAGACTTCATTGCTTTGTTTATGATGCATTTCTCTTTAATCACTTTAGCTTTTAAACAAAGAGCCATACCTATTTTCTAAGGTTGCTTCTTCTGAAATGGAAGTTCGAAGCTTGACTTTTATGTCATTCTTTTTGTATTGAACTATTGCTACCTGCTTTTGTTGAAGCGGAAGAGGAATTACCTCCATCCCTAGGAGAAATCCGCATTGTTGTTGCTCTCTCGATCTCTTTCAAGTGGTTCTACTTGAAATCCTCCTTCAAGCAATATTTCAATCTTTGGTGAGATCCTAGATCAATCGAGCAAATTGTTGGAGGAGAAGTTGGCTTTGGTTTTATGTTATGATCTACCACAATAATGAATAACATGATTGGGACAGAATCAGAACCATTGTGTGAGTAATCCGTTTGGATGTTCTTTAAACCTCTTAAAGGATGGTGCAAGAGTATCTTTACTACATGCCATCATATTGTGTCCACATCTTTTTTCTTTGTTGGAGATGTCATTGCATGTCACACAACTATTTAGAGGGGTTCTTTTGATTGTTCACATAGCTTCATGTACTTTCCATTCCAAAATAAAAATCCTTGTCTTCTCTTTGGAATTTTGACTACCATTTGCTACCCTTGAATCTTTCATAAAAACAAGCCTTTTGTGTATTGTGCGGTCACGTGTTTTTGCATTGTACTCTAATTTGTGTTGATTTATCCTCGCAACAATCATAATCGTTGGCCCTCTTTTTTGAATGACTTCTTTGTCTTTTTCAAGCGGGGTGAGCTTTTATACATGGGTGTTTCAGATGTAGCCGCATTTACTACTATTACTTGTTAGGCTAAAGAACTTTTTCTTTGAGTCTCTCTAGTGAAAGGACTTTTTCCAGTATGTTTATCTTGAGAGTAAGAAATTGGCTTCGTGCTTTGTAGTATAGCATTTGCCATATCTGAAGTACACATGTCATACAATGATATATTTTTTGACCCCTTTGCTTGCAAATCAACTCCCATGCTTACTCTCAATTAAGCCGGTTCTTGGAGTGTTTGTCCCATTAACACTTCTCTTTATTGCAGTCATGATGTTGCTCCAATGTGTAATATACACCTTTCACTAACTCAACCAAGAGTCCAGTCATGATGTTGCTCCAATGTGTAATATACACCTTTCACTAACTCAACCAAGAGTCCACTGTAGGAATGTTTTTATCTATGTAATTTTATTTGTGTCACCATTGTCAAAAGAGACAAGACTTTGTTTTGTAGCTACCTCTTTAGAGGGGTTAAATGTCACTTTTCTCACATGTCTTTGTGAGTTTGTTTAGATGAAGAGACAATGTACTTTGTTGTGTTGTATAACATTGTCTTTCCCACCATTGAACACGATGCCAATTGTATTCCAATTTGCTTTCATGTCTTCTTCTTTTATGTCACAAGTTGCAATAGTGAGGAGATCTTGCATATGACAACATAAGATATTCATAGTAGTATACATATTGTTGGTTGTTTCTTAAGATATGTCAATCTTGAGAAACACATGCTTAAAACATCGAACCTTGAATCGTAAACGTGACATGTCATGGTCACCTAATCTGCCACTTGATGAGTGTGATCAAAATGCACCCAAGCATGTCGAAGATCTCCAGGTCCACTTTGTTGTATTTAATTAACCAAATTCAATCCAGATACAGAACCAATTGTAGATATCTTAAACACAAAGCTCCTCTTCCCTTCCACTTCTTGCCCAAAAAACTTACTTCTCTTAAAAAAATTATATGTGCAATCCTTTTTTAGTCGCTTCAAGGAGTCCACATTGAAGATCTCCTTTGTTGACCCACTTCTTATTGTTGTCGCGGACCTTTGAAACATGTATTACAAAGTTAAGTGAAATAATATGCACAAATAAGAGAAACAAGTAATTATCCTCACTAATTGTCTTTCACTAAAGGACCCATTTCTTCAGCAACATTAAAAATTCTTGCACACCATGTACATGGCACAATTTCTTTTGCCACACACATTTGTATCTTTCGTGTGTGCACGTTTCTACACTAAGAACTCATGCAATCATTTCTTTGGTTTTATATGTGAGTCCTTTTGACATACCATCTCTCATGTTATGTTGGTGAATTCCTTATCATCAATCTGCTCATGCTTTCATTCCTTGGGATGATATAATATACGAAACAATTACATGTATGTAAACAAATGGGTAGTTATTCGCAATAGTGGCAAGTAAGCTTGCTTTCAAGTTCGTCCCAAAACTCGTGCGTGCAAGGTAATTTTAGTATATTTCCGTTGAAATGCGTTGTGTTTTGACTTTCCAAAATTAAACAATTTAGGACGGCTTTCATTAAGACACTTTAGGACACTTGCACATTGACTTTTGCGACGCACTTTAAGAAATGCGATGTTCGAGGTTTGCAGTTTGGTCTAGTGGTATGGATCATACTTATGTTTCATAGCATTCATTGAATGAACCTTTCCTAAGAATGAACCTTTTCTAAGGTTTGTGGAAACTCAAACATCATGTTATCATTGTGCACCTTTGGTATTTTTGTGATTTTCACTATAATAGGTGTGTACACATGATAGGTGAGGTGAGGTGAGAATTTCCAAGCAAAACTGATGCAAAAGTAAATAATCGCGATTATTTACAACAATCGCAATTATTTACAACAGTGAAAAAATCTTTGCAAAATCTACAAATTTTGACTTAGACATGCTTCATACACCTAATACAAGTCCTAAATTGAATTTGGTCATGTCGACATCACTTTGTGCTTTGTCAAACTTTGAAATCACCATTTTTTGTGACTACTCTGTTTGTTGGGTTGGTCGATCAACTTTGAGGCTTTGGACTTGTCCGCAACATAGTCATGAAGCAACCTGTCCAATTCTGGCTCATTTGGAGTCAGTTTGACCTCGTGTATCGAATTTAACGCTTTGTAACCTTCGAACCGTTTTCTGCTGTTCGAGAGCTTTGCTTGATGGATTTCACCAAACCAATCATATGGACCTCATTAGCAAGCCATTGTGGAGTCAGGTTGGAATTTTAGCATTTGCCAAAAATCCAACTTTGCTACTGGGGACCCCCTCGACCCCCAGCCGAATAATAAAAAATGAGAAAATAGTATTTGTTCTTCTTACCTCGGTTGAGTTTTGCAGTGTTTGCTCGACAAAGAGTTGTCATCCACCAAAAGAGTCGCCATGCTGCTCGAATTTGAGACTGTCATCTTCTACTAGCACCATGAACTTTGTAGAGAGAGACTCGTCCATAACATAAAACTCCTCTCTTAAGTGATTGCTTGTTTTCTCTAGTGACACTTTCATCTCTTCACTCCCAACCATGGCAATTGCATGTAGAGCAATGAATGTTTGTGGAGCAACATGCTCTTGTAGATATTTTACCCCAAAAATAATCTTTCCATTGGTAAAGGGAAAAACTTTTTCAAAAGAAGGGAAGACTATAGATATTTTACCCCAAAAATAATCTTTCCATTGGTAAAGGGAAAAACTTTTTCAAAAGAAGGGAAGACTATAGTATACAACTGAAAAAATAAGAGTGAAAGTGCTTAATTATGGTTAGAAGAGCTAAGGGCTTTTTATATTAATTTTAGTAGTTATTAGTTTTATTTAATAGTTTTTTGAAATCCAAATTCAATTAATTGTTTAAAATTTGCATTCTCTCTCTCTCTCTCTCTTGGGAAGTGCCCCTCTCTCTCTCTCCTCTTCCCACCCCCTCTCCGTGAGAGCCACTTCTCTCTCTCTCTCTCTCTCTCTCTCTCTCTCTCTCTCCTCATCCCCCCACCCCTTCCTCTTTCTTTCTATTACGTCCTATCCCGCCCCCCTCTCTCTCTCTCTCTCTCTCTCTCTCTCTCTCTCTCTCCATTCCACTCCCCCCCCGTCGACCCCTCTCTCTCTCTCTCTCTCTCTCTCTCTCTCTCTCTCCATTCCACTCCCCCCCGTCGACCCCTCTCTCTCTCTCTCTCTCTCTCTCTCTCTCTCTCTCTCTCTCTCTCTCTCTCTCTCCAGTCATTTTTTAGCATCGAGAGTCACTTATGAACTCCACTCACACCACGTGACATGTTCATTTGGTACTATAGGTCATATTTGACCTCTGAGGACGATAATTGAACTATCTATCTATCTATCTCCCCTCCCTCTCTCTCTTGTTCTCTTCTTACCCCCCTTCCTTCTCCCATGGGAAGCCCCCCCCCCCCCCTCTTTCTCTCTCTCTCTCTCTCTCCCTCTTCTCACCCCCTTCCCTTCCCCTCTAGGAAGCCCCACCCACCCCCCCTCCCTCTTTCTATTCTGCCCTCTCTCTCTCTCTCTCCTCTCTCTCTCTCTCTCTCTCTCTCTCTAGCCATTTTTGAGCATCAAGAGTCACTTCGAGAGTCACTCATGAACTCCACTCACACCACGTGACATGTTCATTTGGTACCATAGGTCATATTTGACCTCCGAGGACGATAATAGAACTATCTATCTATCTATCTCCCTCCCTCTCTCTCTTGTTCTCTTCTTACCCCCCTCCCCTTCTCCTATGGAAAGCCCCCCCCCCCCCTCTCTCTCTCTCTCTCTCTCTCTCCCCCTGTGGGAACTACTTCTCTCTCTCTCTCTCTCTCCCTCTTCTCACCCCCCTCCCCTTCCCCTCTGGGAAGCCCCACCCACCCCCCCCTCCCTCTTTCTATTCTGCCCTACCTCTCTCTCTCTCTCTTCTCACCCCCTCCTCTTCCCCCATGGGAAGCGTCCCCCCCCCCCCTCCCCCCCCCTCTCTCCCATCCCACTCCCCCCGTGGGCCTCTCTCTCTCTCTCTCTCTCTCTCTCTCTCTCTCTCTCTCTCTCTCTCTCTCCTACCCCTCCCTCCCTCCCTCTCTCTCTCACTCTCTTCTGACCCCCCTCCTGTCAGGACACCGGCAAGGTTGGACTAGACAAGGGCAGGGCCGGGGTAGGCAGTGTGGAAAGGGAGTCCAACTAGGGCAAAGGGCCAAGGGCTATGCTATAGTAGGTGGTTGGGTGGTGGACTCTTAGGTTCTAGTTCCCCTTGTCTTACATTGGTATCAAGAGCAAGGTTCCTTTTGTGGGAAAGGCACAACTGTGGAGGAGGGGAGCCACACAATTGTGCATGCTTTTGTACATGTCGGGGTCAAGGGGGTGTGGAGCATCCCTCCTATGAGAAGGACGACAAGGCCAGCATGCCGTGGGAAACCCCCCTTGCAAGGAGGAGCCGCCGAGGCGGACTTGCACCAAAATCGCCGCTTGCGGGCTCTACGACTATGCATCGGGCAAGGTAAGACTTTATGTCACTGGGCCGGAGCCTCTACCTCAACACAGTGAGCTCCATGGCGATGGCGTGATCATCTGCACACTGCCTTGAGTGGCCGTAGCCGATTATGGCCTTGTTTTTTCCCACTTAAGGGTGCCCAACCCCCTTAGGGGTTAGTGGCCATACCCAAAATTTAAAACATAAGGGGTGGTAACCACAGTGTGGTACCCCACCCCCTTACTCCACGTCCGGATTATACAAGGCTGGAGAGGTGCGGTATAGCATCGACGAGGCCAGCACAAACTTCGAGCCAAATTCTTTGCATATTACGAAGAAAATCAGAGATTTCAAGAACACCATTTCAACGGAGTTCAAGTATAATTTTTTGGTAAAATCAATTAACAAGACCATATTAGGTATTTTGGTAAAAATCTCACATTATGGGAATCTCCAAATCGACCGAATTCATGTAATTTGGGAATTTTCCACTTAAAGTGGGAAAAATTGAGGTGTGGCTAGTAAATAAAGTGAAAATCTCATAGGATTGTGGTGTTGATAAACACCAAAAGTCAAGAGGATGTACAACACATGGATTTGAATAATAACTATAAATTACATAAAACAAAGGAAGATACAAAAAAGATTTTGTTTACAAATTGACTAGTATAGTCACAATAGAAGCTCCACATAATTCTACTCCACATTTGATACCATATCTGAACTTTGATCCAAGTGTGGCTGATGTGCACGAGTGAGGCCTTCTTTGGCTTTTAGAGCATGTCTTTCTGGAATCTTTATTCTAGAAAATGGTCCTTCTTTGTTGGGTCTCCAGGACCAAACAATTGCATCTATAGTTTCCCACACTTGTGGGTCCTTATAGTTGACAGCCCAATAACCCTTCCAACAATTACTGTAAGCTTGAGTATCTGTCATCCCACTTTTTCTCGCGCAAGGTGCCCAATATTGAATCAAGAGTTTTCTGTAGTTTGGTGATGTAGGCTCATTATCAATGTCAGATAAAGCCATTGCAAGCCACACTGGATAGATTTCTGTGTCACTCGGAACAAGCATAAGAAAGTCACCTTGGTGCACATCAGACATAGGGTCAAACTCTTCCCTTGGCCTATCTCGTTGAGGCCCACAAAAATGATCGTTCAACTCTTCAAGGCCTAGGAATCTTTCTGCTCCTTGTTGCAAATTCATTGTAGTGCTTTGTAGGTGAGAATATTCTTGAGTTTTTGGCCAAAACATTTCATACAAGACTCCCTCTGATATGATTGCTTTTCCAATCTCTTCAATTACCTTACTCCAATAATCTATCACGGGTCTATAATATCGCGGAATACTTGAACCATTCCCTAAATTTTTCCAAAATTTTATATAGTTCTTTAGCCCCAAAATGACTTCTTCGTGGGCCTTGACATACTCCGCCATTTGTACTAGAGGTGGATCTCCATGTGGTAACATTGGCTTGCCTTCTGTGTCTGTTTTCCAAAGGCGAATACTTCCACTCCAACTTGATACACCTACATGTGCCTTATATTGCATCATTGGTGTCTCATCCTGCATAAAGAACCTGAACTGAAGCGGTTTGGAATGTCCAACAAGTATGTCTTGTCCATCACAAAGATAGCCATCACAATATTGCTTGAAATCGGGGATCTTTGTGAGAAAAAATGGAGCTGGAGATGAAGATGAGCTGTTTCGTAATGTATCCATCAAATGTGGCAAAGTATAGGTTTGTGTAACTCTCAACTTCTCTGAAAACCTACTAAACATGGCGTCTATGTCCTCATGTGTATGCCCAACCATTAAAAATCCCAGCTGGATGGTTTTGAAAACACCCCTTGCAACAAGCATTGACAAATAGGCAAATAAGTATCGATTTTTGTTTTCCCCTGCACAATTATCCAATTGTAGCAACAAGTTCTCTGGCAATCTGCGAAATGTTGACCCCAATTCCTCTTCTGCAATTTCTGACGACTGCACAATGGGCTCTTTTCCATCACTCAAGTTATGGTAGTCCAAAGCATCCCTTGAGTTCAAAGCATGTAGTAGTGAAATATTGCTCCTTGGAAGTCCATTTGTTACTAGATCACCAAGAGGATGCTTATCTATCCTCTCGAGGTTATGTAAACAATTAGCAATTGAGCCAATTGTAAGATTTGGATCAGCTGGCCACAAACCATTCAAGACAAAGTGTCCGTAATGACCTTCTCCATGTCCATGAGTGATCATGCCAATCAATGCCACCTGCAGATTATATCCTGAATCCACACCCTTGGGAACAATGCGTAATCTAGGAATGGCAGTCTTCTTTTGATCCATCTTATCATGGATTATGCATACATATTTTTGTGGTTGAGTTTCTGAATACGTGCGCCATGCATAATATAGGCTTCTGCAACTCTTTTGTTGTGCCATGTGAACTTCTCTCTCCCTCAAGAGAAGAGCTCTCTCTTCAAGAGAAGGTTTAGCTTCTAACCTTGCCTTGATTGAGCTACAAATATTGCACTTAGAGAACTCACTCGTCTTTGTTAAAGTGACATGTGGGTACTCTTTGTTCCAAATTCTACCAAAAGAAGATTGGGATAGCTTCTTCTCATAGCCCATTTGGTCAAGTGTCGTGTTGATTTCACATAAAATATCCACTTGTTTGTATGTTGATGGAATCACCAATTGAGTCTCTCTTGAGCCATCTAGCAGTGTTCTACTTCTATGTGGCATCTTCTCAGAGTTGTTTTCCACAAACTCATTTAGTAGTGCTCTTGCTAAACTAGTATGTTGAAGTCCCCTTCTCAATGTACATGTGTTCCCATGTACATATTGGCGCACACCATTTTCAAAGTTCTCCTTGTATCGATAAAATGATGTCTTTGGTATTCCATGTAGCTCATACCATGCTCTACAACAAACAATAGAGCCATTTAGCCTGAATTGGTATCGTGACTTCTCATCTTTCTGATAACATATAGAAAGAACATCATAAACATAATTAGTGCGTGATTTTTGAGACTCTCCCCAAAATTGTTGTCGTAACCTTGTCACCATATCACGATCTGCAAATTGGCAGCATTTTTGTGCACAACAATCAATGCATGATACCCTTTGAATTGATTTGTTTGAAAGGTAAAAAGTCGAAGCTGGTGCTGCTTTTGATTTTTGAGTCCTGTTCATGAAAGTGTATCGTCTCTTCCTTGACAACTGGACAACATTACTCCCATCAAGTTTTTTTCCAACATTGCCATCGTTGGATACATCCTCATATGTAGCATGCATGCCATCAACAGGAACAAAGCGTTGTAATGGGCTCCCATTCAACATTGTTGTCTGCTTGATGGGCCACTTTAGCAAAGTGATGCTACCCACTTCAACCACATCATCAATGCTTGCATTTTCTCTTTCAATACCCACACCCACACAATCAGGACCAAGTTCCTGAAAGTTGACATAATCATGTGGAAATACATATAAGATGGTCCCTTCATTCATGGTTTGCATCATTGTGTCATCTTTTAAAAGGACCCTCTGATTTCTCCAAGACTCTCGAATCATTGCTTCAAATTCTGGGCTTGTCATAGGTATTGCATCTGTAACTAGAGGATCAGAATGATCATGTTCTTCATCACCATTGTAGCTTTCGTGTGGATCAATTAAGTTCCCATTTAATACAAAAGATTGCAAAAGAAGCTTTGACCATCGAACAGCACTCCATAATGAGCCTTGGAGAGATGAAGTATCCATTGTAGGAAAAGGTAGGACCACATCCTTCAAGCATTCCTCCACTAGTATGGAGACATTTCCCAGCCCTATCTTTGTACCACCACAAGTGGAATCTGGATCTGTTCTACACACACAACCAATACCAACGATTTCATTGTCAAGTATCATATGTACTTTCTCCCCAGATTCGAAGTCCATCCTGTAAGTAAAAAGATTACATTGTTAAATCCATAGTTATAGAAAAATACTCTTCAAACCAAAAAATCATGCTACAACATGAAAAAGGTTTGCATAGGTTGGACAAGTGGTGAACCTTGAGACCAAATCCTCCTTGCTATATTAATGGAAGCAAGGTTGGACAAGTGGTGGACCTTGAAACCAAAGCCTCTTTGCTATATGAGAGCATAGGTTGGACAAGTGGTGGACCTAGTTGTAATACCCACTGCCACCTATCAACTACTATAGGACTATGCTTTCCAATGTCCAAGTATCCCTTGAGTCTTTCAAGGTTGAACACGTGGTGGACCTTGAAACAAAAATCCCCTTTCTATATCAGAGCATAGCTTGGACAAGTGGTGGACCTAGTTATAATGCCCAATATCCAAGGTGAAATACCTTAGGACTTTGCTACCTTGCTTGCCAATGTTTACGTAGCCCCTCATTTCTTTAATGGAAGTAAGGTTGGACAAGTGGTGGACCTTGAAACCAAAGCCTCTTTGCTATATAAGAGCATAGGTTGGACCTAGTTTTAATACCCACTGCCACCTATCAACTACTATAGGACTATGCTTTCCAATGTCCAAGTATCCCTTGAGTCTTTCAAGGTTGAACACGTGGTGGACCTTGAAACGAAAATCCCCTTTCTATATTAGAAAGGTTGAACACATGGTGGACCTTGAAACGAAAATCCCCTTTCTTTATCAGAGCATAGCTTGGACAAGTGGTGGACCTAGTTATAATGCCCATATCCAAGGTGAAACACCTTAGGACCTTGCTACCTTGCTTGCCAATGTTTACGTAGCCCCTCATTTCTTTAATGGAAGCAAGGTTGGACAAGTGGTGGACCTTGAAAGCAAAGCCTCTTTGCTATATGAGAGCATAGGTTGGACCTAGTTGTAATACCCACTGCCACCTATCAACTACTATAGGACTATGCTTTCCAATGTCCAAGTATCCCTTGAGTCTTGCAAGGTTGAACACGTGGTGGACCTTGAAACCAAAATCCCCTTTCTATATCAGAGCATAGCTTGGACAAGTGGTGGACCTAGTTATAAAGCCCCTCCTTTCTTTAATGGAAGAAAGGTTGGAAAAGTGGTGAATCTTGAAACCCAAACCCTTTGGCTATATATAGAGGATATCTTGGACAAGTGGTGGGCTTAGTTGTAGTATCCAATGTCCAAGGTCCAAGGTGAACTATGTAAAGACCTTACTTCCAAAAACAAGTCGTACAAGTGGTTCTCCTTGAAACCAAAACCTCCTTAGTGTATTAGAACATAGCTTGGAGAAGTGGTGGACTTAGTTGTAATGGTGAATGTCCAAAGCAAACTATTATAGGACCTTGCTTCCCAAATCAAGTTTGGACAAGTGGTGGATCTTGAAACCAAAACCCCCTTACTCTATTAGAGCATAGCTTAGATAAGTGGTGGACCTAGCTGCCATGGAAAATGTTCAATCTGAACTGCTGCAAGACCTTGCTATTAAATGTCTAAGTAGAGCTAGCTTCTTTAATGGAATCAAGGTTGGGAAAGTGGTGCATCTTGAAACCAAAAGCCCTTTATTGTATTAGAGCATAGCTTGGACAAGTGAGGGACCTAGTTTTAATGTGTGATGTCCAAAGAAAAGTATTACAAGACCTTGCTTTCCAATATTTGAATTGGTCAAGTGGTTAAAACTAAGTATAAAACTTTGACCATTTTCTTCTCGAATTGCCAAAAAGCTAGTTTTAGACACCCCTAAATGAAAATGGTTTAGGGTGGCCTTAAACAATGTTTTTTCAAAGACTTGAACAAAAGGGTTGTTCGAAGAGTAATGACAATTTATTGTGGCTTGAAGTGCCTGAGTATGTGAAAACAAGCCTAGGTTTTCCACGAGGCAAAAGGTGACATAATAAGAACATTGGAAAGTTAGGATTGACCATGTGGCCTAAACTTTGGCAAGTGAAGTGGTGGCCAAGTTTTGTGGCACAGTGTGCACTTGGTCCTATATGTGTTGACCACTTGGCTAAATCTAGGACCATAAAGCCAAACCTTTGGCACCTTAAATATAGTATGGGACATAATCTAGAATTGCTATAGTAAATTAGTAGTATAGCTAATATGTTAATATTTGTATTATATTTAAGTATATGCTAATATAATTTATGTTCAAAATTTCACTAATGAAGAATGTTCCCATTTAGCACTCCAGATGCGGGGTCTTAGGGCAATGCCACAATGGGGTGACAAGGCAGCGCTTCCACGTGAGGTTTGGGGGTAGCGCTCTTGATGGGGATGTGGAATATAGTGCTCTCGATGGCGGGGCTTGGGAGGTTGATTTTGGGATATTGTTCTGGGCGGGGTCCTTGATTTCTTTAATTTTGGTCGTGTGAATTGGTTAATTTTTTATATTGCGTTTGTTTTTTTTAATCCTATGATAAAACATGGACTTGTAGCATACGTGGCATTCTAATAAACCCTATCAAGATTAGGCACACAGAGAGCGCACGCGAAACGCACACAGAGAAAGCAGGCGAGCAGCAAACACACAGAAAGCGCACACGGATCGCACACAGTTGGAGTATACGCGCGCGTAGAGGAGCAAGCTCGGCATCGTATACAACACACAGGTGGAGTGCACAGGATTGAAAGTTCGCGCACAAGATAAAGAAACAGCAGCGTACACAACGCTTTCCAGAAGGGCAGGATCGGGCAGTCTTCTCAGGAGACATTGCACACCTCACGAATAGAGAAAAAACAGGTATTTCTCTCTCTCTCTCACTCTCTGTCTTTCTCCATATAGAGAAGATGGTTCTCTGTAACTCTTCTTGCACACACACTCTCTCGTCAAAAGACAGAGATACATAGTTTAAAAGTATCCCCGCACACATACACATATTCCCACACATCGTCTTCCTCTCTTCCACATACATAACCACAGTGAAATCTGTTATCTTGCTGTCTCTCTCTTGAAAATACATGCACATATTCCCACACATCGTCTTCCTCACTTCCACATACATAACCACAATGAAATCTGTTATCTTGTTGTCTCTCTCTTGAAAATACGTGCACATATTCCCATACATCGTCTTCCTCTCTTTCACATACATAAACACAGTGAAATCTGTTATCTTTCTCTCTCCTCTCTCTAAAAAACAGGTATTTATCTCTCTCTCTCTCTCTCTATCTATCTATCTCTGTATCTTGCTATCTCTCTCTTGAAAATACATGCTCATGTATGTGTGCGTCTGTGTTATCTATGTGTATGTATGTATATTTGTGTTATTTCATTGTAATACTCATACATAATGCAGATACACAATTACACTTAATTACGATATGCACACATAGTATATATACATACATAAATATCACAAATAACTAACACATTGTAATACTAGTAAAATTGAATGGAAGACTTACTTGCGTGATCTGTTAAAGTCGATTCTTGTAGCGAGTTCTGGATGTATGCTGAGCTGATTTTCCTCTAATCCATTTGTAGATATGATTGTAACTTCTGTTTCTCAAAAATAGTAGTGTTGTTTAGTGATACACCTAATGGACATAAATGGTTTAAACTAGGACATGTAGACCAAAAATACGTGTATTTCTTTGGATGAATATATACACTTTTTGGTGACCCTTACCACAAGTGGTGGACCTTGAGACCAGTGGACTATAAGGACCTCCAAACAATACCTTGTACACTCAATCCTTCTTGGTATCTAGGTTGGACAAGTGGTGGACCTTGTTCAAATTCTCTAACCACTCTCTCTAACATGGTGACATAATTTAGGTGTGATAAATTCATATCTATGCAAACTAATATCAGTTTAGGCTTGTTAATTTGAATTTGTTTGAATTTATGTACAATATAATGATTTGAGGTTTGCATATTTGAATTTAGGTGGTATAATGATATCTTTTTGTGGTAAACTTGAATTTAAAATCAATTTCGCGTGGAATATTTTAAATTTAAGTAGTAAAATTTAAATTTTTATAAAAAAGTTTGAATTTTAAAATTTGGGCGGGATATTTTAAAATTTAGGCGGGATATTTAAGATTTGGGAGGGATATTTTAAATTTAGGCGGGAAGGTTTTGAATTTATAGCGAGATCTCCCTTACATAAGAGAGTATAGGTTGGACAAGTGGTGGACCTTCAAGCTAGAGCATCCATGCTACTGGACATGATAGGTAGGGAATCTAGTTGAATATTGTATGTATAATATATATGTAATAGATCTAGCTTGGACAAGTGGTGGACCTTGGAACAAAACCCCATGTAAAACATATCATGCACATTCCAAGTGGTCAAAAAAAATATCATTTAGAATATAGCCTTATAGGTTGGACAAGTGGTGGACCTTAACACCCAGATATTCTTCATATAATGACATAGAGTGGAAAACTGGTGAATCTTGAGACCAAACCATGCTACTAGCGATAATAGCTTGGACAAGTGGTGGACCTTGAAAGTAAACCCCCCATCTACGAAATATCGTGGGTTTAAGGTATTTCGATGGAGCCTAGCATCTTGGAGACATCGTGCATCTTGCTTCTCTTCATGTTTCAATGGAGCCTATCTTGGACAAATGGTGGAGCATCCTTCTCTCCATGTTTCAATGGACCCTAGCTTGGACAAGTGGTGGACCTTTGCTTCTCTCTATTATTCAATAGAGTTAGCTTGGACAAGTGGTGGACCTTGGAACCAAACCCCCATGTAAAACCTATCATGGTCACTCCAAGTGGTGAGAAAGAATAACCTTTAAGATATAGCCTTATAGGTTGGACAAGTGGTGGACCTTAACACCCTAATATTCTTAATATAATGACATAGAGTGAAAAAGTGGTGAATCTTGAGACAAAACCACTCATGCTACTAGCACTAATAGCTTGGACAAGTGGTGGACCTTGAACGTAAACCCCCCATGTTTCAATAGAGTTAGCTTCGACAAATGGTGGAGCATCCTTCTCTCCATGTTTCAATGGAGCCTAGCTTAGACAAGTGGTGGACCTTTGCTTCTCTCTATGATTCAATAGAGTTAGCTTGGACAAGTGGTGGACCTTGGAACCAAAGCCCCATGTAAAACCTATCATGGTCACTCCAAGTGGTAATAAAGAATAACCTTTAAGATGTAGCCTTATAGGTTGGACAAGTGGTGGACCTTAACACGCGCATATTCTTAATATAATGACATAGAGTGGAAAAATGGTGAATCTTGAGACCAAACCACTCAGGCTACTAGCAATAATCGCTTGGACAAGTGGTGGACCTTGAATGTAAACCCCTCATCTACGACATATCGTGGGTTTAATGTTTTTCGATGGAGCCTAGCATCTTGGAGACATGGTGCACCTTGCTTCTCCTCATGTTTCAATGGTGGAAAAGTGGTGAATCTTGAGACCAAACCACTCAGGCTACTAGCAATAATAGCTTGGACAAGTGGTGGACCTTGAATGTAAACCCCTCATCTACGACATATCGTGGGTTTAATGTTTTTCGATGGAGCCTAGCATCTTGGAGACATGGTGCACCTTGCTTCTCCTCATGTTTCAATGGAGCCTACCTTGGACAAATGGTGGAGCATCCTTCTCTCCATGTTTCAATGGACCCTAGCTTAGACAAGGGGTGGACCTTTGCTTCTCTCTATGTTTCAATAGAGTTAGCTTGGACAAGTGGTGGACCTTGGAACCAAACCCCCATGTAAAACCTATCATGGTCACTCCAAGTAGTAAGAAAGAATAACCTTTAAGATGTAGCCTTATAGGTTGGACAAGTGGTGGACCTTAACACCCACATATTCTTAATAAAAGTGGTGAATCTTGAGACCAAACCACTCAGGCTACTAGCAATAATAGCTTGGACAAGTGGTGGACCTTGAATGTAAACCCCTCATCTACGAAATATCGTGGGTTTAATGTATTTCGATGGAGCCTAGCATCTTGGAGACATGGTGCAGCTTGCTTCTCGTCATGTTTCAATGGAGCCTATCTTGGACAAATGGTGGAGCATCCTTCTCTCCATGTTTCAATGGACCCTAGCTTGGACAAGTGGTGGACCTTTGTTTCTCTCTATGTTTCAATAGAGTTAGCTTGGACAAGTGGTGGACCTTGGAACCAAACCCCCATGTAAAACCTATCATGGTCACTCCAAGTGGTAATAAAGAATAACCTTTAAGATGTAGCCTTATAGGTTGGACAAGTGGTGGACCTTAACACGCGCATATTCTTAATATAATGACATAGAGTGGAAAAGTGGTGAATCTTGAGACCAAACCACTCAGGCTACTAGCAATAATAGCTTGGACAAGTGGTGGACCTTGAATGTAAACCCCTCATCTACGACATATCGTGGGTTTAATGTTTTTCGATGGAGCCTAGCATCTTGGAGACATGGTGCACCTTGCTTCTCCTCATGTTTCAATGGAGCCTACCTTGGACAAATGGTGGAGCATCCTTCTCTCCATGTTTCAATGGACCCTAGCTTAGACAAGGGGTGGACCTTTGCTTCTCTCTATGTTTCAATAGAGTTAGCTTGGACAAGTGGTGGACCTTGGAACCAAACCCCCATGTAAAACCTATCATGGTCACTCCAAGTAGTAAGAAAGAATAACCTTTAAGATGTAGCCTTATAGGTTGGACAAGTGGTGGACCTTAACACCCACATATTCTTAATAAAAGTGGTGAATCTTGAGACCAAACCACTCAGGCTACTAGCAATAATAGCTTGGACAAGTGGTGGACCTTGAATGTAAACCCCTCATCTACGAAATATCGTGGGTTTAATGTATTTCGATGGAGCCTAGCATCTTGGAGACATGGTGCAGCTTGCTTCTCGTCATGTTTCAATGGAGCCTATCTTGGACAAATGGTGGAGCATCCTTCTCTCCATGTTTCAATGGACCCTAGCTTGGACAAGTGGTGGACCTTTGTTTCTCTCTATGTTTCAATAGAGTTAGCTTGGACAAGTGGTGGACCTTGGAACCAAACCCCCATGTAAAACCTATCATGGTCACTCCAAGTGGTAATAAAGAATAACCTTTAAGATGTAGCCTTATAGGTTGGACAAGTGGTGGACCTTAACACGCGCATATTCTTAATATAATGACATAGAGTGGAAAAGTGGTGAATCTTGAGACCAAACCACTCAGGCTACTACCAATAATAGCTTGGACAAGTGTGGACCTTGAATGTAAACCCCTCATCTACGACATATCGTGGGTTTAATGTTTTTCGATGGAGCCTAGCATCTTGGAGACATGGTGCACCTTGCTTCTCCTCATGTTTCAATGGAGCCTACCTTGGACAAATGGTGGAGCATCCTTCTCTCCATGTTTCAATGGACCCTAGCTTAGACAAGGGGTGGACCTTTGCTTCTCTCTATGTTTCAATAGAGTTAGCTTGGACAAGTGGTGGACCTTGGAACCAAACCCCATGTAAAACCTATCATGGTCACTCCAAGTAGTAAGAAAGAATAACCTTTAAGATGTAGCCTTATAGGTTGGACAAGTGGTGGACCTTAACACCCACATATTCTTAATAAAAGTGGTGAATCTTGAGACCAAACCACTCAGGCTACTAGCAATAATAGCTTGGACAAGTGGTGGACCTTGAATGTAAACCCCTCATCTACGAAATATCGTGGGTTTAATGTATTTCGATGGAGCCTAGCATCTTGGAGACATGGTGCAGCTTGCTTCTCGTCATGTTTCAATGGAGCCTATCTTGGACAAATGGTGGAGCATCCTTCTCTCCATGTTTCAATGGACCCTAGCTTGGACAAGTGGTGGACCTTTGTTTCTCTCTATGTTTCAATAGAGTTAGCTTGGACAAGTGGTGGACCTTGGAACCAAACCCCCATGTAAAACCTATCATGGTCACTCCAAGTGGTAATAAAGAATAACCTTTAAGATGTAGCCTTATAGGTTGGACAAGTGGTGGACCTTAACACGCGCATATTCTTAATATAATGACATAGAGTGGAAAAGTGGTGAATCTTGAGACCAAACCACTCAGGCTAGTACCAATAATAGCTTGGACAAGTGGTGGACGTTGAATGTAAAGCCCTCATCTACGACATATCGTGGGTTTAATGTTTTTCGATGGAGCCTAGCATCTTGGAGACATGGTGCACCTTGCTTCTCCTCATGTTTCAATGGAGCCTACCTTGGACAAATGGTGGAGCATCCTTCTCTCCATGTTTCAATGGACCCTAGCTTAGACAAGGGGTGGATCTTTGCTTCTCTCTATGTTTCAATAGAGTTAGCTTGGACAAGTGGTGGACCTTGGAACCAAACCCCCATGTAAAACCTATCATGGTCACTCCAAGTAGTAAGAAAGAATAACCTTTAAGATGTAGCCTTATAGGTTGGACAAGTGGTGGACCTTAACACCCACATATTCTTAATAAAAGTGGTGAATCTTGAGACCAAACCACTCAGGCTACTAGCAATAATAGCTAGGGATAACCATTAAGATATAGTCTTTCAAGGGGTGAGAAAGAATAACCATTAACATATAGTCTTATAGGTTGGACAAGTGGTGGACCTTAACACCCAAATATTCTTAATATAATGACAGAGAGTGGAAAAGTGGTGAATCTTGAGAGCAAACCACTCATGCTACTAGCGATAATAGGTTGGACAAATTGTTGATCTTGAATGTAAACTCCCCATGTACAAAATAACGTGGGTTTAAGGTATTTCGATGGAGGCTAGCATCTTGGAGATATGGTGCAGCTTGCTTCTCTTCATGTTTCAATGGAGTCTATCTTGGACAAATGGTGGAGCATCCTTCTCTCCATGTTTCAATAGACCCTAGCTTAGACAAGTGGTGGACCTTTGCTTCTCTCTATGTTTCAATAGAGTTAGCTTGGACAAGTGGTGGACCTTGGAACCAAACCCCCATGTAAAACCTTTCATGGTCACTCCAAGTGGTCAGAAAGAATAACCATTAAGATATAGTCTTATAGGTTGGACAAGTGGTGGACCTTAATACCCAAATATTCTTAATATAATGACACAGAGTGAAAAAGTGGTGAATCTTGAGACCAAACCCCTCATGCTACTAGCGTTAATAGGTTGGACAACTGGTGGACCTTGAATGTAAACCTTCCATGTTTCAATAGAGTTAGCTTCGACAAATGGTGGAGCATCCTTCTCTCCATGTTTCAATGGAGCCTAGCTTGGACAAGTGGTGGACCTTTTGCTTCTCTCTATGAGAAGAATAAAGTTAGCTTGGATAAGTGGTGGACCTTGGAACCAAACCCCTATGTAAAACATATCATGGACATTTCAAGTGGTGAGAAAGAATACCCTTTAAGATATACCCTTATAGGTTGGACAAGTGGTCGACCTTAACACCTAGATCTTCTTTATATAATGACATAGAGTGGAAAAGTGGTGAATCTTGAGACCAAACCACTCATGCTACTAGGGATAATAGCTTGGAAAAGTGACTGACCTTGACGTTAAACCCCACATGTAAACAATATCGTGGGTTTAAGGTATTTCAATGGATCCTAGAATCTTGGAGACATGGTGCAACTTGCTTCTTTTCATGTTTCAATGAAGCCTATCTTCCACCAATGGGGGATCATCCTTCTCTAAATGTCTCAGTGGAGCCTAGCTTGGACAAGTGGTGGACCTTTGCTTCTCTCTATGTTTCCATAGAGTTAGCTTGGACAAGTGGTGGACCTTGAAACCAAACCCCCATGTAAAACATATCATGGTCATTCCAAGTGGTGAGAAATAATACCCTTTAAGATCTAGCCTTATAGGTTGGACAAGTGGTCGACCTTAAAACCTAGATCTTCA
Organism: Adiantum capillus-veneris; assembly: GCF_014529385.1. Lineage (NCBI taxonomy): Eukaryota > Viridiplantae > Streptophyta > Polypodiopsida > Polypodiales > Pteridaceae > Adiantum > Adiantum capillus-veneris. Next base: position 91,746,672 of record NC_140943.1, on the reverse strand, counting down.
TAATATAACGACATAGAGTGGAAAAGTGGTAAATCTTGAGACCAAACCACTCATGCTACTAAATAATAGCTTGGACAAGTGGTGGACCTTGAATGTAAACCCCCCATGTACGAAATATCATGGGTTTAAGGTATTTCAATGGAGCCTAGCATCTTGGAGACATGGTGCAGATTGCTTCCCTTCATGTTTCAATGGAGCCTATCTTGGACAAATGGTGGAGCATCCTTCTCTCCATGTTTCAATGGAGCCTAGCTTGGACAAGTGGTGGACCTTTGCTTCTCTCTATGTTTCAATAGAGTTAGCTTGGACAAGTGGTGGGCCTTGGAACCAAACTCCCATGTAAAACCTATCTTGGTAACTCCAAGTGGTGAGAAAGAATAAAGTTTAAGATATAGCCTTATAGGTTGGACAAGTGGTGGACCTTAGCACCCAGATATTCTTAATAGAATGACATAGAGTGGAAAAATGGTGAATCTTGAGACCAAACCACTCATGCTACTAGAGATAATAGGTTGGACAAGTGGTGGACCTTGAATGTAAACCCCCCATGTACAAAATATCATGGGTTTGAGGTATTTCAATGGAGCCTAGCATCTTGGAGACATGGTGTAGCTTGCTTCTCTTCATGTTTCAATGGAGCGTATCTTGGACAAATGGTGGAGCATCCTTCTCTCCATGTTTCAATGGACCCTAGCTTGGACAAGTGGTGGACCTTTGATTCTCTCTATGTTTCAATAGAGTTAGCTTGGACAAGTGGTGGACCTTGAAACAAAACCCCCATGTAAAACCTATGCTGGTCACTCCAAGTGGTGAGAAAGAACAACCCTTAAGATATAGCCTTATAGGTTGGACAAGTGGTGGACCCTAACACCCAAATATTCTTAATATAATGACATAGAGTGAAAAAGTGGCGAATCTTGAGACCAAACCACTCATGCTACTAGCGTTAATAGGTTGGACAAGTGGTGGACCTTGAATGTAAACCCCCCATGTTTCAATAGAGTTAGCTTCGACAAATGGTAGAGGATCCTTCTCTCCATGTTTCAATGGAGCCTAGCTTGGACAAGTGGTGGACCTTGGAGCCAAACCCCCATGTAAAACATATCATGGACATTTCAAGTGGTGAGAAAGAATACCCTTTAAGATATACCCTTATAGGTTGGACAAGTGGTCGACCTTAACACCCAGATCTTCTTAACGTAATGACATAGAGTGGAAAAGTGGTGAATCTTGAGACCAAACCACTCATGCTACTAGAGATAATAGGTTGGACAAGTGGTGGACCTTGAATGTAAACTCCCCATGTACAAAATATCGTGGGTTTAAGGTATTTCAATGGATCTTAGCATCTTGGAGACATGGTGCAGCTTGCTTCTCTTCATGTTTCAATGGAGCCTATCTTGGACAAATGGTGGAAGCATCCTTCTCCCATGTTCAAGGACCCTAGCTTAGACAAGTGTGGACCTTGCTTCTCTCTATGTTTTCAATAAGTTAGCTGGACAAGTGGTAACTTGGAACCAAACCCCCATGTAAACCTATCATGGTCATTCCAAGTGGTGAGAAAGAATACCCTTTATGATATAGCCTTATAGGTTGGACAAGTGGTGGACCTTAACACCCAGATCTTCTTAATATAATGACATAGAGTGGAAAAGTGGTGAATCTTGACATCAAACCACTCATGCTACTAGTGATAATAGGTTGGACAAGTGGTGGACCTTGAATGTAAACCCCCCATGTAAAATATCATGGTTTAAGATATTTCAATGGAGCCAGCCTTTTGGAGACATGGTGCAGCTTGCTTCTCTTCATGTTTCAATCAACCTGCTTGGACAATGGTGGAGCATCCGTCTCTCCATGTTTCAATGGAGCCTAGCTTGGACAAGTGTGGACCTTTGAATCTCTCTATGTTTCAATAAGTTAGCTTGGACAAGTGGTGGACCTTGGAACCATACCCCTATGTAAAACCATCATGTGCATTCCAAGTGGTGGTAAATAATACCAATTTAAGATATTGCCTTATAGGTTGGACAAGTGGTGGACCTTAACACCCAGATCTTCTTAATATAATGACATAGAGTGGAAAAGTGGTGAATCTTGAGACCAACCACTCATGCTACTAGGGATAATAGGTTGGACAAGTGGTGGACCTTGAATTAAAAACCCACATATACAAAATATCATGGGTTTAAGGTATTTCAATGGACCTAGCATCTCAAAGACATGGTGCATCTTGCTTCTCTTCATGTTTCAATGGAGCCTATTTTGGACAAATGGTGGAGCATCCTTCTCTCCATGTTTCAATGGACCCTAGATTGGACAAGTGGTGGACCTTGCTTCTCTCTATGTTTCAATATAGTTAGCCTATATTAAGACAATTAGTAGACCCTCGATCTCTCCATGTTCTAGAGCTGAGCTTGGACAAGTGGTGGACCTTACTTTCCCCTTCCCTTAGTTTACTAGCTTAAATGATCACTATGTATACTTGCTTAGATCTAGCTTGAACAAGTGGTGGAACTTGTATTCACACAAACTTAATCCATTACAAAAAAGTATATGTTAAAATAACATTTGGTTTTTTTGTTTCAGGAAAGATGGCTCCAAAAAAACAGGTTGCAAGGGTTGCTGTCTCAGTTGACCTATACTTGCAATGATCTTAGAAATGGTATTTGGACATACATGGTATAGAGGGTGCACAATTTCATAAGGTGCATCTATTTATTGCCAAAAAGGATAATGACAGCTTGTTTGAAGATGTTGGACAAGTTGTGGAAGCATCTGTCTCTGTAGTTGATAGTCATCCAGAGGTGGAATGCATTGACATTCTAGTTCCAATGAATCTAGAATTTCAACTATCTCCAGGAGCATATGCATTGGAGCGCATGTCTAGAAACAAAGAAGAGACAATGTTTTCTCGAGGATGGAAGTTTGCAGAATCAAATCCAAATATCACAGCAGATCAACTTCAAAGCTCCATCATTGCCACACTAACAACGAAAAAAGGTGAAAGCTTCACGACCACCAATCCACAAAGAAGCAAGCAAAAGTGCAAAAAGTAGAAGCTAAGCGAACTAGTTCCATTTTGGATGTAGACAAGGCATCTTTGGCATCCTCATCAACAGAGGGTTCAATGTCAAAGATGAGAATTGTGGATCCAGATGTTTTAGAAGCTGAGGCCATGAAAGGACAAGAAAAAGATACAGGTGGAATGAATAAGTACATAAATTATTTTCCTTTCCAATATAGGGAATTTGATATCCCTATTCAAAATTGTTGGCTTGCTCCTGATCACTATAATGCACAATTATGGATAAAAAAACACGCTGAAAGTGTGTTATTTGGATTTTCACGGAGTACGACCAAGCCTGCAGCATGTGCATATTTGATGCCTGTTCGAAATGCAAAATCAAAGAAGGGGACTCCTTTGGCAGTAAAGAGGTAGAGGAGCAAAAAATTAAAGATTTATCATTATTGGATTCTTGATGGGCAGCATTCAATCTATGCTGCAAAAGTTTTGCTTCACAATGAACAAAACAACAAAGAGATCTTTGAAAGACTGATTAGCGTGTATAAATTTAGAAAGGCTCGCATTGTTGTGAATGCTCCTCCATTTGTTGCAACTGCTATATCTGCCATTGCAAATGAGGAGGCTCAGGCATTGTATGTCAAGCAACCTTACAGCCAAATATTGAGACATTTACGGAGTCAATGGATCTTCTCAGGACGACCACCAAAGGCAGCAAGTGGAATTGCAGAGGGACATGCATCTCGTGCCGGATGGGATGTAAGTTATTTTCTTTGTCTTTTTGATAGTGTTTAATTAACAAATCTTGCTCAATAGTTTAATTATTTCTCTATTTCTTTTTAGGCTTTTCTTCGATTGGCAAGAATGAGTGCAGCAGCAAGTTGGATTGCTAAACAGGCACACATGGTCACGTTCATTGAAAATTCTAGAAGAGGAGAATAAGAAACCCCAACAACTGTATTTAGATACCTTTGTGGCCTTGAGGAATCAGAGGTAAAGACTATTCAAGAAGAGATTAGAGATGAGAAGATTTTACTGTCAAAGAGTGCAAAGGATGGTGATGCAACTGACATGTATGATCGAATCAAGCAGTTGAAGCAAGACAAATTGATTCAAGATGCACTTCTTGAAGGCTTCAACAATTTGAATGAGTCTTCACCATGTAAAGACTGGGAGGAGGTGGTCAAAATGTATAACATCAATGATGTTGTTTATAAAACAATTTTAATGCTATGCGAGGAATGGATCAGATCTAGTTTGACGCGTGGAACAAAGAAAATGGCTTTTCCAGATGGAGCAATAAAATACATGCAATGGGCAATTCACCTTCAAAAGGAGAAAACTGAGCCTAGAGATTTGCCATGGTCAATCTATGTGGTGAGCCTACAAATGGAAGGCAATCTCTACTTGATGCGCCACTTCAATAATAAAGTGCCTATTGGCTTATGTGTTTTAGATATGACAAAAACGTTGGAGGCAATTTGAAGTGGAGTGAGGAGACATTTAACAATGCTTTGGATGGGATCTTGGCTATTGCTGGAGGGTCAACAGATCCTGGATTTGTCTTTCTTGCATTTGTGGATTTCACTAACTTCACAAAATTGCAATGTGCCTTTCACGCCATGGGAGATAATCTGAGCTACCATTGTTGTGGTGCATTGCATCACTTTCCATCAGCTCCTTGCAAAGGAGCAATTCAATTCCTAACAGTTATTGCCTTCTTGGGACAAGGCAATGCATTTGAAGACCTGAGAAGAAGATCAGAGGAACATCCCATGCCAATTGATTGTTCTCTTCTTCAAGTAGCAGATAACGATATGTCAGATTTGCAATATTTGGAGGCCAAAAAAAAGAGCTTTGGTCAAGCACTACATTCGTACATATTGTTTTGAAGACCGCAAGCTTGTTGATGTTTTTGGTGATGGCTCCTTGGTTGCACAAGAAGGAATACAACAGAAAAAGAAGTTATCTGCTTAATTGATAGTGTGGAGGAGGCAAAAAAGCGTGGAGACCATGCTGCTAGACTTTGTTAAGTCTCATGAAGATATAGAAAAATGGGCTGGACTTCAACAATCCACTTCGCAATCAGGCGACATTGTGCCTGTTACAGAGGAGTGCTCTCCACAAAGAGAAGAAGAACAACAACAACACCATCCTCTGTCAATGGAGGACTTTTTGGAAATGGAGACACGTATGTTTTGAGTTTCTTGTGCATGTTAGTGTTTCTTGTTACTGATTTGATACTCTTAATGTTAGATTTTGCTTTATATAGTATTGATTGAGTTTGTATTTTTTATCTCAAGCATTCAAGGTTTGAATGTAAATAGTAAATTACTTGAGTTTTTGAATGGTGGATCTGTAGACTAAAACTATAACATTTAATACTCACAAAGACTTAATTACTTAAGAGCTTGAACTCAATAAGTTTTGGACCTTTTATCAAACCCCCTTGATATGATACATTAGATCGTAGCATGGTTAAATGGTGATGCTTCATAAATTGAACCTAGCTTAGACAGGTGCTCGGAGCCTAAATTTAAACTAACCTTGCTAGAAGGGAGCTTATGTTTGGACTTTGAGAACTAGCATAAGTAATCAATTAGAGCATAGATTAGACATGTGGTGGTGGCCGGCCTTAGAGACCAAAATCTTAATGAGCTTGGAAAGGTATTTAAGTACTGCAATTTACTTAGTTTTAGTACTCATTAAATGCATAGCTTGACAAAAGGTGGACCTTACATGGATCCTAATTTCAAGAGGTGTGGTAGACCTTCAAAACAAGCTCATATAGCTTGGACATGTGGTAGACCTTGCATGAAGACTAGTTTAGACAAGTGTGGTACACCTTGTAACCAACACCCATTTGTTATATTAGCTTGGACAAGTGGTGGACCTTGCTTTTATGTTTCAATGGAGCATATTTTGGACAGGTGGTAGACCTTGTTTCTCTCCATGCTTCAATGGAGAGAAACTTTAGCTTGGACAAGTGGTGGACCTTGTTTTTATGTTTTAAAGGAGCATATTTCGGACAAGTGGTAGACATAGTTTCTCTCCATGGTTCAATGGAACCCACCTTAGACAAGTGAAGTACCTTGAAACCAAAACCCCCATAATACAACCTACTAAATAGGTTGGAAAATTGGTGGGATATGAAACCATCCATGATAGAGCATAGTATAGGTGAAAACGTAGTGGTCCTTATATCAATTACCCATGCATAGCTTGGACAAGTGGTGGACCTTGATTCTCTCTATGTTTCAATGGATCCTATCTTGGACTAGAGATATATCTTACTTAGTTCCATGCTTCAATGGATTGTAGCTTGGATAAGGAGTGGAACTTCAAACAAAACTCCACAGCATAGCATATATTAACAATTCATGGGTTTTATAGAGATTGTCTTGCCTATTTTGGAGAGTTGGTACACCTTTATTCTCCATTCTTCAATGGATCTGAGGTTGGACAAGCGGAGCTGGAGAAGTGGTCAACCTTAAAATGAAACCTCCCATGCTACAACCCATCATAGATCGTATATGTAGTGGACCTTGAAACTCTTTTATGTCCCTAGCTTAGAGAAGCATTGCACTCTTGATTATCTCCATACATGAAGGCAAGGTTGGACAAGTGGTGGACCTTCAAACCAGAATCTCTATGCAATAATAGGCAAGTGGTGGAGCTTGTTTTCTCCATGTTCCAATGGAGCCTAGCTTAGACAAACAATGGAGCTTGCTTCTCTCCATGTTTCAATGGATCCTAGCTTAGAAAAGTGGTGGAGCTTTGCTTCTCTCCATGTTCCAATGGACCATAGCTTAGACAAGTGGTAGACCTTGAAAAACACCCCCCGTATACAACATATTATGGGGTTTTCATGTTTCAATGGCTCCTAGCTTGGACAAATGGTAGAGCTTGCTTCTCTTTATGTTTCAATGGATCCAATCTTAGCCAAGTGGTGGACCTTGAAACAAGAATCCCCCCCCCCATGTACAACGTATTATGGGTTTTGAAAGCACTGGGAGAAAATAATAGCTTTGATAAGTGGTGGACCTTGCTTCTCTCCATGCTTCAATGGAGCCGAGGTTGGACACATGTTGGAGAGAAGATGGTTGCCCATGAAATAAGACCATGCATGCTATAATCAATCATATGTTGTACACATGGTGGACCTTGCAATTGTTTTATATGCCTAACTTGGACAAGTGGAGGACCCTTGATTACCTCCAGATATCAACAACAAGCCAAGTTTGGACAAGTGTAGTACCACCAAACCAGAATCTATATGCTACAATAGAGTATAGGTAGGACACGCGATGAACCTTGATATCAAACCATCCATGCTACTAGAGATGATAGGTTTCACATGTGGTGGAACCTTGTATCAATGTTCTATGTGTAGTTTTTGACTAGTGATAGACCTTGAAACTAATCCCTCTAGGCTACAAGAAAAAAGAGATGGATGAGGAGGCTAGACTACTTTTGTTGCATCAATGCATCCCATGTTACCACATATACTATAGGGTTCTTGGATAAGTGTTGGATCTTGTGTCAATGCTCCATGTCTAGCTTGGACAAGTGGTGGACCTTGGTTCTCTCTATGCTTCAAATGGGCAATAGATTGGAGACACAGTGGCCTTTTTTTTCCAATGATTTTATTTTTGGAAACCTTGGAGGCACCATGTAAGAGGCACTCTAAGTCTTCCATACAATGGACCTATTGGACTATAAAATAATGATATCTTTCTTTGATATTGTCATTATTTTATGCATAATATTTTCTTCTTTTTGCAGACACAAAGGAGTTAAGTGATATAAAAACTAGATGTATTTCACACTATGATTGGCATGAAGATCCTTTTGGGACACCAACTTTTCCTATTCCCAAAGATGTAATTTTCCATATTAACGGTGTGGATTTTGAAGTGCGACTTTCATGTATTGAAGGAGCTGGTTATGGGCTATTTGTGCATACTACCCTGGAAAGTGGTTTGACTATTCTAAACTATGGAGGGCATAAGTATAGATTTCAAGACTGGAAAAAGATATGCAAAATATTTCCAAGAGCTTATAAATATTCTCTTCTAGAGGATCCAAACATAGAAGAAGAGGAAGATCAATCATACATTATTGGTTGTGTAGAAGAAGGAAACGTGTCGGGCTATATAAATAGTTCTCACAGTACAAATGTCTGTCCCAACGTACGCTATACATTTGATCCAAATTTGCCACCTTGGCATAAATGCACCTCTTCACACATCAAGTCAGAAGAATATGGCCATGTATGCATTGAGACTATTTGTCAAGTTGAAGCAGGAGAAGAGTTGTTTGCTGACTATAACTTTACTTGACATTGTAAAGTATTGTACATGGATGGAAATCTCAAGTACATGCATCATTTTCATTTTTCATGGATGAAATCTCAAGTGAATATAACATTTGATTATTGTTTAGTTTATGCTCAACGAGAATCTAGAGTGCTCTTATGCTTTGTGTGTTGTCTAACATATTTGACTACCTTGGCCATAGAATCTTGATTCTACTCTAGATTTGTGATAAATCTTACCAAAATTTAATCAATGTCTAGGTTGGACAAGTGGTGGGGCTTCAAACATTACTGTCTTAAACAAGTGGAGTTATCTTACTTGAATAAGTGGTGGCCTTTGAATCCAAATCTAAGCCAAATCTCTAATTATTTTCTTGTAGTCTAGGTTGGACATTTGGTGGACCTTGTATCCATGTTTCCTCAACAAGGGTGGCTTTTAGTTTTCACTTTAAGTACTCATCTTTAATAAAGTGTAGGATGGAAAATGTTGAGTTAGTAGATTGTATTTTAGACAAGTGGTGTTTGGTGTACGAATGCTGAAAATGGTTGCAAGGATTCTAACAACGACTTTACCTTAAATAAATTTCTTACTAGGAGTTCTACATATAAATATGGTGAATAAAATTCTAGTGGTTTTGAGATACCATTTGTGTGTGTGTTTTCTTAGATTCACAAACTGGGATGGATAATGCTCCTATGGTTCAGTCAACAACTATAGAATCCATAGATTCTATGGTTTCTAAAGTGCCCAAGATGGATGATATTTCTATACTAGAGTCTAGTGTTGTGCAACTTGAGCAAGCTTCCAATAATGAGAACCAAGAAATCGATGCTTCAAAAATGCAACATACATCAAAAGAGACTGAAAAGTCCACTCACGAGCTATTGCCAATTGGTACTACGTCATGTAGCGTAGATGTTGAGAAATCCATGCTTACAATTATATTGGATTTAAATGGTCTATTGTTGAAACGTTCCCCTCAACCATCCTCACACCACAACTCAGTGCAAATGGATTCAAAAAGATATATTATACTCAGGCCAGGTTGCATCCAATTCTTGAAGACTATTTTACAAAGGTTTAATGTTGCAATTTGGTCGACAGCTACTAGGAATAATGTGTATCAAATCCTTGCAGCACTAAACAACTTAGCTGAGGATACATTGCCTTTCTTTGCAATTTGGTCGCAAGATGTTTGCTACACCGCTCAAACTCAAAAATTGTTTAGACCCGACAATCCAAACGTTGAGGCAATGTTCAAGCCTCTAGCCAAAATTGCCATGGGGTTTGAATGTGATCCACAAAGAACAGTGCTTATTGATGACTCTCCTTACAAGGGATGTATTTCACCAGCAAACAATTGCATTTTTCCACCACAATTTGATGCTGAGAAGATGGTTGACAATATGCTCTTGGAGGAGCTACTGCCATACTTGATTCAGCTTGATGAGAGAAGGGATGTGCGTGATTTAATTGCTTCTAATCGTTATGGACAACCTATAGTGACAAATGATAGTGAATACAAACAAATCATGGAGTATTGGAAGCAGAAAAATGATGTTTGGTCAGCTAAGGTGTTCTTTACAAGAAGAATACCACCTGCAAAAGGTGACAGAGATGAAACTATCATTGAAGATGCAAGTGACACAAGCCACCGCAATGAAATGAGAAGAGCCCAAATACAAGAGATCTTGGCAAAGGAGCGTACACCCATTGAAAGCATGAAGGCGTCACAATTGACCACTTTAGCTAGGCAATTGGGTTGTAACACAAAAGGAGTTTTGAAGGCAACCACAGCAAAGGCTTATATAAATAAGGTGAAAGCTGAGAACAATCTTCTAAGGCTGGATAGAAAGCAACCCTAAGGTACTAGTGACATGTCATATATTCTTGATACACATGCTTGAACACTCATGTGCATGGTATCTAACAAATCTTTCTTTTTATTCCTTCTTGCAGGATCTTACAAAGGATACTACTAGATGGAGCTCAATCAATAGAGATTTTGATATTTTTGCTCAAAATAATGAAGCAGTCACCTACATTTTTTGTTTATCAATTTCTTGAGAGACTTTATTTTAGTTTGTAATCATCAAATGAAATGAAAAGTATCCTTCTTATTAAGATTGTTGATCTTTTTCTTGTTCAAACCTTTCAATTGTGATTTATAGTTTTGTTAGCATGAGATTGTGCTTTTTTAGTTTGAAAAAAACTGTCAAAGATCCAAGTCTTTTTGGCTTTACTTAAGTTATTAATTGTGAAAGATCCAAGTCTTTTTGCTTTACTTAAGTTATTGATTGCCTATGTAATAGTCCTTAAAACAATATCGGATGGCTTTCTTGCTCCCATGTCTCACATTGGTCTTTAGGTAAGACAAGTGGTGACCTTGAAAGTATGGTCTCATATCTCGATCAAGTGAAGAGACATGAAGCTTAAATATCACTACTATGTATCTAGTGTTAAACTCCATCGAGACAAAGACTAGATAGCCAAATTGCAGTCGAGTTTAAGTGAAAAATCCATTTGAGCTAAGGTAAAACTTATAGTGCCTCATTTTTCTAGGATTCTACCCCATCAAGGAAGTTAGAATCTAGCACAAACCAATTAAGACTCTTTTGGAGCCTAGATAGGACAATTCGTGGAACTTATGAAACTTATTATTGAGTTAGAGTCTAGTTTAGATAAGCAAAAGATCTTCAAACCAGCACTTGACTTTCTTACTATTCAATATTCAAAGTCCCTTGAGGCTAACAAATTACATACCCACTTGTAACCTAACTAATGAGTAATTATATAGATCTAAGCAAGTATATATAATGAGTCTTCAAACTAATAATCCAAGGGAAGAGAGTAGCAAGGTCCACTACTTGTCCAAGCTCAGCTCTAGACAACATAGAAAGATGCTAGTTCTACTAATTGTCTAATTATAGGCATGGAGAAATGATAGAAGGTTGACCACTTGTCCAACCTATCATCTCTAGTAAGATGGGAGGTTTGGCCTTAAGATTCACCATGTAACCAACCTATACATCATTGTATTATGAAGAGTAAAAAAGCAAAGCTCCACCACTTGTCCAAGCTAGTTCTAAAATCCACATGGAGATAAGCAAGCTCCACCATTTGTCGAATCTCTCTTCCATTAAAACATGAAAAAAATCATCTATGTTGTATAGGGGGACTTTTTTCCAAGGTCCACCACTTGTCCAAGCTAGGATCCCTAGTAGCACGAGTGGTTTGGTCTCAAGATACACCACTTGTACACTCTATGTCATTATATTAAGAAGAACTATGTATTAAGGTCCACCACTTGTCCAACCTATAAGGTTATATCTTAAATGGTATCCTTTCTCACCACTTGAAATTCCCATGATATGTTTTACACGGGGGTTTCATTCCAAGGTCCACCACTTGTCCAAGCTACTCTATTCAAACATAGAGAGAAGCAAAGGTCCACCACTTGTCCAAGCTAACTCTATTCAAACATAGAGAGAAGCAAAGGTTCACCACTTGTCAAAGCTAGGCTCCGTTGAAGTATGGAGAGAAGTAACCTCCATCATTTTTCCAAGATAGGTGCCATTCAAACATGGAAAGAATCAAGATCTACCATGTCTCCGAGATTCTAGGCTCCATTGAAACACCCTAAAACCATGATATTTTGTACATGGGGTGTTTACATTCAAGGTCTACCACTTCTCTAACGTATTATACCTAGTAGCATGAGTGATTTGGTCTTAAGATTCACCACTTATCCACTCTATGTCATTATATTAAGAATAACTGGGTGTTAAGGTCCACCACTTGTCCAACCTATAAGGGTATATCTTAAATGGTATCCTTCACCACTTGTCAAGGTCCATCACACACTTTTCCAACCTATAAGGTTATATCTTGAATGATATTTTTCCTCATCACTTGTAATGTCCATGCTATGTTTTACAAAGGGGTTTTGTTCCAAGACCCACCACTTGTCCAAGCTAACTCCATTAAAACATAGAGAGAAGCAAAGGTCCACCACTTGTCCAAGATAGGCTCCATTGAAACATGGAGAGAAGGATGATCCACCATTTCTCCAAGATAGGTTCCATTGAAACATTGAGAGAAGTAATCTCCACCATGTCTCCAAGCTAGGCTCCATTGAAATACCCTAAACCCATAATTTTGTACATGAGGGGTTTACATTCAAGGTCCACCACTTGTCCAACCTATTATCCCTAGTAGCAAGAGTGGTTTGGTCTCAAGATTCACCACTTGTACACTCTATGTCATTATATGAAGAAGAAATATGTGTTAAAGTCCACCACTTGTCCAGCCTATAAGGTTATATTTTAAATAGTATCCTTTCTCACCACTTGAAATGCCCATGATATGTTTTACATGGGGGTTTCATTCCAAGGTCCACCACTTGTCCAAGCTAACTCTATTAAAACATATAGAGAAAGAAAGGTCCACCACTTGTCCAAGCTAGGCTCATTGAAACATGGAGAGAAGGAACCTCCACTGTTTCTCCTAGATAGGCTCCATTGAAACATGGAGAGAAATAAGCTCCACCATGCCTCCAAGTTGCTAGGCTCCATTGAAATACCCAATACCCATAATTTTTTGTACATGGGGGGTTTACATTCAAGGTTCACCACTTGTCCAACCTATTATCCCTAGTAGGTTTGGTCTCATGATTCACCACTTGTCCACTCTATGTCATTATATTAAGAGGAATTAAGTGTTAAGGTCCACCACTTGTCCAACCTATAATGTTATAGCTTGAATGGTATTTTTTCTCACCACTTGTAATGCCCATGACATGATTTACATGGGGGTTTTGTTCCAAGGTACACCACTTGTCCAAGATAAATCTATTGAAACATAGAGAGAAACAAAGGTCCACCACTTTTCCAAGCTAGGCTGCATTGAAACATGGACCTTAATACCAAATTATTTCTAGTAGCATGAGTGATATTTTGTACATGGGGCGTTTACATTCAAGGTCCACCACTTGTCCAACCTATTTCCTTAGTAGGTTTGGTCCCAATTTCACCACTTATCCACTCTATGTCATTATATTAAGAATAATTGGGTGTTAAGGTCCACCACTTGTCCAACCTATAAGGTTATATATTGAATGGTATTTTTTCTCACCACTTGTAATGCCCATGATATGTTTTACATGGGGTTTTTGTTCCAAGGTCCACCACTTTTCCAAGATAACTCTATTCAAACATAGAGAGAAACAAAGGTCCACCACTTGTTCAAGCTAGGCTCCATTGAAACATGGAGAGAATGATGCTGCACCATTTATCCAAGATAGGCTGCATTGAAACATGGACAGAAGCAAGCTTTACCATGTTTCCAAGCTAAGCTCCATTGAAACACTCTAGAGGGTTTTATTTCAAGGCCCACCACTTGTTTAACCTATTATCCCTAGTAGCATGAGTGGTTTGGTTTCAAGATTCACCACTTATACACTCTATGTCATTCTATTGTGTTAAGGTCCACCACTTGTCCAACCTATAAGGTTATATCTTAAATGGTATCCTTTCTCGCCACTTGAAATGCCCATGATATGTTTTACATGGGAGTTTCATTCCAAGATCCACCACTTGTCCAAGCTAACCATATTCAAACATAGAGAGAAACAAAGGTCCACGACTTGTCCAAGCTAGGCTCCATTGAAACATGGAGAGAAGGAACCTCCACCATTTTTCCTAGATAGGCTCCATTAAAACATGGAGAGAAGTAAGTTCCACCATGTCTCCAAGATGCTAGGCTCCATTGAAATACGCAAAACCCATGATATTTTGTACATGGGTGATTTACATTCAAGGTCAACCATTTCTCCAACCTATTATCCCTAGTAGGTTTGGTCTCACAATTCACCACTTTTCCACTATATGTCATTATAATAAGAGGAATTGGGTGCTAAGGTCCACCACTTGTCCAGCCTATAAGGTTATACCTTGAATGGTATTTTTTCTCACCACTTGTAATGCCCATGACATGCTTTACATGGGGGTTTTGTTCCAAGGTTCACCACTTGTCCAAGAAAATTCTATTGAAACATAGAGAGAAACAAAGGTCCACCACTTTTCCAAGCTAGGCTCCATTGAAACATGGACCTTAATACCAAATTATTCCTAGTAGCATGAGTAATATTTTGTACATGGGGGGTTTGCATTCAAGGTCCACCACTTGTCCAACGTACTTTTCCTAGTAGGTTTGGTCGCAAGATTCACCACTTGTCCACTCTATGTCATTATATTAATAATAATTGGGTGTTAAGGTCCACCACTTTTCCAACCTATAAGGTTATATATTGAATGGTATTTTTTCTCACCACTTGTAATGTCCATGATATGTTTTACATGGGGATTTTGTTCCAAGGTCCACCACTTGTCCAAGCTAAATCTGTTCAAACATAGAGAGAAACAAACGTGCACCACTTGTCCAAGGTAGGCTCCATTGAAACATGGAGAGAATGATGCTCCACCATTTATCCAAGATAGACTCCATTGAAACATGGAGAGAAGTAAGCTCCACCATGTTTCCAAGATGCTAGAGTCCATTGAAATACCCAAAACCCCTGATACTTTGTACATGGGGGGTTTACATTCAAGGTCCACCACTTGTCCAACCTATTATCCCTAGTAGCATGAGTGGCTTGGTCTCAGGATTCACCACTTGTCCACTCTATATCATTATATTAAGAAAAATTGGGTTTCCATATCTAAATGGATCTTTGCTTGGATAAGTGGTAGACCTTGAGACCTAAATACCCATTCTACACTAGAGCATTGGTTAAGCCTTATACACTTCAAGAATACCTTTAACAACAAGTAGTAGTTATTAGTTGACTTAAGTCTAGTTGAACTCCATGGTATTGAGACTAAGAGAGAGTGTAGCATAAAAAAGAGTCAGGATTTTAATTTGACTTTCTTTCTATTAATGAGTAGATCATAGATGGATTTTGGTATCTAATAAAACCTTAGGGTAGACAATGTAAAACTCATGTCTATTGTTGTGTTTGCATTAAGTGTTCTTGTTCTTTAATTTCAGAACCATTACAGAAAAATGGATTGGCTATATGCTGGCATAAATTGAAGAAAACTATTGAATTACCCATCCAACCTCCTCCAAGACCTTGTCCAAGGAATGAATCACCTCCTTATCACCTACCACTTGCTTTCAAAGACATCAAAAGAGTACTTATCTTGGATCTAGAGGGGTTACTTCTCAAGACAGTTGAAATGAAACATGGAGATTCTATGCCATCTTGGGCTCAACACATGCGACTTGTGGAGGACAAAGATGAAGTTTATCATGTGGTGCGACCAGACGCACAAAGTTTTTTGGATTTTGTGCTGAATACTTTGAGCTATGGATATGGAGTTGCTATAACTTAACAAGGGTGCAACGCATCACACAAAAGTGTTTTCCTGAGCAGTATACCAAGTTCAAGGTGTTTATGAGTAACAAAAATTGCCAAAATCCAAATATCATGTTAGGATTTACAAGGGTTTATCACAAAAATCTGAGTGATATTTGGAAGATATTTGAGGATTTGGATGCAAACAATACCTTAATTTTTGATGACACTCCATATAGGGTGATGTGGAACATGCCAGGGACATATCTTATATTTCCAAAGATGTGGAGGCAAACTTCCGAGCAACTTCAAAACTTCTTGCAGAGAACCATAATTCCATGGTTGGTAGGATGGTTGTATGCAAGAGATAAGAGAGTCTATACATACAACACAATTGTAAATCAGTATAGTGATTCTGAGACAAATTATGTCCTTGGTGTGTACTTGTCAACACGAAAGCATTGAATAAATATGGCTATAAGATGCTTTTTTTATTCTAGTGTGTATCTTTCAACATTTGTATAATTTGATATAGTCTTTTTTTTTTTTTTAAAGGTGTGTCAATTTTATGAACACTTGAATGGAGTGCACCCTACTCTAAGGGGACTTCAATGTACTATTGGAGTGCATCCTATTGTAAGGGGACTCTGATGTATTGCTAGAGTGCACCCAAATTTTTGGGGACTCATTTTTTATTTGATTGGGGCCTATGTTGGGTCATATAGTAAAAGAAATTCATTTTTTGTCAATTCATATCGAGGTTGCATTTATTTGGAACTATGAAAGAATTGATGTTTGATGTCAAAATAAAACTTGTAAGTGTGGATCAAAGAATTCATGGACTTTAAATATATGAGAGGGATCTTTTTCTTGGGCACAAATGTTTGCTTCAAGAATTTTGTCATTACATACTTTATGTGAAAGAGTTTTAGAACCTAAAAGACTTTGAAAACAAAACTATGGAATCTAAGTGCATGTATTCTTGAATGGCTTGAAAGTTGATGTATACATGCATGTCGCCTTGATGAAGATTTAGATCTGACAAGATGGAAAGATATAATTCTTGGACGTTACCTTTGTCAATTTGGTAATAACATATTTAACTTTATTTTAATATGGGTGGAAAATATATTATTATGTGCATTTGGAACCTAATTGCTTGACCTTCAAACCAAGATTCCTATGTTATTTTTTCATATACTTTTTTGTACTGAATTAAGATTGTGGATGCAAGGTCCACCACTTGTTCAAGCTAGATCTAAGAAAGTATATATACTGAGTCTTCAAACTAGTAAACCAAGGGAAGAGAGAAGCAGGGTCCATCACTTGTCCAAGCTCATCTCTAGACAACATAGAGAGATGTTATGTCTACTAATTGTCCAATATAGTCATGGAGAAATGATAGAAGGTTGATCCACTTGTCCAACCTATCATCTCTAGTAAAATGGGAGGTTTGGCCTTAAGATTCACCATGTAACCAACATATACTTCATTGTATTATGAAGAGTAGAAAAGAAAAGCTCCACCACTTGTTTAAGGTAGTTCCAAAATCAACATGGAGAGAAGAAAGCTTCACCATTTGTCTAAGATAGGTTCCATTAAAACATGGAAAACCTCATATATGTTGTACATGGAAGCTTTTTTCCAAGGTCCACCACTTGTCCAAGCTAGGATCCATTAAAACATGGATAGAAACAAGGCTCCACAACTCGTCCAACCTTTATAGCTGCGAAGTGTACCGGTTGTCTAAACTAGGCATGGGAAAATAATAGAAGGTCCACCACTTATCCAATATATTATCTCTAATAGCATGGGAGGTTTGGTCTCAAGATTTAGGAATTGGCTGACCTGTATTTCATTGTATTATGATGAATTTGGTTTTAAAGTCAACTACTTATCCAAGCTATAAGTTTATATTTTGAATGGTATTCCTTCCCATCACTTAGAAAACCAATGATATGTTGTACATGGGAGGGTTTGTTACAAGGTCCACCACTTGTCCAAGCTAGTTTCATTGAAACATGGATGAAGACAAGCTCCACCATTTGTTAAATCTAGACTCCATTGAAATCTAGAAAATCCATTCTATGTTGTACATGGGGTTTTTGTTTTAAGGTCCAACACTTGTCCAAGCTAAGATCCATTGAAACATGGAGTAGAGAAACACTCCACCACTTGTCCAAGCTAGGCAACATTGATAGTAGTTGGTTTATTTTGAAGATCCACCACGTGTCTAAGCTAACTCTATTGAAACATAGAGAGAAGCAAAGGTCCACCAACTATTCAAGCTAGGCTCCATTGAAACATGGACAAAAGCAAGCTCCACCATTTCTCCAAGATAGACTCCATTGAAACATGGAGAGAATCAAAGGTCCACCATTTCTCCAAGCCAAGATCTAGTTGTCCAACCTATAAGGTTATATCTTAAATGGTAATCTTTCTAATCACTTGGAATACCCATGATATGTTTTACATGGGGGTTTTGTTCCAAGATCACCACTTGTCCAAGCTAACTCTATTGAAACATAGAGAGAAGCAAAGGTCCACCACTTGTCCAAGCTAGTCTCCATTGAAACAAGGAGAGAAGCAAGCTCCATCATTTCTCCAAGATAGGCTAGCATGGATAAGTGCACCTTGAAACCAACCTTCCTATGAGGCAATAGAGCATATGCTACATATTTTATGTATGCCCCATGCCTCAAATTAAGAAGTTATAGATTAGAAGTGGACCTTGCTTAAATGTCACATGCAATAAATTAAGGAAAAATAGCCAAGTGGATTGTATTCTTCAATGGATCCTTGCTTTCACAAGTTGTGAACCTTGAGTCACTTTTACATTAACTTGGATAAGTGGTGGACCTAGAAACCAAGCTCTCCATGTTGAGATAAGTTGTAGGTAGGACAGTAGAACATAGACAACGATAATGGATGCAATATACTCCTCTCCTAATAATCCAATTGATTGAAACCATGATATTTTAGTTGTTTTCATTGTGTATTGTATGTGCATAAAGTGGAATGAGACCTTAAGAAAACTCAAATTTTTGACAAAATCTCTATATTTTATACATGATATATTGAAAGTTGTCCAACCTGGGAATTGGGATTTTCCCACTTTACCTAATATGGTCTTTTAACGCTTTCAAGTCTAATTGATTCGGCTATCAAAAACTTGTGGAATTCCATATACGGCGGACAATTCGAATCACTCTCCACCCGCATACTATCGATTTTGACGGAATTAGCCAGGCTAATTACACTTTGCGAGTGCTCTCAATATCAGGTATTTTTTCTAACTACTCCTTGCACCGCACTGTGTCGCCATGGATTCGAATATCAATATGACATTCAATTTTGAGGAAAGTATGCCTGATCCTGCCAATAATGGCCCGCGGCTGGATCCTCTCCAGAAGAGTACTCGCGACGCTACGGTAGGTGATGATACTTACGAATTGCTTGATATTCAAGAATTTCGTGCACTTTAGACACACATGACAATCATGGATGAAAATTTTAAGCTTTAAATGAAAACGTCACTAAACTATCCACATTAGTAATTCTATTAATGCAACAGCAGTCCAAGAGTCCTGCTGACACGCACATGCATGAGCACGTTGCTACAAAAGGGCAAGGCACTTCTAATCTAGGGCAAGGCCCAAATGCTGATACATTGCATACTCTCACTGCAAAAGAGGTGGATGAATTGTTGAAAAACACCAAACCACCAATTTTTAAGGGAGAAGACCGAGACCGCAATAAGAATGCAGTGAATATCTTTCTCAGCAAGTGGGATGGAATTCACGCCTTACAGCGTACTCCGGACACAGTCAGAGCCCTGTAAACGAGCTTAACTCTGGAAGGCAAGGCCTACAAATGGTGGATGTCTCTCAAGGAGAAGAACATCATACCACAGAGTTGGGCAGCTTTTGAAGCTATGTTTAGTAAAGAATTTTTGCCTACAAACGAGGCCGATCGGAATTGGATGGCTTGGGACACATGTTCCATGCGCCAATACCCATCACTACTTGAATATATCTCTCACTATCGGGATGTTATCCTCAAGTTGGAAGGCTTAGATACCTTTCAACAAGTACGGGGGTTCATACGAGGTCTGACACCCGAGCTTAAGAAGTATGTCAAGATCCAAGACCCTAAACACTTGAGGAAGCCATAGTGAAAGCACATATTCATGATGATCCAGATGAAAATAAAATCCATAATAGTCACATCCGTGGTAATACACGCACTCAGTATGGGCACAAAAAAAGAAAATTTATAGTTGCCAATTCGGATGCATCTAAAAAACCCAAGGGGTCCAGGGGTCCTCTCTCTCCTGAGGACTTTGATAAAGCCAACAAAGAAAAATTATGTTTTCAATGTTTAGGAAGAGGTCATGGAAAAAAGGATTGTCCCAAGGAAAAATCTGCTACTCAGGGCAAGGAGAAAGCAGTGCACACGGTGCAACTGCCGCCTCTTGAGTCTTCCTCACGATTCTCTACAGTGGAAGTAACACACACTGAGGTGGTGCATGAATGCTGTCTCACAGCTTCCATGTGGCAAACAACCTTTGGACCACATGAGTTAGTACGTATGCACGGATATCTGCAAGGGCACAAGGTACACATCTTGGTAGATGAGGGTGCTACTCACAATTTCATCAATTACGGATTGGTGAAAAAATTCAAATTGCCTCAAACTCCGAGTACCCACCACTACAAGGTAGCAATGATGAATGGACATGATACTGGAATATGGGATACTCAATGCCGAGCTATTCAGTTGGAAGTACAAGGACACTCCACATGCTTGGATTTTCAGGTTATGAGCATGGAAAGGGCAGATGTGGTTCTTGGTAGGGAGTGGTTGCATAGCCTAGGACCATCACTGAAGCGTAGCTATGAGCACAACAGCTTGATGTTTGAATCCCATGGCGCACATGTGTTGTTGTTAGGACAAAAAGATATACCTTCATCACCATTGATTTGTACCGTTGAGCTTATGCAGCTCATTTCTGATAATGAAATAGATCAGGTTTTCTTGTGTTACTCACTATCTCATTTTCTTTCTAATATTGAATCTGTTGAACATTCCTCGACGCCACGTGCTTCTCTCTCATCTGTTCCATCAATTGCTAATTCTAAACAAGCAAACATTGCTAGTCAATTATAGAAATTATTAAAGGAATTTCAAGATGTATTTCCTAATGATGTCCCATCAGGATTACCGCCAACACGATCAGCGCAACATAGCATTGACGTGCCTACAGGCTGTAAACTTGTTAGTAAACCACACTACCGTATGAGTTATTGAGAAGCTGCTGAGGTGGAACGTCAGCTTGCTAACTACCTTAGCAGAGGGTTTATACAACCCAGTTCTTCACCATGGGCTTCGCCTATCCTATTAGTGAAGAAAAAAGACGGTAGTATGCGCATGTGCATCGACTACCGTGGCTTAAATGCGGTTACAGTTAAGAACAAATACCCATTGCCCAGAGTAGATGAGTTGTTTGACAAACTCACTCATGCTCGCATTTTTACGAAAATAGACTTGCGGTCAGGATATCACCAAGTCCATATTCGACTTGCTGATATACCCAAAACTGCATTCCAAACACAGTTTGGACACTACAAGTTCTTGGTGATGCCCTTTGGGTTAACCAATGCGCCCAACATTCATGACACTTATGGATAGTGTCTTGAAGCCATATTTGGACAAATTTGTCATTGTTTTCCTCGATGACATCCTAGTCTATAGTGCTTCTGAAAAGAACACTTACAACATCTCATGCAGGTGTTTGAGTTGTTACGCACAAACAAATTATATTCAAGGAATCTAAATGTGATTTTCTAAAAGAAAAAATTCACTATTTAGGGCATGTTATTTCAGCTAATGGGCTATATATGGATCAATCCAAAGTGGATACCATCCGGAAATGGCCTTCTCCTAAAAATCTGAAAGAATTACAGATTTTTTTGGGATTTGCAGGTTTTTACCGAAGGTTCGTTAAATACCATGCTCAAATTGATGTTCCCATGACGGATCAACTAAAAGGCAAAGGCAAAGTTTTTCAGTGGGGATCCGCTCAAGAACACAGTTTCGTACGCTCAAGGATGCATTAGCTACAGCTCCTATACTGGCTATTGTAGATCCTTTGAAACCATCTGTTTTGGAAATGGATGCTAGTGACCGTGCTATTGGAGTAGTCCTTTTACAAGACGGACGACCAATTGCATTTGAAAGCAAGAAGCTTGATGCAGCTCAGCAGAACTATTCTGCCTACGAACGTGAACTCTATGCAATAGTGTCGGCCTTAAAAACATGGCGGCATTATCTGTATGGTGCTCAGTTTGAGATTGTGTTTGACCATAAAAGCATCAAATGGTTTACACAACAAACGGATTTGAAGGGTAGAAAAGCCAGGTGGGCCGAGATTCTTCAAGAATATGACGCCAAGCTGAGGTATCGCAAAGGCCGGTACAATGTAGTGGCGGACGCTCTAAGTCAAAGCCAAAGATCAATTCTCTCTTGTTCACGGAACTTCGTAGTGGATTTTTAGATTCTCTCAAAGGCAAATATGAGCATGATGAAGCATATTCCAAAGTGTGGAGCCATGTTCAAAAGAGGGATCCTTCTCACTCCAATGACGGTAGTGTACAATTAACCTCCACACCTAGTTCTCCTTTATCAAGTGATGAACTACAGCGATGGAAGCATTTCACCATCGACAATGGGTACCTACTCCATAAGGGGAGAGTTTGTGTACCGACGGACACAGAGATTCGGCGCCAAATTCTTTATGAATGTCATGATAGTCTAAGTGCAGGGCACCCGGGGATTAGAAAAACTTATGCTCTTGTACGACGATAGTTTTACTGGCCAGGTAAACATGGCTTTGTTCAAGCTTATCTCTTGCATTGCATAAATGTCAAGTTAACAAACCGGAGCGCCTGAAAGCAGGAGGACTCTTACATCCTTTGGAGATTCCCAATGGAAAATGGAAAAGCATCTCTATGGACTTTATTGTAGGTTTACCAACACACTGTGCGAGGTCATGGCTCGATATGGGTGGTCGTAGACAGGTTGACTAAACTATGTAAGTTTATTCCGACCAAATCAACGGTTAAGACACCACAACTAGCAAATAACTTCACAAATTATTACTACCTTCACATTCTCGTATTCATCCGGTGTTTCATGTAAGCCGTTTACATAAGCGGTTACATGGGGACGACAATGTCATTGACCAACAGATTTTGGTTGATTTCATTGAACCTCCTACGTTCTTGATTATCATGAGTTGCATACACGTCATCACGTACGTCAACAAGCCTTAATCAAGTGGAAAGACCGACCTGAGGAATGTGCCACTTGGGAAAACATTAGTGTTCTTAAGAAGAAGTTCCCCACTTTTTTTTTCGAGGACAAAAACTCTTCTTAAGGGGGGAGTAATATCAGGACCCCGGCAAGGCCGGACTAGACAAGGGCAGGGCCGGGAGCTAGGCAGTGTGGAAAGGGAGTCCAACTAGGGCAAAGGGCCAGGGGCTATGCTATATAGTGGGTGATTGGGTGGTGGACTCCTAGGTTCTAGTTCCCCTTGTCTTACACCTCCCCTTCCCTCATGGGAAGTGCCTCTCTCTCTCCCCCTTCCCCGTGTGAAGTGTCCCCCCCCCCCCCCCCCCCCCCCCCCCCCCCCCCCCCCTCTCTCTCTCTCTCTCTCTCCCCTCCCATCTCACTCCCCCCGTGGGCCTCATCTACACTCTCTCACTCCCTCTCTCTCCCCCCCTCTCTCTCTCTTCTCACCCCCTCCCCTTCCCTGTGGGAAGCGTCTCTCTCTCTCTCTCTCTCTCTCTCTCTCTCTCTCTCTCTCTCTCTCTCTCTCTCTCTCTCTCTCTCTCTCTCTGGGTGTGTGTGTGTGTGTGTGTGTGTGTGTGTGTGTGTGTGTGTGTGTGTGTGTGTGTGTGTGTGTTGTAGTAGGATCGTGTGGCCCACGTGGGGGTTCGAGTGGCTGTATGTGTGGATTGCGGGCGACTCCCAATCCACACGGGCAGCCACGCTTGGACCCATGTCACCTGTCCCCTCCCCCCCGTTTGACTACCGTCCCCTGTTTCCCCCTCCCCCCCTTATTCGCCTATAAATGGGACCCTTCCTCTTTTTTTTTCTTTCTCACTCTCACTCTATGCATACCTACTTTTCTGTTAAGCATTAATGACCTCCATCCATACTACTTTTCTCATTTCGTTACCTCTTTCTTATCTCTTTGCTTAAACCTTTGCCCTTTCTTTCCATCAGTTTTGGTCTGCCCAAAGGGCTAAGACCATGGGATGTGTTCCCTTTTTTTAATGAAAAACCAGAGATGGTCTTTTAAAAATTAGATAGTTTTTGATTGGTTGAAAAGGATACTCATTACAAAGACAAACAATATTCACATCAACATTGAATGATGAAAACGAGACCCATGAGACTCTCTAAACCAGAAGTTTCTTCTCTCTCTCTCTCTCTCTCTCTCTCTACGCTCGAGCATGACTTCTTTCTCGTTGTGTCTATCACAAAACAAATCTCTCTCTCTCTCTCTCTCTCTCTCTCTCTCTCTCTCTCTCTCTCTCTCTCTCTCTCTCTCTCTATGTGCAGATGGTGCGGTCTCTGGTAGGTGGTGGGCACAACAAGAGGATTGTGTACACGAGCAAGGATGATGGAAACCAAGGGTTTGTGCACACAGAGATGGCATAAGGGTTGCATAGGTGCAGATGATTGGGGTAGCCACTAGAAGACTCAGACGTTCTCTCTCTCTCTCTCTCTCTCTCTCTCTCTCTCTCTCTCTCTCTCTCTCTCTCTCTCTCTCTCTCTCTCTCTCTTCGTCGTGAGTAGAGAGCCAATCTTGCAACAACATTGTTTTTTTGGTGGTTCAGGGAGACAAAGGGGGCTACTTTTAACTCCTAGGCAAGTGCCTTTAGCAACTCTGCATAAGTTTTCGTTGAAGCTTTGCAAGTTGACAATGGTAGATGAGGCTAAGTATGCTCTTGGACATGTCGAGAAGGGCTTGCTTTTGTCCATCCAATAGACTGTCATGCTCATGGATAGATAGCAAGATGGCACTACTGGCAATGAATTTGGGGTGAGAGCAGGAGGGGCACTATGGATGCCATGTAGTACAGGGTTGCTTGTGGTGTAGGAACAAAGGGGAGAATGGTGGTGCTTTGGTAGTGTCACTAGCTATTGAGCAAGGTAACACCTCAACTCTTATTGAAGTTGTGTGGTGATGCCAAAAACTTATGGCTACTTGGAATATGGGATAAGATACCAGATTGATGAGCGATCTCCTCCATTATAGTGATTAGCTCTTTTTCGCTAGGTTTTCTTGGCATATAGGAGATCCAGGCACCCAATCTCTCTCTCTCTCTCTCTCTCTCTCTCTCTCTCTCTCTCTCTCTCTCTCTCTCTCTCTCTCTCTCTCTCTCTCTCTAGCGTACGCACACACACATAGTTGTGAGGTTGAAGGAGACTCTCTTCTTGTTCTCTTTGGTCTTGTGTGTGGTTTTCTAGCATGTAGAAGGGTATGTCCATAATATAGGAGAGGAGAGAAGCTTAAAGCCCTTTGGCGTGTGCGTAGTGGGCCCTAGCTAGCAAGTCCTCTCTCATATGGGGTATCACCTACATGAGCAACACGGCTGACCAGCAGTCATCTTCATAGTATGGGGCATCATCTACATTTGCTCCAATAGAAGCAAGTAGAAAGGGAGCTCCATTATTAATAGAAATAAGTGTAGTTCTTAAGGTGATGCTTCCTTCGATGTCGTTGTTGGCAATAATCTTTCTCAATAGATTTCTCCAATAGAAATTCCAGACTAGATGTCTTTTTTGGCTTTTCAATTGCAATTGACACAACTAATAACCCTTTTCTTATTTATTAGGATGGTTGCGCTGATTTGGCTTGACTTTACTGCAAATGTTTACATCTTAGAAGAAGCAAGTCCCAATGCTTTTCATCATTGTTGAAGATAACAAATTATGGTGGATCTCACTTTGAACATCTATTATGGATGTCCACCCCAAGGCAATTGTTGTTTGTGAAATATGAGTCATTGTTAAAGTGGTTTCCACATTGAGATGGCAATTCAAGAGATCTTAGGGAGTCCTTCTTATACTGAAGATTGTCTATATAGCACAGTAACAAATTTAGTCACTTCTGTAGTGGCATGTGGAGTAACATTCTATCAGGAGCTATGATTGAAAGGAATCACGACATGGTTATCTTTCAAGTTACGTGCGAATGGTAGACTTTTGAGCACATGGAACCGCTAAAGGTCATTGAAAGATTTGAGAGAGATACCAAAAAAGGATGTTTGGAGGTGCAAAATCTAGGACACAAACACACATTTTGTGCATAACACCTACCTCCTGTCACAACAAATGATGCGGCCTTCATTGATGGGACATATAGTTGTGAAAGTTTCCAAGTTATCGATTGTGAAAGCTATGCTTGACACAAGGAGACTCGAGAGTGTTTCAAAGGAAAAGTGTTTATGTGTGTTTAGTGTGAGAGAGCATTGTTCTAGTGAGCAATGAAAGAGAGAGAGGAGAAAAGTTATTGCTTCATAGCAGTAGGATTCTCAAGGTTTTGGGTCTCTACACACCCCCATATGCATACACTTAGCACACACGGACATGTAGGAGACTACGCATACACAGGCATGCAAGAGGTTGCTAGATATGGAGGTTTTGAAGCTATTTGGATTTCCTATTCATTGGTAGATTTGGCCATCATGATGGCTAGGAAGGTATGTAGAGCAAAGAGATAAGGTAGCAAGGAGAGAGAAGAGGATAAAGTTGTTGAAGAGTCCACAAGTCTACCGATAGTAGTTTTACCATAAGCGGAGGGAAGGTCCAAAGTCCAGACTACAACTCTTTGGTTTGATCACACGATTCATACCCCACCAGATATGATGGGTGTGGGTGCCATGAAAAGTCAAGCTTTCTTGGTGCACAGAGACCCCAAATCAATTCTATTTTTCATCGTTGTGCCCATGCTTAGCAATGAGCATATTATCTTGCATGATTGAAATTTCAAGGACTTATGGCCATCAGCCAGTGTAGTTTCAATCTTATTGGCAGGCCTCATGATTTTATCACTTGTTTCTTTCAAATTTCTCTCAAACTTTCTCTCCCCACCCTCAAATTTTCTATTCTCTCTTCTCTCACTTTTCACTCTCCACCTTTTTTTTGAAAGCACCCCACAAAAAATGCCAATCCTAACAAGAAAATAGTCCAAAGGAGTGGATCGCCAAGAGGACATGACGATTCACACAACTCAGGAACAAATTCCTATGCACACTACTCAAGAGAGCGATTTCTCTCTCGCGCAACATCTGCGGTTGTAGCGTTCGTATTGAGGACAGTGCACGTACCTCCTTCGACAGGTGTGTCACATCAACGATCATAGAAGCAAAAAACACGGGTAATGTCACTCTTACCGATCCCTTTGGATTGTGTTTGATAGCCATATCTCATCATGTTGGATTGATGCTCATGTTGTGCCATACAATCACCTATTGTCACACATCCCTCTATGTCATCTTTTGGCCAATCCAGCCATTAGAACAAATGATGATTGTGTGGTTGAACTAACGACCTCTATAGCCGAAAGAGGTTACCAGCCCACGATGGCTCGTTTCATTGTGTTCGAAGCTTTTCTCGGACAAGATCCTATACCATTTGATAGACGTGGAACTTATGGGAGAGAGTTAGTGATGTCGGCCACATTTAATGACCGAATTAGAGATATTCTCGAGCTCTCTCACATGGAGGAGAAAATGTTCATTGTATGGGATGGAAACCATCGGCTCCATGTGTGGAAAGATTGGGCATTGTGCAGGAGCGGTTGGATGAGTTCTCTACACCGAAGGTTGAGTGCATGTTTGTGAAGTGTGACCCTGCAGAGACGATGGAATTTTTGTTGGTGCTCGGCATGATCAACAAGTAAGTTTCTTCACACTTCTATTTATGCACTTTAGTTATTAATTGTTAATATAATTTTACATTAAAAAATAGGGTGACACGAGTCCATGTGCCTCACACCACTGCCCACGACATATTTATGACACAAAAATTAGCGCTTGCTGACCCACAGTCCTTATTGGACAAATTCAATGAAGAAGATAGGGAGAAAGCTGAGAGGGCGCTTCGTGGGATGACAATGGACCGTTCAAAATGGCTTAGACTACCTATGTCTTTGCGACCGCAACTACTGTGGAATGTATTTCTAAATTTATAATACATACGCATTAGGTAAGTATCTTTCTCTTGGAGATCACTTTGTTTTGGCAATTTTTATTGCAGGAAGAGTTTGATGCAATGTAATGGCTGAAGACACAGAGTTTGCCATCCAAGGGGAGTAGAGAGTATCACATGCACGGAGAAGATGACAAGGCAAGCTATGGTTTGGCTATGAAAGAGATTGAGAACTTTTTTGTGCGCAAGGGGCTAGAGATAGCATTCATAGCCAATCTTGAGAATGACACAAATTGTTTTCAAAAATGTATCTCTTTTGTGGGTTGGAGAGAGAAGGGTTGCAAAATGACCCCCTTCAGAGTCTCCGAGGTTTTAAGGACACGCATTAGTCTTGCGGAGTAAGTACTATCTGGTTTTAAAAGCACTATTTATTCTCCTTAATCTATTAAAAATGTTATCCAATGAAAAATTGGAAAAAATGTTGGTTGATCGATATATTGGCCAAGAGTGATGTGTCGTTGGTGGAGGCATCTATTTTAACATTGGAGAAGCCATTCTCGCAATGGTTGGGAATGCACATATATTGGTGGCAGCTTAAAAAATGAGCGTAGTGACATTAGATTACGGGCTCTAATCTACAAATTCCACATTACTAATACTTAGAGTGCAGGGGTGTATTGAGTGCGGTAGAGAAGATGAAGACCGAGAACTCCACACTGAAGAAGCTACATGCATGCATCACACATGATTGTGGCATGTCTTTTGGTGAGGCACTGCAAGCCTTTTTACAAAAGCACTTTGGCAAGGCTTTTGTGCGATGGAAGAAAGCCATAAAAGCCACACACAACACAAAGCAGCAGTCACATTTTGCGTATACTGTTTGACGCTTGCTATATAGGTATTAGACGATACAGTTTTATTAGGATGCAATATTAAATTTGTGTGTTTTGAATGATGGAGTTATTCCTCTTGTTATTTTTAGATGGTGGTTGGGCACCCTTAAGAAAGGTCTTTGCATTCCATACCCCGAGCATCCCAGTGATGAGTGGGTTGAGTCTGAGAGAGAGGAGAGCGGTCTCTATCCCGACGATTAGATAGAGAAGCTCCATGGTAATAAAACGTCAAGACTCTCCATGGTTTTTGGACTATGCAAATGACGAATTTCTCGAAGACAAAGTTGAAGCATACAACGGTAAGTAATATTTTTCTTGTTTAACTAATGTGTTTGGTTTGCTATAGTGGCCTCGCTTGTTTTTGGACTTGCGTCATTGCATAAGATGGTTAAGGGTAAGGGAAAAAGTGGAAGTGTCACCATCAATCAGTCTCCCACCAATGCCATTTCTCCTAGCACGACCAAGGGATGTCAAAGACCAAAAATTACAGTGGACAGACCTAAACAAGGTAAGAAGAGAGGACGACTAGTTCGCGGAGGAATTTCATAGTGAAAGGAGCGAGCATGAAGGTGGTAGGTCAGCTTATGAGCAGGGTGATTCCGAACGTCACTTAGAGTACGAAGATCTAGTCCTTCCCAGGCTTCGAGATCACGGGGTCCCAAGCGAAGCATATCCATTGCTACTAGGCAAATCAAGAATAGCCACCCAGTTTCGGTTTGGCCACTTGAACCACTTGCCTCCTTTCCACTAGGTAAGAAATGCCACCACAAATAAATGCTTTAATTTTTTTTTTGGTGGTACCTAACATTTGATTAAATTTTGTGTTCCATCCTCATGAATCATAGCCAACCCCCTTGTCAGGTGGGATCTACGGTCCACCATCTTTGAACGATTTGGACCGTCCATTTATTCTCAAGAATAAAAATATTTTGGCCAGTTGAGCCCCTGCGACTCAAACCCATCACCTACACAATCGGAGGCCATGACTCTCCCATGAAGCTATCGCGCGCCACTTTAAAAGGAGGTGTGAACATAGAATCATGTAGCAAAAATGACGGGGTGGGGATCACATGGTGTTCACTTGGAGATCACTTTGGGATGGACGGGGTCACACTGCAATCACTTTGGGATAGTTAGGGTTACATTGTAATCACTTGGAAATGAGTGGGGTCACATGTTGATTGAGATTCACACCGGAATCACTTGGCGGTTTGATGTTCACATCAAATTTACTTGGAGTTCACTTTAATTGTGATCACATGGGGATTAAACCGCCATCGAACGGTGCAAAATCAATCCCGCTGCCCCAATCAATAGGGACCATAGATCTCACCTGACAGAGGAAGTGTCAATTAGTCACAAGGATAGCCAACGATCTTGTGAAAAGAAGGCATTTATGATTTGTAGCTATGGTCTCTCTCTCTCTCTCTCTCTCTCTCTCTCTCTCTCTCTCTCTCTCTCTCTCTCTCTCTCTCTCTCTCTCTCTCTCTCTCTCTCTCTCTCTCTCTAGCCAGGAAATGATGGACTTGTAGATTTCAACACGTGTACTACGTACCCCCCCCTCCTGCCGTTATATGATATAAATAGAGATTGTTAACTGTATATGCCTTGTATTCAAGCTAAGAGTAAATGAAAAAAGTACACAATGAAGCAAGATTGTATGTATGTTCATGGTGTGAAGATTGTGTGTATGTTCATGGTGTATTGTTCCGTCATGCATTAATTTACAAAAATCCTCCCCAATTTGTAAGTGTGAACATGCCATTCCCATGGGGGATATGAAATTTTAACTACGTTCAATTTTATATTTTTAGACCATAAAAGGCACTGTGAGTGTATATTAGCAAAGAAGCAAGGTTAGAAAAACAAAAAATTACATGGGGGGAGGTATTTCTTTTTCCTTTACCGCCGTTTGTCAAAATTACAAAAGTTACCATCCTAGCCGATTCTTTACAAAAACCAATAGTCACCAACTACTTCCACTAGGCAGAGAGCTGAGCACTTCTTGGAGGTGCGCTATAAGCCGCAGACCATTGAAGTGTTGCCCTCTTAGCTTTTCTTCTTCAGACCTACAGTCATCAATCATTCGTTGTAGGTGCGTGTACAAGCCATCTAGCAAGACCTCCTGTTGCTTATTTATGTTAGCACTGTTGTAAAATCCCATGCAGTCATTTAGGACTTTCCAATTAGCTTGGTAGAGTCTACATTGATCTAGCTTGAGCTGATTGACCTGCAAGGAAAAATGAGCAAACAATATCCTCAGACTTTTAGTCTGGTAAGCATTGTTAAATATGCTCTTGTTCCTTACACGCCATATTGGCCAGAAAAATTCTCCTCTGATCCTGCTCCAAATAACTAAAAATACTAAATTTGAATCACCAAGCAGAAGTTGTTTCCAATTGGGGGTGGAGCTCAGTGCTCTAGTTAAGGGGAATAGTAGAGTAGTTGTTTTGGGGGTCCCATCGTTGCAATAGCTCCAATGACCAACAAAACTATCAATCCAGAGGGATGAGCTGAAGGTGCCGCGGGAAGGGTGTGCGAGTGCAAGTGCGAGAGCAGAGAGAGAGAGAGAGAGAGAGAGAGAGAGAGAGAGAGAGAGAGAGAGAGAGAGAGAGAGACCTGCTTTGGGTGGACCTGTTGTAGCTCCTTATTCTATTGTATTAAAGAATAAGTGTATATTGGTTAAGTTAGTAGATGGGTTAGTGGTAAGTGGGATGTCCATGCAGTTGGCCTGAATCCCAACAAACTCCCACTTGAAGGCCAACGCAGCCCAAGTGACCTCGTATACAAGTTGAAACGCAAGCCGAATGGTGAGATCGATCGCCATAAGGCTCAACTTGTTGCAAAGGGTTATGGAACGGGGGGGGAGGGGATGAGTTTTTGGGGGGTTTTCAAAGGAAAATTAGGGTGTGTGGAGGGACAACGGACTAGAGGGCACCACATGGCCATAGGGGAAAATCCATATGCTAGTCCATGGCAAGAGGGGGTAGTGCATAAGATCAGGGCGTGGCCCATTTGTAATTGTCACGTGGGAGAGATGCTCCCTTGGAGCTCTAGCGATGGCATGCGCGTGGCCTGACGGAGCAGGCGCTACTCGGGGCGTTCATGCCGGAGGTGTTGGTGGGCAAGAGTGGCGCGCTGGTTGCGCTGCCGTTGGAGGTTTTCAATGGCTCTTGCACATATGCTGACGTGGAAGTGTGCCCGAAATGAGCTGGGTTCTTGCGCCCATGAAAGGGGCCCTTCTTTTGAAGTAAAAAGCAAAGCTCCCCCACTAGCGATATCGCTAGTGGTGAGGTAAGGGGCGGTTCCCGTAGAGAGAGAGAGAGAGAGAGAGAGAGAGAGAGAGAGAGAGAGAGAGAGAGAGAGAGAGAGAGAGAGAGAGAGAGAGAGAGAGAGAGAGAGAGAGAGCCTAAGGGGCAAGTCCAAATGGAGACCAAAGAGGGCAAGTTAGAGGATGTTCATATAAGCAAAGAGCCAAGAGGGGTGCCATGTGCAAAAGGCAAGCAAGGGGCAGTTTGAGAGTGGAGGTCATGTGAGCAAAGGGTAGAAGGGGACAGGGTCCGAGGCAAATCCAGATAAAGAAAAGAAAGCCCAAAGGGTGGCCAAAGAAGGCGGTCAAAGGCCCACTAAAGGAACAGTCCGAGCATGAGTCAAGGTGAGAGAATTAAAAAGGCCGGGCAAAGCAAAGGGCCAAGAGGAAGAGCGAGGAGAGAGAAAGAGATAGAGAAGGTTGGGGGAAGGAGAATCAAGCAAAGGGCCACCCAAAGGCCGGGACCAAGAGGGAGAATGAGGAGAGAGAAAGAGAGAGAGAAGGCTGGTAGGGGGTGGATCCAAGCAAGGGGCCGGTCAAAGACAATCAAAGGGAGGAATCAAAGGAGCAGTGCAAGAGGAAGCCTTCTAAGGGTGGAGATAAAGGGAAAAAACTAAACATAAATAGAAAATTCCAAGGTGCACTAGTGATGCCACTAGTGCACCCCACTCAAGTTCAAAGAAGAGAGATAGAGAAGAAGGCTGGTAGGGGGTGGATCAAGCAAGGGGCCGGTCAAAGATAGTCAAAGGGAGGAATCAAAGGAGCAGTGCAAGAGGAAGCCTTCTAAGGGTGGAGATAAAGGGAAAAAACTAAACATAAATAAAAAATGCCAAGGTGCACTAGTGATGCCACTAGTGCACCCCACTCAAGTTCAAAGAAGAGAGATAGAGAGCAGATGAAGCCAAAGGCAGCTACTAACTCCCAAAGTTTCCAAATTAGGATGCAAGATGGACCAATCAGAGCCCAGATGCCCAAATTGAAAGGGGCACCTCTATAAAAGTCAAAATTGAGCCATTTATTATGCTTTTTGCCATTCTGCTTTTTGCCATAGTAGGCTTCTTGCCAGGAGCTTGAGCCGGTGAGCCTACAGAGAGCCAAGATAGAGAGTGTGTGTGAGTTCTTGGGTTAACTTTTTTGTGCAGAAGTGTGTGCCTACAAGCTCTCAAGGGCGTGTTTTCTTGCTCGACGGCCATGTGGGTACACCGTTTGATGTAAATGAGTTGTAAAGAGTGTTTGAGTGGTGGTGAAGCCTCCATTGTGTTTCTATTGCGTCGTTTCCCCTGCCCCCCTTCTATACTTCTTCTGCTTGTGTGTGCGGTGCCGATGCGAATGTATGTGCCCCTCAGGCCCCTTCTTGTGTAAAAAATGAAAGTGAGAGTGTGGTTTTGTGTGCAGTAGTGGTGTGTGGTTTGAAGCGAGCAGTGAAATGCTTGGTTGGTTGTTGTGTGCGTGTTAACTCTCGGTGTGTGTGCAGGAGGCGATAGTCTGCCAAGGTGTGTTGTGAGTTTCAAAGGTGAACTCTAGTGGATTGGGGTGTTGTGTATGCCCTGGGTTATAGAGAGGCAATATTTTTTGTGCCGGGTGTGTTCCCCATTCCCCCTCTCCAACGTCTTCCCAAGCGGTCAAACTGGCCCCAAACCTTGCCCCCGACAAAACTTCAAAGCTCCATAACTTGGCATCCAGGACGCAGATTGCCGATCTGAAAAGATCAACAGGCTCCATAATTCAAGCACTATACATCTATCCTTTGAAACCTGCTTGGGTGGACTACCTGGCACCACGTGCCCTTTCCGTCTTAGATCTGCAATGCACTCAACTTCAAAGCACCATATCCTACACATCGTGGCTCCGTTTGACGAGCCGTCTGGACCATCTAACTCAACATCTCAAACACTTATCCTCAGGTACAAAACCTACATCTTAAACCTCCTTCATTTTCCACCCAGGTAGGCCTTTCTAGAGTCTTCCTTGGCCTATAAACCGCATCAGCCATACACATCCGCTACTACCTGTTTGCCAAGGATCTTTGTAGCTGCTCCATCCCTTTGCTATGTACTTGCTGACCTGCACATACCTCCTTGTGCCATCTTCTATGGTCGACACACTTTGCATGCACCATCATTGCCCACCCCCTCATTGAACATTTATGTTAAACCGTACACATGCTTTATTCTTCTATCAACTGTAAACACTGGCACACAATATCAACAAATCAAAACCATATGTACAGTTTTATTATGCCCTAGTGCCAAACCTTCAAGTGGGTTTCCCCACCCCCTGCATCACATAGCTTCTACCTAGATCAAAAACCTGGCACTCTCTCCGCCATCCACCTGTATCCGCATCCCATAGTGCTGCACCCCAACACACATACCTTTATCCTTATAGGCCACCTATGGCTTGTCTTCAACATTCGGTTGCATCTTCAAATGGAGCACCGTCGTGCTCACCATCTTGCTCAACAAGAACATTACAAAACATATCTGACAACATACCTGACATATTATACCCTCCTTCCCAACCATAGAAAGTGGAGGCCTCATCCAAGGACTCCAACACGTGTTGAACCACCCATTGCACAGTTGTCTCTATCATCATACCCATCAACCAAAACTCGCATACCTTCAAGGGAAGCAAAGCTACCGCTTGGAATTCTTCTTTTTCCACTATAGACCTGTCTAATGCACTGGAAGCACCACAATCTTCGGCTCCATGCTCTCTCCTTCATTAGCAATGCCCTTTTGATCTCATCACCATCAAGCCCTTTTACTTCAACCAACTGCTCTTCAAAGTTTATTTTCTCCACCACTGGCTTGTCACCTTCAGCTACTTGCACTTCAATCACCTCTTCTATCGTTGCATCATGCTCTACCAAAGTGAAAATAAATTCTCCCCACACCGCATCATCCTGGTCTCCATCTAACATCTTGGTTTGCACTACTCGCTGCTCTTCACACACTTTTATTGCATCTCCACTTACATGCATGAGATCAAACTCTTCATACCTTGATTGGGTTGACTCCGTCTCCCGACTCGTATTTACATCCATAGAGCTACCATCACACGGTACATCCTCATCCTCTATCTCAAGCGCATGAATCTTCTCCAGCTTCATAGCTTCAAATTCATCTGCAAATCGTACTCGTTGCTCTCTATCATTCTTCAAAGGAAACTGAACAGCCATACCTTGACTTGATAGCACTTCTCTTGTCCGATTTGGAATCGTCTTTACCTCTTACACAACTGGAGCCTCTCTCAGTGGCATCCTTGATAGAGGAACCACCCCACCTCTCTGCAACCACAACACCATCGATTCTTCTCGTACAGGCATTACACTTTGCACCACTTTGGGCTCAACTTTCACTGCTTCAATCCGCCTCGGCATCACCACATTTGGCAAGCCCTACTTCGCCTGCCATTTATCCAATATCTTCTTGGTCCACCCTTTTGCTAAAGCCACTGCTTCTTCATATGACATCGGGCCATCAATCTCCACCTTATCTTGCACCTCTTCATGCAAGCAGTCCAAAAATTTGCTCATCTTTAGAAAATCCACATTTTTAGCAGCAATTACCTTTATCAGTTTTGCCAAAAGGGCTTCAAACTCCCACATGAACGTCTGAAAATCTGCTCCAAACTTTGCTTCAAGCCATTGAGCTTTCTCTTTATCTTGTCCAACCGCACATCTGCTACGGACTTGCTTTGAAAAGCCTCTTCCAATGCTTCATGATTGGCCTTTTCTTCGTCAAGAGTTCATCAAACCACCTGACTTTGCTTTTCCACGTACCAGGAGTAGGAAAACTTGCACCTCATTGTCTTCTCTCAACACACTTCTTTCTAGCATAAACAATCCATAGTCTTGTAGCCTTACCTCCGCATCTTCAACCCCAGTAAAAATCAAGAATCCCAACCACGCCATGCTTAACAACACCTGCTCTTCAGATCTCGTACCTTCAACATCGGCCAAACCGCAGCTTCAACTTTAACCAGGAGCATAAGTGTGCTCCTTAGTGGGGGCACCAGAAGATGGGAAGGAGGAAAGGGGAACACACCCGGCACACAATCAACACGCCTCTCTATAGCCCAAGATATACACAACACCCCTAACCACTAGAGTTCATCTTCAAAACTCACACGCCTCATAGGAAAACCTTTGTTTGCACACAACGACGCGCACACACTCAATGTGACAACACAAACATAGCTCAATCATCCCGTACAACACGATTCACTGCCTTCACCACACACACAACTTCTCTTAAATCCCTCTGTGCACAACATACCATTGGGGGGCACAACTCCCGACACACACTCGAGACCACATGCACACAAGCAGGGAAGAGGAGGGGAAAGGGGGAGTCGAGATCCAAAATCATGGCAATCATGGCTTCTTTATCATCATTATGAAACCCTATACAAAAGGCTCCAAGCCGGTACACCCTCGACGAGCTCAATACATCAACAGGTAGCCCTCAATTCCGCAAAAACACCATAGCTTCACCTCGGTGATACAACGCAGCTCGACACTCAACGGCGGAGCAAAATGGCCCAAACTGGCAAAAGCCCTTGAAACGACATGTGAACCCCCCTTCATATGGCTTTACAAAGCTTTAAAAAGAAAAGAATCTTTTTTTTGCTTGTGCAGCTCCTTCTGAGCTCATGATAATATTTTATTTCCATTACAACCAAGTGGCACACCAATTTTAGCAATCATTGCATGCTGCCGCCACTAGGCCAACTTTCCCTCTCCAGTTACATGTGAGGCCACTCTTAGTTCCATTCTCGGCATCATGTGGCATGAGCGCCCCCTTCAACACATTGGAAAGCACCCCAAGAGGAGCACTGACGGCCCTCTTCCTTTGTATTCAAAAGAGTTAGCCCTTAGAGAGTGCGAGACCAGCCGCCAAGAACTACCACATCATCACTTGAGGGTGCCAACGAACGCCATTGGCTGCAGCGCCGTCAACAACAACAATGACCACAACGACACTCGAGGGTACCGACTGTGCCACCAACATGCCCACGTAGGCCCGTGAGCACCGGAAGCCATAACTCATGCTCCTTCAGAGCTCTGTCTCCTCGTGGATGCCTTATGGGACCCCACTATCCACTATATATAGCCCACATTGCCCGTGCCCAACAACGCATATGGGACTAATCCCTCCTAACACGTGGCAGCTCCCGTGAATCTGGCCACTAAAGACCTCCCAAGGCTCACAAAATTTCCACAAGAAATCTTCAAGAACCCCATTCTATTGGCCAACTTTCAACTAACCGTCATCTACTGCTCAAGCACCCCATCAACAAGTTGTTGAGCCTCAGTGCAAATATTAGTCCTCAGCTCCAACTTCACCAAATTTCCTTGCATATGGGTTATCTTGGACCCGCCAATCAAGACCGCCAAAAAAAAAGGAAAAACCACATGGTATTGCATAGCCATCATCTGACACCAGCTTCAACTGGCAGTACTACTGAGCTATTCTTGTATCCAATTCACAAGCAGTAACTTTCCACTAGCTTCATATGCTGAGCACTACCTTCCCAAATTGCGCCAAGCTCCAAAAACCACAAAATGGCACGTCTTCCCAAGCGGTCAAACTGGCCCCAAACCTAGCCCTCGGCAAAACTTCAAAGCTCCGTAACTTGGCATCCAAGACTCTGATTGCCGATTTGAAAAGACTGACAGGCTCCATAATTCAAGCATTACACATTTATCCACTGAAACTTGCTTGGGCTATTGGGGTGGTAAAGCCCAACGTGCCACGCCTGAGTGTTGGACGGCAGGAGACTAACCGGGAACTAACGCTGACCATTCATTCTACATAAAAGAATAAGGACTCATAACCCTAACACTATTGTGTTTGGAGTCCACCCAAACCTGCGTCACATCTTGTCTCCTATTTTCTTCATTGTTGCATATACACACACGCTCTCGCGCGCGCACTTCAACTGGTATCAGAGCTCAAAGATTGGGAGCACCATTGGAGCTCAGCGGGGAGGCAGGCGGAGAAGCAGCAAAGCCTGCAGCACGTTTTTGTAGATCTGTTTTGGCCTACCAAAACGTCTTCATAAAAGGCGACTCCTCGTGAGTCCGACCAATTTTTTGTCCTCTTTGACTTTGTAGAAGAAATTTTTCTCAAAATCTTCACCAATTTTGAGATACATCACTCAGACTGCCTGTAGATCGTGAACTACAAGCTGCAGATTTTTACAGATCTGTTTTGACCTACAAAAACACCTTATTTCATGTCCATTCCCATGCTACCCAACTATTTTTGCGTGGTCTACAACTTTGCAGAAGGAAGTTTCTGCAAATTTTGCACGGTTTGAGATATATCCAGTCCAAACAGCAGGGTGGTCTACCTTCGTCGGTTCTTCTGCATACAGGTTTTTGTTGCAGACTCTTTCTGCAATCTCTGTCACATGCATATTTGATGTAAGATCTTGAGGGTTTGTTAAATCAGACAAACCACCGCATCGGTTTATAGAAAAGGGTTTCTGTGGTTTTATTGAGCTAGGGGATTCTCCAATGTGGCGATCCTTTCGATGATACAGGTTTTGGAGCGAGCCCCCGACATCCCCATAGTTTTGGCATCGACATAGAATGTATGTTTATGCGGTTAGTGCAGTATTGGTGTGCATCTGCTGACCCACCATTGTTGGCATTGCTGTCATCTTTATGCGTATGCGTTTGACATTGGTCAGAGACACTCTTCTAGAGTTGGAGACACTGATAGTGACAATTCTTTGAGATTCTATATGTCATAATAACTAATATCTAATTCTCCTAAATGATTTTCTCATGTTAAACTGATCGTTTAATATGGGAAAGTACCAAGGAGAAAAAGCTAGAATATTGGTTAAGCTGGCAGACCGGCCACAATAGGGATCCAAAGGAGAGAAAATAGGGATCCAAAGGGGGAGGCATCTGCAAAAGAGCAATGTGCATTAATGGGCTCCAAAGACCCTAAGGTTCAGCCCATTAAGTCTACCAAAAATGCTAAGGTTCCAAAATTCAATGTAAAGTCCAATGGTCAAAACCTTAGGGATATTGGATGCCTTTGTGAAGTCCAAAAAACTCTTTGCAAATCCCTAGATAGAAGGGGGCAAGCCCTTCTAGTAGGGGATGAGAGAGAAACACACACTCACAGGCTCCCTGTACACAAAGGGAATAGGGGACACATGTCAGCTCCCTAGGCCAGTTGCCCCCAAGGTGCATTCAAATCCTATTGGATGGCCATAGACGTGGACCTATGATAATTAGGCTAGATTACATTTAGTTTAATTCATTTTAAAACACTTGATAAAAGAACCAATATGAATTAGGCTCTCTATAAGACTATTGGACAGTCTCCCAAGAGGTCCAATGAGCATTCAACAGCCCAATGGCTTGCCTGATTCCTATTGGCCAGAAGACAAAGGGGTCCAATGAGAGTTTAATTGCATCAAATAAATACCTAAAGCTCTCACAAAAGGGAAAAGGGGGACACATGTCAAAAGGCTATCACTTATGCTTCTCATTTATCATTGGCTAAGCTTTGCAGGTCCAATGGGGTGCCAGCATGAGTAGAATCCAAGAGGGGTCGACCAAGAGAGAGAGGGGGATAATTTTGACAAGTCATTATCACACACACACTCACACAATCTCATGTGTGAAGCAAAGAAGACTCTCTCTCCTTCTCAAGCTTTAAGGGAAAGCTCATCATCGACTCCAAGCTTGTGAGAAGGGAGGCCTACACCAACAACTCTTGGCTTTGTGATGCAAATCCAACCAAGAGCCAACCTTCAATGCATGCTCATCTCCTCTACCATGCTAATTACTAAGCTATGCTAAGCTTTTATAAGTGATTATGTGAGGAGATACACTTCTTTCTTGTAAGAATACTCCTTCCTCTCAATCTACTCTCATACCCCGCTAGCTCTCACCATCTTCAAAGGTGTGTGAGGTCTTGGGTCTGAGACCGTGATGGAATTGATGTTGTGTTTTATAAGTGTGTGCATGGTTCTTGAAGCTTCCATCTTTATTGCACCAGTAAGTTATTGAAGGAACACAAAGTATTGTATTGTAAAATGTCTCCTTTGATGGGGGAAACCTATAATACAAAGCCTTTTGGAGGGGGGACCGGCTCCATGTAAATCCGGTCCTCACTGTTGTCAATAGCTTAATTTCTCTCTCTTTTGAAGTATTGTTCATGCATATCTAGCTAGGTGTTATGCTTTTAGTTGATCTCTCCATCCAAGCACTCTTGCTATGCTCATTAGGAATCTATTCTAATGAAATACTCACTATGTTTATGCTATTTTCCGCTACACACAATTTACTAGGCCATTAAATGTTACATTGGTATCATAGCACAAGGTTTCTCTTTT
The DNA here is from genome assembly GCF_014529385.1 of Adiantum capillus-veneris. Taxonomy (NCBI): domain Eukaryota; kingdom Viridiplantae; phylum Streptophyta; class Polypodiopsida; order Polypodiales; family Pteridaceae; genus Adiantum; species Adiantum capillus-veneris. The sequence goes on along the minus strand of NC_140943.1, from coordinate 91,706,174 downwards.
CTTGCTCAAGAAGGGAGGTCCTCAAGCTAGCTATAAATGGTTGGTATTATTAATTGCAATTGAGTAAGTAGAATAGGGATTTTCCAGCCTTGCAGTGTGCCTACTTTGTGCAGATAACGGGGTATCACCGTCGAGAGCTATGGTCTTAATAGTGGAGTCCTACGGGGCTTGCCTATGACTTAACCACTATTGAGCTATTAGAAGCTTGACAGGAGCCGGTACTATTTTGGTGTTGAAAGACCCTCTCTTCTATTCCTTGCAATTAATGATATTTGAACCACGAGTATAGGAGCTTGAGTGCTTTTCTGAAGGGGTAAAGAGGAGTAGCGACTAGGTCTTGAAGTGCCAAAGTACACCTAAAAAAGTTACGTTTGGAGATGAGGGCTTCATGGAGTCCTCTAGCTACATCATTTAGCTCTGCATTTTCAAAAGTCCACTAGACAATGGTGGTCTAGCCTACAGGCAAATGGTGAAGCTCCATGAACATGGAAAGCTTTAAGAGCTTCCATCATGAAGCAGTTTTTGGCTACCGATGCCAAAGACAAAGTATTCACCAAATGGCGAAGCTTGAAGCTCTCTCCTTACAAATCTAATCGCAAATATGTAGACAAGTTTTGGGACTTACATCTCAAAGCCACTGTCTTCCAAAAGATGGATTTTGGAGAGCAAAAACAACAATTGTGTGCGGGATTAACTGAAGATATGGTGGAGTATGTCAACTCCCAAAGGCCACGCACCATATATGTGGTCATACACCATACCATGGTGCCTTCACGAATCAATTTCCCAACAGAGGCTAAGAGAAATCTTAAGCCCACGGAGAACAAGGACCGTAACAATGAGCCTAAGGGGAAGGAAAATGTCCAAAAGGCTCCTAAAGGCGACACCAACAACAAAAAAGCTAAGGAGAAGGGAGTTTATAAAGGCAAAAATAAACTCTCTCCTAAAGAGGTTGAGCGTTATCATAAAGATAACCACTATTTTAAGTGGAGGGAGTAAGGGCATGCTTATCGTGCTTGCCCCCCCATAAGAATACACGAAACGAGCCTCCTAGAGCTACCTTGGTCAAAATCCAAGAAGAGGAAGCTCACCACAAAGGAGCTCCTCTATGCCATGCTTGGGGAAAGGTAAGAGAACATGATGCTTTTATTCTCTTGGACCCTGGTTCTACTCACAATTTCATATCCACAGAGTTGGCCACCAAGCTAGGCATCCAACCCTATGGGATGGGAGATGTCCTACCCGCCAATGGTGCTTTCAAGGGGCAAGAAGCTTCAATCACTCCCTTAATTGGTAAATTGAGGCTCCATGTCCAAAGCTATGTGGACAAAGAGGAATTTTTTATGTCTCCTCTCAAGCGCGAGGATGTAATCCTAGGGGCACCATGGTTTGATCGCATGGCTGCCAATCTTAAACTCCCTGTAAAGAAAATCTACTTTAGGTTCAGGGAAAAAGATATCTACATAGATGCTAAGGAATTGGGTAACACCATACCCATTGTACATACGCAAGCTTTCAATAAGTCAATAAAGAGCTCTATTTCCGTGTACATGATTTTTGTTAAAGATTTTCAAAGTGAACCTAATGCTTTAGCAAAAGAAAATATAAACAATCACAAGGAATTAGAGTTATCCAAATTTCTCAAGGGATTTCAAGGTGTTTTTATTGACAACATCCCTTGTGAACTACCTCCTAACGAGGCAATGATGACCATGCAATTAAACTTCTTCCAGGAAGTTCACCGCCTAATAAACCTCCTTATAGAGTTTCTCAAGCTCAACAAGAGGAGATTATGCGGCAAGTGCATGAGTTAGTTGAGAAGGGCATGGTTAGGCCTAGCTCATCTCCATTTTGTTCACCCATGTTATCAGTGCAAAAGAAAGATGGCACATATCATATGCGTGTCAACTATGGAGCACTAAACCTATTTGATAAGCTACAAGGGTCGACCTACTTTAGTAGGATTGACCTAAAGAGTGGCTACCATCAAATAAGGATAGTTGATCAAGACATTGTAAAGGCTGCATTTTGCACTACGTTTGGCCTTTATGAATACATTGTCATGCCTTTTGGCTTGACCAATGCACCAGCCACATTCAATCGCTTGATGGAGAAGCTATTCAGGCCTCACCAGACCTTTACTAGAATGTTCGTTGATGATATCATCATCTACTCTAATTCACTAGACGAACACAAGCAAGACCTCCAGGTAATATTTCAAATCTTACGAGAGAATAAACTTTATATTAATTGAAAGAAAAGTGAGTTTTTCTTACAAGAGATTCAATATTTAGGTCAAATTATCTCTCAAGATGGCATTCAAAAGGATCCATCAAAGCTAGAGGTAATAAAAGGATGGCCTAATCCAAGGAACCTTTATGAAGTAAGAAGCTTTATAGGTATGTGTGCATACTATAGATGCTTCATAGAAAAGTTCTCACAAATCGCAAGACCATTACATGACCTAACAAAGAAAAATGTTAGGCATACATGGTCTACCAAGGAGAACAATGCTTTTGAAAAGCTTAAAGAAAAGCTTATCCCTCAACCTGCGCTTACACTGCCGGATCTCTCAAAGCCATTTGAGGTCCAATCTGACGCTTGTGGTGATTGCCTTGGAGATGTTTTTCTCCAAGAAGGACACACCATAGCCTTTGAAAGCCGAAGGCTTGACCCTGTTGAGCAAGCTCTAGGCATATATGAAAAGAAAATCCTCGCAATTCTACATGCCTTAGACTCATGGAAGCACTATTTATTGGGGACTCCTTTCATTCCACGAACGGATCACCAAAGCCTTAAGTACTTCATGACGCAGACCAAGCTCTCCGACAAACAAATGAGGTGGACAAGTTTCCTTTTGCAATCTCATTTTCATATTGCTCACATTGCCGCAAGCATAATCAAGTAGTTGATGCACTCTCAAGACGGTCGAGAGTAAATGTGGTTTCCATAGCAACTCACAATGATCTATCTTCTATGATAGATGAGTATGCTATCGATCCCGATTTTAGAGATGTGATTACTTTACAAGATGGTTATCTTCTCTATGGCAATAGACTATGTGTTACTAACTCGCTACGTGAGAAAGTAATGTATGAATCTCATGCTCCTCCTTATGCAAGGCATAGAGGGATCTAGTCTACCCTAAAAGGGATTGAAACATATTTCTATTGGCCTACTATGACAGCAAACATACAAGAGTATGTTTCTAAATATGTGGTATGCCAAATGACAAAGTTTGATAGAGGGAAGCAACCCGGATTGCTTCAACCTTTGCCAATCCCTAATTCACCATGGGAGAGCATATCCATGAATTTTATCTTTGGATTTCCTAAGTCTATCCATGGGAATGCGAGAATATGGATGATAGTAGACATGTTCAGCAAACAAGCTCATTTTATATCTGTCAAAAAGACTATCAAAGCCCATCAAATGGCAACCCTCTTCATACCAAAAATCTCCAAGTACCATGGCTTGCCAATGTCCATAGTGCCAGATAGAGATCCTAGAATAACCAGTAATTTCTAGAAGGGTCTCTTTGAGAATTTAGGGACAAGGCTAAACTTCTCTTTGGCCTATCACCCACAAACGGATGTCCAAAGTGAAATAGCTAACCTAACAATCCTTGATCTACTAAAAGCCTATGTAATGGAAGTAGATCAAAGGTCCCAATGGGAGAAGTACTTACCCTTAGTGGAGTATGCCTACAATAATACTATACATACCTCCATGGGAGAAGAAACTTTCAAGGTAATTGAGGGAAAGTCCCCTACTACTTAAGGTACACGAGAAGATATTTGTTGTTGCAGATGAGTATAGCCGAGATCTACAAGAATCTTTCCAAAAGATTAAGGATGCCATCTCTATCTCACAACAAAAGGCAAAAGGCTGCTTCTGCTGATAAGCACAGAAGAGCCCAAGCCTTTAAAGAAAATGATTAGGTCTTGCTTAAATTTCCCAAGGCTCGGTTAAGGCACACGACGGGCAAGAATCCTACGGGACACCAAAAGTACTATGCTAAGTTATCAAAAAGGTACTATGGTCCCTTCCAAATTCTTAGACCAATCAATGAGATGGCCTATCAACTCAAGTTGCCTAGTCATTGGCTCATACACAATGCTTTTCACGTGAGCTTACTAAAGCCTTACAAAGGAGAGCCACCTCAAGAACCAACTACTAAAGACCCACCGAAGATTGAGGACCAAGAAGAGGTGTTGCAGCTCGAGTCCATCCTCCGACATGAAGACAAGGTATTGAGAGGCGGTAATATTATCCGACGGTATCTTATTAAGTTTAAGAACTATCCTTTTGAAGATGCTAGATGGATGCAAGGCATACAATTAAAGGATAGCCTAGAAGTTTTCAATGCTTACAATGCTTCCCTAGAGTAAGCAAATGTACAAATGTTCAAAATGAACAAAGTTTTTGTCTTATAAGACTTTCTTTTTCTTTATTGTGCACAAATGTTAAGTAGTATGCATGCTTAGAATCAAGTTTGCGGAGGTGACGTCTTCCAAACACCAAGTAGAGCTTGTCACTCTACTATGGAAGATTGATAGGACTAATATGCAGACATGTTTGCGGCAACTTAGGCTCTCAAGCGTCAAATGGATTAGTCATCCATTCTGGAATGATGTCGTAGGGTAAGATAGGGATCCTCTACCCGCGAGAAAAAAGGACTAATGAATAGGCTTTATCTTCTCTACCCCATAGTCGAAGACGACTATGATTTCAAGAGAGAGGTAATGTCATGATAACTAATATCTAATTCTCCTAACTGATTTTCTCATGTTAAGCTGATCATTTAATGTGGGGAAGTACCAAGGGAGAAAAAGCTAGAATATTGGTTAAGTTGGCAGACCGGCCACAGTAGGGATCCTAAGGAGGGAAAATAGGGGCCAATCTTCAAAAGAGCAATGTGCATTAATGGGCTTCAAAGACCCTAAGGTTTAGCCCATTAAGACTTCCAAAATGCTAAGGTTCCAAAATTCAATGTAAAGTCCAATGGTCAAAACCGTAGGGATATTGGATGCCTTTGTGAAGTCCTAAAAATTCTTTGTAAATCCCTAGATAGGAGGGGGCGAGCCCTTTTAGTAGGGGATGAGAGAGAAACACACACACACACACACACACACACACACACACACACACTCACACACACACACTCACACACACACACTCACAGGCTCCCTTTACACAAAGGGAATAGGGGACACATGTCAGCTCCCTAGGTCAGTTGCCCCCAAGGTGCATTCAAATCTTATTGGATGGCCATAGAGATAGACCAATGATAATTAGCCTAGAGTACATTTAGTTTAATTCATTTTAAAACACTTGATAAAAGAACCAATAGGAATTAAGCTCTCTAGAAGACTATTGGACAGTCTCCCAAGGGATCCAATGAGCATTCAACAGCCCAATGGCTTGCCTGATTCCTTTTGGCCAGAAGACAAAGGGGTCCAATGAGAGTTTAATTGCATTAATTAAATACCTAAAGCTCTCACAAAAGGGGAAAGGGGGACACATGTCAAAAGGCTATCACTTATGCTTCTCATTTATCATTGGCTAAGCTTTGCAGGGTCCAATGGGGTGCCAACATGAGTAAAATCCAAGAGGGGTCGACCAAGAGAGAGAGAGGGGGCTCATTTTGACAAGGAATTAGCACACACACTCACACAATATCATATCTGAAGCAAAGAAGACTCTCTCTCCTTCAAGCTTTAATGGAAAGCTCATCATCTACTCCAAGCTTGTGAGAAGGGAGGCCTACACCAGCAACTCTTGGCTTTGTGATGCAAATCCAACCAAGAGCCAAACTCTTGGCTTTGTGATGCAAATCCAACCAAGAGCCAAACTTCAATGCATGCTCATCTCCTCTACCAAAGCTATGAGTGATTATGTGAGGAGATACACTTCTTTCTCGTAAGAATACTCCTTCTTCCTCTCAATCTACTCTCATACCCCGCTAGCTCTCACCGTCTTCGAAGGTGTGTGAGGTCTTAGGTCTGAGAGCGTGAGGGAATTGATGTTGTGTTTTATAAGTGTGTTCATGGTGCTTGAAGCTTCCATCTTCATTGCACCAGCAAGTTATAGAAGGAACACAAAGTATTGTATTTTAAAATGTCTCCTTTGATGGGGGACACCTATAGTACAAAGCCTTTTGGAGGGGGGACTGGCTCCATGTGAATCCAGTCCTCAATTGTTGTCAATAGCTTAATTTCTCTCTCTTTTGAAGTATTGTTCATGCCTATCTAACTAGGTGTTATGCTTTTAGTTGCTCTCTCCATCCAAGCACTCTTGCTATGCTCATTAGGAATCTATTCTAATGAAATTCTCACTATGTTTATGCTATTTTCCTCTACACACAAGTTACTAGGCCATTAAATGTTACACTATCTTGCCCGTTTAGCCGCTTTGATCAGCGTTCAGTCATTGTACACATCTGTTTTGGGTTCAGAAGTCAATTTTGCAAGGGAGACTCTGCCAATTTTTTTAGGTTTTCTATCATCGGATCTAACACTTTTGCTCCTTGTTGAGTGATCGCTTCATCATCAGAGAACTCTTTGTTCAACATTGAGAACTTCTTTAGTGCATCGGATCTAACACTTTTGCTCCTTGTTGAGTGATCGCTTCATCATCAGAGAACTCTTTGTTCAACATTGAGAAGCTAGATGGCACTAACTTCCCATTTTGGAAGGAACAAATTTACAATGTCTTAGTACAAAAGAAGCAAATCAGGCCGATAAAGATGAAGGGGATAAAGAGTAAGGATATGTATGAGTATGATTGGCAGGAGTTGGATGAGCTTGCCAGGTCCACCATCATGCTGAATTTATCAAAGAATGTGTACTTCAATGTGAACATGGAAAAGACTAGCTATGAGTTGTGGAAGAAGTTATGTGACCTGTATGAGAAGCAAAGCGCAGCATCACAGGTTTATTAGCTGAAAAAGTTAGTTGATTTGAAGATGGATGAGGGCACACCCATTTGTAGCCATCTCAATGAGTTCAACACAATTTTTAGTCAGCTTTCTGCGCAAGGAGTCAATTTTGACAATTCGGTCAACGCAATGTTCTTGCTAGTTACGTTGCCAGAAAGTTGGGATACTTTTCGCACAACCATAAGTAACTCAACACCTCCTGATGTTTTACCATGTATTGATGTTGAGGGCAGTTTGCTTACTGAAGAGGTTAGCAGGAAGAATCTTGATAGTTCTTGTGGTACTAGCAATGCTCTTGTTGTTCATGGTCGATCAGAAGAAAAGGGCAAGCAGAATCAGAGAGAAAAATCTCATAGAAAATCACGTGGCCAAAAATACATTGAGTGCTATCATTGTCACAAAAAGGGTCATATGAAGAAAGACTGTCGAAAGAGGAAACAAGAGAAAGGTAAAGACAAGAAGCACTAAGAAGGTAAGACTAAGGAAGACACTATAAAGATTGAAGAGATCAACAATGTTTTTGTTGAAGATTCTGATGGAGACATTTATCTCACATCTGCCATGGATTCAACATTTTTGGTTGCCATTGATGACTATGCTTTACAGGATTGGGTTATTGACTCGGGTGCATCATTTCATGTGACTCCTCACATAGAATGGTTCAGTACATATGATGTAGCACATAAAGGTTGTGTTCATCTTGGCAATGATTTTGCTTGCAACATAGTTGGTGTCGGTGATGTGTAGCTGAAATTTCAAAATGATTCTTCATCCATGCTAAGGAATGTGAGACATGTACCAAAGCTTACCAAAATCTTGATTAGTACAGGACAATTGGATGATGCAAGCTATTACTGCACATTTGGTGATAGTTTGTGGAAGATTACCAAAGGTTCTTTAGTGGTAGCACATGGTTCAAAGTCTGGGACTTTGTACATGCTACATGTATCCAATGTTAAAAACCATGTAGTTTGTGTAACCGAGCAGCCAAGTGTTTCTTTGTGGCATCACTGATTATGACATATGTCTCAAAAGGAAATGAAAATCTTGTCTCGTTTGGTTATGTGCCTTACTTCAATTTCTCATACTTTTCAGTTTGTGAGCATTGTTTTTATGGTAAACAAATACAATCACCACACAAAAGGGGAAGCACTCAAAAAAGTGAGCCACTAGAGTTAGTACATAGTGATGTGTGTGGACCTATGCCTAACATATCCATGGGAGGTTCATTGTAATTTGTTACATTCATTGATGACTTCTCAAGGAAAGTGTGGGTATATCCTCTCACGAAGAAGGATGAAATTCTTTCAAAATTTTAGAATTTTGTGGCATTAGTGGAGAATCAGTTTGGCAAGAAAGTCAAGTGCTTAAGGTCAAACAATGGTGGTGAGTATGTCACTAAAGCCTTTCAGAATTTTTGTGATTCCAAAGGCATCAAAAGAGAGTTGCCTGCTCCATATAACCGTCCACAAAATGGTGTTGCTGAGAGGATGAATCGTACCATACAAGAGAAGTTATGTAGCATGTTGTCTAATGCAGAATTTCCTAATGGATGTTGGGCGGAAGCGTTAGCAACTGCTGTCCATCTTATTAATAGATCTCCTAAAAAGGCTTTAGATGAGAAGGTACTTGAAGAGATTTGGTTTGGGAAGCCACGTTCTTACAAGCACCTTAGAGTCTTTGGTTGTGAAGCGTATTGCCATGTTCCAAAGGAGTTTCAAAGAAAGTTGGCTCCTAAGTCAAAGAAATGCATATTTCATGGCTATGGCAATCCGGGCAAGATGGGATTTCAATTATGGGATCCTGAAGCTAAAAAGATAGTTCGCAGCACTGACGTATACTTCAATGAAGAAAAGATGCATAAGAAGCCTATGCATACAATGGAGGTCATGAGAGTTATCTTCCAAGAAGATGGAATTATCCAGAATAGGGCTGAAGTGCCTAATCTCAGACAACAAGTATAGAATTCTCATGTAGTACAAGATGTCGGTGAGGGACAACCGGCTCAAGTAGTTATTAGAAGGTCTACAAGAGTTTCAAGGCCTCTTGATATATTTACTCCCTCATTGGACTACATAATGTTGACAAATTACAAAGAGCCTTCCTGCTATAATGAAGCCATGTCAATGGATGACAAGGCAAAATGGGAAAAAGCTATGCAATCAAACATGGACTCATTGCATAAGAATCAAACTTGGAAGTTGGTTTGGTTTCCTAAAGGTAAAAATTCATTACCATGCAAATGGGTGTACAAGCAAAAAATTACACCTCATGATAATAAACCCAAGTACAAGGCACGCTTGTTGCTAAAGGATTTAAGCAGCAGCAGCAGGGTATTGATTTTGATGAGATCTTTTCTCTGGTTGTCAAGATGACTACTATGTGGTGTGTACTTGCACTGGTTGCTAAAGACGACATGGAACTTGACCAGATGGATGTCAAGATGGCGTTCTTGAATGGTGATCTCAAGAAGAAGTTTATATGCATCAGCCAGAAGGTTTTGTTGAGAAGGGCAATGAAGACTTGGTGTGTCAGTTAGAAAAGACTCTTTATGGTCTAAAACAGTCATCAAGGGAGTGGTATCGTAAATTCTACTCGTTCATGCTCTCTCAAGGCTACAAACGTAGTGATATGGACCATTGCCTCTACACTAAGCGAACTAAAGATGGTAGTTTGTTGATTTTGGTCCTTTAAGTGGATGATATGTTAATTGTTGCCGGAAAATGTAGGGATGAGATTTCAGCCTTGAAGTCAGAGTTACATGCAAACTTTGAAATGAAAGACATGGGTGAAGCAAGCCATATCCTTGGCATGCACATCAAGCATTTCAATATGGAGAGGGGGATGGAATTGAGTACTCCATTGCCTCCATATGTGAAAATTTCTAAAATTGATTGCCCTAAGTCTGAAGAAAAAAAGGCTGAAATGGCACAAGTGCCATCTTCATCTGCAATTGGGAGTCTGATGTATGCTATGATTTCTACACGTCTTGATATTGCTTTTGCAGTGGGAGTTGTTAGCAGATATATGTCAAATCCAAGAAAGAAACATTGGGAGGCAGTGAAAGGGGTTATGCCATATTTGAATGGTACAAAAGACATGTGCATGTGCTTTGGAAGAAAGGAAGCATGTGTAATGGGTTACACGGATGCAGATTATGCAAGAGACTTGGACAAGAGAAGGTCCACTTTAAGCTATGTTTCTGAATTAACTGGAGTTGCAGTTTCATGGTGATCTCGTTTGCAAGATCGTGTTACCTTGTCTACTACAAAGGCTAAATATGTTGCAGCGTCAGAAGCTTGCAAGGAAGCTATATGGCTTGGTCGGCTGGTGGCAGACTTGGGAATCAATGTTGAGATGCTTGTGTTACATTGTGATAGCCAAATTTTTATCAATTGGCAAAGAATCCATTGTTTCATGCAAAGACAAATCATGTGGATGTGAAGTATCACTTCATTCATGAGGTGCTTCAGGACAAGTGATTGCAGCTTGCCAAGATTCACACCACTGAGAATCCTGCAGATCTTCTAAAAAAGGGATTACCTTCAGAGCGGTTTGGACATTGTCGGGCACTCATGGACATTGGGTAGATGATCATGGTCATTGTCTACCTGTATTGTATGTATATCTACATTGTCACCCCAGCTTAAAGGCACATTGTCCTTTAAGTGGGAGGTTGTTGGGGTGGTAAAGCCCAATGTGCCGTGCCTGAGTGCTGGGCGGTCGCAGACTAACCGGGAACTAACACTGACCATTCATTCTACATAAAAGAATAAGGACTCATAACCCTAACACTATTATGTTTGGAGTCCACCCAAACCTCTATCTCATCTTGTCTCCTCTCTTCTTCATTGCTGCACACACACACATGCTCTCGCACGCTCACTTCACGGACTATCTGGCACCACCTGCCTTTTCTTGTCTCAGATCTACAATGCACTCAGCTTCAAAGCACCATATCTTGCACATCGTGGCTCCGTTTGACGATCCATCTGGACTAGCTAACTCAACATCTCAAGCAATTCATCCGCAGGTAATAAACCAAGTCAAAAATTGACCAAATAGACTACCAACACGGCATCAAACGCACTCTCTCTCTCTCTCTCTCTCTCTCTCTCTCTCTCTCTCTCTCTCTCTCTCTCTCTCTCTCTCTCTCTCTCTCTCTCTCTCCATATATAACCTATAGAGCGAGGCCTTGTAAATGGGTGCTCTAGCTACTTGTATCATTCAAGGTATCTCAATTCAAAGGAAAACTCACCAAATGACACTCCACAATGCCGTACAAGAGGCATTTTCTACAACTCCACGTACATGGGTGTAAAATGTTGCAAGATGTAGTGTATGCACTCAAATAGACGCCATATGAGAGGTCATTAGTAAAGTCACAATTCTTGTGCACACAACATAGATTTGTACCTCTAAATGCATTATCCATGCATAGAACTCCCACTGGAACCGAAAACTAATGTAGAATCTTTAAATGCAAAAAGAGCAATCCAAAAAACCAGTATGCGGTAAAAGCTATAATCTTGTGTCCAAAACAAGGTGAAAGCTAGAGAAAAATTGAGATCAAATTCTCAAAATAATCAATGCCAAGTCACATGTGGTAATGGATAACCGTTGTCAAAGCATGTAGAGAGCTCAAAAGTACACATGTGTGCAAGTCAATGCATGCAATAGCATAAACTCTCTGTGTGAGTATACACCACCTACAATGCCATCATCAAAATCTAAGCCTTGGTTGAAAAAATGTCCTCAATTGTTACTCCAATGCTCTCCACTTGTATTGTTGATGCAGACTCTCTACCTCAGAGTGATGTGCTAAAGAAACCGGTCCCTCAAAAGACTTTGAAGAGAGCCGTAGTATGCTCTTCATATGTCAAACTCCCACTACTTTCCCAGTCTCTCCCTATGAGAGTGATATGATCATGGAAGTCGATAAGGTCAAAGCCGTAGGTGAGCATCGATGGTAGGCCGAAAAAGTCTTCAATGTCGAGGATACAAGGGTAGTCACTAAAGCTGAAGAAGGTCAATATCAAAGTCAAGGGCTGAATGTTCAAATGCATTTCCAATGCTGCAATCCAAAGATCCCTATGAGAGTGATATGATCATGGAAGTCGATAAGGTCAAAGCCGTAGGTGAGCATCGATGGCAGGCCGAAAAAGCCTTCGATGTCGAGGATACAAGGGTAGTCACTAAAGCTGAAGAAGGTCAATATCAAAGTCAAGGGCTGAATGTTCAAATGCATTTCCAATGCTACAATCCAAAGAAGAATCCCTATGTGTGTGTAGTACACAATCCAAAGCCAAGAGCCCGTGTCTATGTTTATGCACCCATGCGTTTGTGTGTGCATCCAATGCATACAACCTTGCCTTCTTCTTATGCACCGATGTGTTTGTGTGTGCATCCAATGCACACAACCTTGCCTTCTTCTTATGCAAGGCTAGGAGCTACACACGCTCCAAAAACATGTGTGTGCATGTGTGCGCGTGCACACGTGTGCTTCACACACATCTTCCAAGGCTTGTTGCATTTTCCTATTTTGTGATACCTTCTACTACCCCTTTGCTTGTATGTGTAATTTATGCTTTCAAGCTTTGGAAAAAATTCCCTTGCTTTTAGATCTATGTTACTTTTTGTTCTAGTGCTACTTGCCTTGTAATTCCACCATGCTACTATAAGGTAGTGCCTTGTGTTATTTACTGAGAATTTTAGCGTTGCACATTTTGGCAAGGTTCTACACTGCTGGCTTTCAAAGAATTTCCAAGCTTTGATTCATCTTTGAAGACAAAGGTTCTCAATTGCACTAAGAGTCACTGGACCGCCAAGGTTGCCTTCGAACGTTGCACCCCTTCTTGCCCATACACTTGTAGATCTACGTTGCATTACCTATAGATCTCCTGCTTTAATTCATGCTGCTAAGGTTAAGCCTTAGCCAAAGCTCTTAGCCAGCTCATTCACGAAGGGAGGGGACGAGGTCAAGAAGCCATCACACTGCCATGCTTGAGCTCCGATACTAGTTGATAGGCTTGCTCATGCACCATGCGTGTGTGCGGTGCAGAAAGAGGAAAGACGTGAGATGGAGGAACCACACAACTACTCATATGTGTGCTTCCGTTGGCTATACCAAGTTGTGAAATGAAAGGTGTTGTCCAAAGGGTGTTGTCCTAGTGGCTAAGGTGAGGGCCTTTAGGCACACCTACTATGGTTCAACCCATGCGGGCATGAGGTGTGCGTGAGTGGGTGCAATCGCGTAAAAATAGCTTGTGCAAGCAAGACGGCAAAAACAATCTGTGAAATGACAAGGTGACGAGATTCATGAAAGCTGCTGATTTTAAGAGGGGGAGAGATTTATGGGACTAGAGAGTATGTGAAATCATGCCTACAATCACATGTCATTTTTGTTATGTTTTATATAAAATCATATTGTCCATTATATACACATAATCACACATTTCTTATATATTATGAAAGGTCCCACTTAAACAACAAGAAATGTGCATATTAGCATTGTAAAACAAAATAGCGTGAAAAGGAAATCAAATAAAAACAACCAAACAAAAGGAGCAAAGAATTTATAATCGAGCGCGTAAGAAAAGATAAATTTATAAAAATACAAAATAATAAAATAATTGAATGAAATAGATCTTTATGAAGCTCTAAATTGAAGCATTCTTTCACAAATAAAAATAACAAAAGAAATTTCATTGAGTCAATACTTTACATCAAGATTCAAGGGGATCAAACTCTTATGAATGCACTCCTTAATTTATTGTTCTTAAGGCCTTTTTGAAAAAGCAAAAAATACCCATTAATATAGTAAATTCAAAAGGACATTTAATATAAATTTCATTGAGTCAATACTTCACATCATGATTGGATTCAAGGGGGCAAACTCCTATAGATGCACTCCTTATTTTATTGTTCTTAATGTCTTTTTGAGCAAACAAAAAAGACCAATTAATATAGTAAATTCAAAAGAACATTTAAGGTGAGTCTCAATCATCACGAAAAACATTGAAAGTATGCCTAACCCGACTCTCCTCTAAGGCTTCTTTTAGAAAGCAAAAAAAAAAAGAATAGAATAGATTTAACGGTTAGTGTAGAGGTTTTGGCCCTTATGGCCTTTACCCCAATAGATTGTAATGCTTGCAATCAATGCTTTGGTCATGAGTGTTAATGTGACCCGTTCAACTTTAGTCTCTTTAATTAGCTATAATGCCCTAATTTGAGAAGGAGTTGGGTCAAAATATGACATAAGATGTGCCAATCATGAAAAGCATGGCGGTTGACGGTCCAACAATGAGGAAAAAAAATTCCAACAAAGTTTTCAATCAATATCGACACAATTGCACCATTACAACACTCACTGGGACTTGAACCCAAGATTCCATGCATCACATGCACATGTCACGCTACCTGTCCTAAGACTTTCCTGCTTTTGTGTCCTTTCTTATGGCCCCATTAGTGCTTATTGTTATAGAATTGATATTTTATTATTTATTGCAGCTGACAGATGGAAAAGACTAGACCCAGCTTGGCCTATGCAAATGGATATGTATATCATGTACATTCTATTATTCCAGTGCTCTTTTATGAGCTTTGGCCATTTATGATCGGCCGACCAGTTTGTAACCAATTTGACCATTCAAGAAATCTATATAACAAATACGTGCAAGAGGGAAATGGTCACTCTTGCACGGGGGGAGATTGCACCCAGTGTTTGCGTTGTTCTTCTCTCCTCTTCCCTCTTCTCTCTCACCGTGCCGGCGTAGCACTCCGCTCTAGGAGGTGTGCCTGCACGTGCTCTCTCGTTCTATCACACTCTTTTTCTCTCTCTGCTCATGTACAACTTGGATTACGCGTTGTGCGATTCGAGGTATGCAGATTTGTTCGTTTCATGGCTTGTAGTATATTTTTTTTTGCTATTTTGCAAGGCCGGCGACGCTCCCGTTAGTAGCACTTATTCTAAGTCTTGCTTTTGGTGCGTGTCATGTATTGGCACCTTTACCCTAGGAAACAATAAGTAGTAGGAGAGAGACTAAGAGAAGGAAATTTTAAGGTAGTGTTCACGGTAAGAGACCAAAGTCATGGAAGTTTAATACAAGCTATAAATGTATTCTCAATATGCATTCAATGTAAATGAATGCAGTTAAGAGAAGAGGTGGATTTGAGGTCGAGGAAACCCTAGCTCTAGCGATGGCATGAAGAAAATAACAGCACCGCCGCTCCCTCTGCCGTCTCATCGGGGTGATGGCCTCCCAGGTCATCTCACCATCTCTAGGCCTCGAAGCCAGACCCCCTAATATTTGGGCCTCGAGCTAGATTCCTCACCACTCGCTTGTGCACAATAACTCCTCTATAGCCCACGTCGAGGGAGTTAATAGCCTGACCCATGAAATCCTTTCCCATCATAACCTAACTGCACTCCTCAATGGAGGCGATTATCGTCTCCCCCCTAACAGCGTGAACAGACTTGAAGCAGCATGACAAGCTTAGCATGATGCAGGATTCTACACCCAGACATCTCCTGCCAGTCCAGCAGGCAGGGCTCCATCTTACGCCTGTTGAGGGCTCTGCCACTCCAACCGCCCTACAACTCCCTCAAACCCTCACCAGGGAGGAGGCCGCAGCACTTCTTCAGGAGGTATCGGGAAAGATTCAATTGGTAAGCCTCTTGTTATTCTCCCTGCTACTCAAGTTCACAAACTTAATCAGAAACCAGAGCTCTAATAGGGCTGCTAGTAGCTGGTGCTCTCTGACGGATGTGCTGAGAGGGTGGATCAAGGACCACTAGGGCCCCTGAGGTGCATAGGTGGAGACCATCCAGGCTCTCCCCAAGAATCAATACGTATTTGTGTTCCAAATTTTGGACATGGCCTTCAGGGTGCTAAGCGCTAGCCAGTGGCTGCTATGAGCCTCCCCTCTGTGCCTTTTCAAATGGCACAAAGATTATAACGTAGAAAGGGATAACGTCACCAAGTTCCCTATTTGGGTGGAGTTTTCGAATCTCCCTTTGCACTTCCATAACCACCTTTGGCTTATAGGGGCTTAGCTAGGAAAAGTGCTAGGGGGGAGACCTCGGGGGGAGTACATTCCTGCATGGCACCCATAGGCACTCATAGAGATGGACACCTTTGTAGATCTCCCTCAAGAGATAATCGTAGCTTTGGATGACAGGGAGTTCTTTGTTCAGCCTCTAGTCTACAAATAACTTCCAAACGCATGCTTCCATTGTGGGGTAAAGGGACATTTTTGTCAGGGATTGCCCTGTCAAGAACCCTAAACCTACTCAGAAACCCGCTACCCCTGTAGGCACAGAAAGCAACCAGAAAAAAGAAGGTGTTGCCAGACCCCCACCCTCAACCTTCTAGGCTGAAAACCCCCCTGCTGAAAATCTAGCTAACGAGAAGAACAAACCCAGGGCCCCCAATAGATATGCCATTCTAGCCTCCCTCCTTGAGTGGGAAGACTCAGACTTAGCTGACTCCATAGAGCAAGACTCGAGAGAGGATGAGGACTCTGAGTCCCGCCTTGTTTCTCAAGTTAATAAGGTAGACAGGGAGAACTCTATCGACCTCAACAAGGCCTCGCCCATCCCTTACAACAAAGAGAATGTGATCCCCAAACCTAAGAGAACCTTCGAGGCAGGCCCCTCACCCATACAGGTACACAAAGACAACAAGAGAGCCCTCAACATAGCGATATAGGTATCTCCTCAGATTGCCAAGTATCCTGTTGAGGTTATCAGCCTACAAGAGATTAAGACTACTGGACCAAAATGAGAGCAGAGGCTCCTAACTATATCTACTTACCACAATGGTTTTTTTCCTTGCACTCTAGAGGCTCTGGAGGAACTACCCTTGAGATCCCCCAAAACTGGAAGGTGAACCCTAACCTCTCCTCTGTAGGAGAATATTGGGTGGTTGTGGCTATTGAAGCCCCGCTCCATTGCATCCTAGTTTCTGTCTATGCTGGAGGGACAGCCAAAGAAAGAACTACCTTATGGAACCATCTTAGCCTCTTGCAAGGGCAAGTTATAATGTTCGGAGATTACAACATTAGGAAGAGAATGGGGTCTAGAAGGGCCTCTTTATTTGGCACTTTAAGGAAGTCAAACCTTTAGTATTAAGAAAGTAATCAAAGGATAGCTTTTAAATTCAAATATGCAAAACGGCTAGTTTATTTGAATTCAAATTTTCCCAAAAAAAAAAACCATATCATGTAGCATATCTATGGAAAGAGTTCAACACCTAGATTATAGATCTGTGATTTCCGCTCAAATTGGAGATAATATGTAAGAGTTATGGAAGACCGAAAATTATAAAATTATCCACCTCTTTTTTGGGGGAAAAAGTGCATCCCTTTACCACTCTTAGACATCTCTTACACACCCACCATTTTTACACACATGACGTACACCTATTTGTCAAAATGTTAATCTCTTCCATAAGCTCATGGCAAATAAAGAGGCCCTTGTATACCCCATCCTCTTCCTAATGCATGGTGGAAGCCTCAGAGGAAAGGTATCAAGATAAAGGACAAGCTATGGCAACATCCAAAAGGAAGGAATGAGATCTCCTCAAAGCCAAATTAGAGCTATGGGATGCTGGAATGCCTGGGGAGTACACCTGACAGAACTACCCCAAAGGTGAAAACGCCTAGGAAGTCTCGGCTTGATAGATGCTACATCAGCGTCCCTCTGGCAAGAAACTTCAACCGTATCAAAGTCAAACCCAGGCAAACCTCGTGTGCTTCGGATCATTATCCCTTAGTCATCACTATTGATGACAAGTGCAACAAAATTCATAACCACTGGTTCCACACTGACTCCTCCCTCTTCCAACTAGAAGAAGTTCCAAAAAGTGTCAAGGCTATCTGGGTTCAAGAATTCTCCAAAGTCCATACCCAAGCTAAAGCTTGGGTGGCGGCCATCTCTAATACCCAACGCACTCTCAACAAGTATAGGAAACAGGTTACAGAGATCCATAGAAAAAGAAAGACAATATCTACAACGCCCTCATTGACCTTGAATCCTCAAACAAGGAAGACACCGTAATGCAGGACAAAATAGCTACTCTAAGGCAGCAATTGCATATTGAGGAGGACCTCACCATGAAACACACAACAGATTTCTTCAGAGAGTGGTGGGCAGGGAAGATTGACAAACCAACTAAAGAAATGTTCAAGCTCCTTAGAAAGAAAAACCAAAGGGAAACTATCCACTTCTCTGACCTGTTTAGCCCTACCAAAAAGCTTAACGACTCTATCTCTGCTGCTAGAGTGAATATATAGATCTGCAGGAAAAAAATTATCCCACCCCTAGTTGCCTCACAACATGACTCAGACCTCTCGACATGGGAAATCAAATGGGCCATTGACTCTCTCAAAATCAAGAAAACCCCGGGCTTGGATGACCTCCCGGCTGAGTTCTATCAAGCCTTCAAGGAAGTTATGGCTCCCATCTTGGTTATAGTTTGGGAAGAAGTAGTGTCCTATGGAGCCCTCTCGATACAAATCAATGCGAGGGTTATCAAACTACTACACAAAAAAGGATCAAAATATGGGCTAACTAACTGGAGACCCCTAACTATGCTCAACTCTACATACAAAATCTTTACGAAAGCGATTGCTCTTAGGTTATCCCCAACGCTTGCTTGGCTTTCCTCTGAGCAAAAGGGGTTCATCAAAGGCAGACGTATAATGGAAGCAGTCATCACAATGTGGGAAGGAATTGAGTCGACTTTGATAAAGCTTACGAAAGGCTGGAATGGTCCTTTCTGCTAAACTGTCTAGTAATGATGGGATTCGGACCTAAGGTGGTCAAATTCATCCAGACTCTTCTGGGCAATGCCAAAGCTAGAGTGGCGCTCAACAACTCCCTTTCTGACCCGTTTGCCTTTAACCGATCAGGGATGCCCGTTGGCCCCCTCCTCTTTGCTACGCAGCAGCAGCTGACTCCCTAAACTGGTTAGTTAAAGCCAAAATGGCCACCGCTGGTAATATCAAGGGCATCTCCCTAGCTAATGGCAGACAACAGTGCCTCTCAAAGTTTGCGGATGACACTAATGTTTTCCTCCAAAATGATGACCAATCCTTGCGCCAATTTTGGGAATGTTTACAAGTATTCTGCACGGCATCTGGCTCCAAAATTAATCACTCTAAGACAGGCATCAGAGCTTCCCTCTCCCCTCTCCCTACCTAGATCACCGAGCAAGGCTGCTCCAAGCTAAGAGATGGAGTAATTTTCCGATTGCTAGGAATTCCATTTGGTTTCAAAGTCACCATGAGACAGAGGTGGAACTGGGTCATGGAAAAGTTCGCAACCAAACTAAATCGATGGATGGGCTTCCAAGCTAATCTAGCAGAAAGGGTGGTAGTCATCAAGCACTTCATCACCAGCTACAAACTTTACTTCCTCTCCCGGTGGAGACCCCCTGGTGACCACTTAAAGGACTTTATGAGGGTCTACAGGAACTTTCTTTGGACAGGTGACCCACTCAAGAAAGGGATAGCCAAAGTCAAGTGGGACTTTGGTTGTCTCCCTAAGGAACAAGGAGGGCTTGGAATGACCAATATAACCAACTGGGATGACAAGCTAGCAACAAAGCTTGTCCTTGGATCCCTCAAACAACCGGAAGAGGAATGGGCCTCTCTGCTATTCCAACACCTGGGCAAGTTCCAACTGAAAGGAGTCCAAGGAGTCTCCAACATCCCATGGTTTACTCTTTCCTTTGGACCCATTGAGGTATCAGCAAAAGGATCGGATCTCCTCAAATCACTTTGGAAAGCTTGGAACAGGTAAAGACCTAGCCTGAGGGTCAATTGGGAATCTAAACACAGCCTCGTCATTAGATCTCAGGAATCATTATGGTGGTCTTTCCCCCCCATCCCCCCTCTCTCCCATGACTAGGCACGCACTACAAGACTCATCTACAACAAAGGTATAACCTCTTGGAAGAACCTGTGGCATGCAGCAGAAGCAAGATAGCTCACCCACTCTGAACTTCTTAGGCACCACCAACTGCAACCCTGGGAGCTAACGCTACTAGACACTAGGAAATCCTCTTCCCCAAAGGCCAGGAGTGGTCCCTCTCATCCTCACTTGATGCATTCCCCAAAGCCCTTTTCTGGGCAGGTGGCAGCGCACTCCACCAACCTCTGACTTTTCCCCCAACCTACAGGTCCCCTTGCACACCACCCTCAATAAGAGATGGAATTTCAACTTGTCAAAGAAGCAAAGGACTTTTAAGTTCCAAAAAATTTGGAACAGAGGGATCCTAGCAAAACACTCAATCCTTCTGTGGCTCATCCTTCACAAAGCAGTCTGGATAGCTGCAGAATGAGGGCTTCTGGAATGGGTGTAGGTACATGCCAAAGGTGCTTGCATACGGAAGAGGACACCCCCCACCTCTTCATGAACTGTCCAACTGGCACTATTGTTAACTGAGTCAACGTCAATTAATAGAAGCTGCTAAAGACCAAAGACGTATGGATGCACATCGAGGATGAATACCAAGAAGCAGTAAAGATTGGAGTTACACGTTTTCCCAAAATGGTCACGTAGTGTAATTTCCCAATTTATTTCAAGCCATTGTAATATATTTCTAATGTGTTACGGGCTCAATGGGAGCTCCAAACTGTAAAGAATAGGTCAGTTTACTGTGCCTAGGTTGCAGATTTAGTAAGTGGTGGAGCCCTAAAGGCCTTGGGCACCCGGACATTGCATATTTTACCCTAAGTACATAAGGCAGTGTGTAAAAGAAATTAGGGTTCTCAAGCTCATTTGTTGAGAGCACTCTTTGGTGAGAGCTCTTGAGGTGTGTGGCTATGGAGTCCTTGATCTTCTCCTTGCTCATGAGACTTGATTAACACTAATCAATGATTCATTCTCTCTCACTATGCCTCTCTCTTACTTCTTATGATTGCCTATGATGCTTAGATTAACTAGATCTTAACTAATTAGTGGTTAATCCCTCTTTAATTTTGTGTGATTTCCCTCTTTTGCTTGTGTGTGCATGTAGGTTTGATTGGAGTGTGGTGCTTGATAGATCTGTTAGGAAATAAGACGTAGCTAAATAGATAATTGAGTAGATTACTTAATGGAGAGAGACAAATTTATATACACGAGATTATAGAGTAGAGTAGAGAGAGAGAGAGAGAGTACACACGATATACGTGGTTCACCCAATGTGGGCTACGTCCACGGGAAAGCAGCCACTCAATGGCTTTAGTACTTCAAAACAAGAAGTAGTTTACAAAGGGATTATACCCTTAATGGAGCTCCCGCCTTGCTTCACTCTCACCACCTCACACTCACCTTGTTGCATCAACTTCACACTATGAAATGTGTGTAGAAATGGCCTCCTTTTATAGGCCAAAAGGGCTGCCCTCTCTTATGAGAGACAGCCATGTGTAGCCGCCCTTGTGCGAATAAGTCCAAATCGGACCCTCCAATCCGCCCATGTGTGGCCGCCCTTGAGAAGACACGTCCGCTTTTGAATTCAGCCACCGGCCATTGAATTCGGCCACCAGCCACCGGCCATTGACTTCCAACCACCGGCCACCGGCCATTGACTTCCGACCACCAGCCATCGGCCAGGCCACCGGCCAACCGACCAGTTGTTTTCCGACCACTTTCCGATCGCCGGCCGACCATAATATTCCGGCGAAAAAAGAATATTCCGGCGAAAAAAAAAGTCTCGGGGGCCTCCGCCCCCGAGGCCTTTAAAGTTGCCCCTGATTCTTGTCCGTGAAAATTTTGGTTTCCGGTGAGTGATTTTCCTTCATGCACGATGGCTTCTCCTCATAATGGGGGCCTTACAAATATGCGCTTTTACCACAGAAAATTACAAGGGTAAATCAGGCTCCATACTTAACAATCTCCCACTTGGAGACTGATCTCCAAACCAAACCTGTGACTGCTTTCCATTCTAGCTTCTTATCCTTGAATGCCGATTGAAGATGAGCAAAAGCTCAACTTCTCCTTGTTGACCACCTTTGTAAACATGTCTGCAGGATTTTCACTTGTATGCACCTTTCCTAGCTTTAGTTGTCCCTCTTCCAAAAGAGTGCGTATGAAGTGATATCTCACCTCAATGTGCTTTGTCCTTGAATGAAAGGCTGAGTTCTTTGCAAGATGGATAGCGCTTTGGCTATCACTGTACAAGACACAATTGTTTTGTTTGAATCCAAGCTCTTCTAAGAATCTGTGAAGCCACAGAATTTCTTTGCTTGCCTCCGTCATTGCTACATACTTTGCTTCCGTGGTAGAAAGTGAAACCACCTTCTGCAGCTTTGAAGCCCAGCTTACTGTTGTGCCTCCAACCGTGAACACATAGCCAGTAGTGCTCCTTCGAGTATCTTTGTCACTTGCCATATCTGCATCAGCATACCCTTCTAGAAAAATATCAGCTCCTCCAAAATACAAAGCATTTGTTGTTGTCCCTTTTAGATACCTAAGTATCCACTTCACAGCTTGCCAATGCTCTTTACCTGGGTTGTCCATGAACCTACTCACAACTCCCACTGCATGTGCAATGTCTGGCCTTGTCCAGACCATAGCACACATTAGAGAACCTACCGCTGCAGCATATGGAACTTTAGACATATAGGCTATCTCCTCTTGTGTCTTTGGACACATATCCTTCGTTAGTTTAAAATGACCAGCCAAAGGTGTAGAAACTGGTTTTGCATTTTGCATTGCAAACCTTTCTAGTACCTTCTTGATGTAATCTTCTTGAGATAGATTTATTGTCTTCTTCGTCCTGTCCCTTGATATTTTCATACCAAGTATCCTCTTTGCAGCACCTAAATCTTTCATTGAAAAAGATTTGGACAGCTCCTCTTTTAGGTCTTTGATGTCCTGCATGTTAGCACTTGCAATCAACATGTCATCAACATACAACATTAGGATGATGAATTTCCCATCTCCCAAATTCTCCGTATAGACGCACTGATCTGAGTTGCATCTTGTGAATCCATGATCCAACATCCATCGATCAAACTTCAAGTACCATTGTCTTGATGCTTGCTTTAAACCATACAAGCTCTTCTTTAATCTGCAAACCATTTTCTCCTTACCTTTTACTTCATACCCCTTTGGTTGAAGTATGTAGATTTCCTCCTCTAAGTCACCGTGAGGGAATGCCGTATTTACATCCATTTGCTCGAGATTTAGATCATGAGCAGCCACAAGGCTTAAGACAAGCCTAATTGAGTTCATTTTTACAACAAGAGAAAATATTTCATTGAAGTCAATACCTTTCTTTTGAGAAAAACCTTTTACCACAAGCCTAGACTTGTACCTTTTCTTCCCACCTTCTTCTTCCTTTAGCTTGTACACCCATTTGTTTTGAAGTGCCCGCTTACCTTTAGGCAACTCAACCAACTCCCATGTTTGGTTGCGATGTAGTGAGTCCATCTCCACTTGCATGCTCTTCGTCCATTCTTCTTTGGATTCATGTTGCATAGCTTCTTCATATAATTCCGGCTCTCCAGAATCTGAGATCAAGAGATGGTTGAAGGAAGGAACAAACCTTTCTGGAGGTCTACTTGCTCTTGTAGATCTTCGGGGAATAGGTTGAGGCTCCTCATTTGGTTGACGTTGTTGCACATTGTCACCGTTTGCACTCCTTGAGTCTTCACCATCCTCAAGCTCCATGTACTCATCACCTGTTTCTTTTGTTTGTTTTCTTTCCAAGTAATCTTTGTACATATTTTGTTCGTTAAAAATTACATCCCTACTCCTTAAGATTTTACCATCTTCAGGATTCCATAGGCAATACCCAAAGTCTCCTTCTCCATAGCCAATGAAGAAACACTTTTTGGACTTTGCATCTAACTTTGATCTTAGGATTCTATCTATGTGCATGAAAGCCTCACACCCAAACACTTTGAGAAATGCATAATTCACCGGTTTACCTGTCCATGCCTCTTCTGGAACTCCCCCATCCAATGCCGTTGAGGGTGACCGATTGATTAAGTACACAGACGTACTTACAGCTTCCGCCCAAAGCTCAAGCAATAGGCCTGCATGTAGCCGCATGCTTCGTGCTCGTTCCATGATTGTCCTGTTCATCCTTTCCGAAATCCCATTTTGTTGAGGTGTCCTTGTGGTTGTCCTTTGCCTCCGAATGCCATTGCTAGCACAAAAGCTTTCAAAAGCTTGGCTGCAATATTCGCCTCCATTGTCGGATCTGAGGCATTTAATCTTGGTACCTTTTTCATTCTCCACAAAGGCTTTCCACCTTTGAAATATGGAAAATACATCGGATTTATTCTTCATGACATAAACCCATGTTTTTCTAGTCGCATCGTCTATGAATGTTACATAGTACAATGAGCCACCAAGTGATGGTGTACTTGCAGGACCCCAAACATCAGAATGAACCAACTCAAGTTTTTTATTTTTTCTTTCATTTCCTGATTTTTGAAATTTTACCCTCTTTTGTTTACCATAAACACAATCTTCACAGAACTCTAAGTCCACTTCTTTCAAACCTGGTAGAAGCTTCTTTGTTTGAAGGATTTGCATTCCTTTGGCACTCATATGCCCAAGTCGGTAGTGCCACACCGCACTGTCAACTTCTGTAGTTGCTGCACAAGTTGAAGGTTGCGTGCTAACAGTACACAAGTAAAGTGTACCGACTTTTTCACCCTTGGCAACCACCAAAGATCCCTTTGAGATCTTCCACCGTTTGTTTCCGAATGCAATGTTGTGACCTTCATCGTCCAATTGTCCTGTAGAGATCAAATTTTTGCGAAGAGAAGGAACATGCCTAACATCTTTAAGCTTCCATTCATTTCCGTTAGCAGTTTTGACAGAAACTGTACCTTTGCCGACAATCTCACAAGCTTCATCATCTCCCAATTATACATACCCAAAATTACCTTTGGTGTAGTCTTGGAAATGTTGCTTGTGTGGTGTCGCATGGAATGAAGCCCCGGAATCTACTATCCAGGAATTAGACACATTGTCTAATGAGAGAATTAGAGCATCTTGCTCTACTTTACCTGCCACATTGGCCTCCGATGTTGGCTTGTTGTCTTGAGACTCTGTCTCCTTCTTCTTCTTGGACCAGCAATCCTTCTTGACGTGGACCTTCTTGCCGCAGTTCCAACATTCAAGAACTGACTTTGTGCGTGACTTGCTCCGCCTTGAGCGATCACGACCCTTTTGGTTTTTGAACCTCTCCTTAAGCCTTCCTCTTGTTTCCACTGATAGTGCAGTACTTGATGATTCTCCTGTGCTTCTCCTTCGCATTTCCTCGCTTAGGAGAACACCCACAACATCATCAAACTTAAGAGTATTTGTGCCAGAGATAGAATTACTTACAGCCATCACAAGGCTGTCCCAACTATGCGGTAGAGATGATAGTATAAGGAGAGCTCGCACTTCGTCATCGAAATTGATTTTCACTGATCGAAGTTGACTTATGTTTGTGTTAAAGTCATTTAGGTGTTCTGCAACTGAACCATTCTCTGCCATCTTTAGATTGAACAAGCGCTTCATAAGAAATACCTTATTGGATGCCGATGGTTTCTCGTAGAAGTCGTCAAGTGACTTCATCAAGTCCCCCGTGGTCTTCATCTCCGAAACATTGAAGGCCATCGTTGACGCCAAGCTTAACCGGATTGTTACCAGTGCCTTTCGATCAAGGACAATCCATGCTTCATCTGCCATTGTTGCGGGCTTCTTCGCAAGACCACCTAGTGGCAAATAGAGGTCCTTCTGGTAGAGATAGTCTTCAATCTGCATCTTCCAATGTTGGTAGTTTTTGCCGTTGAACTTCTCAATCTTGAGCTTCCCTTCCTCCGCCATAACTCCCACTCAATTCAAGGAATCCTTTCCTTGAGATAATTTAGCTACGAGCAAACCTTGCTCTGATACCAGTTGTTATGAAATAAGACGTAGCTAAATAGATAATTGAGTAGATTACTTAATGGAGAGAGACAGATTTATATACACGAAATTATAGAGTAGAGTAGAGAGAGAGAGAGAGAGAGAGAGTACACACGATATACATGGTTCACCCAATGTGGGCTACGTCCACGGGAAAGCAGCCACTCAATGGCTTTAGTACTTCAAAACAAGAAGTAGTTTATAAAGGGATTATACCCTTAATGGAGCTCCCGCCTTGCTTCACTCTCACCACCTCACACTCACCTTGTTGCATCAGCTTCACACTATGAAATGTGTGTAGAAATGGCCTCCTTTTATAGGCCAAAAGGGCTGCCCTCTCTTATGAGAGACAGCCATGTGTAGCCGCCCTTGTGCGAATAAGTCCAAATCGGACCCTCCAATCCGCCCACGTGTGGCCGCCCTTGAGAAGACAAGTCCGCTTTTGAATTCAGCCACCGGCCATTGAATTCGGCCACCGGCCACCGGCCATTGACTTCCGACCACCGGCCATCGGCCATCGGCCATTGACTACCGACCACCGGCCAACCGATCTATGTGTGTGTGCTTGCAATTAGTGTGTTGCATGATAGGATTAGTGTTGTGTGTGTCTTGCAATCGTAGTGTGCGTGATTGGGTTGATTAGAGGTGAAGAGAAGTGGATATGGAGATTGTCGTTCATTGCGGCTTAGCTCCTCCATAGGCCGAGAAGCTCACCTCGTAGAGTTAACCATTTGTGTTTCCACGATTAGCTCACTAACCGTGTAAGTGTTTCCATGCCCTAGACGGGTAGCTCGTCCCTCCGGATTGATAATTTTGTTTGTCATTGGAGCTACTGCAACAATGGGACCCCCAACATTCGAAGTCTATTAACTTACAATTGGTGGAGTGTTGTAGAGTCCAACACTCACGCACAGTGCACAGTAAGATGAGAGCACATATCCTCGTCAACAAAAACCATTCTTAAAGGGGTGCCAGCTTGCAAAGCCATGTCATATGCTTTTATAGCTACACCATCTTTTTGAATTACCCCTCAAAATCTTTCTTGCACAATATATTGTTTTCCATGCATTTCTGTGTATGCATAAATAAGATGTCCCACCATTGAACATATGCATTAGACACTCTTTTTGCTTGCACCCTGAGTGGATTACAACAGGCAAACCAATGCTACATCATGCTACCCTTTCATATTTGCTGGCTTTTTAATTCCATATATATCAGCAAATAATCCCTTGAGTACTTTATTAATATTTCCAATGCTAATAAGTACCCCAATAATGCGCATATCCCAAAGTCACTTTTTTTCCACTGGGTTTTTTTCCTTTGGTCATCCAGGTATTAGACCCTGACCTCATCATTCTACTTCCCTTGTACATACTTTTCATAAATTAACATTAGCCTCATCATTATGCTATTACAATGGACAAATGCAACATCATCTCTCACAAAGCAGACATATTTGGACCAATGAAGATGCTGCAACAAATTGAACCTCATCAACAAATTCAACAAAAAATGAAGACAATCAGCCCATCGACAACCAATCAAAACCTTCCACAGCCTCCACGGACACTTTTCAACAGTGCCCGAGGACGGGCACCTAAAATCGGAAGGGGGGAATGTTAACTGATTCAACGTCAGTTAACAGAAGCTGCTAAAAACCAAAGAAGTACGGATGCACATCAAGGATGAATACAAAGAAGCCGTAAAGATTGGAGCTACACATTTTCCATGTTTCCCCAAAATGGTCACGTAGTGTAATTTTCCGATTTATTTCAAGCCATTGTAATATATTTCTAATGTGTTACGGGCTCAATCGGAGCTCCAAGCTGTAAAGAATAGGTCAGTTTACTATGCCTAGGTTGCAGCTTCAGTAATAAGTGGTGGAGCCCTAAAGGCCTTGGGTGCCCGGACATTGCATATTTTACCCTAAGTCCATAAAGCAGTGTGTAAAAGAAATTAAGGTTCTCAAGCTCATTTGTTGAGAGCACTCTTTGGTGAGAGCTCTTGAGGTGTGTGGCTATGGAGTCCTTGACCTTCTCCTTGCTCATGAGACTTGATTAACACTAATCAATGATTCATTCTCTCTCACTATGCCTCTCTCTTACTTCTTATGATTGCCTATGATGCTTAGATTAACTAGATCTTAACTAGTTAGTGGTTAATCCCTCTCTAATTTTGTGTGATTACCCTCTTTTTCTTGTGTGTGCATGTAGGTTTGATTGGAGTGTGGTGCTCGATAGATCTATGTGTGTGTCCTTGCGATTAGTGTGTTGCATGATATGATTAGTGTTGTGTGTGTCTTGGAATCGTAGTGTGTGTGATTGGGTTGATTAGAGGTGAAGAGAAGTGGATATGGAGATTGACCTTCATTGCGGCTTAGCTCCTCCATAGGCCGAGAAGCTCACCTCGTAGAGTTAACCATTTGTGTTGCCATGATTAGCTCACTAACCATGTGAGTGTTTCCATGCCCTAGACGAGTAGCTCATGTTAGGATTCAGGCCAACTGGCCGGACATCCCACTTACTACTAACCCATCTACTAACTTAACCAATATACACTTATTCTTTAATACAATAGAATAAGGAGCTACAACATGATAACGTTGTTGTGCGCTCCACCCAAAGCAGGTCTCTCTCTCTCTCTCTCTGCTCTCGCACTTGCACTCGCACATGCTTCCCGCGGCACCTTCAACTGGTATCAGAGCAGGGTTTGTGCTTGCCGTCTTTGCAGCCGCTTGCATGCACTTTCAAAAGTGCAAACAGGTTTCCGATATCCGCATCGGCAAATTCAGCGTTCCGAGAGCGTTTCCACCAGGTGTCCTGGTAGGTGTCGTGGGGTTTTACTCCCCTTTCAAAGACGTTCATGCAATCGAAAGCTTCATCCGAGCTACGCTTCAAAAGTTGTATTTTTCAACTTCACTTTTGCTACAGGTACAGGTACAGGACACAGGTGTAGGTTGTTCAAAGACTATTTTGGGATGGTATATAGCCGTTTTATGGATATTATGTGCTATTGAGACGGTGTTTATGGCACTTTTTGGCATCTACATTATCTCGGGATTTTTCAGGTATCCATCTCCTCACAGGTTCTTGCATACGTACAGGATATCCAAGTTTCTTACAGGTTGCAGAGTTTAGATCATCACAGATTTCAGTGGGAGTATTTGATCCACATATGCATTGTTTTGGAACTTTTGATAGTGCTTGAGCTCTTTTGAGAGAAGTTTTACTCCCCACAGGGATTTGTTTAATGCTTGCACGTTTTGTTTTGCATATGTTTGAGCGCGTATACTGCACCTTGCAGTATTGTTGACAGTGGATGTACGTTGAGTTGCGAAAACTGCCATATGTACCTTTTGTGGAGCCAATTTGGCTTATTTCTGACAGTCTCGACCGTTTCTAAGACTCGGTTCAGAGGTCCTATATGAGACTGGGCTGGTTTCTTGTCTACATAACCTTTTGTGAGGGTCGATAGCGTGAGGTTTTCTTGAGCTGGGGGATTCTTGAATGTTGAGATCCTTTCGGTGATACAAGTTGTTGGAGTATTCCTTTTTTGTGGCCTCGCCATAGGACATGTATAGAGAGGGCTAGGTGCATTTGACACCGTGTTGGCAGTCTTGTGTCAGCTTTTGATTTTTTATGCACAGTTAGTGATTGATGCACCTGTCTTATGCTTTGAGAGCATTACTTTTGATGCGTTATTGATCTCTTGTGACAGTTTTGGATTGAGATTCTGTCAGTTTTTCGAGGGAAACTCTGCTGAATTTTTTCCAGAATTGCCAGTGTTTATTGCCATATTATCTTTAGCTTGCAGCCATTTCATCTAGTGGGGGAAAGTATATTTACAATATCCAGAAATTTGATGGGACAAATTTTGCTATCTGGAAAGAGCAGATTCAAGATGTTCTTATACAAAAAGGCCAGCTAGATCCTATCATGGAGCGCCTAGAGGGCGAGTATACAGATGTTGAGTGGGAGAAACTTGATGCTAAGGACAAATCTACCCTCCGTTTGCATTTGGCCGAATCTATGTACTTTACTATAGTTGGAGAAAGAACTGCTAGAGCTGTATGGGATAAGTTGTGTTCAAGTTATGAGAACAAAAGTGCCACTAATAAGGTTTTCTTGATGAAGAACTATTTGACCTTCGTATGAAGGAAGAGGGCACTATTTCTACTCACATTAATGAGTTCATTATCATTTTCACTCAGTTGACCACTCAGGGTTTGGTCTTCGATGAGGAAATCAAATGTATATTCTTGCTATGTAGTTTACCCTCGTCTTGGGATACGTTCTGTACTACGATTAGCAACTCAGCACTGGTATCGGTCTAGTGTACAATGACGTCCTTGGGAGTCTGTTTACCGAGGATATTCGCAGGAAATCTCTCGAAGGCAAGAAGGATGGTGATGCGTATGTTGCTAGTGATAGATAGAGGGGTCGCACTCAAAGTTGTGCCAAAAGCAAGGAACGTGCGGGCTCATGCAATATGTCTCGGGGTTCTATGCGTAATGTCGAGTGCTATCACTACCATAAAAAAGGGCATGCGAAGAAGGATTGCAGGAAATGGAAGCAAAGCAAGAAGGATAAACAATCCGGTGAAACTTTTAAGTCTGATGATTCAAACAAGGGCAAAGCAAAGTTAGAGGAGATCAATGTGCTAGAGTCTTCAAATGCTCCTATTGAAGAGACTTCCAGCGGTTGTTATGCCACTTACCTCTGACGTATTGGTCTTCACAGATAGTAGATTCTGGTGCTCCATGTGACACCACAAAGAGAGTGGTTCTCTGCTTATTCTCACTCTTGTGGCAAAGTGAGACTTGGTGATGCTTATGAACTAGACATTGAGGGTGTTGAAAACGTCAAATTGCATCTAAGGAATGGCACACACTTTACTTTATGTAATGTCAGACATGTGCCCAAGTTGACTAAAAGCTTGATTTTTGTTGGTCAACTTCATGATTTGGGCTACAACACCACATTTGGCAATGGTTCGTGGATAGTACGCAAAGGTAATCTTGTTGTACTGAGAGGTCAGAAGCATGGTACCCTGTATTCCATGCATGTGTCAGAAATTGGTCATGATAAGATATCTATACCCGAGTTGCCGTCTACTGAGTTGCGGCATTGCCGGCTAGGTCATATTAGCCAAAAAGGAATGAGAACTCTAACCCGTTTTGGCTACTTACCTGTCTTGTCTTATGTTGACTTTCTTATTTGTGAGCACTATATCTATGGCAAAGAGACTAGGTTCGTGCACTTACCATTGGGTCAAAAGCGAGCTGAACCTCTAGATTTAGTGCATAGTGATGTTTGTGGTCCTATGTCAACCAAACCTCTAGGGGGGGGCAGCTATTTTGCGACATTCATAGATGACTCTACTTGAAAGGTGTGGGCATATCCTTTGAAACATAAGGATCAAGTTGTTTCTATGTTCCAAATTTTTTTAGCACTCATTGAGAATCAGTCTGGCAAGAAACTCAAGAGGTTGCAGACTGACAACGGTGGAGAGTATGTCTCCAAGGAGTTTGACAATTTCTGTGCTAAAAGGGGGATTAAAAGGCAGTTTACTGCATCATACACACCAGCTTAGAATGGAGTTGCTAAGCGTATGAATTGTACAATTCAAGAAAGAGTCACAGCCATGCTTTCTAGAGCAAATCTCACGTGAGGCTTTTGGGCAGAAGCCGTGTTGACTATAGTGCACATTATAAATTGTTCACCTAGTACGCCATTGAATTATGAGATTCTAGAAGAGTTATGGTCTAAATGTTAGCCCCACTATGACCATCTACATGTTTTTGGTTGTGAATCTTATGCTCATGTGCCTAAACAACTTCAATAGAAGTTAGAGCCAAAGTCACACAAATGTATTTTCATTGGATATGGTGCAGATGGAGAGATGGGATATCGTCTCTGGCACCCGGAATCTCGTCGAGTCATCCGTAGTTCAAATGTGATCTTCAATGAGTCGAAGATGCATAAACAACCTATCAAGGAAATAGAGATTCAGAGAGTCACTTTTGAGGATGTTGCCTCAGAGACAGTGAAATCAACTTAGCGGGCTAGTGATGTACCTTCCACTAGCAATGCTCCAGAGGGAGAAGATATCAATGGTCAAGGAGTGAGACGGTCTACTAGATTCTCTCGTCCACCTGTGCGTTTCGAGCCATGTCTTGATTCCATCACGTTGACCGATTGCGGTGAGCCGAACTGCTACCAAGAAGCCATGATGACAGATGATGTGGTGAAGTGGGAGCAGGCTATGCAATCTGAGTATAACTCGATTCTGGCTAATGACACTTGAGACTTGGTAGAACTGCCAAATGATGTGAAAGCTTTAGCTTGCAAATGGGTTTACAAGAAGAAATTTATCTTAGGTGATCCAAATCCAAAGTACAAGGCTAGACTTGTAGCCAAAGGGTTCAAACAGCAAAAGGGAGTCGATTTTGATGAAATCTTCTCGCCTATGGTCAAGATGACAACGCTTAGAACCGTACTTGGTCTTGTAGCGATTGAGGACATGGAACTTGTCCAAATGGATGTGAAGACAACATTTCTTCACGGGGATCTCGATGAGGATGTTTACATGCAGCAGCCTGAAGGGTTTGTTCAAGAGAACGCATCTCGTGAGGAGCTAGTATGTAAGCTCAAAAGGGCACTTTATGGCTTAAAGCAGGGTTCAAGGCAGTGGTATCATAAATTTGATGCATGTATGAGGTCTCAAGGATATAAAAGGACCGAAGAGGATCACTGCTTGTACATAAGAAAGCTAGATCATGGCTCGATGATCATTCTAGTTTTGTATGTTGACGACATGCTTATAGCTGGGAAATCCATTATGAAAATTGCCAACTTGAAGAAAACACTTGGCAATAATTTTGCAATGAAAGATTTGGGGGATGCTACACACTTTCTTGGCATGCGAATCCAAAGAGATCGCAAACGTCATATTCTTGAGTTATCTCAGGAAACATACATTGAGAAAGTTTTGCAGTGTTTCAATATGCAAGGGGGGAAAGCATTGAGTACCCCAATGTAGGCATTCTTGAAACTCAGCAAGGAAGATGCACCAAAATCTGATGCTGAGCGAGCTGAAATGGCTAAGGTACCATATTCTTTGGCAGTGGGCAGTTTCATGTATGCTATGGTGGCCACAAGACCAAACATTGCTTTTGCAGTGGGAGTGGTGAGCCGATATATGGCAAATCTCGGCAACAAGCATTGGGAAGCAGTGAAGCACATTCTTAGGTACCTCAAAGGTACAGTCTGCATCCATCGTGGGTTATGCAGATGCAAACTATGCTGGTTGTGTCAACAATAGGAGATCGACATCTGGCTATGTCTTCATATTTGCTAGAGCAGCAGTATCTTGGAGGTCATGTCTTCAAGATTGTACGTCGTCTTCCACTACGGAAGCAGAGTACGTTGCATTGTTGGATGCAAGTAAAGAGGCTGTATGGTTATTTCGCTTGGTCAGAAATCTTGGCATTGATGAGACTCCAGTGATATATTGTGATAGTCAGAGTGCTCTTGCATTGGCAAGGAATCCCGTGTTTCACTCCAAATTGAAACACATTGAAATCGGGTATCATCTCGTGAGAGATTTCTTGGCCAAAAAGCTCATTGATTTGGTCAAGGTACACACTGACGACAATCCAACAGATGCTTTGACGAAAGACTTAGCTTTGGAGCGGTTTACACATTGCAGTGAGTTGATGGGTATAGGTTGAAGCCACTAGATTGCTTCACGGGTGTGGTTTTGGTACCAAATTTGCCTGACTCCTTGCATGCTACTTGTAGCATTTGCTTGTCGAGAGGATGGAGAAGATTGTTTCATTACCATGTGACACAGAGGTACATGGATCATGATCCATGTTCCTCTGTCAGACTGATACCAAACTTGCACCATAGCTAGAGGACATCACAAGGAGTTTAGTGGTCTTTTCAAAAGTGAATTTGGATATCAACTTCAGAGGAAGGACGAGGAAAATTTCAACCAAGGAAATCAACGAAGGACAATAACAGCTGCAGCAAATATAGAACAAACTTTCCCAAATTACTTCTTTGCTAGCTGAGGTAAAGTATCTCATCTTTCTATGCCATTTATAGAGATAATGTGTCCTAGAAAATGGCCTTTTTAGACCATAAATGCTGAGTGGGCGATTCATTCCAAGAGAGAGCTGGAAGGAATTTGGGTGGATTCCAATCCATCTCTAGCAACATACCTGAAATTTTTGGAAGGAACGTGGGTAGATTCCAACTCATTCCCAACAACATACCTAAAATTTTTCACCACATGTCTAAAACTTTGGAAATATTCCAAAATTTAAAGAAAGGGAGAAAGGAAATGTTGGTTATGTTAAGTTTATGCATTTGGCTTTTTCATGCCCATCATCATATGAAGTTCCAGGCTCTTTTGGGTCTCTTTGGGTTTTTGCACAATAATTTTTCTATCTTGAATAGCGTATTTTTTGTAGTGGGAAGGTGCATCAAACTTATCATCGTTTGATTCATCATCGGTTTCCAACTCTGTTGTCCAGACTTCTTTCAAAGCTCATTTCAATTCATTGTAATTGTTTTTGTGCTCGATTTTGGACAACTTCGTTGCTTTTTCAAAAATATTTTCCGTATGTGGTTTTTGTTGGTTCTTCTTTTTCAATTTTGTTTTGATTGAGTCGGGTTTCATGTACCTCTTCGATATCCCATCTTTAAGGCAATCGGTTGCTTTAACCAACCTTAAGTACTGCGTTTTGTCGATTAACAGAGGTACTGAATATTCTTTTGTTTTGTTTTGTTTCGTTTGTTAATGCGTTTATTCTTATATCTACGTTGTCTTCAAGGATTTTGGTTTGGAAAATCATAGTAAATCACTTGTCAATCCTTGCATTTGATGTCCTGATCTGAACTACTAGAAAGCTCATTTTCTGCATTGTCCTCTAACAGCTTATCCTTGGAGTCTTAGAATGCTTTCTCATTAGTTTGGTCAAGGTCCCTTATTGAGATCTCATCCACTATGCGTCAACAATCTGCAACCCCTTCCATGTCAGGGACTTTCAATTCTGATTTTGGACTTAGGCTGACACTCATCATTTGGAATGGAATGACATCATATCCTTCCTCATCAAAAAATTTGGTCAGGGTCACCTCATTCATGCACACATCAAGAGTGGCCAGTATTTGCTGCCATCCAAAAGGTTCAAATCTCTCTTCTGGAAATGGCTCTGGTACATATGCCTTGTCTCTTGTTTTGACCTATCATGAATGAAGTCCTCTTTTTTCAAACTACCACCCTCAGAAGCTTCACCTATTCATTTGTGAGCTTTGTTTTGTAGCCAAGCTGGTATTTCTCCTTCTTGGTGGTCAGTTGTGGAGTTTAGTTCCTCCCTTGGGGTACGTTCCACATCTCTATAGCTATGGTCCGCAACAGTGATTTTCGTGGTAGTGACATCCTTGTTTCTTAGGTAGATATAGTCGTAACCCCAATCTTGTACCATTTTGAGCTGACACCTAAATGGTCTGCCCAATATGATATCAAAATTGTTGCTCTCATAGAAATTCATAATAGCGAAGGAGTGTTCATATGCGATTCCACAAGAGGTTACTACGATTTGCTCCAAAATGCCAATAGGTCTCTCCGAATACCCATCCGCTAGTTGAAGTTTCATTCTAGTTTTTCGGAGAGCAGGCTTTTCCCATTTTTCCCACATTGTTGTGGTGGCTATGGCTATTCCGGCTCCACTATCCAATATCGCTATCAATTTACGTCTTTGTACTCCATAGGCAAGGTCGTATTTCCTTCCTCACCTTGACAATAGTCTTCTACCTTGTTCACTGCCACTGGCTCATGTTTCGTTTGTTTCAAGGTTTGGGTATTCAATGTTTTTGGAGAAACATTTGGTGGCGGAATTACTAGCCATATTTTCTCCAAGTTTTTTTCCACCTCTCCCCAAAGATGAGGTCTTATATGCAGTAACTCTGATAGAGTTAGCGTACAACGGATAGGGGATGACAACAGGTCATGAAGAGTTTTGGTATCCATCATCTTAGGATTAGCCTTTCATTGAGATGGTACTTTCTTTACCTCTCATCTAGTTTTATGGTTGCCAATAAATGAAGGTAACATCTTCAACGACTGAGGTTTGTTGTCTTTTGATATCTCCGTACCTACATCACCATACAGTGATCGGATATCATTTGGGTAGAGCTCATGCTCGAGGTGGATCTTCGTGATAGGGACTGACTGAAGCGTTGTGATTCCATCTTTTCTATTTCGGATATGCTTGCACAAATCCTGTGGACATTGTTCTTCCACCTCAAGAATTGGCACAGGTGCTTGAAAATACATTCCGTCTATCGTATTGGCTGCCATCCTTGTATCCAAGGGCGTTTTCTTTACATAATCTTTTTGGTCTCCGTCTTTGATCCCTTGCTCCTTTAACTTTTGAGTTTTTTCGCGAATTAACACCTCAGTTTTTGGAGCAGTCGGAACTGGTGGTTCCATAAGCGCTTGAGCGCCTTGGATGAGCTCCTTGCACATCTTTAACCTCTCTTTTTCATACTTGGGGTGAGGGTACGTTAGCCTTTTATCCTCCCGGGTTTGGTTGGGCTTTAACCTAGCATCGTAATCTTTTAAGATCGCATCCAAGGGTTCAAAGACCTTGTCCACCAAGACAGATCCCCCCGACGGTACTGTTGATGGCTTAACTACATCGCCTTTTTCCTTAAGGTCTCTTTCATCCTCAATTTTTCCTCTGTTTGTAATAATTTGGTTTCCAAAGCCGTTTTTTCTTTCTCTCTTTTGGCTTTTATCTTGTATCGTTTTGCCTTCCAAGATTTCCTAGGGGTTCTGACAGACAAATTTTCTATCTTGATTTGGCTAGCTGGGGCGTTCCTTACAGCCTCATGTGCTTGGGCTCTCGTGACCGCGTTTATCAAAATGGTTGGTTCTGTTTCTCATCCACTTGAGCTTGGCACAATTCCGATTTTGTTCATGGTTGCTTTCCCTTTGTTATCAGGGTTTTTTGGACAATGTGGAATGAGATGGTCATTTGTACACCCCTCACAAAACCCAAAAAGTTTGATTCGTTCTCCTTTGCGTGAACAACTCCTTGCCTAATGATCACTACCGCATTCATAGCATGGTCCTACAGGTGGTGGAGAAGCTTGTGGAGCCCCCATAGGTTGTGCTGTTCTAGGAGGATATCCCCTAGGTTTGTAGTTCTGGTTTGCCACAAACATAAGCATATTTTCATAGACCAAGTAATGGTTTTTTGTTGGTTGTGCTATGTATGAGGGCTCTGGCATCTCTTAGTAACCATCCATGGAATTTGTCCCTCTGAAGCATATGCATTTCCGTCAAACCCCCTCTCATAGGTATCATCTAAATCTTCTCGGTATGAAACTACCTGGACCATACTCTGATCAGAAGATGCTTCTATAGGTTGAGAATCCTTACCATGGCCCTGTTTTCCTGGGGTAAAGGAGGCTGATGCCCCAACACAGGTTGAGGTTTTTTTTGCCCTTGGATTGCATTATTCGGCCCTACTTGGTATCTTGGAGGGGTAGTAACTACTACCCTCCATGTGGCCTGTATTGTCGCTCTCTAACATAGTTTCTATCATAGAAACATTTGTGGGTTTCATGGTTTGTCCATTTTTGTTCAGTAACACACCACTTCAGTACACGCGGTACGTTTAATGTGGGCCTCTGTTGAAGGTTGCACCACTAAGCTGGATGGTCTCCTCCACAAGTGTCACATTTTTGGGTGGGCTGTTGTCGTGTGTTTGGGTTCGTCCTGTTTCCTTGGTTCATCCTTCTGATCACTTCCTTGATCATTTGATCAACATCTGGCACAGTTGGGTTTTACCCACCCAGTTTCATTTTGGACT
This sequence comes from Adiantum capillus-veneris, assembly GCF_014529385.1. NCBI lineage: Eukaryota > Viridiplantae > Streptophyta > Polypodiopsida > Polypodiales > Pteridaceae > Adiantum > Adiantum capillus-veneris. The sequence continues at coordinate 91,668,437 of NC_140943.1, read as the reverse complement.
CACTAGTGGTTGAAGAGGTGCTACTCATCCCTTGGTATGTGTCTTCTGTCAACTCTCCATATGCCTTACAATTGTCTACAAGATACAATGCCTCTTTCGTGACTTGCTCAAAAGTAACACATGCCTTTAAGTGCAAGTCTTTTTTGACAGTGTCATTTTGCAATCTTTTTATGAAAAGGACTGACAGTCTCTCATCTTGAGATAGTTCTCTAGCAGGGCATCTGTCTATGTATTGCTTGAAACGAAGCGAGGCTTCCTTCACCTTTTCATTCTCCTTTTGTCTAAATGCATAGATCTGGGAGACAATATTGTGCTTAATTCCTCTCTTTGAGAATTCCTCAGTGAATTCTCAAAGAAGTTGCTCAATACTTGGGAATTCTAAGTTGTTTAAGGGTTGAAACCAGGTGAAAGCAGTTCCTTCTAGAGTCAACCCAAAACTTTCATATTGAGTATGGAAATCGGTTACCTATTCCGCCCTCAACACTTGTCTGAAGATCAAAACATGAGCATACGGATCTCTCGACCCACTATAATTTTTGGGTACACACTTTGCCACTTGAGATGGTCGCATGTGTCTGGACTCCGCAACCATCCTCACCACCTTGGTCCTCTTGGTGTGGTCTCTCTAGGTTCATATTCTCCTCTTGGCACTATAATTAGTATCCTATTCACCATACGTTCATCAAGTCGATCTCGTGTAATAGTCAGAGGGATTCTAGTTGTGTAAGTCACGTCAAGTGCTGCACTGCCCCTCTATGTGTCCATAGAAGCCCTAGATACCGTTGATCCCATAGACTCTGCGTTCGAAAATTGTTGATGCCCAAAAGAATCTTCCACTCTGGTTCTTACTGGACTTACATTCCCAGTTTCTGGTCTCGTGTGAGTAGTCGTGGTTTTCACTTGTTTTGAATTAACATAGTATTGGTGGAACGGTCCCCCAAAATATGTATATCGTTCTAGCTCCTTACAGTCCATGAGAGAGTATATTTGGCCATACTTATCCATTATGACCACCTGAATACTTCTCTCCTCTGTGTAAGTAAAAATGTATAGTTTTTTGCGGTCAGTCAATTCCTTGATGCGGGGTTCATCACACCTATAATAGAGTGTTTGTTCTCCATTATTGAATTTATATAGCCCCACGTAAGTGTTGTCTGTATTAAACCGCTATGTCTCATTGGTGCATCTGAGCACTGCGTTTTGCTTGTTCATTTTGGATGGTTCATCTGCTAGCTCTTCATCTACCTTGTCCTTGGTTCTAGTCATCCCCCATTTGTGCACTACAAAGGGGTTGTGAACCACTAAGTACATCATTCCCTCTCTGTCAAATATCTATCTTTGTCATAATCCACATCTACAAGGTCTCTAAACTCGCTTGGCTTATTTTCCAACTTAACACAGTAGCGGTCCATCCCATCCTTATAGATTTTGGCCTTAAGCACATTTTCAAATTGAAACTTCAAATATAATAATTTTATGTCAGATGCAGGTTGGCAAGGACCCGCCCCCATGGAAGTTGTTTCCTTAGGGTTCAACTTGTGGGACTCCTCAGTCATTAGGCTATATGATCTTTCTCACAAGGTGTCAGAAAAGCTTTCCACTACAATGGATTCTAAAGGATACAGTGGTCTTTGATTTGTGCTACCTTCAGTTGAATGATTGCTCACTTGGTCTATGATGCTGGAATTCCTATTCTGGTACAATCTTCCTGATCGTAAATACATGAAGAATTCATATTGCAAAATCCAAACCGGGTTACCTCATTAGCTATCTTGAATTCCTCGTTCTGATCTTACTTGTTTGTTGGGTAGTATTCTAGCACTTGCAACCTGTCAAAAAATGCTTGATAGCTGTGAGTTTACAACCGTTCCTGTTAGTTCTAGCTTTCAATCAACAAAATTTAACTAGGTTTTTCAATAGCCCATAATTTTACTCACAACATCAACAATTCAGGTCCAATTTCAATTTTGAAACGGCCACCAGGTTCTGGGGACTACCTCTCTCTATGGTCAAATTCTGCTCTTATGCTGACTCAGAGGAACAAGGATCGTGATCCATGTTGGGAAGCCAGATTGACTTTTCTTGGTACCAGCTGATTCAGCATGATTAGTAGGTCCTATGGTATCAATTTTTTTGGAAATGGACCTCTGGATTGAAAATTAGATCAATTCTGAAATTACTTGGCAGTTTTGGGCTTTTGGTCTGGTTTTTTATATCCAAATTCAGTTTTGAAAAGACCACTAGACTCCCTGTGATGTCCTCTAGCTAAGGTGCAGGTTTTGTATCAAATTGTGTTAGAGGAACATGGATCGCGATCCATGTACCTCGGTGCCAGAATGTACTAAAACTTGGCACACAGCTTGTCCTTGGTCTATTTATGCTAGCTATATGATTTTTCTATGATTTGGAGTTTTTTAGGTCAACCAAAAGTCAATTTTAGGGTCTGTTTCAGTGGTTCCCCCCTTTATCTATTTTATGCACTTTTTTGGACCACCTTTTGACCTTTTTTTATAGGAGTGGTTTAGGAGAAGTACTTCAAATGTTTTCACTTTTCTAACTGTCAAAATATCAGCTCAAAATTCCAAAAAGGTACATGGATCGCGATCCTTGTTTGGCAAGATTTTGGCATGACCTTTGGTGAGTTTGTGACAGAGGGTGTGGTGATGCTCTTCCCTAAATTTTTTTGGAATTGGACACTTTTTCTAGGTCAAAAGCCAGATTTTGTGTCTGCTTTGCGATTTTTTGCAAACAACTACTTTTTGGTATTTTGATTAGGTTTTTTTACTTTTTTGTTGTGGCTCCTTTTAGAAAAGTTGTTCCCTTAGTTCTCAGGAGTGCACTAGTTAAATCCCTATTTTTAGTTGAACCCAATTCTCACCCCTTTTTGAATTTGGACAAATAAAAGTTCAATTTTCCCAACTTTTCTCAATTTTCAAGGTTTTGCTATGTTTAACCCAATTTCTTGATTTGTATGTTCTTTTAGCACCCTATTTCTGGACAACTCAAGATCACGATGTTTGAGAATCTGTTCTAAGCAAAGGAAACAATTTATGCTTACTTGGTCTGAAAGGTACATGGATCGTGATCCATGTTGGACAAGCAAGCTTGAAGAATTCTGCATAGTCTATCTCTAGCAAGCGTGTATATCCCCTTTTTTCAAGTTTTGTTGGGTTTAGTTCAACTTTGAAGCTCTGATATCAATTTTAAAACTTTTCAGAGTTATGGTCTTCGGCACCAAAATAACGTTTTGGATAGTTTTTGCCTTGATCCTTTGGCCTCAATTGATGGTGGAAATTGTTAACCTACTCCTATAAACTGAATTTGATGCACAAACATAAATGAATTTAACAATACAGAAATGACAACGAAGGGTATGGTGAAACAATCCTTTCCAAGCATGGGAAAATCAAAGAACGAAATACTCTTTTGTACTTCACTCACAACTTTCTTTGCTCATAAGGAGTAGCACTGGCTAGTCTTGGACTCCAGTCTCTACTAAGCAGTAAACCTATGTCTAGCTGCTTTACTGTCTATGTGTAAACGGAATGGGTGTCAAAATATTTGGAAGGGATTTTTCGTACAATTATATCACTCACCACCAAAGGATCGACTTCCCTGACAGCGGCGCCAATGTTAGCGGTTCATCGCGACGGATGTCTGTATCATAGCTTTTTGTACTAACATAATGTCAATATGTAAGGAAGCGACCCGGGATGGGGCACGGAGACTTAATGAGAGTGTCAATCTCACCAAAGTGAATTAAGAGGGCTGTTCATACTAGGACAAAAGCAAATCAATCACTTCCTAGTCAAAAAATCAGTCTATGTCCGATCTCATTGCTCTAGGTCATCACGCCTTTTCGGCATCCAAACAAATTCGGAATTCAACAAAACTTAAGGAGAGGTATTACAACACCTAAGGCTACAATCCTACCAAGTTTTGCAAGTCATATGGGAAGGTACATAAATCACGATCCATCACAAAAAAAAAAGTGCAAAAAACTGAAACAAAACTATATAGAAAGGGCCCATTTAAGCATAGAAACACTTATCCAAGGTCAAAACATCAAAAAACAACCATTTCAGATCTCAAATCAATGCATTTGGCTCACAAACAAGACGTCGTAAACCTCAGCAGAATCAAGAATGATTACACTTAGATTGTAGATCAAGACAAGGAACACAATGTGCTATTCGGAATTGAATTCTGCTTACCAGACAAGGAGAAAATCGGATTACAATTTGTAGCAACAAGAAGCTCTCACAATCGATGTCCCATTCTTTTCAAAGCTAATGATGATCTGTTTTCCAAAACTAAGGGTTTTGACTTAAGAGCTAAGGGGAGTTTCCATGGCTATTCAGCCATTTACAAGGTGTGTCGACTCAGAGAGGCTAAGAGGGAATGACATAATATATTACAATTGAGAATCCTCATTAGCAGAACCATTGCTTCTTTTGAAAATGAGCGAGAACAACGAGGTTTGGTGTATTTCCGTCTTGTACGTGTCAGTCCGCTGTGTCCACCAAACAGGGATGCAGACGGCAAAGGCAGAAGAAATGGAATGAGTAAACGTCAAAGTGGACATGAGGGCAGAAAAGCTTAGAAGGATCCATCACACCAAAGCTTATGATGGTTATCCTCAAGTAATTAAGCCAGCGGCTTCAATTCTAGCTGCTTACGCTTTTAGCAGAGTGTGTGAGGGGATTAGTGGCAGACGGCTCAATGTCGAGGGAAAGGCATTGGGGAATATTTCCACTAGTGCAAGTCATGGTCTAATGAGTCATTAGCTTCAGTCGCACTCCTCGTCCAGCTCTGTTGATAGCCTATCTAAAAATTTGATGAGGCAAGCATTTCGGAATGATCTGCAGACAAACAGAAACATCTCTCATGACCAATTCAACACAAAATATGGTGTCCAAGGGAGTTGGTTAATGTGTAGCTCCAAGGAGATGCAACAAAATTGCAATAAAAGTCAAGTAGTAAATCATGCAGGTGTCTATGCTGTCGATCAGGATCAGAAGAATAGTCAAAGAGCAGAAGCAGAAGCTAATTCTTTTTTTTCACACTAAGAGATTTGATGTTGAAGAAGCTGACGAACATGGATTGCGCAGTAATGGCATTTTTTGGAGATAGGCATACCAATATGTCAGCACCTATTAGCCTCCATGAGCAGTTCACTGGTGCCCATTCAACAACTGGGTGAAATAGCGAAAACTCTATAGACAATATGGCCAATATTGCGGCTTGTAAAGAGCTTCTCTTGCTAAAAACCATGATTCGATGGCGGATCCTATGAGCAAAGGTCCATGTATGTAGCAGTTATCGGATCAAGTTCAGATGGCTGCAGATGACGGACATCAATTCGGTATCATAGCCAACACAAACCCTCATTTTCCCTTGGAGAAAAGCTACTCCAGGGCGGGCAGTGATAATCTATCCACATCTTCTCAAAGGTCTTTTGTGCAACAGGCGGTTGAGGTAGAAACTCCATGTAGCAACTATAGTATGCCCAATAGATTGAGTGAAATTATCACCAACAACCAGTTAACATTCCATAGCGCAAGGCATACTACTGCTGTCTGAGTGCGAAACCAATTTCAACGTCGAGAGGATTGTACATAGTTTGTCTACTGTCGAATGCATTTTGCAACCTCAAGATTCATAAATTATTTGATTTAGTTACACACTCAATATATCATATATGTTGGGTGCCAAGTGTCCTCTTCTGCAAATACATTCCTCATGATGCTGCATCTTATCTCAGTTTTCTTGCAGAGATGAGTCAGCTATCTTTGCATTACTCTGATATAAGATGCATTACATCGGCAAAAATTCGAAGAGGGTTGTCTGGGGTGTTGTGGATTGGAGGGCCGCCAAGGCTTGAAAGGAGAGCTGGCCGCATGGGGTGGTGGTGGAGACATCAATCGGACTGAACATATGGAATTTGGTTGTATGCAAAAAAGGGCTAGATTTCTCGCAGGCTTCATGCCGCCACCTCAATTGCATCATTAACAGAACTACTAGTACCACTATCGTAAGCATTGACTTCTGAATCTTTTGGAGGGATCCACCTTGAAAGCCTCAAGTTGCATGTTTTGACTAGAGATATTAGTTTCTAATGGATGGCTGTTACGCCCCCTGTACGCGGAAAGTGGTTATTGGAGGCCCAAAATCGATGAATCTTTAGAGTTGTTTTTTGCTCATTATTGCTCAAAGCACGGGACTCACGGAAGTTCAAAAGCAGACACTCATGAGCATACATAAAAAAAATTCTATTGCTCTTGAAAATGAGATCGTTGTCAAAGGCATCAATAGATCTCTTACAATTGTTGGTGACGAGCTTGAGTATACCATCTCTATGACAAGAAGACATAATTGTTGACCAAAGTGGCTTACAATACACACATGCGCGCGTGCACACACACACATACACACACACAAACACACACACAAAGAGAGAGAGAGAGAGAGAGAGAGAGAGAGAGAGAGAGAGAGAGAGAGAGAGAGAGAGAGAGAGAGAGAGAGAGAGAGAGAGAGAGAGAGAGAGAGAGAAGGTAATACTGATCAGAGGACATAGAATATAAAGTTACATCGACATGTTTTGTGTATGGCAGGGAGGACATATATTCACAAACTGCAAGTTCGTTATCTGCATCCAATTTCCCATGCGCATGCGTTTGCTTGGCGCAACACATAAATGCTACGGGGCAGGGCACGACTTCCGTTTCTCGTAATTTTTTGGAGAGACCACAATGCCAACTCTCCACCATACTTTTGTATACTTTGCACTTTCAATCACGACGTTTCATTGCAAGACGATATGTTTAACTATTCACATTGCTTTTTTGTAGCTTGACTAAAAAATCGGCCTATAGATTGGACAATAAAAAAGTAGCAGTACAACATTGCAGGTTAGTAAAGCACCTCATTTATTATTGCAACTCGTTCATGCTTTATCTATTTGCTTGTTTTAGAAATTTTTGCATTACTTCCTTTGCTTTGGTTTATTTGGATCTCATTTTCAAGACTATACACTTGATGTCGATCAACATCTGCACATGTTAGTTACACACACACTCTTTACATGGGGGTGCTAGACAATGCATGTGATGTATTACAATAGTGAATGCATGTGGTGCATCACAGTAGTGAATTCACCTTGTGCATCTTTACTTTAGCTCTAAATAATTGATACCATACTAGTGTCAAAATAACTGATGTCATACTATATATATCATTGTTTCTCTCGTACCAGGTGTCAGTATGAAGATTACAATCCAAGTATCAATAAGCTAGGGAGCAAACTGCAGCCAACTTGAAACTAGCTTACCGTCCATATGCTAGGTCGTGGTTTAAAATTACTGCATTGTATAAACATTGAAGCATGCAATCTGACATCTGAGAGAGAGAGAGAGAGAGAGAGAGAGAGAGAGAGAGAGAGAGAGAGAGAGAGAGAGAGAGAGAGAGAGAGAGAGAGAGAGAGAAGATTGTTTGCAAGCGTTAAATTAAATCCATTAAAGGGGAATATCCTCCCCTCCCCCTTTGCGGCATCTTTCTTCTCCTTTTGTAGCTTTGCCTTCTTCGCTTGTACCTCCATGTAGATGCATCGACACTATACTCACGTCTGAACTTTGCACCCCCTCTTCATCCCCGTTCGTGACAATCTTTCTATTCAAAATGTTACCTCTTGGAATGCATTGATTGCAAGACATGCCCAACATGGATGTGGCAAGGAAGCTTTGGGCTATTTTACCAATGCAAGGGGAAGGCCTTTTACCAAATGCAATCGCCTATGCTTGCATCTTGAAGACCTTCACATGGATGAGAGAATTCATGATTTCAATTGCTAGTCAAGAGTTGTTGGAAAAACATGTTGTGTTTGGCAATGCTTTGTTCGATATGAGATGGCAACTTTGGTGCCCTTATAAAAGCAGATAAATTAAGTCCTTAGTGAGATTTTTATTTGAAATGCAGTATTTTTGGAACATGTTAATTGCATAGGATATGCCTAGCCTTGTGGCAAGGACTTGAATATAAACTTACAACAAAGAAATTCACATGGCCGTGGAGAGGAATTCAATACTAAATTATCAGAGAGAAATTTAAGTTCATTATCTTGTTTTTAAATACCATGACTATGTACTAGGAAATGGACTATGGCGCAGGGCTTGGCTTCTGTGAGACACTGTGCCACACTATCTATTCTGTTACATTTTTTCTAAATTTTTCTTAGTTCAAAACATTTAACAGTGTTTTTCTTTTTCTTTTGTAGTTCCTCAAAGGTGACATTTTTGCCGTACAAAATGAAGTCACTACTCATAAAGTCGGTGCTCAACCTTGATGGAGACATTGCATGTGCGAAAATGAGGGTTTGATTTCAAAAATGTGTCTCACAATATCTTCTAAGTTTATTATGATTTATCCTTTTTTTTTACAAAAGAATTATTGAGTAATTTACCCATACTATCATATTTACACATTAAATGCTAGGACTAATTTTTACATTACACCAATTGAAACATTCACTACGATTAACATATACTATTTTGATTTATCTGTTTTGTTTACAAAAAACTTATCAAGCAATTTACCCATACTATCATATTTGCACAGTAAATGCTAGGACTATAGTTTACATTACACCAATTAACACATTTACTACCATTAGCTTCTACTATGACAAGGCCAACCAAGCAAGAGTGTATTTCAAATCTTGGAGCTTGGGTTGGCCTTAATTAACTTGTTTCCATTTGCTATCCTTCAATTAAAAATTTCCGACTTTGATTCAAATATAAGGGGAGTCTGCGCGTCGTCGTCGCCTTCATCACCTCTATATTGGGTATGGGGACGCTAACACTCGATCTGCGACCAGGAGCAGGCCTTGGCCCTTTCCTTCTTGGTATGTTTCTCTGAAGATACAGCAAGCTTTCTGTGCCCTTTCTGCGTTTACCATCCTTGTTCTTGCAGGTATGCCCGTTTGCGATGCATTTGCCTATATTGACCAGAATCCGGATACCTTCGATGCTGTCCAAGTAAAGTATCACGATGAGGTAAGTCTGTTATATAATTTGTCACATGCTTGTTTGTTCACACGAGTACCTGCATCAGCTCCATTAGTGGCTAGTGTTTGTGTCTATTCCGTTTAACATTCTCTGATGAACACAACAAAGTTCGTTTGTTTTACTATATTGCACGTGACAAATTCATTTCCAATAATTAAACCCGTGACTCACACGAGAGCTTGTGTTCATGTGCTTGCAGGAACCTCTACTATGTGATTTAGTAGTTAGTTTTCCAAATCATGGTTTTCATTTGCGATTTGAGCCCCGTTCTCAGGTATTTTGGAGTTCTTTGCGTACATGTTGTCCTTTCTTATCGGGAGATTAATGTTGTAATTGTGCCTTCAGAGATTGCGCCTTATCGAGGTTTCTGATGTGCAAAAACTTCAAATGCGATATGCGACTTCTTCGATTGGGTATGTGCTTATGGAGGCACATAGTTTGAACTCCTCATTGTGAATTTGAGCTTAGTCTTTTGTTTTCAGGGGTGCAAATATCGCAGCTACTTTTGTTGCTGTTTATGCTCTCTTTGGGCCAACCTTTCCAGGAACTTACGACATGGATAGATGCACCTATACTCTCTTTTATCCTGTATGAATGACACACATTTAGTTTGATTTTGGTCATGCTTTTTCAATTGATTAAATAGGAGATCGATTTGTGGCTTTTGGTAATCGATGATAGGGTCTCTCTTTTGCTTTTCCAATTCCTGCCCAACATGCTGTAAGCTGTCAAGGTCGGGAAGGTAAACTTGATTTAAAGTAAATACTGATTGACTTTTAAGACTTTCAAAACAAATTCTATAAAAGCTTTCTTTATCTTCTTTGAACAGCTGAGCTGCCTCTGGAGTTTCCAGATGGTACCACGCCTGTGATGTCTCGTGTATGTGTGTATGATAGTTCAACTGGTGGTTGTGGGGTTGGTGTGGGGGTGGGATTATCACTCAAGAAGGCCGTACTTCCACAGCTTCCTGGTGGAAGTTTATACCTTGAAGAAGTGCATGCCAAGGTTTACATTCCTTTCCTTAATCTCATCGACAACTTTTGATGGGTGTATGTTTTGTGCTGAACTCAAGGAATTATCATACAAGCTGTGGGTGATTTTGGTAAACAGTTCTCTAGTTTTATGATTCAAAGTGCTTAGTTGGTTTGTATTTTCAAGTGATTGGTTTATTGGGTTTACTTTGATTTTATTAGCCAAAATGTCATCTTTTGTTATTTTATGCAGCTTGGAAAAGAGCTGTCATTTGCAGGTGGTGGCCAAAAATTGACTTTCGGGTTATCACCTCAGGTTTGCTGTTTACATATGTGCACAAAATGTAGGACGCTTTTAGGTATCTACACATAATTTGTGATGCATGCTATTTATTCAGGTCATATGTGTTCATGGTTGATGTGGCATTTTATTTTATTTTATTTTTCTTTGGGGTCTTTTTGGCAAGGGCGGGGGGGTGGTCAGATGTGCTCTCAGCCTGCTTCCTCTATCCTCCTGGGGCTGCTGTTGCTCCCTCTCCTCACATTTGCTCTTTCTTTATGTGGAGATGTGTGATGACTAGTGGAGGGGTGCTATTGTTTGTTGTGGCCGTTCTTGTATAATTTAGGCAAGGAGGAGCAAGTGTAAACCAGCTGGTTAACTCATGGCAAGAGTGACCTAGTAAATAGCACAAGCTAAGAGACAAACAACAAAACAACTGACAAAACTGACACTTGCATGATCCAAGGGGCGTGTCACAGGAACGGAAGTAAGCACTTAACACTTTTGTACTATTAAAATTAAACTATTATGATGCACAAATTGCATACTATTCAGAGTTGTGATTGAAATTTAATATGCTTGTAGCCAATAGTGGCTATCTTTGACTCGTACTGTATTCCTTCGCGCAAGAGAGGTTCCTTTCTGTATCTACCTTCTTCGAGAATGCCGAAACTAGGTCCTCCTGAAATTTAGTTTTCTTGAGCTTTGTATGAGAGTTTCAAAAGAAAATAGAAAAATTTTGTCGATCCGCACAAATTAGTTGTAGAAGATGGTAACGGAAAGACACTTTTAGACCTTCAATTAGCTCTGTACTATTTTTTATCAACTCATATTGAGTGTTGATCATTATTCCCTGAAACCATTTTCTATTTAGATAACTAACATAGTGTTGAGATTTTTTTTACAAAAGTCTCAAAAAGCCAAAAAAGTGGCTGATTTTTTATAGAACTAGTGTTAACCAAGAACCGCCTTATCACTTTACTCTTAATCTTTCTGTCTTTATGTGCCAATATCTGTTCTGGAACAAGGATCTCCTCGTTTTCTTCCACTTCGGGTTGCTGATCAGGCTCCCCATCTTCGGGCACATCGCCTTTAAAAGGCCTCAGGAGACTCGTGAAAAGCATTGTGAACCCTCCAAGTTTTGGGCAGCTTCAGTCGGAAGGAGACATCATTTATCTTTTCGGAGATCTGGAAAGGTCCGTAGTATTGCATACTAAGCCTTGGAAAAAGCCTCTCCTTTCTCTTTTTCTTTCTCAAGCGTGCCTTCTCAAAACGTAAGAGCACCCAATCGTTTTCCTTCAATTTCAAGTCGCGACGATGGCGTTCTGCTTCCTTTTTCTGTCTTTCCTGAGATATCTGTAAAGCCTTCCGGACCTTGGCAATAGCCGTGTCCAAGTCGTGCGTGTACTCATCAACTTTAAAAATCTTATCTTTCGTGCTTAGGAAGGGTGAAACCTTCGTAGCACCTTCAATAATCTCAAATGGCGCCTTCTGTATAACAGACTTGGACACTCCAAGTCAAGAATCAATCGCGACAACACCAAATAACCACTTCAAAACAATTCACAGATCACAACAGATTTGGACTGGCCCGGCGGAGTTCCCTGCCTAGAGATATTGGCCCCAAAGACTGGCGCCCCTTTCGGTATTTCTTTTTGTATTAATCAATTCAAAGTACAAGAGAGTGGCTCGGGATTCACTCTCAGACTCTGCGTCCAGATGCTCTGAGAAGTGAGGCCCTCACCACTAATTTAAAGGTTACAAGGGATGCCAAAAGCAGAGCCACAAAAGCTTGAAAGCAAAAGCCTGAAAGCAAAAGCTCTTTTTCCTCTGTCATAGAGAGCTTCTGAAAGCAAAAGCAAATTCTCTCTCTCTCTCTCTCTCTCTCTCTCTCTCTCTCTCTCTCAATGAGAGCAAAAGCTGAGATTTGCGTCGCTCAAAAATATCCAAATTTTTTTTTTCCACCTCCGCGATTTTTGGAAATTAGGGTTTGCAAGAATTTTAGGGTTTTTGGCAGAAATTAGGGTTTCTGCTGTCCGTAGCCACGTCATCACTTTGTGACATACCCCCCTCTTGAAAGCATTGTAATCGACCGCGATTACGCCTGCAAAACTGATAAAAGCCATAAACCGTCTTAGCAGACACTGACTGTTAGTACCTACGTACTAGGAACACACATCTAGCACATGTACAAAATCGACAGTCACATCACACGACATCACAGGACATCACCACATCACATAACATTCAACATTCATTCGGATCTTAGACCATGATTTATCGGCAATGTAGCTAGCAATCACATCTAGGTCCAATCGGGACCTCATCAATGTCCGATTGACTAACCCCTATTGCAACCATGTCTATTCGAGATCAAGTAGACCAAAATGCTGCAGTCATTTCGTCTATCAGTTCCTGCACTCAAAAGAAGTCAAGAACAAATCAGTATCATTATCAGGAATTCCATTTCATAAAGTCATCCAGTAGAATACTGTCAACTCTCAGTATCCCTGAAGCTCAAAGAGACATCAGTGACTTTAGTATCAAAATCAAGGCATTTGTTGACAAAGGAGTGGAGTGACTCCCCTCTTGTGCATCCCACTGCACCAGATCTTCGGCCAAGCTGAATTTCTGGGTTCCGTTTGGAGTAGACTATGCTAAACCAAAACATCGAGGTAAAGTTTCACAATCCGAGGAGTATCTGCTAGGTCCTCCTCCTCCATCCACTTCGCATCAAAATGCAGGAAAGTTCTTGAACTTAACCAAGAACCGCCTTCGGACTTTACCTTTCTTCGTATCCGTATGTGCCAAAATCTGTTCAGGAACAAGGGTCTCCTCGTTTTCTTCCACTGCGGGTTGCTCATTAGGCTCCCCATCATCAGGCAGATCACCCTTAATAGGTTTCAGGAGACTCACATGCAATGCATTGTGAATCCTTCAAGTAATTGGCAGTTTCAATCGGAAGGAGACATCATTATCTTTTCAGTAATTTGGAAAGGTCCGTAGTATCGCATACTAAGCTTTGGAAAAAGCCTCTTCTTTCCCTTTTTCTTTCTTAGGCGTGCCTTCTCAAAACGTAAGAGCACCCAATCATCCTCCTTCAGCTTCAAGTCGCGACGATGGCGATCCGTTGCCTTTTTCTGTCGTTCTTGAGACTTCTGCAAAGTCTCGCAAACCTTGGCAAAAGCCGTATCCAAATCTCGCAAATATTCATCCGCTTCAAATATCTAATCTTTCATGCTCAGCAAGGATGGAACCTTCGTAGCACTTTCAACAATCTCAAATGGCGTCTTCCCCGTCGAAGAGTGTATCTTGTTATTGTAGGCAAATTCCACCAAAGGTAAGTTCTTTTCCCATTGAGTCTTCTGATCCGAGATACAAGACTTCAATAAATCTAAAACCACTGAATTGGCAATCTCAGATTGCCCGTCAGTTTGCAAGTGGAACGATGACGAGAACTGCAACCGCATGCCAATGTTCTCCCAAATTGCCTTCCAAAACAAACTCATAAATCTGGGGTCTCTGTCTGAGACAATCGTCTCAGACGTGCCATGTAATTGGAAAATCATCGTGATCATTTTGTGTTCTCGGGAGATCAAAAATGAAATCCATTTCAATATTTTTCCAGGGGCGGGTGGGTATGGGTAAAGGCTGTAACAATTCCTGTGCCTTATGCCTGTCAAACTTGACCTTCTGGCATACTGCGCACAAACTCTTCCACATCCTTTTTGAGTCTCGGCCAAAAGAAATATCTCTCTACCCCTTCATGGTGGTAGCTTCATGGTGGTAGCAATGCCGCGGTGACCCGTAAAAGGTGGATAGTGGCATTCAGTCATAACCTTTTCCCGCAACGGCAACGCACAACATAGTCTTTCTCATCAAGTAGCCTTCCCGAAGGGAGTATCCAGCTACTGTATCCCCATCCCGTATCTGTGTGAAAATATCTGCAAAATCTATATCTGTGGCATACTGATCGGCCATATCCTCGAAGCTCCTATGATGTATCGCGGAAATAGCCAAAACCAACGGCTTCCGAGACAAAGCATCTGCCACCACATTCTTCTGTCCTTGCACATGGACTATCTGGAAGTGAAACTGTGACAAGATGTTCGCCCAACACATCTGCTTTTCCGAAAGCTGCTTCTGTGGCAAGAAGTAGCGCAAACTCTGATGGTCTGTAAAGACAGTAAAATCCGCTCCGAGTAGGTAATGCCGCCACTGAGTAAGAGCATGGATAACCACCAAAAGCTCTTTCTCATAAATCTGTGTTGTCATCTCCGGCCTAGAGAACAATCGGCTCTCGTAAGCAATGACACGGCCTTCTTGCATCAAGACCGCACCCAGACTACGACCATAAGCATCACAAAATACTTCAAATGACTTCTGCAAGTCCGGCAAAGTCAAATCTGGTCCTGTAGTCAATTTCTCTTTCAATGTCTGAAAGGCAGTCACCTCTGTGGATCCCCACGAGAAAGGGACTCCTTTCTGTATCAAGATATGCAAAGGGGAAGCAACCTCTGCAAACTTTCGAATGAACCGTCTGTAGTACGAACACAGTCCCAAGAAGCTTTCAACTTCATGGACATTCTTCAAATCGGGCCAATCACAGATAGTGTCTATCTTGGCCGGATCCATTTGCACTCTTGTTGTTGCTGAGACAAAGTGTCCCAAAAAAATGTATCTCTGAAGCATATGATCTCTGTGTTCTGCTTCATTCTTGGAGAAAACAATGATATCATCAAAGAAAGTGCCAACAAATAGCCTGTACTCTTGAAAAATCCTATCCATCATCCGGTTAAATGTCGCAGGAGCATTGGTTAAGCCAAAAAGCATCACCAAAAACTCAAATAACCCAAAAATCGTCCGAAAGGCTGTCTTGTAGACGTCTCCCGGCGCGATTCGGATCTGATGATATCCACTCTTCAAGTCAATCTTGCTAAAGCACGAGGATCCCTGTAACTTGTCGAGTATATTATCAATCCTAGGAATCGGAAATCTGTGCTTGATGGTGATTTTGTTGAGAGCGCTGTAATCGATACACATTCTCCAAGATCCGTCTTTCTTCAAATCCAACAATAGTGGAGAGCAATACGGTGAAGTACTATGCTGGACAAGACCCTTTTTCAAGAGGTCTTTCACTGGGTTCATAATCTTTTCATTCTGTACTCGGCTCACACGGTAAGGTGGCTGGTTCGATGGCGTGCTTCCAGGTATCAGATCAATGGTTTGATCTTCAGGCCCTCTGAATAGCAATCGGGATGAGTGTGGAGAAAAATCTTGGGGTTCTTTTGATCAGGTCAAAACATATTCAACCTTTATCCATCGTTCAGTTCTCTTCCAAAATAATGAGTAAGAAACTGAAGTTCATCAAGTACAATCTCTAAGCCCTTCATTTATCAAAGTCGCTTTCTCGGCCCGGTAGTCAACCACGGCGTAGCTCTTGTGGTACCAAGGGATCCTGAGTAGAACGTCACTTGCGTGCCCTGAACACCCCTGTCGTTGCAAACGAAGTTTTCCAATGCTCCCCGGGAAGTCAGTGCTTTTCTTTTGCTTTTTGCCGTGCTTTTTGGCTTTCTTTTGCGCGTCAAAAAGCTGAGTAATCCGTGCATCAATCACCTCTTGTAATTCCTTCTCTGTATACTGTTTGTGATCAGAAGGTTTCTTGAGAGCGGGTTTCAGGGGTGGTGTAGTGGTTTTCTGCCATTGTGCATGCACTTCCTGAAAAGAAGTCTCGCTTATATATTTTGCCAATTTCAAATCCTTCGCAAAATTGAGCATCATCTTTGTTGCATCGCCGATCAATTGACGACGCTTCATCTCTCTTTGTTCCACCTGAGTAGGCCGAGGCGGGCCATACTCTCTGTCTGAATCTTCGTTGTGATCCCTACCCGCATGTCCAGATGCAGAGGGAGTCGACTGATCCTTGCGTGAAGCCATAGGTGGCCGCGGAAAAAAAATTGGGGATCGGATTTCCCGTAGAAGAGAAATCCGCCGTGCTCTGATACCATTGTAACAGACTTGGACACTCCAAGTCAAGAATCAATCGCGCAGCACCAAATAACCACTTCAAAACAATTCACAAATCACAATAGATTTGCACTGGCCTGGCGGAGTTTTGTGCCTAGAGATATTGGCCCCAAAGACTGGCGCCCCTTTCGGTATTTCTTTTTGTATTGATCAATTCAAAGTACAAGAGAGTGGCTCGGGATCCACTCTCAGACTCTGCGTCGAGATGCTCTGAGAAGTGAGGCCCTCACCACTAATTTAAAGGTTACAAGGGATGCCAAAAGCAGAGCCCCAAAAGCTTGAAAGCAAAAGCCTGAAAGCAAAAGCTCTTCTCAGAGAGAGCTTGTGAAAGCAAAAGCAAATTCACTCTCTCTCTCAATGAGAGCAAAAGCTGAGATTTGCGTCGCTCAAAAATATCCAATTTTTTTTTTCCCCACCTCCGCGATTTCCGGAAATTAGGGTTTTTGGCGGAAATTAGGGTTTTTGGCGGAAATTAGGGTTTGTAAGAATTTTAGGGTTTTTGGCAGAAATTAGGGTTTTTGTTGTTCGTAGCCACGTCATCAGTTTGTGACACCTTCCCCGTCGAAGAGTGTATCGTGTTATTGTAGGCAAATTCCACCAAAGGTAAATACTTTTCTTATTGAGTCTTCTGATCGAGATGTAAGACTTCAATAAATGTAGTACCACTGAATTGGCAATCTCAGATTGCCTGTCAGTCTGCAGGTGGAAAGATGACGAGAACTGCAACCGCGTGCCAATGTTCTCCCAAATAGCCTTTCAAAACAAACTCGTAAATCTGGGGTCCCTGTCGGAGACAATCGACTCGGGCATGCCATGTAATCTGAAGATCTGGGCCACAAATAGTCTCGCTAAGTGATCCGGCTTGACTGTTTTCTTCACTGGAATGAAATGAGCTTGCTTGCAAAATCTGTCAATAACAGTCCAGATACCATCGTTATCACTTTGTCAGGGTTGTTCTCGTCCGTCGGACGGAACGAGGCGTACGGTGGCGTCCCGTCCGGTCAAGGCGTCCGTTGCGTCCGGTGGTTTTTTAGTGCGTTTGACCGGTTTTTTAGTCCATTGACTGAGCTTTTTTTTGGGAGGTTTTTGGGTTACCTTTTTGCATAAAATCCCTCCCACCTAGCCTAGGATCCCCCCCCCCCCCCCCCCCCCCCCACCTCCCACATGCCTTGAGCCTCCTCTCTCTCTCTCTCTCACGCACACACACATTACTTTGGATTCCATTAGACTCCTCTCTCTCCCTCTCCCTCTCCCTCTCCCTCTCCGTCTCTCTCATTGCTTGATTGTCTCATTGTCTCGTTGCCCATTGTGTCTCATTGTCTTGATTCTCAACTCTTGAGTGTCGGCACTTGGCACTTGCAAGTTGCCTTCTTGTCCAATGTGATAATCAATTGTCTAATTGTCCCAAGTCTAAAATCTAGGGTTAAGAATTGCATGTTTTTATTTTTGAACGTACGTAACCATGTTGTACGACATAAAATTTTCTAGTTCGATGAGTACCATACGTCTTCGTACGTGGACAAAACGTACGTGACCGTACGATACCACCCTGCACTCTGTGTTCTTGGGAGATCAATAATGAAATCCATTGCAATAATTTCCCATGGGCGGGTGGGTATGGGCAAAGACTGTAACAATCCTTGTGCTTTATGCCTATCAAACTTGACCTTCTGGCATACCAAGCAACTGCGCACAAACTCGTCCACATCCTTTTTGATTCTCGGCCAAAAGAAGTATCTCTCTACCCCTTTCAAGGTGGTAGCAATGCCGCAGTGACCCGTAAGAGATGGACAGTGACATTCGGTCATAACCTTTTCCCTCAACGGCTGTGTAACGCACAACATAGTTTTTCTCATGAAGTAGCTATCTTGAATGGAATATCCCGATACTGTCTCCCCATCCCGTATCCGTGTGAAAATGTTTGCAAAATCTGTATCTGTGACATACTGATCGACCATATCCTCGAAGCTCCTATGATGTATCGCAGAAACAGTCAGAACTAACAGCTTCCGAGACAAAGCATCCGCCACCAAATTCTTAACTGTGACAAGATGTTCGCTCACCGCATCTGCTTTTCCAATAGCTTCTTCTGTGACAAGAAGTAGCGTAAACTCTGATAGTCTGTGAAGACAGTAAAATCTGCTCCGAGTAGGTAGTGCCGCCACTTAAGAGCATGGATAATTGCCAAAAACTCTTTCTCATAAATCTGTGCTGTCAAGTCCGGCCTTGAAAACAATCGGCTCTCGTAAGCAATGACATGGCCTTCTTGCATTAAGACCGCACCCAGACTACGACCACAAGCATCACAATATACTTCAAATGACTTCTGCAAGTCCGACAAAGTCAAAACTGGTCCCGTAGTCAATTTCTCTTTCAATGTTTGAAAGGCAGTCACTTTTGTGGGTCCCCACGAGAAAGGTACTCCTTTATGTGTCAAGATATGCAAAGGGGAAGCAATCTCTGTAAACTTTCTAATGAACTGCTTGTAGTACGAACACAAGTCCAAGAAGCTTCTAACTTTCATGGACATTCTTCAAATCGGGCCATCTCTATCTTGGCCGGGTCCATCTACACTCCTGCTGCTAACACAATGTGTGCCAAAAAGTGTATCTCTGGTAGGAAAAATTCACTTTTCTTCGCATTCATCACTAACTTGTGGTCTCGTAACGCCTGAAAGACTTGAAACAAATGTTCTCTATGTTCTGTCTGATCCTTGGAGAAAACAATGATGTCGTCAAAGAAAGTGCCAACAAACAGTCTGTACTCTCGAAAAATCCTTTCCATCATCCGGTTAAATGTAGCAGGAGCATTGGTTAGACCAAAAGGCATCACCAAAAACTCAAATAACCCAAAAGTCGTCCGAAAAGCTGTCTTGTAGACATTTCCCGGCATGATTTGGATCTGACAATATCCGCTCTTCAAATTGATCTTGCTAAAGCACGAGGATCCTTGTAGTTGGTCAAGAATATCATCGATCCTAGGAATCAAAAATTTGTTCTTGATGGTGATTTTGTTGAGAGCTTTATAATCGATGCACATTCTCCAATATCCGTCTTTCTTCAAAACAACACCACTGGAGAGCAATACGGTGAAGTACTAGGTTGGACAAGACCCTTTTCCAAGAGGTCTTTCACTTGGTTCATAATTTCTTCGTTCTGGGCTCGGCTCACACGGTAAGGTGGCCGGTTCGGTGGCGTACTTTCAGGTATCAGATCAATGGTATGATCCTCAGGACGAGCGGGTGATAACTCGCCTAGCAGGCCCTCTTAAAAGAAATCGGCATGAGTGTGGAGAAAATCTTGGCGTTCTTTATCAAGTTCAGACATATTTGTGCTATTCTCATCATTCATCTCTCTCAAGAAGATCGAGTAAACAAACAGACTGGATTTCATTAATTTTGAAATGGCTGAAGCTGATACAATAGGGACAGACTCGCCCTTAAGTTTCACTTCAAGTACAATGGTTCTGCCCTTCGCTGTAGTCAAAGTCGCTTTTCTCACCTGATAGTCGACCACGGCGTTGTTCTTGTGTTACCAGGAAATTCCCAAGAGGACATCACAACCTTCCAAAGGCATTATGTAGAAGTTCTCATGTCCCAAATACCCCTGACAATGCAACCGAAGTTTGCCAATGACAGGTGTAATGGCTACGTCCCTGACGGGTGCCGCTAGAACTGCCTCTGCTAGTGGTCCCATCCAATCAGGTGTGATCTCGAGCCGCGCCGCCAATTCAGGTGAAATGAAGTTGGCCTTGGCTCCTCCATCAAAGAAAATCAGGGCTTCTTGGTCTTTCACTTTGCTTCAAGCTTGGCAAAGTTGTGTACTCTCATCGATCGTGCTTGGGTTAGTACCCATGCAATTTGGAACCACTCCTGCTTTCATCTTGCCTTTTCGTCCACGTTCCTCAGTTGCTTTCGAACCCTCTGGCCTGTCTTCATCCTTGTCGTTCTGTTCTTTCGGTGCCTTTTTAGGGCACTTCGCGGAGATATGCCCAGTTTCCCCGCATCCGAAGCACTTCCCCTCTTTGATGTAGAGTCTCTGGGAAAGAGTAAGCTTGGGTCGTGCATCCTTTTCTTCCTTTTTTGGGTTACTCTTCTTCTTTCTACTTTCATTGTTCGAAGTTTGTTCATTTCTTTGTGTCATGATTTCATTTGTGAAGTAGGTCAAACTGCATGAGTGAATGGAAAAACCCCGTTTCGCATGACTCATCAACTCGTGAATGGAATCTGTCTTTTTCTTTAAGCAGTGATCTCGGATCTCTGTAGGAAGTCCCAAGGTAAACCACTCAATCTGTTCCTTGAACGAGATCTTCTTAAATGAAGAGGTTGGTAGAAAAGAGCTCCAGAATCTCTCGCAATATGCATCCAATGAATCTCTCTTGGTCATTCGAAGATGGTTCCAAGCAGTTTGTCACGTTCGTACTCCCGAGTCAACCAGGAAGAAATAAAAAGCCTTTTTAATTTCAGCCATTTAACTGGCGCTTTCTTGTTCAATAGAAGCGTGGACCACCAAGTTTGAGCATTTCCCCTGAAGTAAGAAGTAGCCCTCCGAATCTTGGAGTGCTCTGAGTAACGCCCTCCAGAAAGCTATGTCAAACTGCTGTATGAGGGCCAAAGCCTTTGAAGCATCTCGAAATCCCGAAAACGTGTCAAATTTAATTGACTGTCCACCTTCTTTGAACTCTCCGACTTTCTTGCTTTTATCTTCCAGAAAGTCATACTGGTTGGCTTTGTAAAAATTCTTCTTCTTTGCATAGAATCTGCGGTTGTCGGAGTCTGAACTATCTGAAGACGAGTCCTTTGTAGAACTGTTCGAAACTGGGCGAGATTTAGACTTCTTTGCCTTTTTCTTGCCCTTTTGCTTTTTGCTTCGCTTTTTGCCTTTTCTGTCTTCTTCGCTCAAATCGGAAGAGCTAGAAGAACTCTCAGAAGAAGAAGAAGAATAAGAACTAGGTAATCCTTTAAACCGCACACGCTTCTGCTTTCTTGCTGAGGCAAAAGTAGACTGACGACCCAAATATCCCGGGAAGTCAGTTCCTTTCTTCTGCTTTTTGTCGTGCTTTTCTGCTTTGTTCTGTGCGTCAAAAAGCTGAGGAATCTGTGCATCAACTATCTCTTCTAATTCCTGCTCAGTAAACATCCTTGGGGTAGGAGGTTTCTTGAGTATTGGTTTGGGGGGTGGTTCTGTGGTTTGCTGCCACTGTGCATACACCTCGTCGAAAGAGGTCTAGGTCATAAATTTTGCAAATTTCGGGTCCTTCACAAAATTTAACATCACCTTTCTTGCGTCATCGATCAGTCGTCGATGCTCCATCTCTTCAAGCTCCGCTGGAGTAGGCTGAGGCGGGCCGTACTTCTCGCGTGAATCTTCTTCGTGATCTCCTCTCGCATCTTCAGATGTAGTGGGAGTCGATTGATCTTTGTCTGAAGCCATAAGTGCCGCGTAAAAAGGATCGGATTTCCCGGTAGAAGAGAAATCGGCTGCGCTCTGATACCACTGTAACAGACTTGGACACTCCAAGTCAAAAATCTACCGCGACACCACAAGAATTCACTTCAAACAGTTCACAGTTCACAGTTCACAATTGATTCGACACTGGCCTGACAGAGTTCCGTGCCTAGAGATGTTGGCCCCAAAGACTGGCGCCCCTTTTGGTATTTCTTTTTGTATTAATTTGTAACTCAAAGTACAAGGGAGTGCTCGGGACTCACTCTTAGACTCTATGTCCAGATGCTCTGAGAAGTGAGAGCCCAACAATTCTTATAAAGAGGTTACAAGGGATGCCCAAATCAGAGCCCCAAAAGCTGTACTAAATCATAAGCCTTTTTTGAAAATAAAGCAAAAGATCTCTCTCTCTCTCTCTCTCTCTCTCTCTGTGATTCTCTTGCATAGAACAAAGCATGTCCTTGCGTAGCTTTCTCCCAAGCATAGCGTAGACTTCTACGTAGCCAAAAAGCAGCCCAAATCTGCCGTACACTGCTGCTGCCACGTGTCAACAGCCCCGAAAAATGCGGGAATCCGTACAGCAAGCCACGTCATTTCTGCGTCGGACAGGCATTCCCGGGAGCAGCCAGTGGGTTGAGTGTGAGTATTGGGCAGCCATGTCACTGAGTTACGACAAAAGCAACAACCAGCCATCGATTTTTCTCTCTCTTTCTGGCAGAAGAGCGAGCAAAAATGTTGCTAAATTGGCTTTATCTTACAGAAAAATAATTCTAAATGAATTATTGGATTTATAAGTGAGAGGGTTTTCTCGCTTGGAACACCAAGGAAAAAATAATTCTAAATGAATTATTGGAATTTTAAGTGAGGGTTTTTCTCACTGGAGACATCCGAGTACAAAGTATTCCTAGTGCGTCATTTAAAGTAATGACGGGAACACTGAGAACGGGAATATCTGTAAGGCCACCAGGAACGGGTACTTCTGATGCGTCACATCGGATGGGTGACAGGGAGCATCGGAAAGAAGTATCCGACCATCCGGGAACGGACATCTCTGATGCGTCATAGGATGGGTGACATAGAGCATCGTGAAGGAGATTGTACCGTAAGTTCGGTAGGAAAGGACTAGGTGATGGGTATTCCTGATGCGTCACAAGGTGGGTGATGGGTGCATCGGAAAGGGAATATCCATAGTCGGGAGGAAATTCCGAACTGTGTTAGAATTGTGTACAAGGAAAAGCAAGCACTTGAATGAAGATGGGTTCAGAGGAAACTTTGAGGAAAAACAGATGCTTACTGAGAAAGCGGGATTGCTTTTCGGGAAAGCAGATGCTTTCCCGCGAGGAAGTCTATGTCTGCATTGCAACTGTGCATGTGATTGCATCCAGGGACGCCTGGGAAGTGCTATAAAAGCATTGTTTTTAACTTATAAGGTTTTATTGAGTTTTTGGGCAGGTTCAGATTATTTTTAAAATACGCCGGCCGTCCACTTAATAAGTGGGCAGCCATCTGATAAATAAGGCAATAGATCAGCCAGCGTTTTCTCTCTCTCTTTTTCTGGAGAAACAAAAAAAAAAAAAAGGAATTTTTTTTTTTGAAAAAAAAAAAAAAAAAACGGCCGCGATCTCTACACGAGCAGCTATTCGTGCCCGTGGCTAGGAGCTATAAAAGCATCACATGCCCTCACTCAGAGAGGAGGACCAATCTTTGCAAGGAGGAGATGCTACTGCAGATTTCATCCATAAAGTAGACGTTGCCAGTGATGTCCGTGGCTGCCCCAAGTGTACCAGATGTCGCCAAGACCCAGTGCGCGAGTTCCCTCGCGAAGAAGTGCCTACGAATCGTGTTTCCATCGCGACAAGTTGCTGTTTTTCTCTGTTTTCAGCCCATAAACGTCGTAGACGGGGCTGATTTACGAGAAGGAACCCGAGAACACACCTCTTTTGTGTGTAGGATTGGAAGAGAGGATTTTTCTATGTAAAGATCTCTTCCGGGGAATTGCTTTTCGAGAACGGAGTTGCGTTTCGAGCGTCGAGACTTTGAAGGTAACGTTTTTCATGTTATGATCTTTGAGTATTTGATTGCAGGTGTACTTCCTCTTCGTGAGGGAGTAGGAGCAGAGGAAGGCATGAGCCTCTGCAGGAGAAAAGCGCTCTGAGGAACTAGAGCCAGATCAGCCCAAGGGTTTCGTACCCGAGTTTGGGAAGAAGATCCACGGATCGGAGAGAGGTAGTCTCTCAAGTTGCGATCCGGAAGTTGGGATTCCTAAGTAAGGACTTCGTGTCCGGGAAAGCAGAGTTGTTCTGCGGGAAGAGGACTCTGGAAAGAGAGTTAGAAAGAGTTGCAGGGATGTCATGCCCTGAGTCTGGAAGGTGAGATCGAGAGGCGAGAACCTTGGTTCTCAAGGATTTGAAATAAGGAATGGAAGTTCCTTGGAATAGGGTTTTGCCTTAGGAATCGGAAGCCTCAGCTTCTGGGAACCATCAAGTCTTATTCTAGAACGAACTTGGTAATACGTTCGGTTCAAGTGCTTGTATAGACTTCTCCTCAGTAATAAAGATACTATTACGGGGGGGGACGAGCCCATCTTCTGGTCCCTAGTACTGTGTCGATCTTCTCACTCTCTATCTCTCTCTCTATTTATTTCTCTCTATATCCTTTGGCTTCAGTAATAAGTGATAAATCCTATTTATCCGAATGTATTTTATATTGTTATGCGCTCCCGTTTGTGACAGTGATATCAGAGCATGGTCTCCTCTCTTTCTCTGTAAAGGAGGACGACTCTGGGAAGATACGGGAAGAAGCCATGACAAGCCAAGAGAGAAGTAAGCAGGCGGAACCTTTAAGTCCTGCAAGGAAAAGCTCGCAGAGTTGGAATTTTTTTTCTCTCTGCAAGAAGTCGACACAAGGCTTGGGATTCTCTAAGAAGGCGACAAGAGTATGATGCTCAAGAACCTAGAGAATCCAAGGAGCGGAATGCTCGAGATTCTTCAGAATCCAGAAAATATCCATGAACGTCAATCCAGAACTATGGCCGTGAAATCCCGTCATTCCGGGAAGGATATGAAGAAGGTCTCTAGACCTAGGAACACTTTCAGTCAAGTTTGATACTTTTGACGGAAGGGAAGATGCCCCGAAAGCTACCGCATTGATTCGACAAGTTTGAAGTTGCCTTTGCAAACGGCAATTTATGAAAAAGCGTCGAAGATGAGGCATATGATTAAACACCTCAAGGGGATTGCAAGTACTTGGTTGTATACCAAAGCTCTGCAAGGAACTTACAACAAGACTTGGATTCAATTCAAGGCTGAATTTTTTTTTACAAATTTTTTTCCTCTATGCTTTGAAGAAGGCATCCAAGAAGATTGGGATCGGTTTGCCCAATAGGAACACGAGTGAGTCAAAGCAAGTAGTGGTTCACTCTTGCCAAGGTAGGTCCATTCTTGATCTTCTCTGAGGAAGGAAAGATGAACAAATTTAACGAAGGACTTTTGCCCGAATTTTGTAAACCCATCTGCAAGATACTTTGCAGCAGATGGTGGAGTCAGCAATAAAAGCTGAAAGTGTACACCTTAGTGTACATAGAATCCAATCCCCGTAGTGGGACGGGAATCATTGAACACAGAAAGTTTGGAGTAAGGGAATTCAATCTAACTCTTGAGTTCTTGAACAGAAGACCCTCGAACTATAAGTGAGAGGGCAGGTTTTCAATCAAAGTTACATCTTTGAGGAAATCATAAAGTGCATTGTGCTTGTTTGCTCTTTTGCACAAGATATGGTTATGTCTAACCTGGACTACCACTCTCAAGTGTTTATGAGAGCGGGATCAAACTGAACCATTGTTTTGTCTTCTGAGATGAATTGGTTTGCTTAACTAGCCGGAAGGTCAACTATTGATCTGGTATCCGGTAATTCTCAAACAGATTATCTGCTACTGCGGGTAGGAAATTATGAAGGAACCATTCTGAGCTTTCAAGCAAAGAAAAGCTTTCATGAAGCTTGAGTACTCTTTAAGCCCACACCCCCTACACGGTAAGGGAAGATATGGTAGTGCTTTTTGCACAAGTGAATGAACACTCTCTTTAGGAGGGAAGGAACAAGCGACGACTACGGCCTGTGCTAGAGGAATCCAAGGATTAAAATCCTAGATTATTTGATGAGCGGGTTTTGCTCTAAGATCGAGCCAAGTGATCGTCAAGATGAGCGTCTTCGCTGTAAGGATTTTACGAAGGGAAGGTAATTTCCCAGGTTCACCGAAACTCTAACACAGCTTAAGAATTATGTACACTTTTGAGTACATGGATAACACACGAAGATGCAGACCTATGCCAAGGAACTCGACGAGAGTTTGTTATACTCTCTTGAGCGCCTTTTTGCGCGCAAGAATATTTCTACACGAGAATCTCTATTTGAGATGTGTTTGGTAGAAGGAATTTGAGTTTCTCTACGGAGAAGAGGTTCTCCGATGGTCGTTGATCATTGAGTACGCTATGTGCCTTTACCATTATAGTAGCAACTTTTGGTTGCGATATATGTTTCTCCATGAGAAGGTCAAGTAGCATTTACACGCTGCTGGAATAAATTCGAACTATTATGTTCGTAAGAATATAGCTCGCCAACCGTTTCAAAATGGTAAGAATTACATATGGGAGAACATCCCTGAGAATCAAAGAAGGTTCGCTCTATTGTGAACCGGGTTTGAACGTACGTTCAGAAAATGCTATGGCTAGAATCCTATCTGCCTGAGATTTTGCAAATCGTCATTGATGCTCGCAAGGTGAATCATTTTTTATGATTTTGTAAGGAAGAGACGCTAATGGGCGTCGGGAAATCACTGCTCGGGAAATCACTGCTGGTGGTAATAACTCGCAGGAGGAAAAGATTGGAAGGAAGTGCCGCCGTGCACAAAGAATCTTCGGATTGGAACCGTCCGCCTACGTTGAGTGACAGCCCGAAACAAGAACCTTCTTTAAGGTGATCGCAAACTTTGTTTGTGAAAGAAAGACATCGAGCTTAATGCTCTATGACTTTGGCATTCCCTATGTGGGAGGACACAAGAGGTTTAATACCCTCTAGACTAACAACGCACTATGTGCAAGGACAGATACCTAGATTGATTTCTCGGAGGATTATTCTTTTCGGATTGAGAAGGTGGAATTGAATTAATAGACTCTGGAATGAGGAAACTTCCGATTTGTTGGAAAGACGCGAATGACGAGTTCTTCCACGGCTCGTAAGTTTGATGATTGGTGAAGGATATCCTCAAGAGGAAGGACATGAATCGGTAAGCTAAGTATTGAATTATTAAATTTTTGAATTTTTGTTTAATTTAATTTTTAAGTTCTCTTTTGAGAAGGACTAGCTCAACTCACCATTGAGCAAGATTTGGAATATTTCCGGTTTCTCCCCGGCAGTTCAGTTGGACCTCTACAGTTGAGGACAACTGTTTATAAGTGAGAGGGATGTTGCTAAATTGGCTTTATCTTACAGAAAAATAATTCTAAATGAATTATTGGATTTATAAGTGAGAGGGTTTTCTCGCTTGGAACACCAAGGAAAAATAATTCTAAATGAAAAAATAATTCTAAATGAATTATTGGAATTTTAAGTGAGAGGGTTTTTCTCACTAGAGACATCCGAGTACAAAGTATTCCTAGTGCGTCATTTAAAGTAATGACGGGAACACTGAGAACGGAAATATCTGTAAGGCCACCAGGAACGGGTACTTCTGATGCGTCACATCGGATGGGTGACAGGGAGCATCGGAAAGAAGTATCCGACCATCCGGAAACGGACATCTCTGATGCTTCATAGGATGGGTGACATAGAGCATCGTGAAGGAGATTGTACCGTAAGTTCGGTAGGAAAGGACTAGGTGATGGGTATTCCTGATGCGTCACAAGGTGGGTGATGGGTGCATCGGAAAGGGAATATTCATAGTCGGGAGGAAATTCCGAACTGTGTTAGAATTGTGTACAAGGAAAAGCAAGCACTTGAATGAAGATGGGTTTAGAGGAAACTTTGAGGAAAAACAGATGCTTACTGAGAAAGCGGGATTGCTTTTCGGGAAAGCAGATGCTTTCGCGCGAGGAAGTCTATGTCTGCATTGCAACTGTGCATGTGATTGCATCCAGGGACGCCTGGGAAGTGCTGTGAAAGCATTGTTTTTAACTTATAAGGTTTTATTGAGTTTTTGGGCAGGTTGAGATTATTTTTAAAATACGCCGGCCGTCCACTTAATAAGTGGGCAGCCATTTGATAAATAAGGCAATAGATCAGCGAGCGTTTTCTCTCTCTCTTTTTCTGGCAGAACAGAAAAAAAAAGGAATTTTTTTTTTTGAAAAAAAAAAAAAAAACGGCTATTCGTGCCCGTGGCTAGGAGCTATAAAAGCATCACATGCCCTCACTCAGAGAGGAGGACCAATCTTTGCAAGGAGGAGATGCTACTGCAGATTTCATCCATAAAGAAGACGTTGCCAGTGATGTCCATGGCTGCCCCAAGTGTACCAGATGTCGCCAAGACCCAGTGCGCGAGTTCCCTTGCGAAGAAGTGCCTACGAATCGTGTTTCCATCGCGACAAGTTGCTGTTTTTCTCTGTTTTCAGCCCATAAACGTCGTAGACGGGGCTGATTTACGAGAAGGAACCCGAGAACACACCTCTTTTGTGTGTAGGATTGGAAGAGAGGATTTTTCTATGTAAAGATCTCTTCCGGGGAATTGCTTTTCGAGAACGGAGTTGCGTTTCGAGCGTCGAGACTTTGAAGGTAACGTTTTTCATGTTATGATCTTTGAGTATTTGATTGCAGGTGTACTTCCTCTTCGTGAGGGAGTAGGAGCAGAGGAAGGCATGAGCCTCTGCAGGAGAAAAGCGCTCTGAGGAACTAGAGCTAGATCAGCCCAAGGGTTTCGTACCCGAGTTTGGGAAGAAGATCCACGGATCGGAGAGAGGTAGTCTCTCAAGTTGCGATCCGGAAGTTGGGATTCCCAAGTAAGGACTTCGTGTCCGGGAAAGCAGAGTTGTTCTGCGGGAAGAGGACTCTGGAAAGAGAGTTAGAAAGAGTTGCATGGATGTCATGCCCTGAGTCTGGAAGGTGAGATCGAGAGGCGAGAACCTTGGTTCTCAAGGATTTGGAATAAGGAACGGAAGTTCCTTGGAATAGGGTTTTGCCCTAGGAATCGGAAGCCTCAGCTTCTGGGAACCATCAAGTCTTATTCTAGAACGAACGTGGTAATACATTCGGTTCAAGTGCTTGTATAGACTTCTCCTCAGTAATAAAGATACTATTACGGGGGGGGGACCAGCCCATCCTCTTGGTCCCAGTACTGTGTCGATCTTCTCACTCTCTATCTCTCTCTCTATTTATTTCTCTCTATATCCTTTGGCTTCAGTAATAAGTGATAAATCCTATTTATCCGAATGTATTTTATATTGTTATGCGCTCCCGTTTGTGACAAAAAAAATAAAAATAAAAAAAATCCGCCGCAATCTCTACGTGGGCAGCTAGCGCTCATCTATCTATTCTTGCCGTGGTCCGGGAGATATAAAAGCATCACACGCCCTCTCTCAGAGGGGGAGTTGCCAGCGTCAGCAAGAGAAGACTCTGCCACCAGAAGACGCAAGAGATCGCGAGACTACAAAGCACGGAGGTCGCTTTTCCAGCTCAAAGTGCGAGAGGTTTCAATTGTGGATTCACCATACAAATTGTTGTCCAATGTTTTTGTGTGTTTGCAGGTGTATTTCCTTTTCACGAGGGAGTAGGAACAGAGGAAGGCATGAGCCTTTAAAGGAGAAAAGCGCTATGAGGAATTATAGCCAGATCAGCCCAAGGGTTTCGTACCCAAGTTTGGGAAGGAGATCCACGGATTGGAGAGAGGTAGTCTCTCGAGATGCGATCAGGAAAGCAGAGTTATTCTGCAGGAAGAGGACCCTGGAAACCGAGTCGAACGAGAGTTGCAAGGATGCTATGCCCTGAGTCTGGAAGGTGAGATCTAGAGGCAAGAACCTTGGTTCTCGAGGATTTGGAATAAGTTGGAATAAGGAACGGAAGTTCCTTGGAATGGGGTTTTGCCGTAGGAATAGGAAGCCGAGGCTTCCGGGAACCATCAAGTCTTATTCTAGAACGAACGTGGTAATACGTTTGGTTCAAGTGCTTGTATAGACTTCTCCTTAGTAATAAAGATACTATTACGGGGGGGGTGACTAGCCCATCTTCTGGTCCCCAGTACTGTGTTGATCTTCTCTCTCTCTCTCTCTCTATTTCTCTCTCTATATACTTTGGCTTCAGTATTAAGTGATAAATTCTATTTATCCGCTGTCTTTCTTTGAAAAGGAGGACGATTCTGGGAAGATACGGGAAGAAGACATGACAAGCCAAGAGAGAAGTAAGCAAGCGGAACCCTAAGCCCTGCAGGAAAAGCTCCCAGACTTGGGATAATTTTTCTCTCCGTAGAAGTCGACACAAGACTTGGGATTCTCTGAGAAGGCGACAAGAGCATGATGCTCAAGAACCTAGAGAATCTAAGGAGCAGAATGCTCAAGAACTTTAGAACCCATAAAATATCCAAGAACATTAATTCAGAACAACCAAGAAAACCCGTCTTTTCGGGAAGGATATGAAGGTCTTTAGACCTTAGAACACTCTGGTCAAGTTTGATACCGAAGGGAAAATTTCTTGAAAGCTACCGCTTTCATTTGATAGTTTGAAGTTGCCTTCGCAAACGGCAATTTCTGAAAAGCGTCAAAGGTGAGGCATGTGACCAAACACCTCAAGGGATTGCAAGTACTTTGTGGTATACCAAATCTTTGCAAGAAACTTACAACAAGACTTGGATTCAATTCAAGGCTGAATTTTTCGAGAAATTTTTTTTGCTCTACGCTTTGAGGAAGGTGTAACAAATCGCTTACGTGTCAAAGCCACTGAAGAACGAAGCCAACATGCAGATCCCGGCCGAGAAGCCAAAACCCTAAGAAGAAGTAGCAGCAGCAGAAGAAGAAGTTTTACAGACTCACAAAGTCTTGACGAGTGGCCTATTTTTAAAGAAGAGTTCCCACCAACTTACGGGACCTCGTCCGATGGGGCCCAAGTGACATAAAGGCATTAAAAATAAAGTAGAACATACTCAAAAGACTTTGCACATCAAAATATGATGACGTGGCACCTGTACGGACGTTTCGGAATTCGCGGCGGATCTGTAGGGAAATCCCGAAATTTTAGGAAATTGATTTTTTGGGGTCAGCTTTTCATATTTGATGCTTTTAGGCTTTGGGCCTTTAAATATGAGCCTTGGGGGCCCTCTCTGGCACTCTTTAGCGCGCAGATTGCAGGAGGTGCTCCCAAGCTGTTGTACTTTGCGAACCAGCAACAATATAAAGAAATATCGAAAGGGGCGCCAAGGTTTGGGGCCAATACTCTCTGGGGTAGAATTTCGCCACTCCGTGTCGCGTGTCGTCTTTCTCTCTCTCTCTCAGTTCAGTTGTTAAGTCTGTTCTTTTCTATTGGCACGTGGTGCCCGCCTTGTGACAATGGTATCAGAGCATCAGGCGTGTGCTTTTTTTGAAAGCATACCGGTCCTACGAAAGAGCAGACAGGGCAAACCAGAGACTTCTGGAATTTATTCGAGATATCTTCACCCTCCAACCCGGACTTATTAGCCACTCCCAGCCTTGCTTCATCGCGCATTGGGCACGCTTTCGTCTTCACCGCTCATGTCTTACAGGGCATAAGCCATTAAGATCACTTGCAAAAGAAGGATCCAAGATTTGTTTCAAGTCATTGTTTTTCTCAGAGGCAGGGCCATGCAAATGTTGCTAGCTAACAGGCAACATACTCCAAGTACTTGGCAAGCTTTCAAGAATTTTTTTTTGCCCGAAGTTATATGGTTTCTGACATCTTCCTTCGGAGTCCAACTTTTGGCAGAGTGGGGTATCCTGAAATGCTTGCCATGGAAACCCTAGCAGATTATATCTTGAAATTTCACGACATCTCCCAATAGATGTCTCTTCACGATCAGATGACCTTGGAGGTCGAGTGCGATTGCTATCTTGGGACTACCATCGGAAACATTGTTTGTCCAAGAGCTGATGGACCATGTTGTGCTTGGGTACTACCCTATGGAATGAACCTAACCCTAATTTTTTGGTGTAGTTTTTAAGATGGAAAGTCAGTCGACTTTTCGAGCTCGACTGATGTCGAGATTGCTTTTTAAGTTTGAATTCTGTTTGAGAACTTGTTTGGTGATCCTATTTGGAATTTGTTTGAAATGGATGGTATCTGTTTTGAACCTGTCTTGGTGCCGATTTGAATTTGTTTGACTTTAATTTTAATACTTGTTTCAATGATTGGTGATTTTACTCCCGGGTGGAGTAGTGAGAAATTATGTTTGAGAATGCTTGTTCATACTCATGGCCCGGACCCTTGTGGTTATTTGTGGGGGGAGTATTGAATGATTGAAAAGTGTTGTTTTTTTACTCATGGCCCGGACCCTTGTGGTTATTTACGGGGGGAGTATTGTTGTTGTGACTCTTGGCCCGGTCCTGGATGGTTATGCGGGAGGAGTATTAAGAAGTCTGAGCAGTGGTTACTCTCAGCACCTCCAAACGACGCAAGCTGCGGTCTGGGGGGGCGTTTGGTTGTAAAAGGCCTCTATATCTCCCGGCCCGGACCTTTTTAGGTTATGCGGGAGGAGTGATGAGGGAGTCGTTGAATATCTCCCGGCCCGAACCTTGTTAGGTTATGCGGGAGGAGTGTTCATCGGCGACTTTCTGTTTCTATGTCCTGTAACATGCATATGTGAGCATTTGTGTTGCATTGTGATGTGCCAACTACTGAATATTCCTGATTGGATGAGATTGCGTGGGTATGTAATTTTAGTGCATCAAGACACCCGTGGAAGATCAGTACGATATGGGTGTGATGGCTAATTTTACTACGTCGGAATATCAAGAGTTCCGATCTGGACGAAAGGAGAAGCTAACTCCTTGATCAAAACAGCCGATAGGAGAAGCTAACTCCTTGATCAAAAGAGCCGAAAGGAGAAGCTAACTCCTTAAATAAAAAGAGCAAACTGAATGTCCCTCGAAATGTCGCTCGGATTTTTTTTTTTTCCCAGCTAACTTGGGTTGTTTTGCAGATATGTTGTAATTGCGGACGATTACTCTCTTTCAAGAAGGGGAGATGTGACAAATTGCTCACGTGTCAAAGCCAGAAGAACGAAGCTAATCTGCAGATCCCGATCGAGAAGCCAAAACCCTAAGAAGAAGCAGAAGAAGAAGAAGAAGAAGAAGAAGAAGTTTTACAGACTCACAAAGTCTTGACGAGTGGCCTATTTTTAAAGAAGAGTTCCCACCAACTTACGGGACCTCGTCCGATGGGGCCCAAGTGACATAAAGGCATTAAAAATAAAGCAGAACATACTCAAAAGACTTTGCACATCAAAATATGATGACGTGGCACCTATACGATGTTCTGGAATTCGCGGCGGATTTTTAGGGAAATCCCAAATTTTAGGAAAGTGATTTTTTGGGGTCAGCTTTTCATATTTGATGCTTTTAGGCTTTGTGCCTTTAAATATGAGCCTTGGGGGCCCTCTCTGGCACTCTTCAGCGCGCAGATTGCAGAGGTGCTCCCGAGCTGTTGTACTTTGCGAACCAGCAGTAATATAAAGAAATACCAAAAGGGGCACCAAGGTTTGGGGCCAATACTCTCTGGGGTAGAATTTCGCCACTCCGTGTCGCGTGTCGTCTCTCTCTCTCTCTCTCTCTCTCTCTCTCTCTCTCTCAGTTCAGTTGTTATTGAAGTGCTAAAAGTCTGTTCAGTCTGTTCTTTTCTATTGGCACGTGGTGCCCGCCTTGTGACAGAAGGCATCCAAGAAGATTGAGATCGGTTTGCCCAATAGGAACACGAGCGAGTCAAAGTAAGTATTGGTTCACTCTTGCCAAGGTAGCTCCACTCTTGATCCTCTCTGAGGAAGAAAAGTTTTGTCAGAAACTGTTGACGTGGAAAGCCTTGAAGAAGGGAGTCAACTTACAGATTCCGACCGAGGGGCCTAAACCCTAAGAAGAACAAGTAACAGAAGAAGAAGTCCTACCAACTTATGGGGACCCCGCATAAAGGAAATAAAGCAGGACCCACACCACACCACACAAGTAACAGAAGAAGTCCTACCAACTTATGGGGACCCCACATAAAGGAAATAAAGCAGGACACACACACACACACACACACACACACACACACACACACACACACAAAAGAAATTGCGTAGTTGCTGATGACGTGGCAGATTTTCAAAAATTACATTGGCTGATATAACCGGCCTATACAACGTAGAGGGCGGTACTATTTCAATTACCTGTTAACTTTACACAGAGCACTGAGAAGGGAAGAGAACACAGTTGCATCCAGCGACTAGAATGTCACTGCGCACACGAGACCGACACCCTGTAGGCCCCAAAGACTGGCGCCCCTTTCGGTATTTCTTTATTCAAATTAAGGTAGACGATCCGATCGCTTAGCACAAGCTTTCACAAAGCTGTCCAAACCTGGCGAGGGCTGAAAACGCAGGTTTTCGACCGGATTTCGACAGCATAACGACGCAAAAACCCCTGTAGGTCAAAAACACCCGTCTAGGACGGATTCCCTCGATATCTGGAAGCTTTCTGGTGAGCTGTCACAGAAATTCAGCGGGCTGTAATTCTCTGTTTTTCACTGCCGGGAGTCCAAAAGCCTGTACACACATCCCAAGGCTCTCACGAGGCTCCCCCGATGTTCCCTTGCAGTTTATGTGCGAAACCCTAAACCTGCAGAAAAACACAGCAGGCTGTAATTCCCTGTTTCGGATCGTTTTTAGCGGAGCGAACACGCCTACGCGTGTCCCAAGGGCTCCCGCACGCAATGGGACAGCTCCCTTGTGAATTGGACGAGTTTTCACGCGAGAAAACTCTCCAAACTCGCAATCTTTCGTGATGGAACTGTGCGTACTTGTGGGGGATTAGCAATTAGCTAATCCGGTTCCTGTTCAGAAGGCTCTTGCCTTGGCAAACACGCATAAACCCCCAGAACTGTACATAGGTCAAATGAGAAGCCCACTAGTGGGGCATAACATATTGTACGTAGGGGAGAAAGAGAGCAGTATGTAGCGTGCGGGGCATCACTCCCGTCACCATACTGTGCATAGAGGGCAAGGTAAGCATTCCATAGCTTCTGTACCTGCTACAATCCACCTGAGGCTGAAAATGGCGCCCCCTTGGTTGATATGCAGCTCGTTTTTGCCTCCCAGAGTGGCAGAATCGCTCACAGGCTGACACGTCGCCCAGTTTCCAAGTTTGGGCTTTCCCTGCTAAAAATATCTCAGCTGGTGCGTCAGTTGACTTGGCAGCAGAGCAATAAAATGTTCCCCTTGTCATTCCAGAGCTGATGACGCGAACACATTTTCCGGCCAAAAATAGCAGTTCCCTAAATTTTAGGAGATGCTTCCATGGCGTTCCTATCGGTCTCCTGACCATCATTGAAGACTACCATTTGACCAACATCTACAATGTGGGTTAATTTATTGGCTCCTTTCAACTTATAAAGTTGCAGTGACTTGACAAGTGGCCCAAATTTCAGTTTGGCGCACACGAGCTTCCATACTCATCAGAATTCAGTGCTAACTGGCCAGGGCTGTCTGACCGACCTAGATCCCCGATGTGAGAAACCCATTTGGCTGTAGCCGTTTCACACTGGCCATGCAATGTCCACTTGCACCTTTTCCAGGGTTTTGGGACAAACAAGTAAAAATAAAATAAATATATCTAATACTTATTTACGGAAGGCAACAGGAAAAATACACCTCCTGGTGACAGCTGATGACGTGGCAGGTTGTACGGATTTCCACGTTTTGCGCTAGCTGATGACGTGGCAGGTTGTACGGATTTCCGTGATTTAAGTTGGCAGCTTTTTGGCATTTCTTTTGGACCAGAAGCTTTTGAGTTTGAAGGCTTTTCATGTAAACTGCTTTTCATAGGCCAAGGGCCTTTAAATATGTGCCAAGGGCTCATTCTTTGGCATGCTTTCTGGAGAAGGTGCAGAGTCTGGAGTATTGGCTTGTACTGTGTTGATGCAATATAAAGAAATACCCAAAGGGACGCCGACATTTGGGGCCGTTACTCTCTGGGGTGGAATTCCGCCACTCCGTGTCGCGTGTCGTCTCTCTTTTCAGTTCAGTTGTTATTGAAGTGCTAAAAGTTTGTTCAGTTTGTTCTTTTCTAATATACGTGGTGTCCGTCTTGTGACAGTGGTATCAGAGCATCAGGCGTGTGCTTTTCTGAAAGCATACCGGTCCTACGAAAGAGCAGACAGAGCAAGATCGCACTTCCAAAGTTCATTGGAAAATTTGGCTTGTGCTCTGACCCTGGACTTACTAGCCACTCCCACCCTTATTACATCGCGCATCGAGCGCGCTCCCCGTCTTCACCGCTCATGTCTTACAGGGCATAAGCCATTAAGATCACTTGCAAGAGAAAGATCCAAGATTTGTTTCAAGTCACTGTTTTTCTCAAAAGCAGTGCCATGCAGACGTTGATGTCTACAACTACCAAGCCACACACTCAAAGGACTGGGCAAGCTTTCAAGAAAATTTTTGCCCGAAGTTGTATGGTTTCTGACATCTTCCTTCGGAGTGCAACTTTTGGCAAAGTGGGGTATTTTGAAATGCTTGCCATGGAAACCCTAGCAGATTATAACTTGAAATTTCTCGACATCTCCCAGTAGATGTCTCTTCACGAGCAGATGACCTTGGAGGTCCAGTGCGATTGCTATCTTGGGACTACCATCGCCGCAAAAGAAACACTGTTTGTCCAAGAGCTGATGGACCATGCTGTGCTCGGCCACGACCCTATGGAATGAACCTAACCCTAATTTTTTGGTGCAGGTTTCAGGATGGAAAGTCAGTCGACTTTTCGAGCTCGATTGATGTCGAGATTGCTTTTTAAGTTTGAAATCTGTTTGAGAACTTGTTTGGTGATCCTGTTTGGAATTTGCTTGAAATGGATGGTATCTGTTTTAAACTTGTCTTGGTGCCGATTTGAATTGTTTGACTCTGGTTTTAATACTCATATTTAAAAGCCCTTGGCCTAAAAAGCAATTATAGTGAAAAGCCTTCAGACTTAAAAGCATCTGGTCCAAAAGCAAAGCCAAAAAGCTGCCAGCGTAAATCATGGAAATCCGTACAACTTGCCACGTCATCAGCCAGCACAAAATGCGGAAATCCGTACAGCCTGCCACATCATCATGTCAGCGCAAATTTCGAAAATCTGCTTGCTGCCCTTAGGGTTAGGGTTAGGGTTTCTGCAGTTTTAGGGTTAGGGTTTCCAGAATTAGGGTTTGCAGATTTTAGGGTTAGGGTTTCCAGAATTAGGGTTTCAGCAGTTAGGGTTTTTGGTAGAAATTAGGGTTAGGGTTTCTGCTCTCGGGCAGCCACGTCATCTGTAAGTTGGCTCCATTCTTTAGGCTTTGACACGTCAGCAGTTTGTTACAGAAGCTAACTCCTTAATCAAAAGAGCCGAGAGGAGAAGCCAACTCCTTGATCAAAAGAGCCGAAAGAAGAAGCTAACTCCTTAACAAAAAGAGCAAACTGATTGTCCCTCTGAATGACCCTCGGAATTTTTTGAGCTAACTTGAGTTGTTTTGTAGATATGCTGTAATCGCAGTCGATTACTCTCTTTCAAGAAGGGGAGATGTCACAAACTGTTGACGTGTCAAAGCCCTGAAGAAGGGAGCCAACTTACAGATACCGGCCGAGGGGCCTAAACCCTAAGAAGAACAAGTAACAGAAGAAGAAGTCCTACCAACTTATGGGGACCCCGTCCGATGGGGCCCCAAGTGACAAAGGAAATAAAGCAGGACCTACACACACACACAAGAAATTGCGTAGCTCATGATGATGTGACAGATTTTTAAAAATTACGATGGCTGATGATGTGGTAGGTTGTACGGATTTTCGCGTTTTACGATGGGTGATGACATGGCATGCTGTACAGATTTCCGTGATTTACGTTGGTAGCTTTTTGGCATTGCTTTTGGACCAGAAGCTTTTGAGTTTGAAGGCTTTTCATGTAAACTGCTTTTCATAGGCCAAGGGTCTTTAAATATGTGCTAAGGGCTCATTCTCTGGCATGCTTCCTGGAGAAGGTGTAGAGTCTGGAGTATCGGCTTGTACTGTGTTGATGCAATATAAAGAAATATCGAAAGGGGCACCAACGTTTGGGGTCAATACTCTTTGGGGTGGACTTCTGCCACTCCGTGTCGCGTGTCGTCTCTCTCTTTCAGTTTAGTTGTTAATGAAGTGCTAAAAGTCTGCATCCGTGAGATACTTTGCCAGGACGGTGGAGTCAGCAGTACAAGCTAAAAGTGTGCACTTTGGTGTAGGAAGAATTTAATCTTGGCAGTAGGATGGGAATTATGAAAAAGAAAACACTACAATTTTGTTCTCTCTCCTCGAAGAATGCATTGTTATCCGGAGAAAGTTTGGAGTAAGGGAATTCAATCTAACTCTTGAGTTTTTGAGACGAAGACCCTCAAACTTTTAAGTGAGAGGGCAAGTCTTTGATCAAAGTTAAATCTTTGAGGAACTCATCAACTGCGTATTGCTTTTATGCACGAGATATGCATGTGTCTAACCGGGACTAATCACTCTCGAGTATTTATGAGAGTATGATCAAGTTGGAACATCGTTCTATGAGATGAACTGGTTTGTAAACATCCAGAGGTCAATAATTGATATGATATCTGGTAGTTCTCCAACAAATTACCTGCTATTGCGGATAGGACGGCAGAAAAGAAGGAATCATTCCGAGATTTCAAGCAGAGTAAAAGCTTTCGCTAAGCTTGAAGCCTAAACCAATTAATAGAAGCTATGGTAGTGCTTTTCGCACCAGTGAACGGCCTGTGGCTCGAGGAATCCAAGGATTGAAATCCTAGTTTATTTGATGAGGGGGTTTTGCTCTAAGATCGAGCCAAGGGATCGTCAGGTTGAGCGACTTCGCTCTAAGGATCTTACGATGGAAACTTAATTTCCCAGGGGTCACCAAAACTCTAACACAACTTAAGAATTATGTATACCTTTGAATACATGGATAACACACGAAGATGCCAAGGAACTGGACGGGAGTTTGTTATACTCTCTTAAGCGCCTTTTTGCGCGCAAGGATATTCTGACACGAGAATCTCTATTTGAGATGTGTTTGGTAGAAGAAATTTGAGTTTCTCTACGGAGAAGAGATTTTCTAATGGTCGTTGATCATCGAGTACGCTATGTGCTTTTACCATTACAATAGCAACTTTTGGTTGCGGTATATGTTTCTCCATGAGCAGGTCAAGTAGCATTTACACGCTGCTGGAATAAATTCGAACTATTATGTTCGTAAGGGTATAATTCGCCAACCGTTTCAAAATGGTAAGAATTACATATGGGAGAATATCCCTGAGAATCAAAGAGGGTTCGCTCTGTTGTGAACCGGGTTTGAACATACATTTAGAAAATGCTATGGCTAGAATCCTATCTGCCTGAGATTTTGTAAGTCGTCATTGATGCTTGCAAGATGAATCATTTTTTATGATTTTGTAAGGAAGAGACGCTAATGGGCATCGAGGAAACACTGCTAGTGGTAATAACTCGCAGGAGAAAACGATGGGAAAGGAGTGCCGCCATGCACAAGGGATCTTCGGATAAGAAGAATTGGCCTACCCAAAGCAACGGCCCGGAACAAGAACCTTCTTTAAGGTAATCGCAGACTCTATTTGTGAAAGAAAAGACATCGAGATTAATGCTCTATGACTTGGGCATTCCCTATGTGGGAGGACACAAGAGGTTTAATACCCTTTGGACTAACAACGCAGGATTATTGTCACAAACTGGTGACGTGGCGTACACACATGCAAACACCCTTTAGCATGGACAGCCCTGGCAGAACATCCAGCTGGCTGTTGCAAAAATTCCGGGCGGAATGCTGACGTGGCCTGTCCGTAAAATCCGGCGCCAATTGCGGAGAGTTGACGTGGCAACAACGTACGGAAAACTTGCTTTATGGCGCAGCTTTTTGGCATTGCTTTTTCTACGCAAGAGATGAGAGAGAGAAGCTCTTGCTTTATTTTGGGGCGAGAGAGAGAGAGAGTGAGAGAGAGAGAGAGAGAGAGAGAGAGAGAGAGAGAGAGAGAGAGAGAGAGAGAGAGAGAGACTCCTTTTTGCTTTATTTTTTTTAAAGCTTTTGAGTCTACCAGCTTTTGGGGCTATGCTTTTAGCATCCCTTGTAATCATTAAATATGTGGGTAGGCCTCTCACAACACAGAGAGCATCTGGACGTAGAGTCTGAGTGTGAGCGCCTGCCTACACTCTTGTACTTTGAACACAGATTAATACAAAAAGAAATACGGAAAGGGACGCCAGTCTTTGGGGCCAATATCTCCAGGCACGGAACTCCGCCGGGCCAGTGTCGAATCAATTGTGAACTGTGATGTCACGTGACACATCCAACCCTATGTGTCCGTGGACAAGATACAGCATGACAAGGGTTCAGTCAGTCAAGTCAGTCTAGAATAGGAAGTGATCTGGCACTTTTGTAGTCTGTTCGCAGACCGTGCATGACCAGTCACTTAGTGTAGATGCATATCCTCTGGTTGCAAACAGCATGATCATAAGCATTCCCATCAGAATCCATCAGAATCCTTTAGGGGAATTTTCCAGTGCATTTAGCGTATTTTCCCTATTTTTGACATTTTTCACTTATTATTTTTAAGTGACTTTTGTTGGAAAGTAGGTGGGGAAAATTGAGTAAGTTTGTATAAATAAAAACCTAGCTCTAGCACTTTCTGGCTGAAGAGGTAGTAGGGGCTCCACCGCTCAACAAGCAACTTCTCAAGCAAGAACCCCTTGGGGGCGTTTCCCTCAAGCAGAGAACATCAGCCCCTCGGCGTTTTCCATCAAGATGATCATCACCCACACCCCCCCCCCCCCCCCACAGCATTGGCGTTTCCAGAATTGCAGCCCTAGCATTTTTGGAGCCAGATCGCCCATTCAGTCCTAGCGTTTTCAGCACCCCACAGCAGCAAATAAGCACCGACAATTTCAGCCCTAAAGACCTGCAGTTTCAGCCCCCAAATCAGCGTTTTTTCAGCAGCAGAAAT
This sequence comes from Adiantum capillus-veneris, assembly GCF_014529385.1. Lineage (NCBI taxonomy): Eukaryota > Viridiplantae > Streptophyta > Polypodiopsida > Polypodiales > Pteridaceae > Adiantum > Adiantum capillus-veneris. The sequence continues at coordinate 91,627,495 of NC_140943.1, read as the reverse complement.
CAACCCCAATTCAGCGTTTTGATTTGCAGCAGATTTCAGCCCATAGCGTTTTTGGGCAGCAGATAAGGAGTAGCAGAGCCCTTAGATCGGTCTCACCATCTCCGTCGTCGTCATTGATCTAGCCTAGACTTGCATCAGTCACATGCATTCAGTTTGTACCAGTTTGTGCAATCAATAGTAGACCACTCTCGCCGACGAGAGTGGGGCCTTTGGAGGAGGGTTTTACAACGTCTCTGGTGTCGTATTCTCTTCTCTCTATATCTCTCAGTCTCATACACTTGCATGCACAGTGTCCATTCACTTTGTTTGTGATCATTGCACTCTCTCATTAAGAACGGAAGTCTCATTAAGAACGGAAGGCTCTCCCTTCCATAAGAACAAAAGGAACCTTGAGCACAGTTCAAAACACTCATCTTGAGCAAAGTTCAAACATTCATTCCGCTGCACCTAACATTGGTATCAGAGCTTTGACAGTGTTCTGTATCACTCAAGGAAAGAACCACAAGAACCACATAATTTTTTTTGCTTGTTGCGATCGCACATAACCCAAGTCCTCTTGGGCGTGCCGATTCCTAATCGTGTTTTTGAAGAGTGACAGGAAACCCAAGAAAGAAGGGCTTGTCCAGCCTCCTCTTGTGTCTCTTTTCACTCATTGAGAGCGGACCGTGCACTTAGCGGCCCACCAATCGACGTGAGGTGGGAAAAAGCAACCTAGGTGTGAGCGCAAGGCCGCCAAGGGGTGCACCCGCAGAGAAGAGCAGAACCCGGGTGAAGAGAAGATCCTTCTCGAACACAGATTGCAAGCGAAAGAAAACCCTCAAGAACCTCAAGACCCTCAAGAACCCAAGTTCCTCGTGAACTTAAGAACCCAAGACCCGCAAGAACCCAAGTTCCTCGTGAACTTAAGAACCCAAGATCACATTGTATGGTCATCACTCGAAGCGGAATAGATACTTCGCTTAGAGGTGATGAGCATGAGAGAGGCGAAGAATTTTCACCATGTGGAGGTTTTTCCGACCCTCCCCCTTCCCCATCTTCGTCAAGGATTGCACTAACTCCTATGGAGGCTTTTGACAAGATGGTGATGGACATGAAGTTAGAACGCGAAGGAAGACACGCAGAAAGAAAAGCAGAAATGGATCGCAGACACGTAGAAAGCAAAGCAGAAAGAGAAGCAAAAAGAAAGGCAGCCAAAGCAAGACAAGAACAGAGCGACCGTCACATGCAAGAGTTCTTGCGACTCTTTTCTCAAGTGAAGGCACAGATGCAAGAGATTCTGGAGACGGAGACTCTCTCAATCTCTTCTTCTCCAAAGCATTATACACAGGATTTGCATGATGATAAGCATGATGATTTGAATGATAATGATGAGCATGATGATCTAGATGACCTTGACAAGCATGATGATTTGCATGATCAATATGTGATTTCTCACAAGCATGATGAGTTGCATGAAGAAGATGTGATTGTTCACAAGGAGGATGTGTTAGTTGATGCTTTTTCTAGCGAAGTTAACCTCGTTGCAGATTCGATCAATTACGAAGGATCGATCTTGGCTCTCGAGCCGAGGTCCTTAGCACCCCTTCAAGAAGAATCGATCTTGGCTCTCGAGCCCAGGTCCAAAGAACCCTGACAGGAAGTATTATGTGTTCGCATGATTGATACACACGCATTGTTCGAGTGTTTCATTCGTGATCGTTGCTTGTATTTTAGTCAGTGTCTTTATGTGATCCCTTTTCCTAGGCATGACATATTGTACGTTGAGCACGTTTCATTCATGAATGAGCATGAATGTATGCGGATTGTTCATGAAGTACGTATATAAGGAAGTCACATTCCATGTCTCTTCCTTGGCATGACACATTGGTAGAAAGAGCACATGAAAGTATGAGCACCAAGCATCGGCATTTCCATTGTGTTTTGCCACAGTTATTTGCTTTCAATCATAAGAGAGATTCGATCTCATTGTTTGCGTGTGTGGTGAACGGTTTAGCACTCTGTCTATTTGTTCATCTATATTACATGCACAGTCTTTGAGGAAGACAAGATTTTTTCCACTCACTTTACATGGAATGGGTATGTTCATGGTTTTGTATTGGAAACGGTTTCAGGAATTTTCAGCCATGGAGATTCTTGAAGAAGAAAGAAGCATGACTCTAGACGAAGTTGAAGCAATGAAGGAGCCGCAGAAGACTTTGTCGCTTTCGGCGCGGCCCAAAGAAGCAAGCGTTGCAGACCTTTATGAAGTTCAACTACCACACGACCCACACATCCGAGTAGGCTGGCGAAGAGTCCTTTCCAGGAGTCCGTGGACAAGCTACAGCACGACAAGGGTTCAGTCAGTCAAGTCAGTTTAGAATAGGAAGTGATTTGGCACTTTTGTGAGTCTGTTCGCAGACCGTGCATGACCAGTCACTTAGTGTAGATGCATATCCTCTGGTTGCAAACAGCATGATCATAAGCATTCCCATCAGAATCCTTCAGGGGAATTTTCTAGCCTATTTTCCCTATTTTTGACATTTTTCACTTATTATTTTTAAGTGACTTTTGTTGGAAAGTAGGTAGGGAAAATTGAGTAAGTTTGTATAAATAAAAACCTAGCGCTAGCACTTTCTGGCAGAAGAGGCAGTAGGAGCTCCACCGCTCAACATGCAACTTCTCAAGCAAGAACCCCTTGGGGGCGTTTCCCTCAAGCAGAGAACATCAGCCCCTTGGCATTTTTCATCAAGATGATCATCGCCCACACACCCCCAGCATTGGCGTTTTCAGAATTGCAGCCCTAGCATTTTTGGAGCCAGATCGCCCATTCAGTCCTAGCGTTTTCAGCACCCAGGTAAGCACCGACAATTTCAGCCCTAAAGACCTGCAGTTTCAGCCCCCAAATCTGTGTTTTTTCAGCAGCAGAAATCAGCCCCAATTCAGCGTTTTGATTTGCAGCAGATTTCAGCCCATAGCGTTGTTGGACAGCTGATAAAGAGTAGCATATTTCAACCCTTAGATCGGTCTCGCCATCTCCGTCGTCGTCATCATCGATCTAGGCATCAGTCACATGCATTCAGTTCGTACCAGTTTGTGCAATCAATAGTAGACCACTCTCGCCGCCGAGAGTGGGGCCTTCGGAGGAGGGTTTTACAACTTCTCTGGTGTTGTATTCTCTTCTCTCTCTATCTCTCAGTCTCATACACTTGCATGCACAATGTCCATTCACTTTGTTTGTGATCATTGCACTCTCTCATTAAGAACGGAAGGCTCTCCCTTCCATAAGAACGAAAGGAACCTTGAGCACAGTTCGGAGCACTCATCTTGAGCAAAGTTCAAAACATTCATTCCGCTGCACCTAACATGTGAACTGTTTTGAAGTGATTATTTGTGGTGTCACTGTAGATTCTCGACTTGGAGTGTCCAAGTCTGTTACGGTGGTCTCAGAGCGCGGCCAATTTCTCTTTTACGAGAAATTCGATCCTTTTTACCCGGCACCTATGGCTTTAGGCAAAGATCGGTTGACTTCTCTGCATCCGGAGATGCGGGAAGAGATCACAACGAAGATTCACGCGGGTACGGCCCGCCTCTGCCTACTCCGGCGGAGCTTCAAGAGATGGAGCATCGACAATTAATCGACGATGCAACAAAGATGATGCTTAATTTTGCGAAGGATCCAAAATTTGCAAAATATATGAGTCAGACTTCTTTCGATGAGGTGCGCACTCTGTGGTGGAAGACCACAAAACCACCCCGCAAACCTGCTCTCAAGAAACCTCCTACTCCCAGGAAGTATACAGAGCAAGATTAAAAGAGGTGGTTGATGCACGAATTGTTCAGCTTTTTGACGCGCAGAACAAAGCTAAGAAGCACGACAAAAAGCAGAAGAAAGGAACTGACTTGTCGGGTTATTTGGATCGTCAGTCTATATTTGAAAAGGCAAAGAAACAGAAGTATCATGTTCGATTTGAAGGAGTACCCAGTTCTTCTTCTTCTTCTTCTTCTTTTGACAGTTCTTCTATCTCATCTGACTCGAGCGAAGAAGACAGAAAAGTCGAAAAGCGAAGCAAAAAGCAAAGCTTTGGAAAGGGCAAGAAAAAGGCAAAGAAGTCTAAATCACGCCCCATGGTTGACAGTTCTACAGAGGACTCGTCTAGTTCGGACTTTGATGATAGCAGCTTTTATGCAAAGAAGAATAATTTTTATTAAGCCAACCAGTATGACTTTCTGGAAGACAAAAGTAAGAAAGTCTGAGAGTTTAAGGAAGGTGGACAGTCAATTAAATTTGACACGTTTTTTGGTTATAGAGATGCTTCGAAGGCTTTGTCTTTTGTACAGCAGTTTGACATAGCTTTCTCAGGAGAGCGTTACTCAGAGCACTCTAAGATTCAGAGAGCTTCCTCTTACTTTAAGGGGAATGCTCGAACTTGGTGGTCCACGCTTCTATTAAACAAGATAGCGTGAGTTAAATGACTGAAATTGAAGAGGCTTTTTATTTCTTCTTGGCTGACTTGAGAGTACGAACGTGACATACGAATTGCTTGGAACCATCTTCGGATGACCAAGAAGGATAAGTGGACGCTTATTGTGAGAGATTCTAGAGCTCTTTTCTACCCGCCTCTTCATTTAAGAAAATCTTGTTCGAGGAACAGATTGAGCGGTTTACATTGGGTCTTCCTACAGAGATCCGAGATCACTGCTTGGAACAAAAGTCAGCTTCCATTCAGGAGTTGATGAGTCATGCGAAACGGGGTTTTGCCATTCACTCAGGTAGTTTGACCTACCCCACAGATGAAATCATGACGCAAAAGACTGAACAAACTTCGACAAATGAAATTAGAAAGAGGAAGAGAAATCCAGATAAGAAAGAGAAGGATGCACGATCCAAACTCACTCCTCAAGACAGTGCTTGCTACATCAAGGAGGGGAAGTCCTTTGGATGCGGAAAAACTGGGCATATCTTCGCGAAGTGCCCTAATAAGGCACAGAAAGAACAGCATGACAAGGACGATGAGAGGCCTGAGAGTTCGAGAGCAGCTGAGGAACCTGGAAGAAAAGGCAAGATGAAAACATGACTGGTTCCAGATTGCGTGGGCACCGATCTGAGCACGATAAATGAGAGTATAGAACTTTGCCGAGCTTGGGGCAAAGTGAAAGACCAAGAAGCCCTGATCTTCTTTGATGGAGGAGCCAAGGCAAAATTCATTTCACTGGAATTGGCGGTGCAGCTCGAGATCGCTCTTGATTGGATGGGACCACTTGTAGAAGCAGTTCTAGCAGCACCCGGTAGGGACGTAGCCATTACACCTGTCATTGGCAAACTTTGGTTACATTGTCACGGGTATTTGGGGCATGAGGACTTCTACATAATGCCTTTAGGTTGTGATGTTCTCTTGGGAATTCCTTGGTACCACAAGAACAATGCCGTGGTCGACTATCGGGCGAGGAAAGCGACATTGACCACAGAGAAGGGCAGAACCATTGTACTCGATGTAAAACTTAAGAGCGAGCCTGTCCCTATTGTATCGGCTTCGGCCATTTCTAAATTAATGAAATCCAGTCTGTTTGTTTACTCGATCCTTTTGAAAGAGTTGAGTGAAGAGGATAGGACAAATATATCTGAACTTGATAAAGAACGCCAAGATTTTCTCCACTCATGCCGATTGCTTCTCAAAGGGCCTGCCAAGCGAGTTACCACCCGCTCGTCTCGAAGATCATACCATTGATCTGGTACTTGGAAGCATGCTACCAAACCGGCCACCTTACCGTGTGAGCCGAGCCCAAAACGAAGAGATTATGAACCAAGTGAAAGACCTCTTGGCAAAAGGGTCTTGTCCAGCCTAGTACTTTACCGTATTGCTCTCTAGTGTTGTTGGTTTTGAAGAAAGACGGATCTTGGAGAATGTGCATCGCTTATAGAGCTCTCAACAAAATCACCATCAAGAACAGATTTTGGATTCCTAGGATTGATGATATACTTGACAGATTACAGGGATCCTCGTGCTTTAGCAGGATCGATTTGAAGAGTGGATATCTTCAGATCCGACTCGCGCCGGGAGACGTCTACAAGAGAGCCTTTGGGACGACTTTTGGGTTATTTGAGTTTTTGGTGATGCCTTTTGGCTTAACCAATGCTCCAGCAACATTTAACCGGATGATGGACAGGATTTTTCGAGAGTATAGACTTTTTGTTGGCACTTTCTTTGACGACATCATTGTTTTCTCCAAGGATGAGGCAGAACATAAGAGTACATCTGCTTCAAGTCTTTCAGCATTACGAGATCACAAGTTAGTGATTAATGCGAAGAAAAGTGAATTTTTCCTACCAGAGATACCCTTTTTAGGACACATTGTCTCAACAAACAGGAGTGCAGATGGATCCGGCCAAGATAGAGACTATCCGTGATTAGCCCGATTTGAAGAATGTCCATGAAGTTAGAAGATTCTCGAGATTGTGCTCGTACTACAGGCGGTTCATTAGAAAGTTTGCAGAGGTTGCTTCCCCTTTGCATGCCTTGACACAGAAAGAAGTCCCTTTCTCGTGGGGACCCATAAAGGTGATTGCCTTTCAGACACTGAAAGAGAAATTGACTACGGGACCAGTTTTGACTTTGCCGGATTTGTAGAAGTCATTTGAAGTATATTGTGATGCTTGTGGTCGTAGTCTGGGTGCGGTCTTAATGCAAGAAGGCCATGTCATTGCTTATGAGAGCCGATTGTTCTCAAGGCCTGAATTGACAACACAGATTTATGAGAAAGAGCTTTTGGCGGTTATCGATGCTCTTACTCAGTGGGCGGCATTATCTACTCGGAGCGGATTTTACTGTCTTTACAGACCATCAGAGTTTACGCTACTTCTTGTCACAGAAGAAGCTATCAGAAAAGCAGATGCGGTGGGCGAACATCTTGTCACAGTTTCACTTCCAGATTGTCTATGTTCAGGGACATAAGAATTTGGTGGCAGATGCTTTGTCTCGGAAGCCGTTAGTAATGGCTATTTCCGCGATACATCAAAGAGACTTCGAGGATATGGTCGATCAATATGCCACGGATAGAGATTTTGCAGACATTTTCACACGGATACGGGATGGGGAAACAGTATCGGGATATTCCATTCGGGATGGTTACTTGATGAGGAAAACCATGTTGTGCGTTACACAGGCGTTGAGGGAAAAGGTTACTACCAAATGCCATTGTCCGCCTTTTACGGGTCACCGCGACATTGCTGGTCGAGAGATACTTCTTTTGGCCGAGACTCAAGAAGGATGTGGACGAGTTGTGCACAGGTTGGTATGCCAGAAGGTCAAGTTTGACAGGCATAAAGCACAGGGATTGTTACAGCCTTTGCCCATACCCACCCGCCCCTGGGAAAGTATTGCAATGGATTTCATTTTTGATCTCCCGAGAACACCATGGCATGCCTGAGACGATTGTCTCCGACAGGGACTCCAGGTTTACGAGTTTGTTTTGGAAGGCAATTTGGGAGAACATAGGCACGCGGTTGCAGTTCTCGTCATCTTTCTACCCGCAGACTGACGGGCAATCTGAGATTGCCAATTCAGTGGTTTTAGATTTATTGAAGTCCTACATTTTAGATCAGAAGACTCAATGGGAAAAGTATCTACCTTTGGTGGAATTTGCCTACAACAACACGATACACTCTTTGACGGGGAAGGCACTATTTGAGATTATTGAAGGTGCTGCGAAGGTTCCACCCTTCTTAAGCACGAAAGATAAGATTTTTGAAGCCGATGAGTATACGCGCGACTTGGACACGGCTTTTACCAAGGTCTGTGAGGCAGAATTCTCAGGAAAGACAGAAAAAGGCAGCGGATTGCCATCGTCGCGATTTGAAATTGAAGGAGAATGATTGGGTGCTCTTACGTTTTGAGAAGGCAAGCCTGAGAAAGAAGAAGGGAAAGGAGAGGCTTTTTCCAAAGCTTAGTATGAGATACTATGGACCTTTCCAGATCTCCGAAAAGATCAATGATGTCTCCTTCTGACTGAAACTGCCTGACACTTGGAGGATTCACAATGCATTTCGTGCGAGTCTCTTGAAACCTTTTAAAGGTGATGTGCCCGAAGATGGGGGAGCCTGATGAGCAACTCGAAGTGGAAGAAAACAAGGAGATCCTTGTTTCGGAACAGATTTTGGCACATAAGGATAGAAAGAATAAGGGTAAAGTCAGAAGGCGGTTCTTGGTTAAATTCAAGAACTATCCTGCATTGGATGCGAAGTGGATGGAGGAGGAGGACCTAGCAGATATTCCTCAGATTGTGAAACTTTATCTTGAAGCTTTAGGTTTAGCATAGTCTACTCCAAATAGAACCCCAAATTTAGCTTGGCCGGAGATCTAGTGCAGTGGGTTACACAAGAGGGGAGTTACTTCGCTCCTTTATCAACAGATGCTTTGATTTTAGAATACTAGAGTCATTGATGTCTCTTTGAGCTTCAGGGATACTGAGAGCTGACATTATTCTGCTATATGACTTTATGAAATGGAATTCCCGAATATAAAACTGATTTGTTCTTGACTTGTTTTTAAGTGCTGGAACTGATAGACGAAATGACTATAACATTTTGGTCTCAATGATCTCGATAGACATGGTTGCAATAGGGGTTAGTCAATCGGGTATCTATGAGATCCTGAGTGGATCTAGATGCAATTGCTAACTGCATTGCCGATAAATCATGATCTAAGATCTGAATGAATGTTGAATGTGATTTGTCATGTGATGTCCTGTGATGTCAAGTGATGTCCTGTGATGTCATGTGATGTGACTGTCGATTGGTACATGTGCTAGATGTGTGTTCCTAGTGCGTCGGTACTAACAGTGAGTGTCTTCTAAGACAATTTATGGCCTCTGTCTGTTTTGCAGGCGTAATCGAGGGCGATTACAATGCTTTCAAGGGGGGGGGTATTTCACAAACTGGTGATGTGGCGTACACACATGCAAACACCCCTTGGCATGGATAGCCCTTCTAGAACATCTGGCTGGCTGCTGCAGAAATTCCGGGCGAAATGTTGACGTGGCATGCTGACGTGGCCTGTCCATAAAATCCGGCCCCAATTGCGGAGAGCTGACGTAGGAGCAACGTACGGAAAACTTGCTTTATGGTGCAGCTCTTGGGCATTGCTTTTTCTACACAAGAGATGAGAGAGAGAGAGAGAGAGAGAGAGAGAGAGAGAGAGAGAGAGAGAGAGAGAGAGAGAGAGAGAGAGAGAGAGAGAGAAAAACTCCTTTTTGCTTTATTTTTTTTAAAGCTTTTGAGTTTACCAGCTTTTGGGGCTCTGCTTTTAGCATCCCTTGTAATCTTTAAACATGTGGGTAGGCCTCTCACAACACAAAGAGCATCTGGACGTAGAGTCTGAGTGTGAGCGCCTGCCTACACTCTTGTACTTTGAACACAGATTAATACAAAAAGAAATACCGAAAGGGGCGCCAGTCTTTGGGGCCAATATCTCTAGGCACGGAACTCCGCCGGGCCAGTGTCGAATCAATTGTGAACTGTGAACTATTTTGAAGTGATTATTTGTGGTGTCGCGATAGATTCTCGACTTGGGAGTGTCCAAGTCTGTTACAATTATGCGCAAGGACAGATACCTAGATTGATTTCTAGGAGGATTATTCTTCTCGAGGTTGAGAAGGCGAACGTGAGTTAACAGATTCTTGGATGAGGAAACTTTTGATTTGTTGGACAGATGCGAATGACGAGTTCTTACATGGCTCGTAAGTTTGATGATTGGTCGAGGTACTAGAGGAACGACATAAACCGGTAAGGTAAGTATTGAATTATTGAATTTTTGTTTAATTTAATTTTTAAGTTCTCTTTTGAGAAAGGACTAGCTCAACTCACCATTGAGCAAAATTTGGAATCTTTTTGGTTTCTCTTCAGGTAGTTCAGTTGGACCTCTACAGTTGAGGACAACTGTTTATAAGTGAGAGGGATGTTGTTAAATTGGCTTTATTTGACATAAAAATAATTCTAAATGAATTATTGGATTTAGAAGTGAGTGGGTTTTTCTCGCTTGGAACACCAAGAAAAATAATTCTAAATGAATTATTGGAATTTTAAGTGAGAGGGTTTTTCCCATTGGAGACATCCGAGTGCAGAGTATTCCTAGTGCGTCATTTAGAGTAATGACAGGAGCATTGTGAAAAGGAATATCTGTAAGGCCACCAGGAAAGGGTACTTCTGATGCGTCACATCGGATGGGTGACATGGAGCATCGGAAGAAGTGTCCAACCATCCAGGAACAGACATCTATGATGCGTCATAGGATGGGTGACATCATAGGATGGGTAACATAGAGCATCTTGAAGGAGATTGTATCGTAAGTTCAATAGGAAAGGACTAGGTGATGGGTATTCCTGATACGTCACAAGGTGGGTGACGGGTGCATTGGAAAGGGAATATCCATAGTCAGGAGGAAATTCCAAACCGTGTTAGAATTGTGCACAAGGAAGAGCAAGCACTTGAATGAAGATGGGTTCAGAGGAAACTTTGAGGAAATACAGTTGCTTTCTGAGAAAGCGGGTTGCTTTTCGGGAAAGCAAATGCTTTCCCGCGAGGAATTCTATGTCTCCATTGCAACTGTGCATGTGATTGCATCCAGGGACGCCTGGGAAGTGCTGCGAAAGCGTTGTTTTTAACGTATAAGGTTTTATTGAGTTTTTGGGCAAATTTAGACTATTTTTACAATACGCCGGCCGCCCACTCAATAAGTTGGCAACCACCTGGAAAATAAAGCAACAACCAGCCATCAATTTTTCTCTCTCTTTCTAGTAGAAGAGGAGCAAAAAAAAAAAAACCCGCCGCGATCTCTACGCGCGCAGCCAGCGTTCAGCTATTCTTGTCGTGGTCCGGGAGATATAAATGCATCACACGCCCTCTCTCAGAGAGGGAGTTGCCAACGTCAACAAGAGAAGACTCTGCTGCCAAAAGACGCAAGAGATCGCGAGACTACGAAGCATGAAGGTCGCTTTTTAGCTCAAAGAGCGAGAGGTATCAATTGTGGATTCGCCATATGAATTGTTGTCCCGTGTTTGTGTGTGTTTGCAGGTGTACTTCCTCTTCACGAGGGAGTAGGAACAGAGGAAGGCATGAGCCTTTGAAGGAGAAAAGCGCTCTGAGGAATTAGAGCCAGATCAGCCCAAGGGTTTCGTACCCAAGTTTTTGGAAGTAGATCCACGGATCGGTGAGAGGTAGTTTCTCGAGATGTGATTGGGAAAGCAGAGTTATTTTGCAGGAAGAGGACCCTGGAAACCGAGTCGGAAGAGAGTTGCAAGGATGCTATGCTCTGAATTTGGAGGTGAGATCCAGAGGCGAGAACCTTGGTTCTCGAGGATTTGGAATAAGGAACGGAAGTTCCTTGGAATGGGGTTTTGCCCTAGGAATAGGAAGCTGAGGCTTCCGAGAACCATCAAGTCTTATTCTAGAATGAACGTGGTAATATGTTTGGTTCAAGTGCTTGTATAGACTTCTCCTCAGTAATAAAGATACTATTACGGGGAGGGGGGGACCAGCCCATCTTTTGGTCCCCAATACTGTGTCGATCTTCTCACACACACTCTCTCTCTCTCTATCTATTTCTCTCTATATACTCTAGCTTCAGTATTAAATGATAAATTCTATTTATCCGAGTATATTTTATATTGCTATGCGCTCCCGTTTGTGACATCCACCCGGACATTGGACACCCATCCAACGGCGTGTAGGCTAGATCCCCTCTCCTGTGAGCGGGACATAACAAGTAGTTTCGCACGTAGAGTCAGTGTCTATTGACCTAGTTTTTGTCCTATGGTTGTATTGTAAGCGTAATTGAGGGTGATTACAATTCTTTCAAGAGGAGGGTATGTCACATAGTGATGATGTGGCATGTCCAAACTTAAAGATGTGTGGTCGAGAGGACACTTGGGGTTTAGGGATTAAAAACCTAACTCAAACAAACTTGCAGATTGTGGGCGAGTGGCCCAAAGAGGGTTAGGGTTAAAAAGCTAACCCTACCAACTTATCAGAACCCGGCTGAGGGACCTAAAGCCTTAAAATTAAAGCAAGGACCCAATTTGGGTAAACCTTGCTAACGTGGTAGGCTGTATGGCCCATCCTGAGATTTCGCGCAAACTGTTGATGTGGCAGCCTGTACGGCCTACCCCGGGATTTTTCGCTGATTGTTGATGTGGCACTGTATGAATATCAAGGATTTTCGGAAACAGCCCAGAGTTGCCAAGTACCCATTAGCACCTCAGCAACACCGCAATACAAGTACCCCTCGTCGTCGTCGTCGTCGAGATGCTAATGGGTACTTGATGCAGATGGTTGGTATTGTTGAAATATTGATGGGTACTTCGGTGCTTGATACTACGGGTACTTGGGTACTGAAGGTGCTAAGGACACGGAGGTCCTGATGATCCCTACGCTGAGCTAGGTAGGAGCCAAGCCAAAACGCAAGGGGTGCTAGATGCTGGGGTACTGCGTCTTAGACGATGACGACAACGAGGGGTACTTGTATTGTGGAACTGCTGAGGTGCTAATGCGTACTGCTGGAGATGCTTGGTACTGTGACGACGATGATGATGATGGCGATGAGGATGAGTCTGTGGGCTGATCTGCTATCGCCGGGGACGGCGATGGGCTGAAAACTGAAAACGCTGAAGATGAAGATGGCTGAAATCTGAAAACGCTAGTGGTAATGCGGCAAGGACTGCAGCCGCAAGGAGGCTATGCTGAAAATGCTGAGGGCTGAAATCTGATGGCGATCATAGGGCTGAAAACATTGGAGAAAACACTGGTTGATGGCTGCCCAAGCGCTGATACTGCTGAGAGGCTTGTCTACTGCTCCTTTGCCTGACTCTGGTGCCCCTAGGACTGCATTTATACTTCTTTTAGCCATTTGCCCTACCTACTTGTAATAATTGTCATGTCAAAGTCACTTATTAGTAAATGACTTAAGTGACTGTTCATATGCCTATATGCTTAAGTGACTAAGTGTGCAAGAGAGGGTATGCAACTATGACCGGCATGGACATGCACGTCCTGCTAGAGGCTTCAAGTGTGCCAGGCTAGGTCCTAAGCTAAGACTGACTCTAGACTGTAGCAGAAGCTTGTTGACGTAGCGCAAGTGAAGTGCGCACGTGACACTCTCTATCACAAGATGGGCACCACGTGCCTACAGAAAAGAACCGACTGAACATACTTTTAGCACTTCCTTACAGAACTGAAAGAGATGCACGAAACACGAGATGGGGAGTGACGGAATTCCACCCCAAGAGAGCACTGACCCCAAACCTTCGTGCCCCTTTCTGTATTTCTTTGTATTGCTTGAACTCAGTACAATGCCGGTACTCACGCTTTGCACCTTCACCGGGAAGAGTGCGAGAGAATGAGCCCTCTGCACATATTTAAAGGCCCTTGGCCTATGAAAAGCAGTTTACATGAAAAGCTTCAAACTCAAAATCATCTGGCCCCAAAAGCACTAGCGCCCAAAAAGCTATCAGCGTGTTTTGCGGAAATCGGTACAGCCTGTCAGTGCAGAATCGAGGACTGTCCGTACAATTTGCCATGTCATCACAGCCAACGTGAATTACGAAAATCTGTCCTAATGGCTACCGCGTCATCAGGTCGCCATGCAAGACTTAAGGTGTGTATGTGTACCGGCTTTACTGCTAGTGACTTGGACCCTTATCGAACGAGGTCCCATAAGTTGGTAAAACTTTAATGAGTTTGCCCCACTCGTCGAGAATCTGTAGGTTGGTGAGAACTTCTGCTAGTTCCGATTCTTCTAGAGTTTAGGCCCCTCGATCGGGATCTCAGAGTTGACTTCGTTCTTCAGTGATAGCAGTTTGTGACACTCTCCCTCTATTTAAGTTTATTCAGATGTTTGCAGTTTTCTCATGTGTGTGCTATAAATCTTTGGCTTGGAGTGTCCAAGTCTATCACAATGTCATTATTAGTTCTACCTTGATTGGCACCTTGATGTTATTAAACCTTTCTTTCTTTCTCTCTCTGTCTTTTGCTGTGGGTGGCCACGTCATCACTTTTGTGACATCTCTTGCAACTATGCTTGAAGCAAAGTTATGAGAGCAAAAGCTGGTCCCGGAGTCGAGAGCGAAGAATCCACTAACGTAGCCCGTGCGTGTGTGGAGTCTAGCAAAGCGATGCCCTGCTAGGGGTTGGTTTTTGCAAGCAGTGCCATCTTTGTGTGGAAGAGTTTAGAGCACCATGTGATGCCATGATGTTGGAGTAAATAATATGAGAGTACATGGAATGAGTCAAGACAGTGGGGCCTAGCTTAAGTCATTGAGCCTTGGAGGTGCTCATGTGGTACTATCGTGTGGCATTGCCCATGTGAATTGCTCGTGGCGGGCACACTGCGCATGTGGCACTATGTCACAACACGGGCACCACGTGCCAATGAAAAAGAACAAACTGAACAAATTTAAGCACTTCAAACTGAAAGAGATACACGACACACAAGACGGGGAGTGGCGGAGTTCCACCCCAGAGAGCACTGGCCCCAAACCTTGGCGTCCTTTTTGTATTTCTTTATATTGCTTGAGCTTAGTACATCGCCGGTACTCCATCCTCTGCACCTCATGTGGAGCATGCGAGAGAATGAGCCCTTGGCTCATATCTAAAGGCCCTTGGCCATGAAAAGCAGTTACATGAAAAGCTTTTAAACTCAAAAGCATCTGGCCCAAAAGCACATGCTGAAAATCAGCCAGCGCAATTTTAGGAAATCCGTACACCTACCATGTCAGCATGCAGTGCAAAACGCGGAAATCCGTACAGCATGACAGGTCAGCAAAGTCAGCGCAAATTGCGGAATTTTGTATTGTCCATACAACTGCCATGTCATCAGCTTTCACACTATTTGTGAGTGTGCATAGGTCCAACTTTACTTATTCTTTGTGTCACTTGGGCCCCATTGGATAGGGTCCCTTAAGTTTGCGGAAACTTCTCTTTAAAAATAGCCTCTCGGCAAGACTTTATAAGTTGGTAAAGCTTCTTCTGCTGCTTCTTCTAGGGTTTAGGCTCCTCGGCCGGGATCTGCATGTTGGCTCCGTTCTTCAATGGCTTGACACGTCAACAGTTTGTGACACATTGCTGTGTCGTTGCCTATGTGGCGCCAGCCATGTGGCATTATCCATGTGGACTGCCAATGTATCACTACCATGTGGCATTGTTCATGTGGACTTGCCCATGTGGCACGACACATGGCACAATCCATGCGGCATCTCCGTTTGGCATTGCCTATGTGGCACTGAATTGGCCCCCTCATTGGAGATGCCCCCTAAAAAGATGTCTTAGTAGCTTTTGTCACAAAGTGATGACGTGGCTACGGATAGCAGAAACCCTAAAATTTTTGCAAACCCTAATATTTGCCAAAAACCCTAATTTCTGGAAATCGCGGAGGCTTATTAAATTATTTATTTATTTATTTTTCTTAGAAAGATGAGCGACGCAAATTTTTCTTTTTCTCTACCTAATGAGAAAGAGAGAGAGAATGCTTTTGCTTTCAAGTTTTGACTCTCTGTGCGAGAGAGAGAGCAATTGCTTTTGATTTGAAGCTTTTGGGGCTCTGCTTTTGGGCATCCCTTGTAATCTTTAAATTAGTGGTGAGGGCCTCACTTCTCAAGGCATCTGGACGCAGAGTTTGAGAGTGAAACCCTAGCCACTCTCTTGTACTTTGATCTGATTAATATAAAAAGAAATACCGAAAGGGGTGCTAGTCTTTGGGGCCAATATCTCTAGGCACGGAACTCCGCCGGGCCAGTGCAAATCTATTGTGATCTGTGAATTGTTTTGAAGTGGTTATTTGGTGCTGTCGCGATTGATTTTTGACTTGGAGTGTCCAAGTCTGTTACAGTGGTATCAGAGCACGGCCGATTTCTCTTCTACGGGAAATCCGATCCCCGAATTTTTTTTTTCAGCGGCACCTATGGCTTCAGGCAATGATCAGTCGACTCCCTCTGCAGCTGGAGATGTGGGCTGGGATCACAACGAAGATTCAGACAGAGAGTATGGCCCGCCTCGGCCTACTCAGGCGGAGCAAAGAGAGATGGAGCGTCGTCAATTGATTGGCGATGCAACAAAGATGATGCTCAATTTTGCCAAGGACCCAAAGATGGCAAAATATATGAACCAGACCTCTTTGGAAGAGGTACAGATGGAGTGACAGAGAACCACAACACCACTCCCGAAACCCGCTCTCAAGAAACCTTCTGCCTCCAAGAAATATATGGAGAAGGAAATGGAGAACGTGGTTGATGCACGGATTGCTCAGTTTTTTGACGCGCAAAAGAAAGCCAAAAAGCACGGCAAAAAGCAGAAGAAAAGCAATGACTTTCCAGGTTATTTGGATCATTAGTCGACTTTTGACAAGGCAAGAAACAGAAGAAGCGTGTTCGATTTGAAGGAGTACCCAGTTCTTCTTCTTCTTCTTCTTCTTCTGACAGTTCTTCTAGCTCTTCAGACTCGAGCGAAGAAGACAGAAAAAGCAAAAAGCAAAGCAAGAAACAAAGCTTCGGAAAGGGCAAGAAAAAGGCAAAGAAGGCTACATCTCGCCCAGAGAGTGACAGTTCTACTGAGGACTCGTGTACAGACAGCTCAGATTCCGATGACGGAAACTTTTATGCGAACAAGAAGAATTTTTACAAAGCTAACCAGTATGACTTTCTCGAAAATAAAAGCAAGAAAGTGCGAGAGTTTAAGGAAGGTGGCCACTCGATCAAGTTTGATACTTTTTCAGGATACTCAGATGCTTCGAAGGCTTTGTCTTTTATACAGCAGTTTGACATCGCTTTCGCGGGAGGACGCTATTCAAAGCACTCCAAGATTCGGAGAGTTGCCTCTTACTTTAAGAGGAATGCTCGTACTTGGTGGTCCACGCTTCTTTTAAAAAAGACTGCGCCAGTTAAATGGCTGAAATTAAAAAAGCTTTTTATTTCTTCTTGGTTGACGCAAGAATATGAATGAGATATACGAGCTGCTTAGAACCATCTTCGGATGACCAAGCGCGATACAGTAAATCCTTACTGTGAAAGATTATGGAGCTCTTTTCTACCCGCCTCTTCATTCAAGAAGATCTCATTCAGAGAACAGATTGAGCGGTTTACCTTGGGTCTACCTACAGAGATCCGAGATCACTGCTTGGAACAGAAGTCAGCTTCTATTCAGGAGTTGATGAGTCATGCGAAGCGGGGCTTTGCCATTCACTCCGGTAGTCTTACCTACCCCACAGATGAGGCCATGACACAACGAGCCAAACAGACTTCTGGGAATGAAAGTAGAAAGAAAAAGAGCAACCCAGAGAAAAATGATGCACGACCCAAGCTTACTCTTGAGGAGAGAGCTCGCTTCATCAGAGAGGGGAAGTGCTTTGGATGCGGGGAACCAGGACATATCTCCGCGAAGTGCCCTAATAAGGCACAGAAAGAGCAGAATGATAAAGACGATGACAGGTCTAAGAGTTCGAGAGCAGTTGAGGAATGTGGCAGAAAAGGCAGATAGAAAAGCAGAACTGGTACCACATGACGTGGGACCTGCACCGAATCTAACGAATGAAAGTACAAACTTTGCCGCTTTTGGGAAAAAGTGAAGGATCAGGAAGCTCTTTTGAAGGAGCCAAGGCCAACTTCTTTTCACTTGGAATTGGCGGCTCGATTTGGAATTACGCCCGACAGACTGACGCCACAAGTGGAGGTAGTTCGACTGGCACCCGAATGAGGTGTTGCCATTACACCGAGCATTGGCAAACTTCGTTTGCAATGACAGAGGTGTTCAGGGCACGCGAGTGACGTTCTACTCTGGATCCCTTGGTACCACAAGAACTATGCCGTGGTTGACTACCGGGCCGAGAAAGCGACTTTGATAAATGAAGGGCTTATAGATTGTACTCGATGAACTTCAGTTTCTTACTCATTCTTTTGGGAGAGAACTGAATGCTGAATAAAGTTTGAATATTTTTTGACCTGATCAAAAGAACTCCAAGATTTTTCTCCACACTCATGCCGATTGCTTTTCAGAGGGCTTGAAGATCAAACCATTGATCTGATACCTGGAAGCACGCCACCGAATCGGCCACCTTACCGTGTGAGCCGAGTATAGAATGAAAAGATTATGAGCCCAGTGAAAGACCTCTTGGAAAAGGGTCTTGTCTAGCCTAGTACTTCACTGTATTGCTCTCCAGTGTTGTTGGTTTTGAAGAAAGACGGATCTTGGAGAATGTGCATCAATTATAGCACTCTCAACGAAATCACCATCAAGAACAGATTTCCGATTCCTAGGATCGATGATATACTCGACAGGTTACAGGGATCCTCGTGCTTTAGCAGGATTGACTTGAAGAGTGGATATCATCAGATCAGGATAGCGCCGAGTGATGTCTACAAGACAGCTTTTCGGACGACTTTTGGGTTATTTGAGTTTTTGGTGATGCCTTTTGGCTTAACCAATGCACCTGCGACATTTAACCGGATGATGGACAGGATTTTTTCGAGAGTACAGGCTATTTGTTGGCACTTTCTTTGACGACATCATTGTTTTCTCCAAGAATGGACAGAACACAGAGATCATTTGCTTCAAGTCTTTCAGGCATTACGATATCACACGTTAGTGATTAATGCAAAGAAAAGTGAATTTTTCCTACCAGAGATACACTTTTTGGGACACATTGTGTCAGCACAGCAGGAGTGCAAATGGACCCGGCCAAGATAGAGACTATCCGTGATTGGCCCCATTTGAGGAATGTCCATGAAGTTAGAAGCTTCTTGGGACTGTGTTCGTACTACAGGTGGTTCATACGAAAGTTTGCAGAGGTTGTTTCCCCTTTGTATACCTTGACACAGAAAGGAGTACCTTTTTTGTGGGGACCCTCAGAGGTGACTGCCTTTCGGTCATTGAAAGAGAAATTGACTACGGGACCTATTTTGACTTTGCCGGACTTGCAGAAGTCATTTGAAGTATATCGTGATGCTTGTGGTCGTAGTCTGGGTGCGGTCTTGATGCAAGAGGCCATGTCATAGCTTACGAGAGCCGTTTGTTCTCTAGGCCGGAGATGACAGCACAGATTTATGAGAAAGAGCTTTTGGCGGTTATCCATGCTCTTACTCAGTGGCGGCATTACCTACTCGGAGCGGATTTTACTGTCTTTACAGACGATCAGAGTTTGCGCTATTTCTTGTCACAGAAGCACTTTCGGAAAAGCAGATGCGGTAGGCGAACATCTTGTCACAATTCCACTTCCAGATTGTCCATGTGCAGGGACAAAAGAATGTGGTGGCAGATGCTTTGTCTCGGAAACTGTTGGTTCGAGCTATTTCCGCGATACATCATACGAGCTTCGAGAATATGGTCGATCGGTATGCCACAGATACAGATTTTGCAGATATTTTTCACACGAATACGGGATGGGGAGACAGTAGCTCGATACTCCCTTCGGGAAGGCTACTTGATGCGAAAGACTATGTTGTGCGTTACACAGCCGTTGAGGGAAAAGGTTATAACTGAATGCCACTGTCCACCTTTTATGGGTCATCGCGGCATTGCTACCACCATGAAGGGGGTAGAGAGATACTTCTTTGGGCCGAGACTCAAAAAGGATGTGGAAGAGTTTGTGCGCAGTTGCTTGGTATGCCAAAAGGTCAAGTTTGACAGGCATAAGGCACAGGGATTGTTACAGCCTTTACCATACCCACCCACCCACCCCTGGGAAAGTATTGCAATGGATTTCATTTTTTGATCTCCCGAGAACACAGAATGATCACGATGATTTTCCGATTACATGGCACGTATGAGACGATTGTCTCGGACAGAGACCCCAGATTTATGAGTTTGTTTTGGAAGGCAATTTGGGAGAACATTGATACGTAGTTGCAGTTCTCGTCATCGTTCCACTTGCAGACTGACGGGCAATTTGAGATTGCCAATTCAGTGATTTTAGATTTATTGAAGTCTTGTATCTCGGATCACAAGACTCAATTGGAAAAGAACTTACCTTTGGTGGAATTTGCCTACAATAACACGATACACTCTTCGACGGGGAAGACGCCATGTGAGATTTGTATCTCTCCATCCTTCCTGAGCACGAAAGATTAGATATTTGAAGCAGATGAATATTCGCGAGATTTGGATACGGCTTTTGCCAAGGTTCGCGAGACTTTGCAGGAGTCTCAAGAACGACAGAAAAAGGTAGCGGATCGCCATCGTCGCGACTTGAAATTGAAGGAGGATGATTGGGTGCTCTTACTTTTAAAAAGGCATGCCTACGAAAGAAAAAGGGAAAGGAGAGGCTTTTTCCAAAGCTTAGTATGCGATACTACGGACCTTTCCAGATCACTGACAAGATACATGATGTCTCCTTCCGATTGAAACTGCCAGATACTTGGAGGATTCACAATGCATTGCATGTGAGTCTCTTGAAAACTGTTAAGGGTGATGTGCCTGATGATGGGGAGCCTGATGAGCAACCCGAAGTGGAAGAAAACGAGGAGATCCTTGTTCATGAACAGATTTTGGCACATAACGATACGAAGAAAGGTAAAGTCCAAAGGCAATTCTTGGTTAAGTTCAAGAACTTTCTTGCATTTGATGCGAAGTGGATGGAGGAGGAGGACCTAGCAGATACTCCTTGGATTGTGAAACTTTACCTCGATGTTTTGGTTTAGCATAGTCTACTCCAAACGGAACCCAAAATTCAGCTTGGCCGGAGATCTGGTGCAGTGGGATGCACAAGAGGGGAGTCACTCCGCTCCCTTGTCAACAGATGCCTTGATTTTGATACTAAAGTCACTGATGTCTCTTTGAGCTTCAGGGATACTGAGAACTGACAGTATTCTGCTGGATGACTTTATGAAATGGAATTCCTGATAATGATACTGATTTGTTCTTGACTTCTTGTGAGTGCAGGAACTGACAGACGAAATGACTGCAGCATTTTGGTCTGATTGATCTCGAATAGACATGGTTGCAATAGGGGTTAGTCAATCGGACATCGATGAGGTCCCGATTGGACCTAGATGTGATTGCTAGCTACATTGCCGATAAATCATGGTCTAAGATCTGAATGAATGTTGAATGTCATGTGATGTCCTGTGATGTTTGGTGATGTCCTATGATGTCGTGTGATGTGATTGTCGATTTTGTACATGTGCTAGATGTGTGTTCCTAGTACGTAGGTACTAACAATCAGTGTTTGCTAAGACGGTTTATGGCTTTTGTCGGTTTTGCAGGTGTAATCGCGGTCGATTACAATGCTTTCAAGAGGGGGGTATGTCACAAAGTGATCATGTGGCTACGGACAACAGAAACCCTAATTTCTGCCAGAAACCCTAAAATTCCTGCAAACCCTAATTTTTGCCAAAAACCCTAATTTCCGGAAATCGCGGAGGCTTATTAATTTTTTTAAATTAATTTTTTTATTTTTTTCTTAGAAAGATGAGCGACGCAAATTTTGCTTTTTCTCTACCTAATGAGAAAGAGAGAGAGAATGCTTTTGCTTTCAAGTTTTGACTCTGAGAGAGAGAGAGAGCAATTGCTTTTGATTTGAAGCTTTTGGGGCTCTGCTTTTGGGCATTCCTTGTAATATTTAAATTAGTGGTGAGGGCCTCACTTCTCAGGGCATCTGGACGCAGAGTCTGAGAGTGAAACCCTAGCCACTCTCTTGTACTTTGATCTGATTAATATAAAAGAAATCCCGAAAGGGGCGCCAGTCTTTGGGGCCAATATCTCTAGGCACGGAACTCCGCCGGGCCAGTGCAAATCTATTGTGATCTGTGAATTGTTTTGAAGTGGTTATTTGGTGCTGTCGCGGTTGAGTTTTGACTTGGAGTGTCCAAGTCTGTTACAACTTTCCTCTTGACTGTCTATTCAGAAGCTAAGAGGAGGCTTTTGCTCATAGCCCCTCCAATAAGAGAGTGCCACCTACAAGGATTTCCACTCACTGGCTGTCATGCTAGCGCCGCAAGGACAATACAGAGGTAATTTCCTTTCTCACTAGCTGCCCATGAAGCTAAATGGAGGCTTTTGCTCCCGATCTCACCAATAGAGAAGTGGAAACTTGGCATGGATGATCCTTATTGGCTGTCCCATGACAAGGTTGCAGGTGTGCTCTTGATGTGGATGATAGGCCTGCCTAAATGTCACAAGACGGGCACCACGTGCCAATAGAAAGGAACAGATTGAACAGACTCTTAGCACTTCAATAATAACTGAACTGAAAGAGAGAGACGACACGCGACACGGAGTAGCGGAATTCCACCTCAGAGAGTATTGGCCCCAAACCTTGGCGCCCCTTTCGGTATTTCTTTATATTGCATCAACACAGTACAAGCCGGTATTCCACACTCTGCACCTTCTCCCAGAAGAGTGCCAGAGAATGAGCCTTAGCCTCATATTTAAAGGCCCTAGGCCCAAAAGCAGTTTACATGAAAAGTATTTAAAGTCAAAAGCAACTGGCCCAAAAGCTAGCACTGAAAAATCAGCCAGCATAAATCACGGAAATCCGTACAGGTTGCCACGTCAACACAGTTAGCGTGAAACGCGAAAATCCGTACATTTTTGCCACGTCAGCAGTCAGTGGAAAATCCGGAATTCCGTACAATTGCCACGTCATCATGCTCTCTGCGTGTGTGTGGCCTTGCTTTATTTTAATACCTTTATGTCACTTGGGCCCCATTGGATGGGGTCCCATAAGTTGGTGGGAACTTCAACTCCTTCTGCTTCTTAGGGTTTAGGCCCCTCAGCCGGGATCTGCACAGTGACTCCGTTCTTCAGTGGCTTGACACGTCAGCAGTTTGTGACACTAAATGGCAGCCATCTGGGGAAGTCTCAATCCAAGAGTGCCATGTGGCACCAATCACTAATGATCAACTGGTCTTGCTGCCCACCCTGATGCCCTTGGGCCACCTGGCTGCAGCCTTTAAGGGCGGCTGCTGTGAACACGTCCAAAGGGGAAATGAGCCGTAATGAAAAAGAGAAATGGGCTGAGAGGGCTTCCCTACGCAGCTGTTGTATCTGCTCATGATTGAGCTGAGAGCAGTAAATGTCCAGTCATCAATTAAAATGGATTATTTTGGACAGTATAAAGAACAAATGCTTATGTTGACAATATGGAGCCCTTATAGAAGGAAGAATTCAGGGAAAGGGATTTAACTAATTGCATTGATAAACCACCGGAAATCTACTAGTGTTTTATCTAGGTTATAACTGATAGTTCTGTCACGTGTCTGGTACTTATAGGAACATTTTTTCTTTTGCTAGGTGGCTTCTCTTTCACTAGGACAACTTTGTCTTCTCAAAGCAACAAGCCTGCATTTCTTTTGTTGAACTATTAATTTTTTTTACAATGGCAGCAGTTTTTCTCGAGAATTTCAGGAGTTTCTCTGCTGATCTTTTACTAACATCACTTTACCTTCCAGGATGTCTGGGCAGAGCTAGGACGACCTTGTGGTATCCATAAGAAACAGGTATAGCTTGATTGCAATGCACAACTTGTTATCTTCTAGGTTTTGCTTAGGAGAGATGTGGCCATGAAAGTGGGGGAAGCATATCAGCTAAGTAGATGGTGCCTGCCATTGTAGGTTGATCCGATGGTGATCCACTCTGCATCTGACTCGAAACAAAGGACGACTTTATGTGGAGACTATTTTTACAATTACTTTTCCAGAGGAATTGACATCTTGTTTGATGGCCAGGTTCTATCGTGGGCTATTGTGTGTATGTTGAGCAATATTATGGCTTATGATTCGGTTCAAACAAATACTGGTTTTCTTTTCAGACAAATCGAATCAAGAAGTTCGTCTTGCACACAAACTTTCCTGGACACACTGATTTCAATTCCTATATTAAGTGCAACTTTATCATTGATTGCCGACCCTGTAAGTCCCATCTAGCTGTTTATTGATGCCATGGCTTTTGTTGTTTGGGGCAAACAATCCCTTTTGAAGACCCTACAATGGCAAAGGTTGAGCATACGGGGATAGGCTAAATTGTGTGCCAGACACCTTTGCACTCAAGACAGAATAGAGTATTAACTTAGGGGCATGCAAATGAAGTAGAAATGTCTTTGGCTGCCTAATTCTGAAAAAGCCTGACTTCTATCATGGCTTTTTTCCCCCCTTTTGCTTGTATTGGTGCACACTTGTAAACAAGGAAAGTTTGAAGTAAATTTTTTAAGAAGTTGATGTATAGAGTGTTGGATTTCTCTGCTTTTTTTGGATGTTGTGTAAGGGATTGAATCTAGCTCTGATTACTTGTCTGCTTATTTGTAGCTGATGAGCATGTCGTTTCAGAGTGGTACATACGACCTGAAACCAAGTGGAATCAAGTGAAGGTATCTCCGTGCTTTGCATTGATTGCTCTTATTATTATGAAGCATAAGTGCGAGTCTGCTACATCTTGAATGTCTCCGTTCGTTTTCAAGGAGTTCCTTGGAGATGGTGGTCGAGCTGCCATACAGACTCAGGGTTCTGTGAGCAACCCTTTTGGTCCGACATTTGTCTATAGCTATCGTGACATAGCCCTTGAGGTTGGTTTCAAAACAAAAGCAACTTTGAGTAGTGAGTGGGGGATCTGTGGTCATAGTACTTAAACGTTTAGCCTTTTTGCTGTTTCAGGTTATGAAAAATGGGCACATAGCGACCGTCACTTTGTTCCAATCCACAGTTTCATAGCACATGTACAGTTATACAGGTGGCGATGTACAATAACCAAGCGTAAATTTAGAGACAACCAGGTGTAAATCCATTGACACGACGTCTGCAGACGAAGCAAGATTAGATTCTCTTTGTATATACTTCTGGTAGCTTAGGAAAAAAAGCAGGCAATGCCATTTGTAAAGAATCGATAGGATTGTATGTTTGATTACACAAACTTCTCAACTGGATTCTTTCGCCGTCTCAGTCACATCAAAGCTGAGAGCAGGCATTTTTATCAAGGCATTTTATTAGAAGCTCCGCCTTTATGTTGTGCGTCTAGAAGGCCATTTGCTGTTGAGCTCAAACCGGTTGACTGTAAGGCTTGAGTGCTACAAATCCTTAGGCAGTCACAGACAGTTATCTTGAGAGTTGTAAGCTTGGTGAGAACCTGTATGTGAAAGTACTCTTAAAAGCGCTAGATGTGCATGGTTTATGTGTGTGTGCGCGCGTGCGTGTGCACTTGTAAAGGTAAATGAGTGAGAGCTTGTGTGATAAGCCTGCAAATGATGGTTGAGCAGATGGAGAAGAGAACAAAGTGTGGGATGTTCTACTCTTGTTTCTCGCTACTCTTGAGCAAGGGAATATGATGCACCCTCATCTGTTTCGAGTTATCATCACCAACACTTTGAACAATGTCACGTTAGGTTTCTTAGCATGGTGGTAGAGCCAGGGTGGGTTTGTGATGATGTGTTATCGACACAAGCTATAGGTTTAAGTTTGTTTCAATTAAGCTTGTAACCCTGCATTTGTATTTAGAATAAGAAGCATTAGCACATAAGTCATTCTGATTTGCATTTATGAAGGTTTGTGAGGAATGCAAGAAAGAATTAGAGAAGCTGGTGTATAGTTGCATGTAGAAGGTTGTATGGAAGCTGCTAAAATAAAAGTCGGATGGATGGAGGATGCAAATGGAAGCTATCAAGGATATTTGTTGATTTTATTTTTTGAATTCAAAATGTGAGGTAGTGTTGGAAGAATGAGATTGGGGTGTCATGCCATTGTCTTGGCTTGGCGGTTCAGCATGGAACATGCATGTTTAAAGATGATGAAGATGTTCCTCTGCTTGGCGGTTCAAAGCGTAAGGTCTCAACTTGGGATTCTTACTTTCCTACAATGAAATAGCTAGTGCATGGTTGCCACTATTTCAACTTTTTCATTGTATGATTTAAGCCAGTGTCTCTACCAAGGCGAAAGATTCATTGTATACAGGTCTTTGTGGTCAGGATCAAGGATCCTTTACATTGTGAGTCCCTACCTAGTCATCATTTTCTTGTCAGCGCACTAGACTAGGTCATAGATGGCTCACCCTCCTTGGTGGTGATCCCCTTCTTTGTCATCACCTTGTAATAACTATTTATGGAGATCAAAATACATAAGAAAGGAGGTTCAAAGTTCAATATCTTACATCTTGTTGGAGTTGATTTGCAAGCTTTTGACAAATTTTTCTTCTTGGTCATTACCTTCTTGCCCCAAACAAGTTAAGGCTCCTAGGATGGACAATGAAGTGCATCCTAAGACCTTCTCCCTCCTTATAGAAGAAATATTAACATGGACTAACTATTTTGAGCATGTTGCAAGCTATCATGGATGGCATCTGAATTGTCAAGCCTTGAAAATTTGAACACTATCAGAAGAACTATAGCTAGCTGGTAGGTACAACAACTTGAACATGTGAAAACATCATGGCCATGTTTAAAGAAACTTCTAATACAATAATTTGCGTGACAAAAATTCACATATAACAATAAACTTAAATAGAAGTTACATGAACCTGTGGCCCAATTTGTTGTAAAATTGAATCAATGAGTAGAATGTGCAAGGGTGGAACCCATGATATTTTATAGGGTCCACGAGCAAGGTCCCACAAATTTGCATGAGGGAGTTTTAATTGCTCAACATATTGAGGCTAGCACACAATTTGAGGTGAGAACTCTTTTTTGTCTACTCCTCGTCCATCCAATCACGTCATCAATTACTAGAACAATAACCCAAAAAATAGATGTGCAAATTGTGCAGATGGGTAACCAACAACGATTACTTGGTCACAAAGAGAGGTGTACAATAAATGAATTAGATAACCCATGTTGATAACAACAGTACCTGAGTAAATGAAAGAGTGAGTGTATAAAGAATATAGAGGGATGAAGCTTATGTAGCTCTAGATAGAATGACCATGACATCATTGACCTTGTCAATGAGTAGCATGCTATTTTAGAGTGGGTGTTAGTTCATGTGGGCTTTGGTTGCATATTATACTATTCATGACAAGGGGGAGTTATTTTTAAGTTTTCTACACAACTATTCACGAGTGCACTCACAAATAGAGGCATCTATGTCTAAAAATGATGAACAATTTCATATATAATCCTAGTTTTATTATCTTCTATTGGGGGGGGGGGGGGAGAACTAATCTTCCAGAGTTACAAAGAAATTTGTCGTTTAGATTTACGAGGCTAATGAGGGGTATTTTGGACAAGTGAAGGGTCTTTTCTGGGATTTTTGGTCGTATATTGGAAAATTTTAAAATTTTAAGGGCGTTTTGGGAATTTCCGAGGTATATTGGTAATTTGCCCTTTCACAAAGATCAAAATCATTTGCTGAGGGTTGTGCTGTGCAAGCCGGCATGCGATCATTGTTGTAGGAAGATACTCTGACTTTGAGGACGCAGACAACAGCTTGACAACCCTTGGCGGCATACAAAGCTACACAATGACATGATAGCTTGACTTGGTTTTGTACTTGCTGTAAACAGATCAAACAAGAGTTTGAATTCCTTCTAAGCATTCCTTGTCAAAGAAGAGTTTTGAATGCTTCCTAAGCGTTCCTTGTGACCCCAAGCTTCACCATTCTACCATGTATGGATGCTCCATCATCATGGTTAAGCATTCTCCAAAGGTGTAGCACATATACTTGCTGACCCAAACATTGTTGGGAAAAAAAAACTCTTTAGTGGCACCACATTTGGCATACATAGCAACTAAGGTTATGCCAAGCATAATGACTTTGATGCTTCCGAAGTGCACCACTTTTGACATGCATGACGGTCAAAGCATTGCCAAGCACAACATTTTGCATGCATCCAGGCCAACTTCAATAAGCCATATCTCCTCACTCTGGATCCCGATTGACATGCTGTCAGCTCCTGTAGACTCGATTCTTCACACACTTCTCATCAGAACATTGATAACCACCCAAAATCTTCGATGGAACATCTCCCAATGCGACTATTCCGCCCCTGAACCGGCCCCCATCCCAACTTTGACAGCTCATAGCTTGCTACTTAAGACTCTGATTGCCAAATCGGAAAGACCGATAGGATTCACAACTTGAGCACTTCAACTTTACCCACGAACATCAGCTTTGATCATTCACTTGTACTTGTCAAATCCGTCGGGGATCTGCAAAGCATTCCAACATCACACTGGCATATCTTTTTCTATGTAGCTCTGCTTGTCTTGCCATCTTGTTTAGGCCTTCCTAGAGCCTTTCTGGCCTTTGAAAACCACAGTTAGCATACATGTCAAGGATTTGATGACATAATCAAACCCTAGCATAGATCATAATTTGGTGAAAGATTCTAAATGCCGCTCAGTATTGCTTTTTCTCACCGTGCCCGCAAAGGGGCACGACATCCACCCCCTCTGAACCTGCACATCCTCTGGTATGTGCCAATTGCATCAAATCTTCAAGAATTATTCTGGTTGGCACATAAATCCCTGTTTTAGGACACATAGACATCCCCCTATCCAAAGCCATAGCCATCGGGTAGTCCTCCTACCAATCAAATGGAATAAGAAGAAACTGCCCAAACATTGGATCTTCATAATACCCCTCCAAAATGTGTGGCTTCAAAAACCCATATTGTCTGCATACTCTAAAGGCGTCACATAACATAACACCATAGCTTGGCCCCAATAGCATGCAACCATTTTGAATTTGCTTCAAAAATTTGTCGGATTCTCTCAGTTTGAACTTCATGTTGAGCACATAGCACATGTATTCTTTGCAAAACTGGAAAATCTGTCCAGAATCAAGTGGAAGCACCCAAACCTTGTTGATAATTGGGAACAAAATTTGTCCTTTGGAATGCACACATGAGCAACTACTCCCCTCTGCTGGCAAACATAAGATCTCTGACATGATGACTAGTAAGGGGAATAAAATAAAAAACCCATACTGTGCATATCTTCTGGTAAACCTGATAAACATCTTTTGAAAATTTTGGTTGTCTTGCCATTTCGGTAGACAATCCGGTATACCATCTTCGTCGCTTCTAGCTTTAAAATCTTGATGCACCTGCTGGTACCTCATTCCCTCATCATCCACTTCATCCCACAGAAGATCTCTAATATTCTCTGCATTTGTAATTTTTGGAGCATCGCTCTCACACATAGGTGTAAGGTTTCTAGTTTCTGAAACCTTAGAAATTGTACAAAGCCTGATCAAATTAACTTGGTTGTTAAGAAAACACTGTAGAATGATCCAACTATGACAAATATTGGTATTTTTGGAACCGTAACCAGAGCTTTACTATAGTTAGAATTTTTTAGAACAGAATTTTGATAAAATCTGGAAAAGTTAACGGCTCTGAAAGGTTACACTATGAATTTAATTAGTTAAGTAAAGTTGAATGGTTTCAGTAATTATTACTCCAAAATTAATCATTAAAAGTCAACAAACTAGCAGAAAATCGATTCTGTGTATCTGGGGGGACTATGTGGGGTAATGATGAACTTTCCCAGACTAGATTTAGCAGCAGGGGGACATTTTCGGAGCTGTAGGGATGCTTAGGATGCAAGTTATTGCCATTTCCAGCCTGTGAGTGCCCATAAACCTATAAATATGACCCCTTGCTTCACAATTTCAAAGAGACTCAGAGCCTTGGTACATTCTCTCTCATCTAGAGAGACCTCTACGTAGAAATCACTAGAGAGCAAAGCTCTAGTTGGTTAATCAATGGTAATTAGCACTAACCTTTTTTAATTAGTAAAACTATGTTAACCTATTTACAATTTTCTTCATTAATTGAAGATTAAACCTATGTATACTCTAAAATTTCTCCTAATTCAAAATTCTCTGTTGATTATTGTGATTAAGCTTAAGGATACTAATTTAATTAATTATTATATCATATTAGGGTTGAAATTACTCATTTTAATCATAAATTAATGATAATTATACTAATTAAATTTAGATTAAGATGAGATAATTATCAGAACTGTGTTAGACTGTCATTATGCTAGAAAAATTATCTTGTAATTTTTTGAGTAATTTTTATAATTATTTAAGCAGAATTACACTGTTTTTAAGAGAAAAGTAAAGGGGGAAATGATCAAATTAATCCAAAATACTTTGAGATAATTATCAGACGTAAATCATGTTGTATGAAACTTGTGATAATTATCTTAACCTTAGATAATTAGTTTAACTAATTATCTCAGCAGAATTATACTAGTTTTAGGAAAAAATAAAAGGGGGAAAATAGTAAACTAATCCAAAATGCTTTGAGATAATTAGCAGAGAAAAAGTACATCTTTTGAAACTCGTGATAATTATCTTAGCCTCAGATAATTAGTTTAATTAATTATCTCAGCAGAACTACACTAATTTTAGTGGAAAATAAAAGGAGAAAAATAACAAACTAATCCAAAAGAGAATTCAGAGGAAACCCTAAATGATGTCCAAGTATCAAAAAATCAGTGGGTGTTTGATCAGGTGTCTAAAGTAATTTACCCAGGTAGAATTAGGCCCATAGGTGTAGGCCCTAGTTTTAATGGACCAAAAGATGTTGTATATTTTGATCCTATATCTGATTCACCCAAACTCCACAAGATTCTAGTATAGGATTGTCGTCACCCTTGTACATAGTAGGACCTTCATGGATTGTATTAACTCTTGTACATACTATGGTTCTCATGGGTATGCTATAAGGAGTTTTGTTTATGGCTTGGCAATTGTCTTCATCTTGTGTGCAAATAAGTTAAAAACATAAGTAAGATAGATTTCATCTAGTACTAAATTCCACTAATTCAATCTCAGGGAAATACTCGCGTAAATAGCCTTTACACTGTTGCTCAAGAGAAGAAATTATTACTAAAGCAAGTTCAACTCCCTACTTTCAAGGGAGAGGGACCCAATTTAGAACGAGATGCCGATGCATGGTTAGATGCTATGGACGACTATTTTAAACTACAGGAACTGCTTCGAAAAACCAAACAATGTTGGGTATGTTTCATCTCAGCGGAGATACCAAACTTTGGTGGAAGCAACACTGCAGAGATAATCCCACGAGTAGTCCATCTTGGGAGAAAATGAAGTAGGCAATCAAAGAAAGTTATCTCCCTTCTGCACATCAGGCTATCAAGATGAACGAGTTCTTTGGTCTACGCCAGCTAGGAATTTCATTAGAGGAGTACTACACCAAGTTTGTGTCTTTACGATGCTATGCTCCCCAGATGCCATGGAGCAACAAATTGCCCGTTTCTGTCAAGGCCTCAACAAACCCTTGAG
The DNA here is from genome assembly GCF_014529385.1 of Adiantum capillus-veneris. Lineage (NCBI taxonomy): Eukaryota > Viridiplantae > Streptophyta > Polypodiopsida > Polypodiales > Pteridaceae > Adiantum > Adiantum capillus-veneris. The sequence goes on along the minus strand of NC_140943.1, from coordinate 91,596,307 downwards.
TACACGTCTCGAAGCCATGAGGCCTACATCAATACAGGATGTCCTTCTCAGGGCTAAGCCTCTTGCATCCAAAGGAACCAACTCCATAAGAATCTATAATGGATTTAATAATTTTAGAGGAAGAGCCAGGGGGACTTTCAACCAAGGATACCAACAACGTGGACTAGCTACAGCGATAAACTTGGAGCAGACCTTCCCAAACGTTAGGTGCTATGGATGCAATCAAATGGGGTACTATAGAAATAACTGTCCTGAAGAGAAAAACCCTCGAACTACTGTTAGAGCCATTTCTCAAAATCAAGGAGATAATCTAAGAGGAGGTAGAAATGGAGGACAAGGTAGAGGAAGAGCAAGAGGCGCCAGAGCTTATGCAATCATAGGAGAACCAACCTTAATGAACGAGGAAGATGAAAGAGCCACTTGCTTGGCTACAGTTAGTAATCCTAGAGCTCAACAACAATAGGCAGTTTTGTAAACCACTATAAGTCGATAATGTAAAACTTTGAGTTACTTATATAATGGTATACATTATTTTCTCTAAAGTTAAATTAGAGACCCGATTCTTCACACACTTCTCATAAGAACATTTATAACCACCCAAAATCTTCGATGGCACATCTCTCAATGCGACTATTCCGCCCCTGAACCGCCACCCCGGAACCGGCTCCCGTCCCAACTTTGACAGCTCATAGCTTGCTACTCAGGACTCTGATTGCCAAATCAGAAAGACCGATAGGATTCACAACTTGAGCAATTGAACTTTACCCACAAACATCATCTCTGATCATTCACTTGTACTTGTCAAATCCCTCGGGGATTTGCAAAGCATTCCAACATCACACTGGCATATCTTTTTCTATGTAGCTCTGCTTGTCTTGCCATCTTGTTTAGGCCTTCCTAGAGCCTTTCTGGCCTTTGAAAACCACAGTTAGCATACATGTCAAGGATTTGATGACATAATCAAACCCTAGCATAAATCATAATTCGGTAAAAACTTCTAAATGCCGTTCAGTATTGCATTTTCTCACCGTGCCCGCAAAGCGGCATGACAACATGCGGGGACAAGGTGGAGCCAAAGGGAAGGCACAATAGGTGTGTATGTGAGGGTAGGGTTATGGGAAGGAGAGGACACACCCACTGTGTGTGAGGGCAGGTTTATGGGAAGGAGAGGAGACACACACTCTGTGCATTGTCATGGAGCAACAAGGTGCAGGTTTTCCATGGTGGAATCTCCTTGTTGATGTAATTTATTTTTTCTTGAGCCATTATGTGTTTTATATTGTGAAGCACTGCCTAGTCAGTCACCCTCAACATTGATTAAAAGAAGCTCCACCGGTGAGATCATGGGAGGGGAAGTTAGGTACATTTTTTGGGGCGATCTGCATCATCCATGCGAGCAAAAAAAAAGAGTAAAAATGGACCAGACGCTTGTGTGGAGCTCCCAAACGGGCAAGGAGGGCCACACTAGCAAAAATGTGATTAGGTGGAGCCGCCAAGGTCGGAATCGCCATGTTGGCAAATTGTCATACGTTGTGTGAGGATTGTGAAGAGTGGCTGTCATGAAGTGTTTGTTTGTTAGGGTCGTGGCTATGGAGGCTTGCAATTAGGAAGAGGATGGGTGTAGGAGGGCTTCTTTATTTGCCATGAGCTTATAGGGGTGATTAATATTTTGACGAATAGGTGTACGCCATGTGTGCAATAATGGTACGTGTGTAAGAGATGTATAAGAGTGGTCAAAGGATGCACTTTTCCCCCCAAAAACGAGGTGGAAAATTTTATGATTTTTGGCCTTCCATAACTGCCACATATGATCTCCGATTTGGGTGGAGATCATGGATCTGCAATTGTTTGCAGGTCGCCGCGACGGCCGTCCATAGATAGCTCTCAAGCATCAACATAAAATTATCGATACAGGGGAAGCGACTCGGATGAGGCATGGAAACTCACTAGGATGTCAACCCTAATGAAGTGAACTCGAAGAGACGCAACTACTAACTCTACAAGCAAATCAATCACACTAAAGCCAAGTAATCTGCCTATGTCCTTCTACACAGCTCTACAGTCATCACACCCGTTCACCATGCAAATCATATCGGAATCACACGAAACTTGAAGGGGAGCTACAGGGGACTATCAGGAACATATTCTATCACTGTCACAACATTCTGGAGAGGTACAAAGATCGCGATCGTTTGTCCCACATCATCTACTAGCAGCAATTTGGTGATCCAAATCTCTTGGGCCTTTACAAAAGTTGTTTGTACACATGCAATGAGTCAATGGTATGAATCTTGGTCAATTTAGAGCAGAAAGTTAATAATCACGATTATTAACTTTAGGCTTGAAATGAACACTTTTTTGCAATTTTTTCAAAGACAGTCCTTATATGAGATATTTTAAGCCCATGAATTAAGTCAAAACTTAATTTGACCTAAAATGTCAAGAAAAAGTAAATAATCTGAGTTTTGATCAATTCTTTAAATTTTTACCTCGAAGTGTCCTTGAGCTTGCCAACTGGTTCAGACAACTCTTACACTTACTCTCTAGTCGGATTGAGTGGTTTTGAGTCTTTTCGAGCTATTTCTAGCCGTAGACGTGAAATTCTACAACTTCCAATAACAACTCACACTTGATTCTTTCAGAGAGAGCAATGTTCTGAAATCCACCTCGGATCCTACTTACCCTACTCCTAGATTCTCATGCAATGGGGTTGTGAAAAGTGTCCACAAACACTCGTTTTCTTGTGTTTTATGCTTTTCTGAGCACTGATCTTAAAACTTGTCTCGTCTACCAATCAATCTCAAAATCCTAATTTAATTCTACAATCCTACAATCCTAAAGGCACTCAACAAGTACGATTACTTCCAAGCTACCTCTACACAGCAAAAGACGACAATCTTAAGCTATGCGGTTACTAAAAGAAATTTTTGAACTCTAGGTGAACCTAAAGGAAGTTAAAGGACAACTACACAAGACGCACGTGTTTTTACCTAGTTTAGGTCTCTTCAATCTCTGGCAACGACGTCAAATGTGGGATGCATATCTAACCTCACCATCCTATCTTATTACAGTATTAGCGAGAACCACGATTAATTTGTCAAACCATGGGATGAAGCTGACTCAACTAGTGCATAGAGGCTACAAGACGTTGTCAATCTCTAAAAAAACAACTATCAACTCGCATCTAACTCAGGCTACACTCAAGTGACTGAAATCACCAAAAGCTAATCGCTCATCGGCAAACAAATCACATCCATTACAGCATCAAATGACATCCAAATGTAATAAAACTTCTAGGACAAGTTTATAAGACCTAAGCACACACGCTTATGGTCTCAAATCCCACTTTAGGTTAAGTTCCAAAATCGCAATTATTAACAGCAGTGGATTTTTGACCTAGTCGTTTTCAACTCAGAATGCATCTAGATGCTTAGCAATGATGCCCCAATACCTCACCTATGCTTAGTTTTTGATTTAAAAGTGTAAATTTCTAGTTATGATGAAATTAGGCCGCGGGTCGGCGACGCCAAAATCTATGACATAATGTGTAGAGCTCTTACCTACGGTTGTAATGCAACAAACGCAATCGCAATGTGACAACCGGGGAGAGAGTAGGAAGCGCGAGAAGGAGAGGAGTGAGCACCGTTAGCTCACGCTGTGTATTTCTTATCCAAAACTTATTAAAAACTTACAAAAATTGGCTTTTATACCTTAGCTAAGGTTGTTGGGTGGTCAAAACTAATAATCTGGAGTTCTACCAAAGTTGGGTAATGACTGGCTGCTATAATCTGGAAGCTTGTAGCTCCGGCTCGTTAATTACAGAGTTTATCCGAGAAAATAGGAGTTACAATATTTCCGATTTATCAAAATAATAAATGTTTTACAAAGAGAACTCCGAAAAATGGTGTCTGTGTTAGCTTGCTGCTAACATTCCCCCAAACTCCTCTTCCTTCACTTTTGGCCCATCCCTAGCCATGAACCCGCCTATTGAAACTCTACCCATTCTTAACGCCATCAACAAGCCCTTGGAATTTGACAAAATTGTTACACTCTCTTTAGTGGAGTTCAAAACCCTTAACCATAAGCTCCACAAAGCCTCTTCGCACCTCACTTATTTGCAAAATCTTCTCGCCAACCAAAAATACCCCTTAGTTTTTGTATGAAGCCTTCCCGCATCTCCCTAGAGGACTCTCAAGCACAAGCACTCTTGAGTGCCAAAATAGAAGCTCTTAACATCCAATTCCAATTGGATTGCACCCAAGCCTACATTCACACCCAAGGTATTCTTGTCAACAACCTTCAAAAAAGCTTTGATTCTTACCGCGACATAGTTGAAGAGAGGCTCCTTGACCTCACCAAGAAGCTTGCCTCCATCTCTTTTCCAAGAGTCTAACCCTTGACATGGGCCAATCAACTCCTCTCTTGGAAGCTTTCCTCGCTACATGAGTTTGATGCTCAACTTTAAAATAAAATCCTCCAAACCCATTTGGCCTCTTCCTTAAACACGGCGGCCCATAATGCAAGGAAGAGGACTCAAGCTACCATTTTGGATGAAGCGGAATCTCTACCCAAGGAAGAAACGGTGGGTGAATTGGTGCATCATGAGGATACCACTCAAATGAAGAACCTTCTCTCACCTCCCCCAAAGAGTCCTTCTAACCTTAAAAACTCCCATCGTGTAGTCCACAATAAAAAACCCCTCCCTTTGGCAAGAGCCTCTCATGAAGAGGGTTTTTATCAACCTTTCAAAAAACCTAAACCCTCCTCCCCGGGGATCCTCTCTTCCTCCTACACCCCTTGTAAACCGCCATTGATCTCCTCCTCCAAGAGCCCCCTTTTTCCTCCTCCCCCCTCTCCCAACCTCACCTATATCCCTCCCCTTTTGAAAACACCTATTTATCCTCTGGGCTCTTCTTCCTCTTCCACCCCTTTCCCTCACCCTCAACATCCCCACCCAAAGCATAGTCTCCCTTCTAAACCTAGAATTTCAAAAAACTTGCAATGGAGGAGGAAGAAATAGGCCTTGAGCACCCTTCCACTTGGGTCCACTTTCTCTTCTCCCAAACCCCTCTCTTTCCTTACCTTTGGATCTCTCCTCCATGTAACTCCTTTTTTCTTCCCCTGTTGCCACAATTATAGAAAAAGTTCTAAGTATTGGCTCCCCCTCACCAACCCCCATGTCTACAAAATCTTAGCCTTGGGTAAAAAAACACTTTTTACTTTAGAGCATAAGATTTCTAACCTCTCCGTTCACAACCTAGCCAATCTCTCTCTCTCTCTCTCTCTCTCTCTCTCTCTCTCTCTCTCTCTCTCTCTCTCCTCGTTGGAGCGTAGAGTTTTAGGCCTAGAACTCAACTACCATCCCCCCTCCCCTCCTCCACCTTCTTCTTCTATCTTCGGAGCATACTCCAACCTCGAGAGAAGCATACAACTCAATTTTTTTTTCAATAATGTGCTCCCTCTCACTCCTTCCTTTTCTCTCCCTAATCCCTCTTGGAACCCTCCCTCTTGAGGCTTGCCTTTGATTGTACTTTCTCACATTTAAAACCCCTCCTTAATCTTTCTTCTCCTTTCCTTCCCAAAACCTTCTTGTTGGACGCCATTTCTTCCCTTAAAAATGATCATAAAATTTTAATTAAACCGGCTGACAAGAACCTTGGCCCCGTCATTCTCTCCCAATCTTGGTACAATAAAGAAGTACTATGCCATCTCTTGGACCCTCTCACCTAGTCTCTCATCTCTACCCCTCCTTTGCCTTTTGTTCAATCCACTCTTTTTGCCATTGTTACAAACTTTCATCTCCTACCTTCCAAAGAGAGAGCGTTTATCCTCACCTCTTCTCATGCCCCTCCCAAACCTTGTCCCTTCTTCCTTTTACCCAAAATTCATAAACCTATCCTTGTAGGCTACCCCATTTGTTCCTACAAGGGTTATATCCTAGAAAATTCCCCGAAGTGGTGGTCTCTATCCCCTCCTCCCCCCATGTCACTCTCTTTGCCTTTGACATAGAATCCCTGTACCCTAGCATTCCTATCCAGGAAGGGCTTAATGCTATGAAAAGCTCTATTCTAGGTCTCTTTCCATATCCCAAAGTCAACTTCATTCTATCCCTTGTCTCTCTCATTCTCAACCATCACTACATCTCTTTCAAAGGAAAGTTTTGGCATCAGGTTAAAGGAACCCCTATGGGGTCCAATTTTGCGGTGGTATATGCATGTCTTTTTCTTTGCTCTTTGGAAGAAGGCGGGAACCTTGTCTCTTCCCCTTCTCTCCTATACTTTAAGGTTCATAGACGATGCTTTTGGAGTGTGGGATGGCCCCCCCTGTCGGCTTAGAAAAGCACTTCCTTGAGTATGGACATCCTCTCCAAGAGCATATATGATCACTCCCTTAATTCATCTCCTCCCAGGAAGCTTTTATTTTGGACATACACTTTTTTAAAGGGCCCTCCTTTTCCTCTAAAGGGATTTTGGACACTCATTGCCACCAAAAACCTCTTAACTCTTACAACTACATCCCATGGCAATCTTGGCACCCTACCCACTAGAAAATTGCCTTTGTTTTATCGGAGCTCAAGAGGTATATCATTAGGGAAAACTCACTTGAGGGTTTTATTTCTATTCGCAACCTCTTGTTCTATCGGCTGAGGGCCAAAGGATACCCTGCACCTTTTTTGAAAGCGTGCTTTCTTTATGTAACCTATGCATCTAGGCCCTCTCTCCTTTTAAAGGGTAACCACAAGAATGCCCAACCTTCCATTGTCAAAATTTCCTTTTCACCCTTCAGACGCAAACTCAACTTAGGTCGCTCCATTAACCAACCTCTTTCTAATCTTCTTGTAAAAAAATCCAAACTCCCCCCTATTTCCAAACTGGTCATCTGTTGGCTAAATGCACCTAATCTGGGCAATGTTCTCTCGAAAAAGAACCCCACTCCCCTTTTTCCTTGCCTCCCCTGTTCATTCCTTAAACTCCCCCCCCCCCCCCCCCCCCCCCCCCCCCCCTCCCCCCCTACTACCCTCCTTTTCCTCCATTAATTTTTGGTCATAGTCCCCCCCTACTACCCTCCTTTTCAGCATAAATGTTTTTGTCATAGTTCCTTTCTCTTTGTACCCCCTAGTAAACACTCTTTAAACGTCCCTCTTTCCCTCCTTTTCCTACCCCATTTAAAGAGCTAATTCTCCTCTATTAAAGAGGCCTCCTCCTCTTTAAACCCTATACCTACCACCTTGGGAACCCCTCCTCTCTCACGTGGATACCTATTTAATCCCTCCTACTCCTCTTGTATGGTTGACACCACTGAAGAGCTAATTGTGAAACAGGTTTGGTGTTAACCTCTTTTTGCAAGATCTCCTCCCCCTTCCCCCCCTTCAGTACACTCTAGAGATATTCCTCTCTCTCACCTTTTCTAACTTTGGCAAAGTAAACATATCGCTCGCTAAGTGCTATAGCTAGTCAAGTTTTTCGTTGGCTTTCATAAAGTTTGTCTCTACCCGCGGACTTTCTCTGTCTAACCAACAGAGCCTTTGCAAAGGATTTATTCACTAATCCACAAATTGCACAACCTTCCCATCTCGCTAACCACGAGGCATCCCGCTACCCGCGAGGAACAAAAAGAGAAGTGATAACATCAACTTAATCTCCGCTAACCGCGGAATCATCTCGCTACCCAGGAGGAACAACAAGAGATATTCTTTCAAGAATTCTTCTTTTTAAATGATTCTTCGAACATGATTAACCAATTATTCATATCAATTAGTAACAACTTATCAAGCAATAACAATTTATTAAGCAATAACATTTAACAAACAATGAAAATTTGTCGAACAATTCTTTCAGTAATTTGTGAAAACATATGCTTGTTTCTTGTGATAGAATCACGTTTCTTGACAGCTTAAGGGATTCCCTATGCTTAGCTTTCCAAGTCAACATGAATAGAAATGCAAAACTATAAATTTGTCTTATCGGATCATCGACACGTTCGATTACCTCTCGTATTTGAGGTTGGACGGCTTTGACTTCTTCCACAACCAATACCTTTGCTTAAGCAACATTTGGAGTAGTTGATGCCTTCCTGTGCACCTTTCTTAGAGGTGGAGCGACATGAGTGTCCTTCGAGCTTTGAGTCACTTGCTTTGGGGCCATCGTATCACGAAAGAGAAAAAGGAAAGAGAGAGAGAGAGCTCAAGAACCGACGATGGTAGAGAGGGAGATGGAGATGGAGATGGCTTGAAGGTAAGAGCTTGAGAGAGAGAGAGAGAGAGAGAGAGAGAGAGAGAGAAAGAGAGAGAGGTTGAGGGAGAGAAGGTAACTCCGACGTCAACATAAAAGAGCTTCCACTTCTAAGAGTGTGTGTCTGTGTCTCATCAAAGTGAAGGGAGAGGGGTTTTTATATAGGCTCTCAAGACCAACTAAGAATAGAGGAAAGCAAAGAGAGATAAGTTCGTGTACGTTCATGGTTCTTTTTTTTTTTGCGGACATGGATTTCGATGTGCCATTTTGAACCTCTTAGATGAAGCTTGGATTCCAAGAAAAGTGCTCTAAACTAAGCTCCTCCTCTCTTTCTTTCCTAAAATTGCTCTCTCTTTCCTAAAAGATCAACTCCTATCTTTGATACAGTCTTGAGGCTTAAGTTTTCCATCAGCCTATTGTTTTCAAGTGAATAAGGGTCATAATTAGTAGTTCTAGAGTCCAATTTTCAATCGGATCGTTCCATTAGAATGCTCTAAATTGAATTAATAAAATGCAAACCTTAAATATTTGCAAAGTAAATGAAATACTTTTAGTGAAAAATGTTGGGTACATTACACGTCCATAGACCGAGAAGCTCACCTCATAGAGTCACCATCCGTGTTGCCATGATTAGATCGCTAATCGTGTGAGTGTTTCCATGCCCTATCTGGGTAGCTCATCCCTTCAGATTGATAATTTTGTCGATCATTGGAGCTATGCTACGATGGTACCCCCAACATTTGGCGCCATGAGGGCCTACGCTACTGTAATTATGGCATAATAAGATGTGTTTCCGCACTAATTTCACTTGTGTGTTTATGGTTTTGTGAATTTTGGATGTGTGTGCATGAAGCAATGTGTTCATTTTTTCACTAAAATCAAGTGTGTGTGCATTCTAATTGAGTGTATGTATGCATAAGTTTAGGCGTGTGTGCACTATTTTTCCCTTAATCGTGCACCTAAAAATCAATGTGTGCTTAATGATTTTTTAATTGTGATGATTGATTTGTGTTGTGGTCATGCCGAACTAGAGATTTATGAATTCAAATTACAATGTTGACAAGATTAACCCTTTTGTGTGCGCACATAAAAATTGGTAAAAACTACCAATATTAGTGTGTGTGTGTGCCCTTAATGTGCATGATTAATTCAATGTTTGATTGCATAATTGATTAGTGTAATGGTTAATTGCTGCATTTTTTTTGCTCAAAATAGGGATTTACACGCTACAAATGCGTCAATTTTTTACCTAATTTTGCCGATTTGAATTGCCTGGTTTCGATCTTATTAATAAAATTATTTGGCAGTTAAATCGATGTGATTATTGTGATCTAATTTGGCTACACTAATCCCCTATATGTGGAGAGTTTTTTTTTTAAAAGTGGGTATTTTTTGGTAGTTTTTGCTTATTTTTGCATTAATTTTTTCTTAATTCCGTAAAAATTGAAACCTTGTGATCTTGACAAGCTATTTTGTGTGCATGTTTATGGCATAATTTTGAGCGCAGTTGTACCCTACTTGGTCAATATTGAGCAATTCGTTATTTTCGGGGACCAGGTTGTTGATTTTGTCATAAATCACGTTTTTGATAAAATCTGCTAGTTTTGATATGCTTTTGCGAGTTGAAAGTGTTTGATTGTGATTTCCAATGATCTTTTGAGATTTTTAGTATTTTTTGGATTTTGTCTAATGGTTTGGATTTTTGGGTAAATTTTGACGTTTTCGGCTAATTTTCAAAGTAAAATTGGCATTTTCGAGCATTTGAAAATTAAAAGCTGAAAATTTTACTTCGACACAAGTGTCGGCCGGTTCATCAGGAGCTTGGGTGTATGCTCTGATAAATTTTGATCGTCGTCATGTTTTGAGTTTGATGCAAAAATTCGACTCTGATGGCTAGTTCTGGTGAGAACCACGTCCTATGATCATTTTGAATTTTGTCTTTTTTAGGCGTATAATAAAACCTCTCCCTCTCTTTCTCTCTCTTATTTCCTCTCTCCCACTTGCTCAGATGTTCGCTTGTCTTTTCTTCTCTCTCCTTTGTTGTTGATACTCTCGAAGCCACCAAGGGCTCTTAACTCTCTCAACTCTCCTCATCAGATAGATCTTTAAGGTCTCTTAGGATAGTTTCCTACGACTTTAAAATACTCTTCTTCTTCTGCAACACGCCGTACACTCTCCCTCTCCCCGCCACCTGGCGACCAACCCACCACACAGACACACACTCTTGCTCTCTCCTTGTCCTTTAGTCGGCCCTTGCCCACAATCAACACTGTCCCTCCGCCGGTCAAGTCTCCCTTCCTTTGTTTCGCGCGCGGCGCGTTGCAGCTCCAATCGTTGCCTTTGTCGCTTCGTCACCTGTTGATTCCATGCGGCCCCGCCGCCACAGAGGTAAGTCAAGATTTGTATAATTGTTTTATTTTAAGTTAATTTTTTATTTTTATTTTTCTAAATTAATACTTTATTATCTTTAGTCTCTTATTAAAAATCACAAAATCACAAAAACAATAAAAAAAAGCCAAAAAATCCATTTTAAAAAAAACAAAAAAGAGGGTCTTAAAGTTCATACAAAACAAAACAAGTCACACAAAAATTCACAAAATAGAAGAAGAAATGTTTTAAAAATCACAAAAAAAAGAAAATTCATCTAAAAATCATAAAAAGTTTAAAAATTTCACCAAAAAATCCATAAAAAGTCATAAATTCATCAAATAAATCACAAAAAATTAAAAAAACATCAAATCTTCCAAAAAAAATCCAAAAAAGCAAAATTCACAAAAAATGCCTTAAAAATCAAAACTTTTCCAAAAAAATAATAAAAATCCCAAAAAATTCCAAAAATTTACAAAAAACTAATAGAAGTAAGGGGAAAGTCATCGAAAGTGGCAAAAAAGTAAAAGAGCACATTGCTAAAAAGAATTAACGCATCGCAAGAGTGAAAGAAACGGGCCGAGCAAACCGCGGAAAAGCCAAAAATAGCAAAAAATCACCAAGAAAAAATTGAGAAGTGCAAAAACAGTTGAATCGAGCCGTGGGCGGGGGAAAAATTCAAAAATTTGTTGAACACGAGTGAAAACAAAACCACAAAAATTGAGAAATCAAGGTTGCATCAAAAGCTGACCGACTAGGATACATCCACACAAAACTAACTTCGAAATTGAAATTCTGTGTAAAATCAATCCATTAGGATAGTTTCACGCACTAAAATTTTAAATTGGGGTTGAGATTATCAGATTTGGGACAAAATTTGGCAAAATTTGAGTCGAAGTCTCACTAGAGTCTAAATTTTGGACCCATAATCAGGGAAAATCCTTAGGACATGGGACTAAATTTTTTGGGCCAAAAATATCATTATTCTAGCTAATTTTCAAAAGAGTTGTCTCGATTCAGTCAAGGAGCTAGAATTGATCATACCGACCAGAATTGGCTAGTGCAAGTAATTGCACAACAAATTATATTCCAGTATGACGAATAGGGGCACCAATCATGGTGGATTGCAGATTAGGCTATTGAGAGCACATATTTTGATCGTTTCAAAAGGTTGCAATCAATTCTGACACCTTCGAGCTAGAGTTAATCAACTCTTGTGAGTCTATGAGCAGTCAACTGCCAAAACTTTGACTAAAGCAGTCTTATCAAACCCGAGCAGGAAACATTTGGCTAATCAATACTAGGATCTGTTAGGAGACAGTTTTCGTAGATTGAACCAACATGGACTCAAGTCGAGCCGAGAATTCAAGTGCAATAGAGAAGATTTTACATCTATATGGCTACAATGGAGATAAAGTCTTATATGTAGATTCAAAAGACCATAGGTATCTTATGAGTAGCAAAAGCAACAGAAGAGCCACAATCCTACCGATCAGAGTGAAGCCAGATTCAGAGAACTCCCAAATGTTCGCAGACTTCAGTGGAGCTAGGTATTGCAAGCTCAAAGACAAGGTGCAGATAGAAGTGCAAAAGATGGATCCAAGTGGTTATCTAGAAACCTGCACAAGCCCACAAAGCATCCATTTAGTGTATATGCAATCATGATTGTTGTACATGGATTATAGTGGTCATATCTATAGTCAAGTACCAAAAATGGAAGATCCAACAGATCAACCAATATAAGCCAGTCTAATTGGAGAACTAGGTCAAAGACAGTATAAAGGTCAAGATGGATCACTCTACAGCTTGATGCTTAGTGTTCTGAAAGAAGATGCCGACAACTTGGCAAGCACAGACACAAAAGCTCCTCTGCAAGAGCTTGACATGACAGAGCCAGTTGAAATACCACCAATCATGGCGTATTGCTCAGAGTGTGGAAGAAAAGGTGGATGTTTTTCTAAATAATGTCCAAGAAATCTAGACAACAAGGACACATCAAATGCCAACCAAGGTACATAGCAGATTGAAAATGCGACTCTTGATGTAAGTGTATCTAACTCATCACTTTTAATGCAATCAGATGATTTTGCATTACCATCAGAAGCACAAGTAAAAGCACTACAAGTTCAAAATCATTCATAAAGATGCACAAGCACGTGAAAAGCTTAAAATTGTTTCTTTGAACAAGAAACTCCTGCGTGAATTTGGTCAAGGTGTCCAGATATCACCAAATGTTGAAAAGACTGTTAGGTTTGCAAATGATTCTGCATCCACTACCACAAGTGTGCAATCATTCACGAGTCTAAGGGACACATCAAACATGATGTTGTTAGCTTTGTATGGCACCCATAATGCATATTCACACTATGTAGACCAAAAAGGGCAATTGTACAAAAAGGATCAACCATTGTTTGAACGACCCACATCCCAGCTCATAGAAGTGTGTCCAATGATAGATAAAAAAGGATGGCTCATTTCAGAAGATAGAAACTATTATATCCCATCCTCTCTAAAGCTAAAGGATATTACCCAAGTGAACCCAAAAATCTATTCAGAGCCAAAATCTCCTCCATCAATAATCAAGCTTCGATGTTGTGACCAAACGAGCATATACTTTGACCAAAATACTCATAGATATAGACAAGAGTCTAGCATCTATGATACCTTGGGTCTTGAAACCACATAAACTCATATCATAGGAGACCCATGCGATAGACAATATCACGGCAAAGATAATGCTCTCTACAACTTGACTTGGGGAATAGTTTGTCATGTTTCACGGCGATACATAGGAAACTATGTAGAAGGTTTGCTGATGCAAAAATCAACAGTGCTACCCAAAGTATGCTTTCAAAATCTCAAAAGGTGAGACTAAACCAGAGTTAAATAGTTTTGAACTCTCTTAATGAAGCAGGCTATACTGATCACCCTAAGAAGAGGGGAGTTGTAAATTTATCAAGCTCGGCTCTAGTACCGAGAATCGCAATGACAATTAAAACACCTAGAGTCTCTAGCCAGCAGACCCCTTCAAAGCAGAAACCATTGAAAGATCGTATGGTTGTTGGAAGTTTTAAATTGACCCAGATTCCATCAGAGTCTACAGATAAATGCCTCTATGAAGATCATTAGAGACAAAAGATCTCATAGTGTTCAAATACTTACATGTGGCCAAGCTCACATATGCATATCTATATGAAAATGGTAATGAATACCAGGAAGTTCATGACCTTGTACAAACCCCTATTAATGATAGGATTGAAGTCAAAGACTATCCAAAGATGATGCAAAGCCTCAAGCTACCAGAACACGTGACAAAAAAGTCAAAATCAATGAAATCTAAAGTCCAAAAGGACACACAAAGGTCACCACCAAAGTCTCCTCCAATGAGATAGATTCTGCCAAAAAGTACAATGGATCTTCTAAGATCAAAGGTTACTCAGATGTGGGCAGATAATACTCATCAGTTGCAAACAAAAAATGCAATATTATAGCAAAACAAACCAACATCAATGAAAGTAGGTGATCAACACAAAGCCAATATAGAAAAAACTCAACCCAAGGACACTGCCACAACAGAATCAATCAATACAAAAAGAAATCCGAAGACGATCAAGTGCAACATTAGTAGTGAACATGAAGAAAAGTTGTCAAGTGAGGTAAAGCTAGATTTTCAGCTAGACAAGAACCTCATGTCTTTTCGCACTTGGAAAAAATGTGGCCAACCACAACTAGAAGATGCTCCTAAATTCATTGTCATATTTGGAAACAAATGAGACGAATGTTGGGGAATCATCTCCACCACCATTTAAGTAAGTTTACAGAACATTACAACCCAATTCCATGTGATCACAATAAAAGATGTACCTGATGGCCTCATATTGGGAAAGCCACTATCTCAGAAGTTTTTAGAGATACAGAATGCAACAAGATGCAGTCTTCAGAGACAACCAAGAATGAAGACCAACAATGGTCACCTGTAGGAGACTGCACAAAGTCCTCAAGCATAGTTAGAATGGAGATTGATACCAAAGTAAATCTTATTGGAGATGATTCATCTCCATCAAATGGAACTTCAAAAGAGCTTAAATAAAATCAAGAAATTTCAACTACAGATCAAACAATACAAAGAGCAACCACGAGAGCTATTGAGCAGAGAATGCCACCAAAGCCAGATGTTAAGAAGAACAAGATTTGAAAACAGAGTCTCAAGCCACCTTCCATAGAGACATTTAGATCAAGGTGAGACCGTGACAAAAGCAAGACATAAATCTTCAATAGAATCTCCAATGAGAATAGTTGTAGTTCTCAGCAGTACAAAAGAAGGAAGTGTCAGATGCAATGCTCTATTGGATAAACAATTAAAGTGCAATATTGTTGTAGATAGCATCCAAAGAATACTCAAGATCACTCCATGCAAACATGACACGATAACAATGCTATGCGTACAAGTCAAAAAGAAATGGTTGCTACCCTTAGCATCCAAGATCAAAGATTAGGTAAAGTTTTGAGTAAAGCCTTCAAAATACATGCATGCAGATGTCATCCTTGGACATCATTGGTTAGACAAACACAAGGCCTACAAAGAAGATACAATGCTAATACTCTCTTTTTCAAGTGGTAGCCAACAACATTTACACGTACTGTTAATGCTAGATTTAGAGTTGCAAAAGTCACAAGAACCAAAGAAAAATCTTACAGAAAAAGGTAAAGCTAAAGTGGAACTTCCACAACTAGCAAAAAGGTGTGACAGCATATGCCTCTACATCAAAGAACCCCCATGGATTAGCTTCTCAAGCAAGTCATGCTTTTAAAACTTCAAGTCAATTGCTAACCCAATTGAAACATTTAAGGATACACCCAACAAATGAAAGATATTTCAGTCAAAGTACTCAAGAAATCAAAAGATAGTCAAGCAAGTGTTTGTTTCGAGCAGCTTACTCGAGCAGTTTAGTCAAATTCAATGATTCAGTTTGGATTAAGGACGAGAAATCAACACAGAAAGACAAGCACATGGGATGGATAGCATCGTAGTGGAGCTTTAAAGAACAAGAGTACTATGAAGATAACATACATATATGGGAACCAAAACCTCAGGTAAGGGCATATGAAGTAACATCAAGTCCCTCTCAAGAAAGAAGGCCCACAAGGTATCAACCTCAACAATATCCTAGCATATCTAAGCAGTAGGTATACAACAAAACAACATCAAAAGATGCTAAAGTCTACCACAACACACAAGAGGATATAGAACAAAGATGGATCTTAAAAAATCTTTCTCTTGGACAAGGATTCTACACAGGCTATACAAAAATTTTGCTACTAGTCAACCACAAGCCAACTGCAACTACACCAGATCTGCATGAAGATATCAAGAACTCAATAAGAACTAGAGCTAAGCAATGTCCACAAAGGTACAAAAGTCGATTTTGATTCCTAAGTCTTCTAATGCTCCTAGTCAAAAGCCAAATGCCGACAGTCAACAAAGTCCTACAACAACATCAAAGACTTATTACAACACGCCCAATTGAAGAATCAAACAGATAATGGAGTCGTCACAGTCAAGAAAGGACAACCCAACCAACGCAAATGCAGATTCAAATATAATAAAACATATATGGAAGTAGAAACCTTCAATGCCAACTTGCTCCTTCACTAATCCTCTTTTTGAGGATTCAAGCTTGCTTTTATCTAAAGAAATGTTTGTAGTAAGCACAAGAATGTGAAAAGTCAAGTCGCCAGGGTGCCAAAAACACTCTTTGTCATAGTCAGAGTCGGGGGCTGCTGAGCCATAAATGAGCAAAGCATTAGGCCCAAAGCTTCAAGTTGTAATAGACTTTGTTCTAAGAGTCATAGTTATTAGGCTTACGCTCAAGTTGGAAGAGTTGAGCATATCTAAGTTGTGTCGCTCATGCTAGATGAAATGAACATAAGAGTCGAAGTATATTTAATTTATAATTGGTGGAGTGTCGTAGAGTCCAACACTCACACATAGTGCAAAGTAAGATGAGAGCACATATCCTCGACAACGCAAACCATTCTTAAAGGGGTGCCAGCTTGCAAAGCCATGTCATATGATTTATAGCTACACCATCGTTTTGAAGAACCCCTCAAAATCTTTCTTGCACATCATATTGTTTTCCATGTATTTTTGTGTATGCATATATAGGAAGTCCCACCATTGGACAATATGCATTAGACACTCTTTTTTGCTTCCACCTATGCACCTTGAGTGGACTAGAACAGGAAAACCAATGTTCCAATCGTGCTATCCTCTCATATTTGCTACCTTTCTTTTTCCATATCTATCACCAAATAATCCCTTGAGTACTTTTTTAATATTTCCCATGCTAATAAGTACTCCAATAATGCGCATATTCCAAAGGTACTTTTTTCCCACTGGGTTTTTTCCCTTTGGTCATCCAAGTATTAGACCCTAATTTAGAACCTCATCATTCTACGTCCCTTGTACATGCTTTTCATAAATAAACAACAGCTCATCATTATGCTATTACAACGGTTAAAATGCAACATCACCTCTCACATTAGATATATTCGAACCAATCACGACGCTGCAGTAAACTAAACCTCATCAAAAAATTCAACAGCAAATGAAGACGATCAGCCCATCAACAACCAATCAAAAACCTTTCATAGCCTCCACGGACACTTTTCAACAGTGCCCGAGGATGGGCACTAAAATCAGAAGGGGGCAATGTTAAATGAGACGAAGTCAATGGAGTTACACATTTTTCAAAATTTCCTAGAATAGCCATATATTGTAAATTCAAGCCGTTGTAATATTTTTCATGTGTTACGGGATCAATGGGAGTTCGAGCCTATAAAGAACAAGTCAGTTAGTGTGCCGACGCAAATTCAGTAAGTGGTGAATCCCTAAAGGCCTTGGGTGCTCGGACATTGCATATTTTACCCTAGGTATATAAGGCAGTGTGCAAAATAAATTAGGGTTCTCAAGCTCATTTTTTGGGACCACTCTTTATGAGAGATCATGAGGTGTGTGGCTATGGAGTTCTTGAGATTTTCCTTGCTCATGTGACTTGATTAACACTAATCAATGCTTTTCACTATGCCTCTCTCATACTTTTTGTGATTGCTAATGATTCTTTGATCAACTAGATCGTGACTAATTAGTAGTTAATATTTATCTAACCTTGTGTGATTGCCCTCTTTTGCTTGTATGTGCATGTAGGTTTGATTGGAGTGTGGTGATAGATCTATGTGTGTGTGCTTGTGATTAGTGTGTTGTATGATAGGATTAGTGATGTGTGTGTTCAATCATTAGTGTGTGTGGTTGGGTTGATTGAAGGTGAAGGGAAGTGGATGTGGATATTGACAATCGTTATGGTTTAGCTCCTCCATAGGCCAAGAAACTCACCTCACAGAGTCATCATCCGTGTTATCATGATTAGCTCACTAATTTTGTGTGAGTGTTTCCATGCCCTATCCAGTAGCTCATCTCTCTGGATTGATAATTTTGTTGGTCATTGGAGCTATGCTATGATGGTACCCCCAACATAATGGTGGTTCTATCTACATGGTTGATTTAAAAGACGATGATGATGGTGAACAAATCTCAGGACAACCAAGAAAAATTAAACACAAGGAAGAGATGAATGGGGAGTTATTCTACAATTCTCTAGAGAATCTTAAACAAGACCATGATGCAGATAATGAATGCTCTGACAACCCCAATGAGCAAGAGGAAATGATACCGGACGTGAGGTTTTACGATATCCCAAATCAGAAACCTAGACATCAAGCACATTGCAAGAAAAAGAAGGTGGCACACAAAGCAAGAGATAACCCAATGCCTAAAATGAGGAACACAATAGAATTTTTATCCCTAGTAAAGGTTGAAGACTCCATAAAAAAAAAAATTTCAGGCCAATTCTCTCAAGATCGAGACTCTAGGACATGAGACAGAGCTATAGACATGAGAAAACAAACTCAAAAGTTGAAAACAAAAACTAAACCAAAAAAAAAAAACAAGACTGAACCAAATAGGAGAACCAAAATGGACCAAAGTTAAGCTAAAAAAGAAGTACCAAGAGCTCAAAAAAACTCTAAGGGAAGTACGGACAATTGAATAAAAAAGCGAAAGAGATGAAAAAGACAAAAGTGACAATTATATGAGTGTACCCTTCCACTACAAAAAATTCACTATTCAAGATTGGAAGATAGTATTGACACAGCCTAGATGAGAATGATGGAAGAAGGAGTCATATGACAGACTAGAGGATGCAAGAAAGATAGACCTAGCAGGACTTGGGAAGGAAGCACAACTAGTCTATATAGCAATCGATCTGAGTCAAGAAGATGAAGAGGAGCTCATAATCCTTCTTTGATAATATAAGGACATGTTTGCATGGTCTTATAAGGACTTCAAGGGAGTGGATCCTACAATATGCCAGCATACTATCCCTTTAAAACCTGATGTGAAGCCTAGTAGACAAAGGCCATAGACATACAATGACACCTTTGCTAAGCGTATCAAGTAAGAAATCGATAAGCTAAAGGAAGCAGATTTCATCTATGAGATAGAACACACCGACTCGGTATCTGCAATCATTGTGGTACCCAAAAAGAATGGTATACTACGAGTGTGTGTCAATCTCAATAAAGTTTATGCTACCATGATAAGGGATAATTATCCCCTAGCAATCACACATCATGTCCTTGAATGAGTGGCGGGAAAGCGTGTACATTCCTTCTTGGATGGATTCTCTAGCTACAATCAACTTCCAATTGCAGCTGAGGACCAATATAAAAAAAACATTTTCCACAAAATGGGATATATTTTTATATCAAGTCATGTCATTTGGTTTGACAAATGCACCTGCAAAATTCCAAAGATTGATGGCACATGCTTTCAAAGAATACTTGAGGAACTTGTTGGAAATCTATATGGATGACCTATAAGTACACTCTCTCCTAAGAGAGGCATACAAAACACCTCAAAAAAGTATTCGAGAAGTGCAAGACGTATAAAATCTATCTTAATCCAAAAAGTGTGCTTTTATGGTCAGATAAGGACGAATCTTGGAACATATTATCTCAGAAAAATGGCATATCCATGGATTTGGATAAGAGATAAGTGATTATTGAAATTCCTACACCAATCAACGCAAATCAAGTACAACGTTTTATTAGACACTGTGGTTATTATAGGAGGTTCATACACGTGTATGTAATCATTGCCCAACCTCTGTATAGACTTATAATGATCTTTGAATGGGTAGATGAGTGTGAGGAATCATTTAAGAGATTAAAAGATGCTCTTGTATCTGCTCCAATGTTCATATTGATGCGTTTGCATTTGTTATAGGATGTATTTTGGCTCAACCAGGAGACGGAACTATGGATTTCCTAGTCTTCTATACTAGCCGACCACTCAATAGTGCTGAAAAGAACTACACCACCACCGAAAGAGAGGGGCTTGGAATGATTTATGTTGTTAAGAAATTTTGGCATTATCTTCTCGCAAATAATTTTGTGTTTTTCACATATCATCAAACCCTCTTATGCCTTGTCAACAAACCATGCAATACATGGTGAATCGTAAGATGGTTCATCGTATTGCTTGAGTTTGACTTTATTGTAGTGGTTAAAAAGGGGAAGATGCATCTTTGAGCATATCACCTTTCTAAATTGCCAAATGGAGAAGCTCTAGAGGGAGTGGATGATGATTTCCTAGGATCATATCTCTTCACTGTAGAAATGGTACCTAAGTGGTCCCAAGAGATAGTAAGCCTACTATCAGAAGGTGGAGAATTCAACAAGACTGACCAAGACCATAAACTGCAAAAAATTTAGCAAGCTAAGAACTTTTAGTTGATTGGCGGATGTTTGTATCATCTAGGCTCTGACGGTATCCTACGAGTGTGCATAAATCCAGAGGAATATGATTCCTACTTGCTGGAAGCACATAATGAGGGCTGAACATTTCATTGCTCATCCACAAAACTTTCCAATGCTTGAGACAATTGGGAGTGCATTGGCCAACTATGTGTGTTGGTGTTCATGATTATATAACTAGTTGTGTTAAAAGCAGATCAAATCCACCATTAGAACATGCGACACTGTTTCAATAACAGCTACACCAGAATGGAGTCAATACATTGTTGACTTCTTGGAAATGCAAACATTTCCTAAAAATACCACCAGAGCACAGCAGAGGGAAATAGAAATAGAAGCTCGTGCTTCTATTTGATTGAAAACTAGCTTTATAAACGAGGAAAGGATAACCATCTTAGGATGGAAAGCATGTACATTCCAATCCTTGAGCAAGCACATGAAAAAATAATTAGAGACCATTTCTCACGGGAAAAGACAACAAAAATTATCCTCACCATTAAAATATAATGGCCAACATTACATATGGATGCGAACGAATATACAAGATGATGTGACTTTTGTCAACACACCAAAGTGCCAATAAAACGGGATGAGATGCCCTTACAGCCAATGATGGGAGCTAGAGATTTTTCTAAGTGGAGAATAGACTTTGTGGGATTTCACCCCCCACTCACAAAACACATGCCTAGTACATCATTGTAGCCACCAATTATCTCACTAAATGGGTCAAAGATAAAGATACACAAAAAGTTGATGCCAGGACTACGAAACAATTTCTATATGAAAATGTCTTTGTTAGATATGGTCTGCCTATAGAAATTGTCAATGATCGGGGAACACATTTTATAAATGAAACAATTGAGAATCTTCTTGATGAGTTCATGGTAGTTCATAAAAAGTCTGCTCTGTATCACCCACATGCTAATGGACAGGTAGAGGCTACAAATAAGACTCTATGTACATCCTTAACCAAATTAGTTTCAAAATCAAGAACCGATTGGGATCAAAAGTTACATTTGACACTATGGGCTTATAGAATTGCTTATAAAACATCGATTGGAATGACATTGTATGACATGGTGTTTGTCCTTAATGCTGTATTGCCTATGGAATTCCTAATCCCAACACTAAGAGTAGCCAAACAATTAGAGTGGATAGGCCATGAAATGTCTTCACAAATAGATAACCTTTAAAGGCTAGATGAGCTTTGCTTAAAAGCAATTGCTTCCATCTATGCACAAAAACAAAGGCAAAAAGAGTTTTTTGATAGGTATGTATGATCAAAAGAATTCAAAACAGGTGATTATGTCCTGATTTACACTTTAAAAAAACATGCTAAGAAACTTAAAAAGCGAGGGATGGGACCCTTTGTGATCAAATATTTATCACCAAGCGGGGCCGTCAGGCTTGCTACATTGGATGGTGAAGAAATGCCCAACTGGATTAGTGGATGTCGGTTAAAAAAATTTCATCTACCACTAACCTCGAGTATGCTTAAAGAAACAGACCCAAAGAAACAGACCCAAGAAAAACAAAAAATTGTTGCAGAAGCACAAGTAGAGGACGAATAGCAAAACGAATGCTTCTTTGACAACAACTACATCATGGGCTTCCCCTGAAGATCACTGCCATTAAAGTAATAGACTTTGATACCAAAAACATGTAGGATCCTGCAATTGCTATCAAACTAGGATGCAATCTAGAGGAGATGAAGGCAATGCTTGATTCAGGTGCTCAAGGTAGCCTCGTATCCTACAGCCTTTACAAGCAACTCCAACTCCTTGACAATCAATTACAGCCGACACAACAAAATCTTCGTGAAGTTATTCAGAGCACTCAATGAAGGTAATGGGTTAGACAGTGCTCCTGGTATACAGGTAAAACAATATATCTATCCGCCTAAATTTTATATGGTAGAAGGTAAGCACACACAACATGCTTTATTGCTCGGGAAACCTTGGCAGAGAAGATATAATGTACAACTTGATTGGAGCTCCAATATAGTCAACATCCAATCTGCTTCAGGAAAACAACAAGTTCCTTTTTCTATTGTAGCTACGGACAAACCATCAGTGATGAATCGACGGATAAAGGTAAGCAACCCTTAAAATGACCATTGTCCAACAATGGATTCCAAAGAGACCAAAAACGCAAGAAAAGCAAGTCATTATAGAGGAGGTACTCTTTCCCAGGATGTGAGTTCTACAGGTAAGAAAAAAATCAGTGGGAATTCACGAAAGCGTACCACGACAAACCCCACCTACTCTGAACACCAAAGCTATCAAGTAGATATGGATAAGAAAGGATCAGGTCGCAAGGTTTGAACAAAGTGGATTCCAAGAAATCTCTCCACCAACCTCATAGCAACCCAAGGAACTCCTTGAAGTACACGCTTTGAAAAGGCAACCACAAGCATGTTCTAGTCCAACCATATGCAAAGTCTTAAAAAAGATGGTTTCTTAAGAATATCTGCCCAACTCCGATTTGGATACCTAAACGATGAACAACCACAACTACTCAGGTGACTCATAGCCAACTGGTTTCACCAGCTCCGTTGTCTATCAAAGACAAAGAAAACAAATTGGAGAAATTATTGTTTCACTACTCTCACCATAGTCATACTTTCACAAGAAACTTCAACATTGAATGCCAATAAGCATCGTGCTTATACCTTCCTCATGCACAACATTAATTTTTCCATGCATTGCTTGAGTATGCATATAGGGTGGCATTACATAGCCAACATTAGCATATTGTTGATTCCTATGCAGAGCACATACCCTTGGACGAAACAACATCATCGAGGAGGACTTCAACTAGAAAGGAGGGAGGCATTCTCAATGCGGGCCCGACACACTACGAGTGTAAAAAGGGACACTGTTTTCTATGACTTTGGGGTTTTCTGTGTTTGATTGTGAGAATTTGGTAATACGAGTATATTTGCCCTTATTTAATGTGTTACAACAAGAAACAGAGACAAACACCAAAGATCAACCTCTAAGTGTGTGTACATATGTAAAAATCTCAATTTTCATACTTGAAAAGTGAGAAAATGCCGCAATCCAACCAAAAATACTACAAATAGATGTATATAGTGGTTTATTATGCTATTATCAATTATCTTGATTTATGGATATTTTTCGGGTCAAGTTAGCTATTTTCCTTTAATTTTTGTTAATTTACTAGAGAAAACAAAGAAAAATAGAAAAAGCAGGTGAAATAGTGACATATTGACAAAAGAAAAATACGAGAGTGATCAGTAAATGAATGATGGGTTATGGTGAAGACGGGATGCAAGTATGAGAAAAGTTGCGAAAGCCCGATTTGGCCAGTTCTTGGACGAAATGACAAATTTTCCAAAAACAGAGAAAAATCAGTCCAAATGAAGAAATTTTTGAGCCTAAAGTGCATTTTGTGACAAGATAGGGGCACATGTCAAGTTTGGTCACAAGTGGTCTAGGAAATCCCCATATAAGTTAAGTGGGACCCACTTATTAGCTCATTTTCACTATTCACAAGTGAGAGAGAGCTTGAGAGACCTAGAGCGTGCGGACCTTCTACAACTTTGCACGACGCATATGACACACTGATTGGCACCAGTAGACATGAGAGATAATCTCATCACCATATGCTCTTCTTGTTCTATACTCGCTTTTTTGCAAAAAACTCAAAAAATGGCAATGTTGCATCGCGGAAAAGAAACCAAAACAGGGCCATAACGCTCCAACCCCACTGACCCGATAGCTACAAGACTTGATGATATGGGGTTAACCCTAGCCTAAAAGAACACCACTATGACCTCCAATGTGAGATTAGGTCAACTAGAAAAAACTAACCTCTTCGGGCACTACAAAATTTGATAGGAAATCGATTGTTGAAATGGCACAAAACTTCATGAGAAGTTATTCCTCAAGTGTGTCTACAAGCCCATGTAACCTCCTCCCCAATCTATCATCAAAAAGTGGACCAAAACTTTGAGTTAGGCTTCAGACACGCAAAGTGCCATTTGGCTCTCACGACCAAGCGAGGCGTCCGTTTGCCACCTAACTTCACAGGCATCATCGACAACCAAAATGTAGGGTCAAACATTAAAAAGAACCATCGCCGACCATCTCCTCATAAAAAGAGGTTGTTTACAAATTTCCAAAAAGGGTATCCGTGAGACCAAATGATACATCAAATCCATGGGAAGGTGCCCTTATGCATCCACAAGCTTGGGAGATGGACCTCACGAAGAATCATTGGGGGAAGTCGTCTTCAAATGAAGAAATCCCTTTTAGAGACTAAAATTTCAAACAGGGCCTTTCTAAGCTAAACATCTGACTTTTTAAGGTGAGAACTAGCTAGTAGGGCTTAGGGCACAAGCACAAAACACCCCAAGGCATCAAACTCACTTTTTATTAGGAAGACATCATATGCGTATGATGTCTCACAGTCAGATTTTGCACAAAAATCACTCACTTGACTTCACAAACACATTGTGCATACCCTAAACATGAAGCACCTAAAATTTCATAAGATTTGGAGCTAATTGGGGTACTCATCAAGGCCCAAAAAACTGCAAAGTCTCAACCTAATCCCACAATTTGGCTTTGGACTTACGAAAAGTGTTTCAAATCAAGTGAAAATTGACACAAAGCAAGCACATAACCTATACATCATGTCCCAATGCTCAAATATCAACTTTGCAAAAGTAGACATCATACACGTATGATGTCTACACCTATCAGATAGGAGTTATATCAACATTCTGAACATCTAGCATTGTCAAGCATGGTACATATAGCCTCTACACCAAATTTGGTCACCTTTGGGCATGTTTGAAGTAGCACCCTCATCATTTCCAAATTAAAGTGTCATAAACTACTTCTATGGCGTTGGGCTCATAAGCACTAGTCCAAATTCGTATTTTCACACATCAGAGCCATACACACATCATGAGCTACCTCTACAACAAGTCTGAGACAAAAATGCCAACCTAAACATTATACGTGTATGATGTCTAGACCCCTTGAATTGACATGTTATTGTGATTTTGGAAACTCTAACACTTCATACACATCATTATGAGCTCCCCATCACATTTTCATCACATTTGGATATCTTTTGATCTTCAATTACCCAAAAAAGTGGAAATCTAGATGCAAAAACCTCTTCAAGATCTTTGACACCCATTCACAAGCTCAAACTCAATTCTGATACCATGGACACCATGCACAAGCTATACACAACTTACACAAGGAGTTTCAAGTTGTTTTGAATCAATAGACATCATACATGTATAATGTCTCTTCTCTTATACAGATGAAAAACTCCACAGCTTTCACCAAGAGCATGTTCACCACATAGTATAAAGGCAATGCATTCAATTTGGACAAGTTTGAGCAAGGTTGTGACCATTTGGAGCCTGAAATTGAAAAATCCTGGCAAAAGACATATCCTATGGCCCTAAACACATGAGGCACCTCCAACTCAAAATCTGAGATGATCAAAGGATTTCTATCACCTGAGGATACTACATGTGAAATCTAGGGAAAAAATCTCAACAGAGACATCATATGCGTATGACATCTCATAAGGTCCAAATGACCAATGGGGGGATTTCTCACTTCCAATGCCTTTATCCCTTTAATCTTAGCCCACAACCCATGTCTCATAAAGTTTTGATTCTGTCTACCCATCTAAACCCAAGTTTTGGAATCCCAAGCTCTATACCTAATTTTTGGTTTCAAACACATGAGAAGAAACCCAAATCAAATTCTGACATCAGAGGAGTCTATACCATGCTAAGGCCTAGCTATATAACAAAGTTGACATCATACGCGGATGATGTCTCACTAGCATGAAAATGAACCCATAAGCTAACTTGACTCCTTCTAAGCCTTTAGCACATGATTATGAGACCATCTACCAAGTTTCACCCCATTTGAACCTCATTTGCTCAAAACTAAGCCAGAATCCAACATCAGATCTTGAAAGGAGTTCTAATGGTCACAGCTTATCCAAATGACATCAAAATTGAAATCCATGCATATATCCATGATGTACATGCTATGAGCTATGCACATATGAAACATCACTTAGTTTTGAGCACTTAGACATCATATGCGTACGATGTCTCACACCATGAATCTGCACCCAAAATGCATTTTTGACCACATGCATAGCACCCTTAGACCCTAATTAGCTTGTGTTTCAAATTTGAAATCATTTGGATAGCTAGAAACTAAGAAATGCCAAATTTTGTAAAGAATGCTAACTTTTGCACTTGGAGTGCCTGCAGGATCAATGGAAGCCAACAAATCACCAGCTAAGAAGAAGAGGATGTCCTTGAAGGGAATTATTGCAACCAATGAGCCTTACACACTAACGAAAAAGACACTGAAGCCAGCCAAGGCTTGGATACATGAAGCCACATTGGAAAGGAAAGGATTGGTAGTGCACCTAGGTACATTCGGAGACCCGCAAGGAAATACAGTGGATATACCAATGAATCCATGAGAAATATTGGAATATGAAAACAAAGAAGAAACACTCACCCAACTGGAAAGAGAAGATTTGTACAACTTCTTCACAGCACCACTAGTGGGTATAGATATGCAAAGAGTCTACGAGCTAGTCAATGCAATCCAAAAAGATAGCAAGGTAGTGATTACTGATTTGGATGGATAGAAGAGAGAGATGGTGATTACACATCAAACCATATCAGATGTAGTGGGGCTCCACAATAAGGGTAGCTCTATTAGAGAAAGAAGAGATGAAGTAAAGGTCTACTCTCAAAAGAAACCCAATCATACATTCAAAGACCTGGTAGACCCGAGAGCTGCAAACATTTGCAAACTTTACAACCAATAATTCCATGTTTGTAGCAAGTGGCCACAAAATTACACAACACCTCCCCATGCAGTGGCTACTACAATAACTTGGGCATTGAAAAGTAGCATGCCCAAAGAAGTGAACTACGCCCAATATCTGCATGAGAAAGTGGTCGACATGGGTATAGAAAAATCCAAGTACATTGGAGCTGGAGAAACACTGACAAAGATTGCATATGAAGCTATTGGTACAAGAGGACAGCGGCCCGATCCACCAACCCAGAATGAGCGGTTAAGGTTAAAGCAAGATACAAAAATGAACTAGTAATAGAAGTAGCACCACCAGTCACCACACGGCTTTGAAGAAGACAAATGACCGTAGCAGAGGAAGAGTCTGAGAAGCCCCCAAATAAGAAGGGTAAGATGACGTCGACAAAAGAATCAAGGCCCAGAGAGAGACACAACCAAAAAGCTACTGGATCGAGAGGTTGATTGAGTAGTTCAGGGTAGAACGAGCACTCAATGGAGACTTTGAGGAGTATTGGGTACCAGACCTAGAAAAAATCGGAGGAAGCTCCTCAAGATCACTGGAGAATTAATTCAATCATTACATCCGAGCCTATGAAGAAACTAAAATGGTGATTGAACAGTAGAATTAGAGCCCTTCATAATGGATGAGGTACAAGATATCAAGAGGAAGCTAAAAGAAACACAAGGGGCTCCAGCCAAGAAGGTGACCATACAAAAAATGAAAACCCACCACCTTCACCAGCAGGATCCTCTACTCCTCCTCCAATTCCAAAGCCCTCTACATCCCAACCACAACCCTCACCAAAAAAGATAGAAGAGGTAGCACCTCCACCAAAAGACAAGGAAAAAGAAGAAAGGGACACTTATGAAGACCTCCTTCAAGCATGATACACATTAGTAGAGGCTTCTACGGTGGTCTATGACACTCCAATCCCACCCTGGGCTGCCAGAAAATAGCAAGAGAGAAAGGATATCCCTAAGGAACACATGAGAGCTAATAGATTTAAAGGACCACAATTAGACCAAGAAACGTAGAGAAATGCACACAAAAGGTAATCTGTGCAGCCTCGAGCACCAGGGTTGGTCCAAATCCTACATGCACCACAATGGAGACCATTTGTCAGCCCGTGGAGAGCACCACCAGTAGGAGTCATGTTGAGTATGAGACACCAGGTCCCCTTTTTTGGCCCGATCCCCAGACCATCAACAAGAAGCCTAGTTGAAGCATATGAAGAGAATGTGAGAGCTGCATATCAAGTACTTGACAGAATCAAAATGTGGTCTCTAACATTGGGTGAAGAAAACAATATGTTGCATACCATGGAAGACAATATGCAATGGAACATGATCACCTCTGAAGCATGATCCACATTACGAACTAAAAAGATGAGGAAGCATAAAAGGAGCTTAAGACTCTGAGGTACAAAAGTAAGAGAGGCCATAAGTGAACGAGACAATTTGACACTGCAAATGGTGGAGGTTTTGTGGGAAGTAAAGAGTATCCAAGAAGAAAAGGAAAGAGGGGAGGATGAGCTGGAAGCAGCAAAAGATGAAGTGTTGGAGCTGAAAGCCAAATTAGAGCTCCAAGACTGGACAATCAAGAGACTGAGAGAAACCTCGAGGGTTTCACATGTAGTTACAGGAGCAGCTATCCAAGCTATCCAAGCTTTGGAAGCACAAATCACTGCCCTACAAAAGGAATTACGGCTAAAACAAAGACAAAGAATTCATATGGAAGAAGGGTCCCTAGCCGCAGAGGAAAGAGTGAAGGCTCAACACCAAGAACTCCACAAAGAGCACAAAGAGCTCCAACTATAGTTAGCTACTCTGCAAGAGGTGTGGTAGATCAAGAAGAAGAAGCTACAAAGAAAGACATACTTGCTCAATAACAAATAAAATAACTACAAAAAGAAATAGCCAAATCAAGGACACAAGAAACAAAGTCAGGGCCCAGTGACCTTGGTATTAAGTCCAGAGATGAGCCCTTGGAGGTTCCTAAAGATGCAAAGGATTTACAGCACCTAGAGGAACATCTAGAGACACAGGAGAAAGGAGAGAAACTGTTAACTGCAGCGGAAGAGACACGTCTCCAAAATTTGATTGAAAAATCCACAGTTGAAGACCACAAGGCAACCTTGGAGTGGGAGACATGAATGATACACTCAGTAGGAGTCCAAGGGCTTTCCAAATATGTTCTTAGGGAGGAATGGATGCAGCCTTCACTCCCATACCCTCTCCTTAAGTATGAAGTGTTGGTGATCAAGAAAAGAGTTAAAGCGGAAGCAACACAACCATTGTATGAGGGAGATGTCAAAGATTTAGACACTGCAAAGAAGATAGTGGACTCCCAACCAAAGTGGAGAAAGGCGTGGCTCCTCAAGTACCCCGGACTTCTAAAGTACTTGGTGGAAGCCCCAAAAACATCAGGGATGATACTCTATTTTGCCTAGTCCTTCTTGTGGGCACATGGGAAAACAACACCATAATCTTGAAGAAACATCCCACTTGGCTCATTTACCAATCTATGCCACAACACAAGGAGAGAGAATAAGTGTACCTTATATGGTGAAAACCCTAAAGGGTACCATTAAGATTTTCACTGGCTCCCTCGACTTGATGTGTGTGATGATCAGCAAGATATACAAAACCCTCTTGGCGTGCATTGAAGTGTTTGCACCGTCCAAAGATATGGATTCAACCCATTGGTCAACGGGCAACATTGTCACCACAATGACATTTGATTTGTCAAAGCAACCATCCTCGGAGGTGTTATATCTACTATATAAAGTTCTTACCAAGCTACCACATGCAAGTTTTTGAGGAATCCTTTTACACCGGCTTCTTTACTTATGACAACAAAATATTCAGCCCCACAATCACGTTGGGCAACATAAGGTACGAGTCATACTTGAAGTTGCTAAAGCCCCAAGGGTTCCACTGACTCAAAGGCTAAGAATTATTACCAAATAAGAAGATCAAGGCCCTTCATGTTAGGGATGACATGGACGTAGAAGGGGGGACTGTTGATGGATGAACACAGAAGAAGATTTTTCAAAATTTTTGTATCACTATTTTTCTAAAATGAAATGACATTTGTAATGGTTTAAGCAGCCAATATTCTTTTTGGGAACAAGCTTCTAAGGAGAAATTGTATATAAGCCAATTTTTGTAACCCTAAGCCAATTTTTGAATTAATCTAATCTCACATTTACAGTGCACCTTCTCTTCCCTACGCACTCTATGGAGCCTCCATTGTGAAAGTGACACCACCAATGCGTTAGCAATATCTAGGAATTCAATCCAACACTGAGCTTGCAAAATTCTGGTGTTGTTGTTGCAAAGCAAGCTCCTACAAGCTTGCTTTTGAGTTTTCTTACAAACCATGTGTCCGATTGGTGATTTCTTTATACTTGTGGGTTCATAGCAAGTAGAGCTACAGATTAGGATCATACAAATCAAAAAGTGGTGACCTGCATTTTCCTGCCTATTTTCATATGTGATTGTTTCACGGGGTGGTTCTAGGTAGGATATCAAGTCAGAGTCCATAGCGTAATCACCTCTTTATGAGGAGAGTATTCCTATCAGTTTCGTGTCTTTTTTAATGTGTTTGGTCTAGTTTTGGATATCATGAGAGCATTGTAGGTTAGTTGTATTCACATGTGCATAGGACATCTAGATTTGGTTTCCTTGAGTAGAGATTATCTTAGAAGGTCAAGTAGGTAATTGAAATCCATCTCCTTGTTTTCATGCACCTACGGGTTAAGCTTCTTCCTTGGCTGACATAGATTTGTTGGTTTTGTTCTCGCTATGCTAGTGTCCGCTCTCTCACGGCGTATCCGCCAACACTTAAGCATAGCCCTAGCTTGCCTAAGGTCAAAGGAGTTTTAACACTAAACATTGGGGTCTTTAACAAATCTAACCCTAAGGTCTTAAAGCTCCATTAGCTAGACTTGCTCTTTAACATACCATCTCTCATTTGTAACCCTTTTACCTTGGCCCCGTGTTGAGATAGATCCATAAGCACATGTCTATATTTTAACACTTATTCCCATTTATTCTCTCATATTAAATGATCATTTTAATATAGATTTGTTTTTTGGTTTGGTCAAATATTAGATTTTATGATATTACCTCTCTCTTGAAATCATAGTCGTCCTCGACTATGAGGTAAAAGAGATAAAGACTTAGTCATTACTCGATGTTTATTAGCGGGTAGAGGATCTCTTTTTACCTATAATATTATTCCAAGATGGATGACTAGTCCATTTGGGGCTTGGGAAACTTGCTTCCACAATCATGTCTGCTCTTTAGTCCATACCCAAAGTAGAGTGACAATTTCTACTTGGTGTTTGAGAGACGTAGTCAACACAAACATGATTGTAAGCATGCATACTACTTAAATTTGTGCACAAGACAAAGATAAGTAGTCTTATAAGACAAAAACATTGATCATTTAAAGGAAACATTTACATTTTCTTACTCTAGTGTAGCATTGTAAACATTGACAAGGTTCATACTGTCCTTAAGTTGTATTCCTTGCATCCATCTAGCATCTTCAAAAGAATAATTTTTGAACTTAACAAGATACTATTGGATAATCTTACCATGTCGTAGTACCTTGTCCTCATGCCAAAGGATAGCTTCAGGTTGTAGCACCTCTTCTTGGTCTTTCATTTCTGGGGGGGGGTCTTTAATAATTGGTTCACTTGGTGGCTCTCCTTTGTAGGGCTTAAGTAGGCTCACATGAAAATCATTGTGTATGAGCCAATGGTTGGGAAACTTGAGTTGATAAGCCATTTCATTGATTGGATTCAATATTTGCAAAGGACCATAGTATATTTTTGCTAGTTTAACATAATACTTTTGATGCCCCGTAGGATTTTTGACTTTCATTTTCCTTAATTGAGCCTTGAGAAACTTGAGTAAGACCCAATCATTTTCTTTGAATGTTAAGGCCCTTCTGTGCTTATCAGCAATAGCCTTTTGCCTTTGTTGAGAGATGAATATAGCCTCCTTAATCTTTTGGAAAGATTCTTGTAGGACATGGTTATACTCATCAATAGAGAAGATCTTCCCATTTACTTTAAGTATCAAGGAACTTTTAGGTCTTTCCTCTATGATCTCAAAAGGTGCTTTTTTCATAGTAGTTTGGATGGTATTATTGTACGCATAGTCTACACAAGGTAAGTACATCTCCTATTGTAAGAGTTGATCTACTTCTATAACATAAGTCTTTAGTAGATTGAGAATTGTAAGATTGGCTATCTCACTTTGGCCATCTGTTTATGGGTGATAGGCCGAAGAGAAATTCAATCTTGTACCTAGATTTTCAAGAGACCTTTCTAGAAATTACTGGTCATTCTAGGATCTCTATCTGACACATTGGATGTTGGTAACCACATTGTATCAAAATATGAGATATGAAGAGGGTTTCCATTTGGTTTTTATTGATACTCTTTTTGACAGGAATAAAGTGTGATTGCTTGCTAAACCTGTCGACTATTGTCCATATTCCCATATTCCCATGGATAGATTTTGATAATCCATGGATATACTCTCCCATGGTGAATTAGGGATTGGCAATGGCTGAAGTAACCTAGGTTGCTTCCTCATACTTGGTCTTGTTTCATGGTAGGCCAATAGAAGTACATCTCTACTCTTTGAAGAGTAGGTTGAATGCCTCTATGCTCCGGATAGGGAGGAGCATGGGATTCATACATGACTTTCTCACAAAGGGAGTGGATAACACATAGCCTATTGCCATGGGGAAGATAACCATAATTCAAGGTGCATGGTTCTTCTTTATTACCCAAGGCAAGAGCTGACATTACTTCTTTAAAGTTAGGGTTAGTAGCATACTCATCTATCATACAAGATAGATCATTGTGAGTTGCTATAGACACCGCATTGACTCTTGGTCAGTGTGAAAGTGCACCAGCCACTTGATTGTGATTACCAGCAATGTAAGCAATATGAAAATAAAATCACAAAATTAAAATTTTCCACCTTATTTGTTTGTTGGAGAGCTTGGTCTGCGTCATGAAGTACTTGAGACTTTGGTGGTTCATTTGCAAAATACATGGAGTTCCCAATAGATAGTGCTTCCATGTGTCTAGGGCATGTAAAATAGCTAAAAGCTCTTTTTTGTATATGCTCAAGACCTGCTCATTGACATTGAACCTTTGGCTCTCATATGCTATGGCATGCCCATCTTGAAGCAAGACTACTCCAAAGCAATCACCACAAGCATCACATTGGACCTCAAATGGCTTTGCGAGATCCAGAAGCATAAGAACTAATTGGAAGGTAAGATTCTCTTTGAGCTTGTCAAAAGCATTTTTCTCTTTAGCAATCCGTGAGTACTTAAC
Source organism: Adiantum capillus-veneris (assembly GCF_014529385.1). NCBI lineage: Eukaryota > Viridiplantae > Streptophyta > Polypodiopsida > Polypodiales > Pteridaceae > Adiantum > Adiantum capillus-veneris. The sequence goes on along the minus strand of NC_140943.1, from coordinate 91,562,623 downwards.
ATTCTTCTTTGTTAAGTCATGTAATAGTCTTGCTATTTGGGATAAATTTTCTATGAAGCATCTATAGTATGCACGCATACCAAGAAAGCTTCTTAGCTCATGTAGATTCCTTGGAATAGGCCATTCTTTTTATTACCTCCAACTTTGATGGATCCATACAGATACCATCTTGAGAGATAATATGACCTAAGTATTGAATCTCTTGACAAAAAAATCACATTTTTTTAAATTGATAAAAATCTTTTTCTCTCTCAAAGCTTGAAAAATTATCTGGAGATGTTGCTTGTGATCCTCCAAGGACTTGGAGTAGATGATGATATCTCAACAAACCTTCTAGTAAATTTGCGGTAGGGTCTAAATATTTTCTCCATTAAACGATTTAACATGGCTGGTGCATTAGTCAAGCCAAAAGGCATGACTAGATATTCATAGAGACCAAACATTGTACAAAATGTGTTCTTTAGGATATCTTCATTCACTATCCTTATGATGATAGCCAATTTTAATGTCAATCCTGCTGAAGTAGGTTGAACTTTGTAGCTTATCAAAAAGACCTTCTACCCACGATACATGAAATCTGTTTTTGATAGTGATATGGTTGATAGTCCACACACATGCGGTACGTACCATTTTTCTTTTGCACTAAAAGGACCGGAGAACAAAAGGGAGAGGAGCTAGGCCTCACCATCCCTTTGTCTACCAATCCTTGTACTTGCCTCATGATCTCCTCTTGTTGAGCTTGGAAACTTGATAAGGAGGTTTGTTAGGTGGTGAGCTTCCTAGTAGGACCTCAATTCGATGGTCATCATCTCCTCATTTTGGAGGTAAGTCCAAAGGGATATCATCAATGAAAACATATTGGAAAACATTTAGAAAATTGGACAAGTCTAACCCTTCTTGATTCCTACCAGCTTCATTTTATAGAACATTAGGACCTTTTATTGATTGTTTGACAAAAATCATGTATGCAAGAACTGAGCTTTTCATTGATTTTTCAAAGGAAGGAGAATTTAAAAGGGGTATGGCACGACCATGCTCATCAACATCTATGTACATGTTCTTTTTTCTATACTTCAAATACAACCTTCTTTCAGGGAACTTTACATTGACAGCCATACACTCAAACCATGGTGCCCCTAGGATGACTTCTTCATGCTTGAGAGGAGAGATGAATAAAAGTTCTTTGTCAACATAGCCTTGGCCATGAAGCCTCCATTTCCCAATCAAGGGAGTAACTACAACTTCTTTCCCCTTGAAGGCTCCATCGGCTACAACTACATCTCCCATCTCATGAGCTTGAACTCCTAACTTTGTGGCCAACTCTATGAATATGAAACTGTGAGTAGAGCCAAGGTCAAACATGATGTATGCATAATGCTCCCTTGCCTTTTCCCAAACATAGGAGAGAGGTGATTCTTTTCAATGAGCATCCTCTTTTGGAGCTTCAATTGTGGAAGCTCTAGGAGTCTCATTGCAGGAATTTCTTTTGGGTCCAGAACTGTCCTTCCTCCTAACACTTAAAACATTTGTGGTCCTTACAAAAATCCTCTAGCTCTTCAGCAGAGAATTTATTTTTACCGTTGTAAACTCCCTTCTCCTTGGAACGATTGTTCTTGTTGTTGTTGTAATTTCCTTGGGAAGAATTTTGGGAATTGTTCTTCCCCTTTTCATCATTTCAATCTTTGTTTTCCATGGGCTTGGCATTTTGTTTAGCCCCTTGTTGTAAATTGATGTGCGAAGCAACCATAGTGTGGTGGATTACTTTGGTGATAGAACTAGACCGTTTTTAGTTGACATACTCGGCCATTTCTTTAGGTAATCCCGCACAAAATTGTTGCTTTTCCTCAGCAAAGTCTATCTTTTGAAAGACGATAGCCTTGAGATGTAAATCCCAAAACTTGTCCACATATTTGTGGATAGACTTGTTGGAGAGTAGCTTCAAACTCTGCCATTTGGTAAGCACTTTGTTCTTTGCATCGCTTGCAATGAATTCCTTCATGATGGAAACTCGTAGAGTTTTCCATGTATTTGGGGCTTCACCATTGCCACAAAGGCTAGCCCACCATTGACAAGTATATTTTTGGAAGTGTATAGCTACATGACGTACCTTGGAGGAATCTGTGAAGCCCTCGTCTCCAAAGGCCGCATCAAATTGTTGGATGAAGGAAAATACTTTGTCGGTAGCATCAAAGGTCACATCATAGGTAAGAAAAGAGATAATATTTCCTCCCTCTTTGAATTTCTTAAGCTTTTGGGGCCTTTGCCATGTAGGGTAGGATTTTTGATGACCTCTCCTCTTGTATTCTCTAGGAGAATAGCTGTTGCTTTCATCAAAAGAGGAGGAAGGTGAAGAAGAAGGAGATGTTAACTGAGTCAATGTCAGTTAACAAGAGCTCCTAAAGACCGAAGATGTACGGATGCACATCGAGGATGAATGCAAAGAAGCAGTAAAGATTGGAGTTACACATTCTCCACGTTTTTCCCAAAATGGTCACGTATTGTAAATTCCCGATTTATTTCAAGCCATTGTAATATTTCTAATGTGTTAGGGCTCAATGGGAGTTCCAAATTGTAAGAAATAGGTCACTTACTGTGCCTAGGTTGCTGATTCAGTAAGTGGTGAGCCCTAAAGGACTTGGGCGCCCGGACATTGCATATTTTTACCCTAGGTATATAAGGCAGCGTGTAAAAGAAATTAGGTTTCTCAAGTCATTTGTGGAGAGCACTCTTTGGGGAGAGCTCTTGAGGTGTGTGGCTATGGAGTCCTTGAGCTTCTCCTTGCTCATGAGACTTGATTAACACTAATCAATGATTCATTCTCTCTCACTATGCTTCTCTCTCACCTCTTATGATTGCCTATGATGCTTAGATTAACTAGATCTTAACTAATTAGTGGTTAATCCCTCTCTAGTCTTGTGTGATTGCCCTCTTTTTCTTGTGTGTGCATGTAGGTTTGATTGGAGTGTGGTGCTCGATAGATATATGTGTGTGTGCTTGAGATTAGTGTGTTGCATGATAGGATTAGTGTTGTGTGCGTCTTGCAACACTATGATTGGGTTGATTGGAGGTGAAGAGAAGTGGATATGGATATTGCCCTTCATTGCGGCTTAGCTCCTCCATAGGCTGAGAAGCTCACCTCGTAGAGTTAACCATTTGTGTTGCTTTGATTAGCTCACTAACCATGTGAGTGTTTCCATGCCCTAGCCAGGTAGCTCATTCCTCCGGATTGATAATTTTGTTGGTCATTGGAGCTATTGCAACGATGGGACCCCCAACATTTGGCGCCATTGCCGGGAACGATGGCCTACACTAGTGTAATTGTGGCATAAACGAATGCATTCCCTCACTACTTTCACTACTAATTTCACTTGTGTGTTTATGTTTTTGAGGATTTTGAATGTGTGTGCATGAAGCATAATTCCCTAATGTGTGATCATATCTTGCCACTCTAATTTCTCACTAACCCCTTGCTAATTTGACTTATTTTTGCTAATTTGCTATGAAGGATTGGAGCATTCGACCGTCCAATTGATCTTCAACGGAAAGGTAATTAAGGTGGTATTCTCAACCTCCCTAGAATCTAAAGATGTGTAGAATTGTATAGAAATCCCACCATGATGCAATGTAATGTGATGCAATGTAATGCTATGCTATGTTGATGCAATGCAATGTTGATGTTATGGATTAAAAATTTTGCAATTTTTCGTTTTCAGGCCGTCGTAATGCCGAAATTTTTAAGAATTGGTGGCGTATGATTTGACAAGTTTCAATTGCTAATTGGTGATTTTAGGTTGTTAATTGGGTGCCTAATTGAGTTAATTGTATGCTTGGACGATCAATTTCAAGTGTGTATGCACTAAAATCAAGTGTGTATGCTAATTTTAGGTGTGTGTGCACTATTTTGCCCATGTTTGAGCACTAGAAATCAATGTGTGTGTTATGATTTTTCAATTGTGATGATTGATTTGTGTTGTGCTCATGCCTATCTATTGATTTGTGAAGTCACATTGCAAATCCGACAAATTTAACCCTTTTGTGTGCGCACCTAAAGATTGGTAAAAACTGCCAATTTTTTAGTATGTGTGTGTGTGTCTAAAAAAATGTTTAATTTGCATGGTTAATTTAATGTTTTGATTGCATGATTGATGTGTGTAATGATGAAATGCTGTGTTTTATGCGCTCAAAATAGGGATTTACACACTCTAATTGCGTCAATTTTTGACCTAATTTTGCCGGTTTAATTGCCTAGTCTTGATTTTATTGATAAAATTGTTGGCGATTGAATTGATGTGATTTCTGCGATTTTATTTGCCTGCACCATTCCCCAATTTGTGGAGAATTTGTAGAAAATTTTTGGGTATTTTTCGAATAGCTTTTGCAATGTTTTGGTAATTTTTTGCTAAGTTTTGCATTAATTTTTGGATAATTCCATAAAAATTTGATTTTACGATCTTTACGAGCCATTTTGTGTGTGCGAATTTACGGCATCATTTTGTTCGCATTTGTGCCCTCTTGGTCAAGTTTTGAGTGTTTTACTATTTTCGAAGGTCAGGTGGACAATTTTGTCAAAATTGATGTTTTCGATAAAATCTGCTATTTTCGGTGTGCTTCTACGTGTCGTAAATGCTTGATTGTGCATTACGATGATTTTCTAAAATTCCTAGAAGTTTTTGGGAAATTTTTGGACTTTTCTGACAAATTTTGGGATTTTCTGCCGATTTTTGGAGTTTTCAGCTAATTTTCGGCCCATTTTTGGCATTTCTTGGAAATTTGAAAATAAAAGATAAAAAAAAAACGGGTTTCGGGCTTCGGTACCGTGCCTCGAGGTGCATAAACTACTTCTTTTCTTCTTCTTCCTTCTAGGCGTGAACCCACCTCTCCCTCTCACTCTCTCTCTCTCTCTCTCTTCCCCTCACTCACACACACACACACACACACACACACACACACACACACACACACACACACACACACACACACACACTCGCATGCGTCCGTACTGTCGCTGATAGGCCCTGTCGGTAGTGCTCGAAAATCACAAACTTGGCAAACCTACTTATGTGAAACAACAGAGGTAAATTGACAAAATTTGAAGGTTTAGGGTAAAATTTTTCCAAAAATTTTGTAGGTTTTTTCACCTTCAAATATAAAATTTAGAGGTAAAATTCAAAATTTGTAGGTGGGATTACACTAAACCTAGGTTTTTATAGAGCCGGGCTATCAATTCTCTCTCTCTCTCTCTCTCTCTCTCTCCTCCCTCTAATTTTTTCACACTCTCTCTCTCGCCCTGCCTCTCTCCGTGAGAACACCCCCCCCTACTCCTTCTCTAACTCACACTCTCTCTCCTCCCTCCCTCTCTCTCTCTCTCTCTCTCTCTCTCTCTCTCTCTCTCTCACTAACTCACACTCTCTCTCTGTCTCTCTTGCTACACGCCAAGGCTGCCTCCAGCCTGCCGACTGCCACGTGGCCTCCCCGTACTGTTCCGTCCTCTACACTGCCAAAATCCCCACTCCCCGAGTCCCCCGCTACTGCCTGCTTCTGTGCGTGCGCGCGAGGTGCCTGCTGGCTGGCTGCCAATCCCAAATCAAGGCGCTATCTTCTTCGCGTGCACAGTCAACGCCAACGGCTCCCGCCAGGTAAAGTCTGCAAGACAAGTGCAGGTATTATTTAATTTAATTTCATTAAAAAATTTCAATTAAAAAAATCAAAAAACATAAAAAGTCTTTTAAAAATCTAAAAATAAAAACAATTAAATATTTCAAAATCCAATAAAAAGGAATAAATGATCAATTCTAAAAATAAAAAAACTCATAAAAAATTAAAAACTTCTTAGAAAATTATAAAAAACTAAAAAAAATTGACCAAAAAATTCACAAAATTATAAAAAAATTCAGAAATGGATAAAAAAAAGATTCCAATAATTCTAGAAAATTTGTAAAAATTTCAAAAATTCCACAGAAAACTCACAAACACTGTAAAAAATTCATTAAAAACAAATAAAACTCTAAAAAAAATTTTACATAGATATTCACCAAAAATGATAGAAAATTAGAAAAAGTCTTGAAAAATCATAAAAATTTCATAAGATGAATGGAAAAAATCCCAATAAATCACAAAATTCACAAAACCTTCAAAAGACTCCAAATAAATTATAAAAATTTACAAAAAATAGAAAAAGACTCAAAAAATCATTAAAATTTTAAAATTTTCACAAAAATTCATAAAAAAATTAAAACTTTTCCAAAAAATATTAAAAAAATCATAAAATTACCACAAAAATTTAGAAAATTTAAAATTTCACGAATAATTAGAAAAATAAAAAGAAAGTTGCTGAAAGTACCATAAATATTTGGAAAAAGCCAAAATGAGGCCGAAACACAAAAAACATACGCACCGCTGAAAAAAGTCACACGCCGGGCAAACCGCACAAAAGCCAACAAGTTGAAAAGGAAAGCCGAGAAGAGTACCGCACATCGAGCAGACCGTGCAAAAGAGAATTAGATCAGTCGAAAAAAGCGAAAAGGCCAACTGGAAGCCGTGGGCGGTAGACAAAATTTTAAATTTGTCAAAATCTCGCTGAAAATTGCAAATCACGAGGGATTGCAGATTAATCTGTTAAAGGCCTAGTTTTTCATCGTTTCAAAAGGTTGGAATTAATTTTGACACTGTCGAGTTAGGGTTAATCAACTCTTGCAAATCTGAAGAGCAGTCAACTGCAGAAGTGCTTTGCCACAAGCAGTTTTATCAAAACTGAGCAAGATAAATTCTGATAATCAATACCAGAATCTGCCAATTGACAGTTTTTGTGGATTAAGCCAACATGGACTTAAATCAAACCGAGAATTCAAGTACAGCAGAGCATGCTAGTAGTAGTGGCAACACATGCACAACTGCAACCAAGAAAATTTTATAGCTATATGGCTACAATGGGGATAAATTTTTGTACACAGATACAGAAGGTCATAGGTATTGTATGAGCAGTAAAAGTAGCACAGGAACCAAGATCCTATTGATCAAAGTAAAGCCAGATTCAGAGAACTCCCAGATATTCACAGACTTCAGTGGAGCCAGGTATTGCAAGCTTAAAGATGAGGTGCAGATAGAAGTTCAAAAAGTCAATCCAAGTGTTTATCCAGAGACCTGCACAAGTTCGCAAAACATACATTTAGTGCATATGCAATCAGGATCATTTTACATGGACTACAATGGTCAGATCTATAGTCGAGAGCCAAAATTGCAAGATCCAACATATCAGCCAATAGAATCCAGTCTGATTGGAGAACCAAGCCAAAGACGGTACAAAGGCCAAGATGGAGCAATCTATAGCTTGATGCTTAGTGTTCTAAAAGAAGATGCCAACAACTTGGCAAGTATAGAAGCTGAAACTTCTCAGCTAGAGCTTGACATGACAGAACCAAATGAAATACCACCAGTAATGGTGTATTGCTCAGATTGTGGGCGAAAAGGTGGACATTTTCCTGAAGATTGTCCAATAAATCTCGACAACAGGGACATATCAACCGCCAAGCAAGGCACATAGCAAATTGGAAATGGGAATCTCGATGTAAGTGCAACCGACTTGTCACTTTTATGGCAATCGGATGATTCTGCATTACCATTAGAAGCACCACTAAAAGCACTACAAGTTCAAAATCAGCATAAAGATGCACAAACACCCGAAAAGCTTAAAATTGATTCTTTGAACAAAAAATTCTTGCATGAATTTAGTCAAGGTGTCGAGATATCATCGAAGGTTGAAAAGACTGTTAAATTTGCAAATAATTTTGCATCCACTGACACAAGTGTGAAATTATTCACGAGTCTAAGGGACACATCAAGCAGAATGATGTTAGCTTTGTATGGTACACATAATACATGTGCACACTATGTAGACCAAAAAGGAAAACTATACAAAAAGGATCAACCAGTGTTTGAACAGCCCACATACTAGCTCATAGAAGTGAGTCCAGTGATAGATTAGGAAGGATGGTTCATTTCTGAGGAAAGAATCTATTATAGCCCATCCTATCTAGAGCTAAAGGATATTACCCGAGTGAATCTAGAAATCTGTTCAGAGCCAAACTCTCCTCCATTGAAAATCAAACTTCGATGTTGTGACCAAATGAACATATACTTTGATCAAAATAGTCGTAGATATAGACGAGAGTCTAGCATCTATGATGCCTTGGGTCCTGAAACCACAGAAGCTCATATCATAGGAGACCCATGGGATAGACAATATCAAGGTAAAGATGCTATCTACAGCTTGACTTGGGGAATAATTTGTCATGTTTCAAGAAGATACATAGGGAACTATGAAGAAGGCTCACAGATGCTAACCATCAACAGTGCTACCCAAAGTGTATCTTCACAATTCCAAAAGGTGAGACTAAACCAGAGCCAAAAAAAATTGAACTCTTACAATGAAGCAGGCTATAGTGATTACCCTAGGAAGGGGGGAGCTATAAATCCATCAAGCTCAGCTTATGTGCCAGGAAATGATCACCAGTTAGAAGCCCTAGAGCCTTTAACCAACAGACCCCTTCAAGGTAGAAACCATTATCATATGGTTGCTGGAAGTTTCCAATTGACCCAAGTTCCATCAGAGTCTGCAGACAAATGCTTATATGAAGATCATCAGGGACAAAAGTTTCAACTGATCTCCACAAGTCAGAGTCAAAATCCGACAAAGCCCATAGTGTTCAAACAGTTACATGTGATCAAGCTCACATATGTATATCAAGATGCACATGGTAACGAATATCAGCAAGTTCATGACCTTGTTCAAACCCCTACAGATGGCCCAACTTAAGTCAAAGACTATTTGAAGATGATGCAAAGCCTCAAGCTGCCAAAACCGGTGACACAAAAGTCAAAGTCAATAGAAGCTAAAGTCAAGAAAGCTATAGAAAGGTCACCACCAAAATCTCCTCCGAAGAGATAGATTTTGCCAGAGAGTACAATGGATCTTTTAAGATCAAAATTTACTCAGATGCAAGTAGACAATGCTCATCAGTTGCAGACAAAAAGTGCATTATCACAATCATACGAGTCAACATCAATTGAAGCAAGTGATCAAAGCAAGGAAAATATAGACAAAGCTGAACCAAAGGACACTACCACAACAAAAGCAGTCATTAGTGAACACAAAGAAAAATTGTCAAGAGAAGTAAAGCTCGATTTTTAGTTAGACAAGAACCTCATGTTTGTTCGCACTTGGAAAGGCTGTGGCCAACCACAGTTGGGAGAGGCTCATGCATTTGTGAGCATATCTGGAGACAAACGAGCAGAATGCTGGGGAATCATCTCCATCACCCTTGAAGTAAGTTCACAGATCATCATAGCTCAATTCCACATGATCACAGCAAAAGATATGCCAAAAGACATCATGATGGGAATGCCAATGGCCCAGAAGATGTTAGAGATACAGAATGTAAACAAAATGCAGTCTTTAGAGACAATCAAGAATGGAGATCAACACTGGTCACCTGCAGATGACAACACAAAGTCCTCAAGCACAGTTAAAATGGAGACCGATGCCAAAGCAAATCTTATTGAAGATGATTCATCTCCATCGATTAGAACTTCAGAAGAGATTAAAGCAAATCAAGCAATAGCAAGTGCAGATCAAACAGAGCAAAGAACAACCACGAAAGCTATTGAACAGAGAATGCCACCAAAGACAGAAGTAAAGAAGAATGAAGTTGTAGACAACCAAGAAGCTATAGGAAGTCCACAAATCCAGACATTGCCAGTCGAATCAACCGATACAAGTCAGATTGGAAAGCAGAGTCTCAAGTCCCCCTCCATAGGGACATAGTTAGATCAAGACGAGACCATGGAAAAAGCTGGACAAAGATCTTCAATAGAACAAAAACTTCCAGATTCACAGTTGTAGAAGTCACAAGGATCAAAGATAAATCTTGCAGACAAAGGTAAAGCTAAAGTGGAACCTTCACCGACTAGCAAAGAAGGTGTGACAGCATATGCCTCTACATCAAAGAACCCTCATGGATCAGCTTCTTCAAGCAAGCCAATCTTTCAAAACTTCGAGTCAACTACTGACCCAACTGAACCCTCTAAGGAGACACCCAGAAAAGCAAAGGTATATCAGCCAAAGTACTCAAGAAAGCAAAGGAAATTCAAGCAAGTGTTTGTTCTGACCAGTTTAGTTAAAGTCAATAATCTAGTTTGGATTCAGGACAGGAGATCAACACATGAAGACAAACACATGGGATGGATAGCATCACAATGGATCTTAAAAGAACAAGAGTACTATAGAGGTAACAGGCAGATATGGGTATCAAAACCGCAGGTTAGAGCATATGAAGCAATGTCAAGTCCCTCCCAAGAAAGAAGGCCCACGAGGTATCAACCTCGACAATATCCTAGGATACCTAAGAAGCAGGTATACAAAAAAACAACATCAAAAGATGCTGAAGTCTACCACAACTCACAAGAGGATACAGAACAGAGACGAATCTCAAATGATCTCCTCTTGGACAAGGATTCTACACGGGCTATACAAAGATTTGGCTACCAGTCAACCACAATCCAGGCAGCTACACCAGACCTGCATGAACACCTCAAGAAATCAACAATACCTAGAGCTAAAAAAAGTCAACAATAGAGTTACAAAGGTACTCAAGAGATTTGGATTCCTAAGTCTTCCAATGCTCCTAGTCAAAAGCCAGATGCCGATAGTAAAAAGAGGCCTACAACAACATCAAAGACTCCTTACAAGATGCCCAATTGGAGAATCAAAATCATAATGGAGTCTTCACAGTCAAAGAAGGACAACCCAACCAATGTGAATGCATATTCAAAGGTGATAAAACAGGTATGGCAAAAGAAACCTTCAATGCCAACTTGGTCCTTCACTAATCCTCTTTTTGAGGATTCAAGCTTACTTTTACCAGAAGAAATGTTTGTAGTAAGCACAAGAATGTAAACACTCAAGCCTCCAGGGTGCAAAAAACACTCTTTGGCATAGTCAGAGTCAGGCTGTTGAGCCATGAAATGAGAAAAGCATTAGTCCCAAAGCTTCAAGTCATATCAAACTCTATGCTAAGAGTCGTAGTTATTAGGCTTACGCTCAAGATGAAAAAGTTGAGAATATCTAAACTCATGTCACTCATGCTGGATGAGATAAGCATAAGAGTCGAAGTCTATTAACTTACAAATGGTGGAGTGTCGTAGAGTCCAACACTCACGCACAATGCACAATAATATGAGAGCACATATCCTCGTCAACGCAAACCATTTTTAAAGGGGTGCCAGCTTGCAAAGCCATGTCATATGCTTTTATAGCTACACCATCTTTCTGAAGATCCCTTCAAAATATTTCTTGGACAGCATATTGTTTTCCATTCATTTCTGTGTATGCATAAATAGGATGTCCCATCATTGGACATATGCATTAGACACTCTTTTTGCTTCCACCTATGCACCTTGAATGGACTACAACAGGCAAACCAATGTTCCATCATGCTACCCTCTCATATTTGCTGCGCTTTTAATTCCATGTCTATCAGCAAATAATCCCTTGAGTACTTTATTAATATATCCCATGCTAATAAGTACTCCAATAATGTGCGTATCCCAAAGGCAGTTTTTTCCCACTGGGTTTTTTTCCTTTGATCATCCAGGTTATAGACCTAATTTAGAACCTCATCATTCTATTTCCCTTGTAAATATTTTTCATAAATAAACAGAAGCCTCCTCATTATGCTATTACAACGGACAAATGCAACATCATCTCTCACATCATACATATTCATACCAATGAAGATGCTGTAACAAATTGAACCTCATCAACAAATTCAATGACAAATGAAGAAAATCAGCCCATCAACAATTAATCAAAACCTTTCCTTGCCTCCACGGACACCTTTCAACAGTGCCCGAGGACGGGCACTAAAATAGGAAGGGGAGAATGTTAACTGAGTCAATGTCAGTTAACAGAAGCAACTAAAGTTTGAAGACGTACGGATGCACATGAGGATAAATGCAAAGAAGCAGTAAAGATTGGAGTTACACATTTTCCCAAAATGGTCACGTATTGTAAATTCCCGATTTATTTCAAGCCATTGTAATATTTCTAATGTGTTACGGGCTCAATGGGAGTTCCAAATTGTAAACAATAGGTCACTTACTGTTCCTAGGTTGCAGATTCAGTAAGTGGTGAGCCCTAAAGGCCTTGGGCGCCCGGACATTGCATATTTTTACCCTAGGTATATAAGGTAGTGTGTAAAAGAAATTAGGGTTCTCAAGTCATTTGTGGAGAGCACTCTTTGGGGAGAGCTCTTGAGGTGTGTGGCTATGGAGTCCTTGAGATTGTCCTTGCTCATGAGACTTGATTAACACTAATCAATGATTCATTCTCTCTCACTATGCTTCTCTCTTACCTCTTATGATTGCCTATGATGCTTAGATTAACTAGATCTTAACTAATTAGTGGTTAATCCCTCTCTAATCTTGTGTGATTGCCCTCTTTTGCTTGTGTGTGCATGTAAGTTTGATTGGAGTGTGGTGCTCGATAGATCTATGTGTGTGTGTTTACGATTAGTGCGTTGCATGATAGGATTAGTGTTGTGTGTGTCTTGCAATTGTAGTGTGTGATTTGGTTGATTGGAGATGAAGAGAATGTTGGGGTGTAGGCCAGGTGGCCATGGGAAGCCACCCTTCTACAATTGATTTCTCTTAATCAATATAGGGAGAAAAAGAGGAAGTGTTGACTCTTCTCTTTCTTCTCCACTAACCCAAACATTGGCTGTCTGTGTATAATCCCCTTCCCCATTCTCTTCTTCTCCTCTCTTGCACACACTCCGTACACACGCACTCTACAATTGGTATCAGAGCTGCGGCGACGAACCACGCACGCGATCGCCCTCGGACGATCGACTCAGAAGCGACAGAGCTCGCGAGCTATGGTGGAGCTCGGAGCTTGTGCTTGAGCTTGGCGGTGGCAGCGGATCCGACACGGATCAGAGCACTCGAAGGAGATCAGACTATTTCTCAGATTCTTGACGCATGTTCTTGCTCAAAGATCTTCCAAGTGAGGAAGCGCCATCAGACACATTCTGATCAGCTGCCGATGCCATGGAGCAAAAATCAAAGCCCAGATTTCCCACAGAAGAAGCAAGAATCAAAGCCTGACAGCTCAAATTCAACCGAAATTTTAGATTACAAGGCCAAATTCAACCTGCATTTCAGCTTCGGTGCCTGGATTGAGCAATCTGCATCGCAATTTCACCAAATTCAGCTCCTAAGCTGCTTAGCAAATCCCAATTGAGGCTACTTGAGAACAAAATTGAGTCCGCTGCTTCATTGTTCTAGCTACAGAAGCTGAATTAGGAGGTCCACCACCTGAATTCAGAGCAAGAGAAATCACATTCCATTTAGCAGACATCTCGTTTCTTGAAAGGAAAGCTCAGTCCAACGATGGTGGTGGGACTGCCGCAATGCGGAGGTAGTACCAGGTAAAGAGGAAGGGGGAAGCAGGCGCAGACACTTCGATGTGTAGCAAGGCAAGATCATGTGCTGCGAAGAGCGGACCATGATGCAAGCTCAACAAGGAAAGCCTCGGACATAGAGGGCGCAATCGGGCAGAAGGCAAAGCCTTGGAGGTTTTGGGGCACATTCGAGTTGGGAAGGAATTGAAGCCATTGAGAGCAGCAGGCAGCAGAGCGGAGCCGAGTAGAGAGATTGCAATCGAATGCATAAGCAAATGCATGCAAGTCCGAGAGCTGCAGGAAATTGAGCAAGCCGAGATGCAGCAGAGCCCACACACACACACATAGTCATTGCAGATTCAAGCAGCGCTACACACACACTCACTGTGTGTGCTTGCTCGTCAGCGCTGGCACAGACTCAGTAATAAGCAATAAAAATCGATTTTTTTTTCCTTTGAGCCATAAACTTTTTGTGTGCAAGGGTTCATTCCCACAGAGAGCCCTCGACAAAGCCCATTTTGATGCTCCGACCCCCGACTCCTCTCCTCGAGCTCGTAAAAAGGAAGCTTCTCAAAAATTTGCAGCTTGTGGGATAGAGAGAGAGAGAGAGAGAGAGAGAGAGAGAGAGAGAGAGAGAGAGCTTGACACCGTGCTTGCGAGAGAGCACAAGCAACCGAGTCCGAAAAATTTGAAAGCAATCTTCTCAGATCGAGCAAAATCTGCGATCGATACCGATCCGACTCGGTATTGGCCGCTCGAGCATTGGCGTTTTACGGCTACTCCGCTAGCCACTTCCGCCCGACGGCGGAAGGCAACATCGACATCGACACCGCTCATGCACACTGGCTCGACACTCCTCATTGCGGCGGATTTGCGACATCCGACCCAGACACCGGGCGCTTCCCCACACGAGCGCGTTCCCGCGATCGACGACCGTGCTTGTGACATGCGCGGGTGAGGTACCTCTATCATAGAGGAGTGACACCTGGCATCGGCACCGAGAGCACCGATTGTGCAATATGACCCAGTTTACGGATACGACGCCTTTGGCGGCTATTCGACTTTCATATTTCTGCCCGACGTCAGAAATCGGCACATAGCGACACCGACACGCAGGTTACAGGCTACAGGGGGGTTTTTCAGCCCATTCACTCATAGATTCTCCAAGTTACCAGACACAGCGCTTTCACAGGTGATTTGGCAGTCATTTCGACAGCAGATTCTCTACGAACACATGCATTGACAGATGCAGTTTGTTGCAAGCACACCTAGTGCTACTGAGCTCTTTTGAGAGCAGATATTCCCGCAGGGATCACTTTCACTGCATGCAGCAGTTCTTGGCGCCTGTTTGAGCGCAATTTTACTCATGTACGCTGAGTTGCGGACACTGCCCACTGTACTACGTGTGGAGCCATTTTTGGCTATTTTGGCAGTTTTTCCCGGCCGCTTCTGAGACTCGGATCGGAAGAGCCCTTTCTGAGACCGTGGCTAGTCCATTTGTGTCTGCATTAGCCTTTGGAGGGTCGATAGCGTGAGGTTTTCTTTGAGTTGGGGTGTGCTCGAATGTTGAGACACCTTTGGTGATACAGGTAGCTGGAGTTCCCCTTTTTCGGTACCCTCGCCATAGGATATGTATCTGGACGGTTATTTATTCTTTTGACGCCGAGTTGGCACTCACATAGCAGTTGCTTTGTGCAGCAGATGCCCAGTTAGTGCAGTTGGCACATTTATATACATTTTGAGTTGAGTTTTGACTCCTCATACAAAGGAGACTCTGTCGGATTTACTTCGCGCGAGTCGTGACTTCCATAGTTGGAACTTTTAAGTCTATTTTGGTTGAAATTTTACTCCCGATACAAAGGTTACTCTACCCAAATTTCTACATCTTCTCGCCATAGTTTGGCACCTCTCAAACCCTCTTGTCAGCGATGGCTTCTTCTTCAGAAAAGGAGGAGTATTTCATTCGGAAGTTCGATGGCAGCAACTTCACCATGTGGAAAGAGCGCATGAAAGATTTGTTGATAAACAAAGGCCTCTCTGAACCGTTGAAAGAGCGCGCAGAGGATGATGATTATACACAAGCTCAATGGGAGATTTTGGATGCAAAAGCCATCGCTACGATACGTCTACATCTAGCCGAATCAGTCTTCTTCACTATCATAGGGAAGAAAACAACCAAGGAACTTTGGGATAGCTTATGTTTAGCATGGGAGAGCAAAAGTGCATCCAACAAGGTTTTTCTCATGAAAAAGCTTATGAAGCTCAACATGAAAGAAGGTAGCATAGTTTCCAGTCACTTAAATGAGTTCAATTCCTTGTTTAGTTAGCTGACATCTCAGGGCTTTAAGGAGTTTGACGATGAACTCAAGTCTATCTTCCTGTTATGCTCTCTACCCAGTTCATGGGATATCTTTTGCACAGCCATTAGCAATTCAGCTCTGAATGGAAAGTTAGTGTTCAATGCTCTCACAGATGCGTTGCTTACTGAAGAGATTCATCGTAAATCTCTCGATAATGCTAGTCATGGAGATGCATACATGGCTGGCAGTTCAACAAAGCTAAGAGGCCGTGACAGGAACAAATACAAAAGCAAAAGTAGAGAACGAAATCCTCGTAGTCCTAGCAGACACAGAAACCAAAGTAGAGACCGCAATGTCAAAAATGTCGAGTGTTACTATTGCCACAAGAAGGGTCATTACAAAAAGGATTGTCGCAGTTTCCTAAGAGAGCAGAAAAACATGCAAAAGGATAATTCTGGCAAAGGCAAAAGTACAGTAAAGATTGAGGAGATCAATATTGTTGAGTCTCCCATGAAAACCACTGCAGTAGAGGATGCTCCTCCTGCAGTGATGCTCATTATGCCCACAGAGATTCATGCCAAGGTGACAGCAGATGCCTCAGATGTTCTCATTTTCACTTCAGATCTCACTCCAGATGCTTTGGTTGCACAGGATGAATATTATGCACAGAATTGGATCCTTGATTTTGGTGCAAGTTTTCATGTCACACCGCATAGAGAGTGGTTTTCCTCTTATGCATCCATGCATGGAATAGTCAAGCTTGGTGATTCCTATGAGCTTGACATTATTGGCATTGGTGATGTGAAACTTCAAATGCATAATGGCACTAATTTTGTGCTGCAAAATGTCAGACATGTGCCCAAGCTTACGAAAAGCTTGCTTTCTATAGGGCAATTGGATGAACTTGGCTACACTACAGTTTTTGGTAATCGTTCTTGGATGATCCGTAAGAAAAACCTTATCATGATGAAAGGAAATAAAAACGGATCCCTATACTCTTTGTTTGTTTTGAGTGTCGACGAACACTCTATCTATGTTGCCGGGCTGCCGTCTCCTGAGTTGTGGCATAGCCGGCTAGGGCATATTAGCCAAAAGGGAATGAAAACACTTCAGCATTTTGGCTACTTACCTGTGTTAGATTACACGGAATTTCCATTGTGTGAGCATTGTCTGTATGGCAAACAGACTAGATTGACATCTTCGCCATTGAATAAGAAACTAGGCGAACCTCTAGACTTGGTGCACAGTGATTTGTGTGGTCCAATGCCACATAAAACTGTAGGGGGGGCAAACTACTTTCTCACATTCATAGATGATTCTTCCAGAAAGGTGTGGGTGTATCTCCTTAAGCGTAAGGAAGAAGTCTTTTCGACATTCCAAAAATTCCTCGCCATGGTTGAGAACCAATCAGGAACAAAGCTCAAAGGTTTTTGCACAGACAATGGTGGAGAATACGTCTCCACAGAATTCAAGGATTTTTGCACCAGAAGAGGCATTCGGCAGCAGTTTCCTGCTCCATGCACACCTGCACAAAACGGGATAGCTGAAAGAATGAATCGTACGATTCAAGAGCGAGTTGTCTCTATGATGTCTATGGCGAAGCTTACTCCAGAGTTTTGGGGGGAAGCTGTTCTGACAGCAGTGCACATCATCAACAGGTCACCTAGTTCTCCTTTGAATTTCAAAATTCCATAGGAATTATGGACTGGCAAAAGGCCAAGCTATGAGCATCTACGTGTATTTGGATGCGAGGCATATGCACATGTGCCCAAAGAACTTCGTCGGAAGTTAGATCCCAGATCACACAAATGCATCTTTATTGGCTATGGTGCAAACGGAGAGATGGGATATCGTCTCTGGCACCCAGAATCAAACAAAGTCATTCGTAGCTCACATGTGATTTTCAATGAATAAAAAATGCACAAGAAGCCCATCAAAGATGTTGAGTACAGACGTGTTCGTTTTGAGGATGTAGCCTCCGAACCAAATCAGTTCAGTAGTGTTGCACCCACTCCTCAAGTGCAAGATACTACTATTGCTCCAGAGAGAGCAGAGTCCAGCAGCCAGGCACTAAGACGCTCTGAGAGAGTATCACGTGCGCCTGAGCAGTTTGAGCCGGGTATACACCACATTTTGGTCACTGACAGTGGAGAGCCAACCTGCTACAAAGAAGCTATACAAATGGAGGATATCGTTAAGTGGGAGCACGCTATGCAATCAGAATACAATTCGATTGTGGCTAATGAGACATGGGATTTGGTTGAATTACCAAAAGGCAAAAATGCTTTACCTTGCAAGTGGGTATACAAGAAGAAGTATACAGCGGAAGATCCCGAGCCTAGATACAAGGCTCGTCTAGTTGCCAAGGGTTTCAAGTAGCAAAAAGGTGTGGATGTTGATGAGATTTTCTCTCCAGTAGTCAAGATGACTACACTTCGCACCATGCTTGGCTTGGTTGCTATCCAGGACATGGAACTTGTCCAAATGGATGTGAATACATCATTTCTTCATGGGGATCTAGATGAAGATGTCTACATGAAACAACCAGAGGGATTCTTATGTGAAACCCAAAAACCAACGAGGACAGAATTGGTTTGTAGACTTAAAAAGGCACTCTATGGCCTCAAGCAAGGTTCAAGGCAATGGTATGAAAAGTTCGACAAATTCATGCAGTCTCAGGGTTACATAAGAAGTCAAGAGGATCACTGCTTATACACAAAAAAGATTGAACGATGGTTCTTTAATCATCTTGATCTTGTATATAGATGATATGCTTATCGCAGGAAAATCAATTGATGAAATCAATCAGTTGAAAAAGATGCTAAGCACTCAGATTTTCATGAAAGATTTGGGAGATGCCAATCACTTTCTTGGTATGCACATCAAGAGAGACAGGCAACGTGGAATTCTTGAATTATCTCAAGAAAATTACATTCACAAAGTATTGCAACGTTTTAGTATGCAGGGGGGGAAGTCATTGAGTACCCCAATGCAAGCATACTCCAAACTTAGCAAGGAAGACTCTCCCAAGACAGTGGTGGCTGAGAAAGAGGAAATGGCAAAAGTACCATATTCTTCAGCAGTTGGCACTTTGATGTACGCTATGGTAGCCACAAGACCAGACATTGCACATGTAGTGGGAGTGGTTAGTAGGTACATGTCAAACCCTGGCAAGAAGCATTGGGAAGCAATGAAGAAAATCCTCAGATATTTGAAAGGTACAGCTAGCAAGTGTTTACGCTTCGGAAACAATGATGCAGCTGTTGTAGGTTACACGGATGCAGATTATGCGGGTTGTGTGGATCGTAGAAGATCCACATCTGGCTATGTGTTCATGTTTGCTGGAGCAGCTATCTCTTGGAGATCGTGTCTCCAAGATTGCACGTCTTCATCTACCACTGAGGCAGAATATGTTGCTGCGTCTGACGCCAGCAAGGAAGCCATATGGTTGGCTCGTCTAGTGGGAGATTTGGGCATTCACAAGGTTCCAGTACTACATTGTGATAGTCAGAGTGCCATTGCTTTGGCAAAGAATCCAGTGTTTCACTCAAAGTCGAAACACATAGAGGTCAGATACCATGTCATACGAGATGCATTGGCTGGCAAGCGTATCGAGCTTGTCAAGGTTCACACTAACGACAACCCCGCATATGCTCTCACAAAGAGCCTAGCCTCGGAGCAATTTACACATTTTATAGAACTTATGGGTGTAGGATGAAGCATCAACAATGCTTCATCAATTTTGTATAGACTAACTATACTAATGCCACTATTGGCCACCATGACCTTCAAGTGGGAGGTTGTTGGGGTGTAGGCCAGGTGGCCGTGGGAAACCACCCTTGTACAATTGATTTCTCTTAATCAATATAGGGCGAAAAAGAGGAAGTGTTGACTCTTCTCTTTCTTCTCCACTAACCCACACAGTGGCTGTCTGTGTACAATCCCCTTCCCCATTCTCTTCTTCTCCTCTCTTGCACACACTCCGTACACGCGCACTCTACAGAGAAGTGGATATGGAGATTGCCCTTCATTGCGGCTTAGCTCCTCCATAGGACGATAATCTCACCTCGTAGAGTTAACCATTTGTGTTGCTACAATTAGCTCACTAACCGTGTGAGTTTTTCCATGCCCTAGCCGGGTAGCTCATCCCTCCGGATTGATAATTTTGTTGGTCATTGGAGCTATTGCAATGATGGGACCCCCAACAGGAGAAGAGGGTGACCTCTTCCTTGCCTTTTTCTGCCTTTGTTTCCTCTCTTCCCTTTCAAAGTGATGAGGAGAAGGACTATGGGTTGGTGTTGTACTCTTGGGAGGAGTTGACGATTGTCTAGACTGCCATCTTTGTGGAGCCACATCTTTAAAGGAACTTAGTGATTCACTTCTTTCTTGTTCTTTGGATTCCTCCTCTCTTATGAGAGAGAGTCTTCTTTTGGGAGGCTCATCAAGAGGCCTCCTAAGCTCTCTCTCCTCTTGGAGAGAAAGGGAAATCCCATAAGCACAAAGCTGTTGAGTAGCTTTGTCTTGCAAATCAGGGTTGCCCATAGCTTGTTGCAACCTAGTAACAAGATAATAAAAAAACATGGGGGCATCATCATTAGCATCTTCATGTGAAAAATCAAAATTTTCAATATTCATGCTAATTAAACTTATGTATAAATTACTTTGTGCTTTGATACCCTCAAAAACCTTAGTCTCTACTCTTCTTTACCTTTGAAAATTAGTTCTCAAATAGCCACACCCGTGGTTTAGACACTGTTGATTGCAAAGACTAGTGAAAAGGGTCTAAAATTGCTCGATTGATTATGGATCCTATTGAGCATTCTAGTAGCTAAATTAATGGTTAAGCCAAAGGAAAGTCCCAAGAGGCTAGTTTGCTGATTGCAAAGACTAGTGGAGAGGGTCTAGCATTGCTCGGTTGAGCTTGCTTGTAGCTCAAGAATGGTTAAGCGAAATGCAAGCCCCGAGAGACTCCATTATGAAGAATATAGTTCCCAATGGTATACCTCAAACTAAGTCCTTCCCAACCAAGATAATAGATCCTTGTCCCAATTACCCTATTGTAATGAATAGGTCCAACCTTTCATGGAAAACTTAAGGACCTCTCTTCTTAAGTAAGAAAACAAAAACCAATAGCTCTGATACCAATGTAATGGAAATGGCCTATGAACATAGGGAATAGCTGAATTAATAGAAGTATAGTGAGTATTTTTATGAGGCTACTTTGAGAACATAGAGGGTGAACTTGAATAGTGGTAGCAACACAACCATTATACTTAATTAACTTGGAATAAACACCAATAGGATTTTGTATATAGATTCTCCCATTAAGAGAGACTTGGTAAAATACAATCTTTGTATTCCTTGTGACCTAGGTGATGCAATAAAGATGAAAAGATTCATGCATCATGAGCATAACATAAACTTTGTAAAAGAATTAACCATCCACGGCCTCAGTCCCAAGGCCTGAAACACCTTTAAAGGTGGAGAGAGCTACTGGGGAATGAGAGTAGGGAAGAGGAAGAAGAAGTAACATACGAAGAAAGACATAGTTTCTCACTTATCATTTTAGCATAGCATAGCATAATAGTATAATAATGATGATAAAGAAGATGGAAAGCTTAAGCATTGAAGCATGGATCTTGGTTGGATTTGCATTCCATAGCCAAGAGTGTTGGTTTAGGCTCTCAACTTCTCAACAAGATTAAAGAAGTAGATGTAGTTCTTGCACACCCCCCTTATAGCTCATACTAGAAGTTGATTGTACCCCTACAAGCCTAGCCAATCACATGCATAGCGTATATCAAGCAACCATGCTAGCCCTGAGACAAGTGTCCCCCTTTCCCCTTTGAGAGAGAGGACTCTATAAATGCATAAATAATAAATTTAAATAGCTCAATTATCATTAGACCCCTTTAGAGGCCAACCAATCGGCTTTAGATACCTTATGAGGGCAACATAAAGAGGAACTTGACATGTGTCCTTGTTGCTTCTCTAGACAAGGCTTGCCTTGTGTGAGGGTGTGTGTATTATCTCTCATGCCCCTACAATAAGGGTTGCCCCCCCATGAGTAGCAATCTAGTTTGATTTTTGGAATCCCTTAAGCCCCTCAAGCACTGTAGTCATAGAGCACCTTAGCACCTTAGTCATTAAGCATCTCAAGTCCCTCAAGCACCTTAGTCAACAAGCATGACAAGCACCTAAGCTTGGGCCGGGTTCGCACCTCAAGCACAGCCCTAGCTTGCCTGAGGTCAAAGGACTTTTAACACTAACCATTGGAGGTCTTTAATGAAGATAACCCTAAGGTCTTTAAGCTCCATTATCTAACCTTGATCTTTGACATACCATCTCTCATTTGGACCTTTTTAATTCCTGGCCCCTTGTTGAGGTAGATCCATAAGCACATGTTTATATTCTAACCCTTGTTCTTGTTTATTCTCCCAGATTAAATGATCAATTTAATATGAGAAAATCCTTTGGTTTGGTTAGATATTAGATTTTATGACATTTGATGTGGCCTTTGGAGACAAGGGCTTCATGGAGTCCTCCAAGCTATGCCATGTAGCTATGCACTTTCAAAAATTTGCTCGTCAGTGGTGGGCTAGCCTTCATGGCAATAGTGAAGCACTAAAGACATGGAAAACTCTATGAGTTTTCATCATGAAGCAATTCCTTGCAAGACATGCAAAGGACAAAGTGCTTAACAAATGGCGGAGTTTGAAGCTGCTCTCCAAGGAGTCTATCCATAAATACATGGACAAGTTTTGAGATTTACATCTCAAGGCTACCGTCTTTCAAAAGACATACTTTGCCAAGCAAAAGAAACAACTCTGTGTGGGATTACCTAAATAAATGGATGAGTATGTCAACTCTCAACGGCCTAGTTCTATCACCAAAGTAATCCACCACACTATGGTTGCTTCACGCATCAATTTCCAACAAGGGGCTAAAAGGAATGCCAATCCCATGGAAAGCAAAGACAAAAATGATGCAAAGGAAAAAAACAATGCCCAAAACTCTTCCCAAGGAAACTCCAACAACAACAATCGGTCCAAGGAGAAGGGAGTTTACAAATGAAAAAATACAATCTCTACTACTGAAGATCTAGAATCTTTTCGTAAGGACCACAAATGCTTCAAGTGTCGGGAGAAAGGACATAGCTATCGTTCTTGCCCCAAGATAAATGACTGCAATGAGACTCCTAGAGCTTCCACAATCAAAGGTCCAAAAGAGGACGCTCATTGCAAAGGATCACCTCTCTCCTATGCTTGGTAGAAAGTAAGGGAGCATGATGCATTCATCCTGTTTGACCCTGGTGCTACTCACAATTTCATATTCACGGAGTTGGCCACCAAGTTAGGCATTCAAGCTCATGAGATGGGAGATGTAGTTGTAGTCGATGGAGCCTTCAAGGGGCAAGAAGCCGCAGTCACTCCCTTGATTGGGAAATTGAGGCTATATGTCCAAGGCTATATTAACAAAGACTATTTATTCATCTTTCCTCTCAAGCATGAAGATGTCATCCTAGGTGCACCATGCTTTGAGTGTATGGCTGTTAATGTAAAGTTCCCTGAAAAAAGGTTGTATTTCAAGTATAGGGAAAATAACATGTACATAGATGCTAATGAGCCTGGTCGTACCATACCCCTTGTAAATTTTCTTCCTTTTGACAAATCAATGAAAAGCTCAGTTTTTGCGTACATGATTTTTGTTAAACAATCTATGAAAATCCTAATGTTTTATCAAATGAATGGTAGGAATCAATAAGAGCTAGACTTGTCTAATCTTATTAATGGATTCCAAGATGTTTTTATTGATGATATCCCTTTGGACTTACCTCCAAAAGGAGGGGATGATGACCATCGAATTGAGCTCCTACTAGGAAGCTCACCGCCTAACAAGCCTCCTTATTGAGTTTCCCAAGCTCAACAAAGGAGATCATGAGGCACGATGGCAGAGTGCGCGGTTTCTAGGGTCAATCAAAAAAGCAGCGGTGCCTCTGGCTGTAGAAAGGAGCTTAGCATACTTCAAACTCGGATAAACGAGTGAAGATAACTTAAATAGGGTTTAATACATGTAATAATGACAATGAAAGAGATTTTGAGACAGAAGAATGCAAGTAAGAACATTATCAAAAGGATACAATGATAAGATACATAGATTCGAGACTCAAGAGATCTATTCAACTAACTGGTGATACAGCTTTAATTTTTTTGATTGCCTTTTTACAATCAAATTGCATACGCTGCATCTGTATGCCTTTTAAATTGCAACCCTTCAACCAAAAAACTTCCAAAAATTAAACCACTGTCGAGTCTTTTCGTGCTCTTGATGCTCTTCTCGACATTCCCTTGTCTTCTCCAACTGCTCTCAAGAACAAGAATTGCCTTCTGTTGCAGTTGGCTCCAAAAACCCTCCCAGTAATCCCAAAAAAATGCCAAAAGAAAGAACTAAGAACCCTTTACAAGTTAAAAATACCCCTCTTATAGGAGGTGCCAACCCCAAAAAATAAAAATTGGACTCCTCTTGGCCGTCCAAGTCACCATGAGCTCAATTTCCTATGCATTTGATACACTTGGTGCATCTAATTTGGTTTTACCGTGCATGGTGGACACTTGACCGTTTTCACTCTCTCTCTCTCACACACACTTGAACTACATGTAGAGCACCCCTTAGTCTTTGTCCGGCTTTGTCCGCCTTTACTAACCCTTTAGCTCACCTTTGACCGGCTCTTAAAAACTCACTTTGATGGGCCCCTTGAATCCACTTTTGTCGGGCTTTGATTGTCCGATTGACCCTTCTCTCTCTCTCTCTCTCTCTCTCCTTTGCTCGCACCCTTCACATGAGCCCTCCCTCTGCCCCTACCACTAGTGATATCGCTTGTTGGGCGGGGGGGGGGGGGGGGGGGGGGGGGGGGGGGGAGGGGCTCAATGGCCTTCGTGGGACCAAGCCCTTGCAGGGTCCCTACCACGTAAGCACACGCGTGACATTCAACACTGGCTAGAGCCACTAGCTTCTCTAGCCAGGGATTTTAATGACGTGATCACGATCATGTGGTCACGTTAATAATGCAAGTAATTACACATAAAAAAGACATGATCACATTAATTATTATCGTGATCTTGCAAAAACCAATAGAGCCGGTAGGCCCGTCGGGCTTTTTCATTTTCTGGACGGACCCGTTGAGCTATAGGGTTTTCCTAGCGGGCCCGCCGAGAAAATGAAAAAGCCATGCGGGCCCGACAATATATAGTAAACCTCTTCTTACTTTGTCATTTTAACTAGGAAAATCCTTGGGCAGTGTATCTGAGCGCTGGGTATTGTCATCTCCTTGTGAATTGACCTAAGGTTGTAGAGTCACAAGTCCTTTTTCTGGGCCAAACGTGATTCTTAATTCTTTAACCACTCCTAAAAATATTTAAATCCTTCACCAAACATAAAGGTTTGAAACCAAAACAATTAAAAATTTGGAGAGTCAGGTCAAAATGAGGGTTGTAATTGGTTTTAGAAGATGAGTATATGCAAATGACGAGTCGATCAAGGGTTGGATGTCCTGTACTAGTGTATTGGGCATATAAAGATCCTTGAAGTCTTGCATTTTTCACCATCATAGATTTGAAGTGATTGGGTGAAATTAGCTTTTAAATATTGAATTGGATGCATAAGGGGGTTACAATCCTTGATTGGGTACAAGTAGTCCTCCATTGTGTAATTGTATTGAAGATTTCATCGCCCTATTTTATGCATTGGTTTATATAGGGAGTGCATTATGTATTATGAAAGATTGTTAGTGCATGAGATGGTCAATCATCGGCATTATTGCTTTTGTGTGTGTTTTGCAAATAATTATCATGATTTCAACGTAAATGTTGATGATTCTTTGTAGCATGTGAAAATCGTTGTGCCTTATTTTCTTTCGAATCGCAGAGGATGTATAAATAATCATTATATTTATAATTGCATTGACAATGTGTATGTTTACTCGAACATATGTGGTTGATATGTGGAATTGACTAGAGTGCATTGCAAATCTCATATTATGTAGATTTGATTGCTTTCTTAGTGATTTTTTTCTAATATATATTGAAAAGAAAAAAATTATTTTTAAAATTGAACATCTAGTTTGTATTTCTTTAGTATTAAATTGAAAGCAATGGAGCAAAATGTGGGCACAAGTGATATGAAGAAGGCAAAGAATAAAAAAGCCCCTATCTCCCAGATTTGGCCTGACAGACAGACTTAGTATTGAAGGTTTAGCCAGACAATTTTTACAAAATCCTTACAAAGTTGTCGTTGTTTCATAAGATCTAAAAGCCAATCATTTAATTCTACATATTGTAGAAGTTGTTTTTTAGAATGAGAAATACTCAAAATTGGTAGATTTATTGGAGCGAATGATGGATGGAAGTAAAGTGATCATATTTGTGGAAACAAAAAGAAATTGTGATCAAGTTACTAGAAAAATTTGAATGGATGGATGTGCAGCTTTAACTATCCATGATGATAACAGTCAAGCTAAACAAGATTGGCTTCTTTCTTAATTTAGATCTGGCAATAGCCCTATAATGACAACAATAGATGTTGTAGCTCGAGGTTTGGATGTGAAAGATATAAAGCACAAGAAAGAAAAATGACAACAAAGACCGCACTGACATTGACAATGAGGTCATGTCAGGGACGAAATGAATTCAGAGGGGGAAGTGTTGACCCATGGGTCAATAACACGACATAACTCAATTTCCATACCAAAGTCTTAATTTTTGTATAGTTATGAAATGATGCGGATTATGGTTAAAAACATCATTTATAATGAGTATTTATTCTAGTTGGAGAAGCCGGGGTGCAATGGCACTTCCACATTGTAAATACAAAGCCAATTGATTATGGTAGCCTTAGTATATAAGGTACCTAGATCATTTTGTAACGAGAACGTAATCATAGTCAAATATTTAAGCTGTCATTGACCATGTGTGAGAGAGAAAGAGAGAGAGTGTGAGCTTCATCGTGACGCTACTTGTTGCTCGCTCATCGCATTGGAGATTCAACTGCACCATCACGATTGGCTTGAAGAGAGCTACACAACAATGCCAAGCATTCCTCTCAAACCAAATCACGTGTGGTAACACATCTATGAGCTATTTGTGGTTGTAATAATATCAAATGATGTCTCTTTTTGGCATGCAAGTTGTCCTTATAATTGTGGCGACACTAGGTAGCTCCCGCAACAAAGGTAGTTGTTGCATCTATGTGTGTGTGTGTGTGTGTGTGTGTGTGTGTGTGTGTGTGTGTGTGTGTGTGTGTGTGTGGATCAACAAAAAACACCCAATGGGACTAATTAGGGCCCTCTATATATTAAGCTACATCCCACCGAGCTTTAGGGTTTCCCCAATGGGCCCACAAGGAAAATGCAAAAGCCCGGCAGACCCGTAGGGAAAACGCAAAATCTCGGTGGGCTTTTTGTGGGTTTCTCTAGGTTGCTCTAAACCGGCTTGTTTGTGATCATGTTAATTGTGAGTTATGTAAATTTATATGTCAACAAGACCTTGTGATCACACAAATTTTTTGGTAATTACGTAAATGTTAAATCGCTGCCTCCATCACGCATCCAAAACAACGCCGATCAGTGTGCATGCACTACCCAAAGGCCCACCAACAAGGCTATGCACAGAGCCGCCATGACTGACCTTGAGAGAGCATTCTCTCACTCAACTCACATCTCAAAGCAAGGTCACGCCACAGCCTAAATATCCCCAAATGGGAGCTCATTACACAAGATGTGGGATTTCCTCATGCCAAGTGGCGTCTCCAGGGTCTCCAAGCCTCCAAAGGCTCTGAAAATTTGCAAAAAACAAACGCTTTTGAGAAGCAACTTCCCCCCTCCATCTTTCAAAGCTTGCCTATTTGCGCTCAAGACTCCCCTTCCCAAGACGTAAAGCGCCGACTGACAAACAGGATTCCCACTGTTCTCGTTTCTTTTGAACCCCATCGGGGCCACCAATCGAGACCACCAAAAAAAACAAAAAATGTCGAGCACTACACTACCGCCCTCTGGCATCAACTTTAGCCTACAACAACTCTACGTCCGGGTATCTGATTGACTACCAACAACTCCAACTCCATATGAAGTGCTCTACCTCTCAAAACCTGGTCAAACCCAAAATGATGCCCGATGGCCCAATTTTTAAAGCAAGCGAATGCGCGCATAACCGGTCCCCTAGAAACCTTCTTCTGCTAATATCTTTTGCATCCTAGCTCCGATTGCCAATCTCAAAAGACCAACAAGCTCCATAAATCAAGCTTTATGCATCTATCACTTCAAATCACCTATGATCACTTGTTCCCATCTACCCTGCCCGTCTCAGATCTACAAGCACTTCCAGCTTTAAACTGCAACAACTTTCTCACCAGGGCTTCGTTTGATGAGCCGTCTAGACTAGTTTACTCAACACTTCAAGCACTACAATATTGGCCTATGAGACCGTTTTTTGGCAATCATCACTGCATCTCGATTTGCAAGAAGAAACCTCATTTGATGGCCTCAAACCACAATTAGTATACATTATAATATTCTCCCTATGTCAAGCAGAATTTGGCCTAAATCATAAGTTTGGCAAAACCTTGGAAATGCAGGCAGATCCTCGTCTTTCACCCCATGTCCACAAAGCGGCACGACAATGCACAAGAATTGATAGACAAAGTGATGGTGAGGCCTAGATCCTCTCCCTTTTGCTCTTTAGTCCTTTTAGTGCAAAAGAAAGATGGTACATATTGCCTGTGTGTGGACTATCGGCGCTAACCATATCACTCTATCAAAAAAAAAAACCTATATCATGGGTAGAAGATCTTTTTGATAAGTGGTTTCTATAGCAAGTCACAATGATCTATCTTCTATGATAGATGACTATTTTATATACCTTGACTTTAAAGATATAATGTCAACCCTTGCATTGGGGAAGAAATAAGAACCACTCCCCTTGTAGGATGGTTATCTTCTCCATGGAAATAGGCTATGTGTTACCCACTCCCTTCGTGAGAACGTCATGTATGAATCCTATGCTCCTCCCTATGCGGGTCAAAGAGGCATTCAGGATAATCTTTGAGGAGTAGAGACGTACTTCTATTGGCCTACCATGAAACTAGACATAAAAGAGTATGTTTCAAAATGTGTGGTAAGCCAAAAGACCAAGTATGATAGACGGAAGCAACCTAAGTTACTCCAGCCATTGCCAATCCCTAATTCACCATGGGAGAGTATAGCCATAAATTTTATCTTTGGATTACCCAAGTCTATCCATGGGAATACGGGAATCTGGACAATAGTCGATAGGTTTAGCAAGCAAGCACCATTTATTCCTATCAAAAATACTATTAAGGCACACCAAATGGCAACTCTCTTCATATCTCAAATTTTCAAACACCATGGATTGCCAATATCCATTGTGTCAGAAGATAGAGATCCTAAAATGACCAATTGTTTTTGAAAAGGTCTGTTTGAGAATCTAGGTACAAAATTGAATTTCTCTTCAACCTATCACCCACAAACGGATGGCCAAAATGAGGTAGCCAATCTTACAATTCTCAATCTGCTAAAGACATGTTATAGAAGCAGATCAACGCTTTCAATGGAAAAAGTACTTACCCCTTGTAGAGTATGTTACAATAATACTATCCATACTACTATGGGAAAGGCACCTTTTGCGATCATAGAGGGAAGACCTACAAGTCCCTTGCTACTTAAGGTACATTAGAAGACCTTTGTTGTTGATGAGTATAGTCGTGACCTAAAAGAATATTTCCAAAAGATTAAGGAGGCTATATCCATCTCTCAAAAAAGCCAAAATGCTACTGCTGATAAGCACAGAAGGCCCTTAATGTTCAAAGAAAACGATTAGGTCCTACTCAATTTTCCCAAGGCTCAATTAAGAAAAACGACGGGAAACAAGCCTACGGGCCATCAAAAGTATTATGATGAACAAGCAAAAGATACTATGATCCTTTTCAAATCTTGAAGCCAATAAAAGACATTTTTGATCAACTCAAGTTGCCCAACCATTGGATTACACAATGCTTTTCACTTGAGTCTGCTTAAGCCCCACAAAGGAGAGCCACCAAGTGAATTAATTATTGAAGACCCCCCAAAAATCAAAGACCAAGAAGAGGTGCTACAACCCAAAGCTATCCTTCAACATAAAGGCAAGGTACTACGACATGGTAAGATCATCCGACGGTATCTTATTAAGTTCAAAAATTAACCTTTTAAAGATGCTAGATGGATGCAAGGAATACAGATTAAGGAAGATCTCTGTTGTCGACAAGTATAGCCGTGACCTACAAGAATCTTTTCAAAAGATTAAGGAGGCTATATCCATCTCTCAACAAAGGCAAAAAGCTAATGCTGATAAGGATAGAAG
Source organism: Adiantum capillus-veneris (assembly GCF_014529385.1). Taxonomy (NCBI): domain Eukaryota; kingdom Viridiplantae; phylum Streptophyta; class Polypodiopsida; order Polypodiales; family Pteridaceae; genus Adiantum; species Adiantum capillus-veneris. The sequence continues at coordinate 91,532,461 of NC_140943.1, read as the reverse complement.
GGACTTTACTGTTAAAGAATATGATGTTAAAGAATATGTCCATTGTGCTATGGGCGGCCGGACACTGACTATACTATGTTGTAAATATACTTTGGATAATAGTTAAAAGAGAAGAAGAGAGAAGAGAAGCACGTTGAATGGCTGCTGCTGCAGGGTAACGATTGTGTGTGTGTGTCTCAATGTGTGTTGGTGTGTGTGCGTAGTCTTCTTTCCTACCTTCTCCATCACCTGCGCACTCTACAAAGTGGTATCAGAGCTCAGTTTAAAGAGCTACAGTCAATACACAGATTTCCGCAGCTCTGGAAAACAACCAAAAAGAGAGGTTTTTGGCTCACACAACCAGCTCACACAAGCATAGGAGATTTCCAGTTTTGCACTCGGCAGTAGATTTACAGGTTACAGGTGAAGAATTTAGCATTTACACAGGTTTTGGAGAGCAACATAGAGCTTTTGCATCATGATATTGTGTTATCGAAGATTATTTTTGGTTGTTATGGGTCCGTTATGGATAGCTGTCTATGTAAGAAAGGTTGTGGGAAGAAGTTGAGGCGGTTATATTGCTAGATTGAGTACTTTGTGGTTATGTATGGATATGCGGTTAATGTATTTTGGAAAACTGCAGCCTTTGTGAGGGTCGAGTGAGGTTTTTTGAAGCCTTGCCTTGGGAGCTTTGGTACCTTGGCAAGGTGGATTAGGTACTAGAGCGAACCCCCGACTGGCCCCACGAAAGCTCTCATATGTCGTTTACGACTATGGGAAGAAGGTGGATGTATGGATATGTGGTACATGATAGCGTATGGATTGCATTTGCATACAGGTCCATGTGGACATTGTTTTAGAGTATTTATGCATAGTATTGAGTCAGTCTATGGCAAAGTGAGTCAGTGGATTTTCCCTTGGCAGTGAGAGATTTTTTGTCAGTGTTTATGAACACTTTGGTTAAGATTGTCACTTGAGATATTGTCCAAATACAAACGAAACTCCGCCAACATTTTGTCAAAATCCTTTGGAAGCAATTGAGAGAGTGAAGATGGTAGAAAGTTCAACTCAAGTCACACAGATTGTTGGAGAGAAGATGACCAGAGAGAACTACAACATATGGTCTTACAGGATGGAGAACTTTATCATGGACAAAGGTTTATGGGATTACATTACAGGTGAACAAGAGTGTCCCAAGGTTGGTTTGGAACCAAATAGAGAGAATGTTGAAGCACATAAAACATGGCAAGCAAGAGTAGAAGCTTACAAGAAGTGGATCCAAAATTCAAGGAAAGTGATGCATTGGATTTCACTATGCATTAGTGACTTCTTTATACCACATGTGAAGAAGGCTCAATCTCCAAAGGAAGCATGGGAGATACTAGCAAGAATGAACAACTCCAATACAGAACCACGAAAATTTCACTTGAAGCAAAGGTTACATTGTGTATGGCGAGGAAATAGATCCATATCAGATTATGTGACAGAGATAAAGCAAATACAGGAAGATCTTGCGAGCATTAATGTTGAAGTTCCAGATGATGACTTAGTTTCAATGACATTGAATGGTTTGGGACCGGAATACAAGTCATTGGATACATCTATATCTGTTCGAGGACACATGCCTGATTTTGAAGAGTTAGTAAACCTTTGTTTGCAAGAAGAGGTGAAGCCAAAGATCAAATAACAATTCCAGAGATCAGGTTTTTTACTCTAGAGGTCGTGGAAACAATAGAGGTGGAAGAGGAAACTATGGTCGTGGAAACAATGCTGGAAGAGGTCAATGGCAAAACCAACAAAGTCAAAGTTACAAGATTATAGCCAAGAGGCAAGGGGAGAGCCCGAACTCATGGACGTGGAGGTGGACGATTTGTACATCCTCAAAGAGATGGATATTGTAACAGATGTGGCATTTATGGTCACTTTGAAAGAGAATGTTACACAAGGCTAAATCAAAATCGTGATCGTGGTGGAAGAGGCCGAGGTTATGGCAGACATGGAGGAAACTTTGCTGGATACAATCCTCATTATCAAAGTATATATGACAATAGATAGAGTGGAAATGTATTTCCTATGGAGCATGTTGTTGGAAGCATGGTGGAGCCACATCATACAGATGATTGGTATTTAGATAGTGGTGCCACAAATCATATGACATATCATGGTGAATGGTTTGACAGAAAAGAGAAATTAGAAGAGGATGAGTTTGTCGCTATAGGTGATGATACTATGCATCGGATTACACATGTTGGTTCACTTCCATTGCTAGAAAAAGACGGGACATACAACACATTGGGAGATGTTCTATATGTGCCTTCAATCACAAAGAATTTAGCATCAGTTGGACAGATGACAGGTCAAGGGTTGCAAGTCCGTTTTAATCATTATAGCTGCTTCATAGAGGATTTTCACAAAGGCAGACCAGGCAAGATATTGGCACGTGGAAGAAAGAAAGTTCGTTTGTTCTCATTGGAAGCTGGAGATCCATGTTTACATAGCGGTATGTATGCAAACAAATCAGCCCCTCAAGATAATTGGGCAGAGTTATGGCATAAGAGGATTGGTCATGTCAATTGTAGAAGACTAAAGCATATGCAATCAAATCAAATTGTACGTGGATTACCAAAGTTTGGCAGATTGAATTTTGATCATGTTTGTGAAGCTTGTCGATTTGGAAAGCAATCTCGTTTACCATTTCCAAAGAGGGGGAGAATTAGCCAACGTCCTTTGGAAATTGTTCATTCAGATATTTGGGGACCTTGTGATCATGCTACGCCGAATGGTTTTGTCGATATTTTATCACATTCACGAGAAAGAATAGAGTCATAGCAGAGATTGCAAGAGCCATGATGAATGAGATGAATATGCCATTAACATATTGGACTGAAGCAGTTCATACAGCAGTACACATTATGAATCGAACACCAATAGTTACCATTCATGAAATTTCACCTTATGAGAGACTTTATGGGATCAAACCAACAGTTTCCTACATGAAAGTTTTTGGATGTGTTTGCTATGTTCATGTGCCAAATGAAGCATGAAAGAAGATGGATCCAAAGGCAGTGAAGTGTATATTCTTGGGCTACCCAGTTGAAAAGAAAGGTTACAAGTGCTATGATCCTACGACAAGACAAGTTTATGTCAGTAGAGATGTCAGATTTTGTGAGCATGAACCATGGTATAAACCAAAGCCAATGATGATAGAAGATGAGTATGAAGAGCAAGAGAATGTGCGTCATGTTGTTGATAAGCCAGGACCATCAACAAGAACTATTTCAGAACCACATATGGCAGAGGAGAGTACAGGAAGTGTCAACCTATGGAGTGGTCATTTGCGAGATAAGAAGCAAGACAAGAAAGGCAAGAAGAAAGTGGTTGAAGAGAGTTCTGGAGATGAAAGCCTCAATGAAGAGCATGGTTTACCACATTTGAGGACACCTGGCAGTAAGCATATTGAGAAATATGTACCCCCATATGCAAGAGTTGAAGAGAAGAGTACACCACAGTTGAGAAGATCAGAGAGGGTGCATTATCCGGTTGATAGATTGACATACAACAGTTACATGCGTACACATTATGCATACATGGTTTCACGTGTGCAACATAAAGAGCCTACATGTTTTCAAGAGGCAATTGGAAAATTAGAATGGGAGTCAGCTATGGATGATGAGATGGATGCTCTTGTGAAGAATGACACTTGGGATTTGGTTCTCTTGCCAAGTGGAAAGAAAGAAATTGGTTCAAAATGGGTATACAAAGTCAAGTGCAAGTCAGATGGTAGTGTGGAAAGATACAAAGCGAGGCTTGTTGCTAAAGGTTATGCACAAACAAAAGTTGTTGATTATGATGAGACATATAGTCCAGTTGCAAAGATGACAACAGTCAGATTGGTGATAGCAATGGCAAGTATGTTCGGTTGGAAGTTACGGCAAATGGATGTCGATAATGCATTCTTGAATGGTGACTTGGAAGAAGAAGTTTATATGATACATCCAGAGGGTTATCAACATCCAGAGTTTTCATATTATGTGTGTAAGTTGAAGAAAGCATTGTATGGTTTGAAGCAAGCATCTAGAGCTTGGTGTGAAAAGATAACCAGATTCTTGAAGAAGATTGGATTTAAACAATCTACTGCTGATCACTCATTGTTTTTGAAGCATGTTGATGGAGAGATCATCATTATTGTTATCTATGTTGATGACTTGATTCTCACTGGAAGTCATGATGAGAAAATTTTGCATGTCAAGAAGAGTTTGTTGAGAGAATTCAACATGAAGGACCTTGGTGAGTTGAGATATTTTTTGGGAATTAAAATTGTCGACACTTTATCAGGAATTTGGATGATACAAAGACAATACGCGTTGGATATGCTTGAGAAGTATGGAATGACAGCGTGCAAACCGGTTGATACACCTCTTGATCAAAATGTGAAGTTGTTTGATGATGGACATTACATTGAGGATGTCACTATGTACCACAAGATGGTTGGAAGCCTTATTTACTTGACAATAACAAGGCCAGATTTGAGTTATGCAGTGGGTGTTGTGAGTCAATTCATGCAAAAGCCATGTAAAAGTCATCTTGATGTAGTGAGATGGATTATGAGATATGTGAAAGCCATTGTCAGTTATGGAATGTTTTATGAAAAGAATGGGAATCTTTGTCTTTATGGTTACACACATGCAGATTGGGCAGGAGATTTTATGGATAGAAGATCTACAAGTGGTTATGAATTTTCCATTGGCAATGGTATGATTAGTTGGAGTAGTAAGAAGTAGTTAACTGTAGCATTATCAAGTACAGAAGCTGAATATCGCGGAGCAGCTTTGGCAGCATATGTGAAGAGTCATGGTTGAGAGTACTTATGGTAGACTTTGGTTTTGACTATTTTGACAGTGTCATTATATATTATGACAATATTAGCAGCATCATGTTAGCAAAGAATCCAGTTTACCATGATCGCACTAAACACATTGAGGTACATTATCACTTCATTAGAGAAAAAGTTTTGGCAAATGAGATTGATTTGGTGTATGTGAAGACAAATGATCAAGTTGCGGATATATTCACAAAAGCTCTCAGAAAGGAGAAGTTTTGCTACTTTCGTGAAGCATTGGGAATCCATCATATGCAAGATCACTCTGAGCTTGAGGGGGAGTATTAAAGAATACGTCCATTCTGCTATGGGCGGTCGGACACTGACTATACTATGTTGTAAATATACTTTGGATAATAGTTAAAAGAGAAGAAGAGAGAAGAGCAGCACATTGAATGGCTGCTGCAAGGTAACGATTGTGTGTGTGTGTGTGTGTGTGTGTGTGTGTCTCGATGTGTGTTGGTGTGTGTGCGTAGTCTTCTTTCCTACCTTCTCCATCACCTGCGCACTCTACATCTACATTCAAAGAAAATGATTGGGTATTACTTAAGTTTTCCAAGGATTGATTGAGGCAAAAGAAGGGCAAAAATCCTACGGGCCATCAAAAGTATTATGCTAAACTAGCAAAAAGATACTATGGTTCTTTTCAAATATTGAAACCAACCAATGACATGGCTTATCAACTCAAGTTGCCCATCCATTGGATCATACACAATTATTTTCATGTGAGCCTACTTAAGCCCTACAAATGAGAGCACCAAGAGAACCAATTATTGAAGATCCCCCAGAAATCAAAGAGGTGCTACAACCCGCAACTATCCTTTGGCGTGAAGATAAGGTACTATGACATGGTAAGATTATCCGACAGTATCTTAATAATTTCAAAAATTATCCAATTGAAGATGCTAGATGGATGCAAGGAATACAACTTAAGGATAGTATGAGCCTTGTCAATGCTACATAAGAGTAAGAAAATGTACATGTTGCTTTTAAAATGATCATTTTTTTTGTTTTATAAGACTAATTCTCTGTTTAGTGTGCACAAATTTAAATAGTATGCATGCTTCAAATCATGTTTGTGATGATGACGTCTCTTAAACATCGAGTATAATTTTTCATTCTACTTCGGGAGCATGAAATGGAATCAAGAGTAAACATGCTTGTGCCAGCTAAGTCTCCCAAGCCCCAAATGAATTAGTCATCCATCTTGGAATGATGTCGTAGGGTAAAAATGGATCCTCTACCCGCTAAGAAACATCGACTAATGACTAGGGATTTATCTCTTCTACCTCATAGTCAAGGACGACTATGATTTCAAGAGAGAGATAATGTCATAAAATCTAGTATCTAACAAATCCAAATGATTTTATCGTACTAAACCGATCATTTAATGTGGGAAAATAAACGAGAACAAGGGTTAGGATATAGACATGTGCTTATGGATCTATCTCAACATGGGGTCAAGGTGAAAGGGTCCAAATGAGAGATGGTGTATCAAAGAGCAATGCTAGATAATGGAGCTTAAAGACCTTAGGGTTATCTTCATTAAAGACCTCCAAAGGTTAGTGTTAAAAGTCCTTAGATGGTAGGCAAGCTATGGTTGTGCTTGAGGTGGGAACCCGGCCCAAGCTTGAGGTGCTTGTCGTGCTTGCTGACTAAGGTTCTTGAAGTGCTTGTCGTGCTTGCTAACTAAGGTGGTTGAGAGGATTAATGACTAAGGTGATAAGGTGCTCCATGACTAAGGTGCTTGAGGGGTTTAAGGTGTTCCCAAAGTCAACCACAATCCCTACTCATGGGGGGGGTGAGTCCTTATTGTAGGATCAATAGAGAGCACACACACACCCTCACACAAGGTAAGCCTAGTTTAAAGAAGCAACAAGGAGACATGCTTGAGGTGCTTAATGACTAAGGTGCTAAGGTGCTCCATGACTAAGGTGCTTTAGGGGCTAAAGGTGTTCCCAAAGTCAACCACAATCCCGACTCATGGGGGGGGGCGAGCCTTTATTGTAGGGGCAAGAGAGAGAACACAGACACCCTCACACAAGGCAAGCCTAGTATAAAGAAGAAACAGGGACACATGTCAAGTTCCTCTACATGTTGCCCTCATAAGGTTCCTAAAGCCTATTTTTTGGCCTCTCAAGGGGTCCAATGATAATTTAGCTAATTTAATTAACTGTTTATGCATTTATCAAATCATATCTCTCTAAAGGAAAATGGGGACACTTGTCCCAAGCCTAGCATAGTTTCTTGATATACACTATGCATGTGATTGTCTAGTCTTGTAGGGGTCCAATCTACTTCCAGCATGAGCTACATGGGGGGGTCAATCAAACCAAGCTGGTGGTGTGCATTGGGGGTACACTCTCTCTCACTCACACTCACAAGGTCAATCTTACTTGGAAACGTGCAAGAGCTTGATCTCCTTCTCCAAGCTTGTTGAGAAGTTGAGAGCCTAGACCAACACTCTTGGATATGGAATGAAAATCCAACCAAGAGCCATGCTTCAATGCTTAAGCTTGCCATCTTCTTCTTCATTATTATTATGCTATTATGATATGCTACACGGGGATTTTTTTTTGCGAGCTTTCAATTTCGAGCTTTTATAATTGGAACTGTTTTTTCGAGCTTTTGAACCTTGATTTTACATAAATTATATCCTTAAGTATCATTGTGTAGCAAAACAACTCAGAACTTCACAATAAATCATTCAACTACCAAACAATTTTTAGAAATATGGAAGCACAACAATGCTTATGCAAAATGAAATTTTACAAAAAGCACCATTTGTATGTGTTTTTGAGCCTGCACATAAAACTTGATTCAAAGTTTTTTTGCCAGAGTCTCCTTTGTATGGAGACCTCTTCTTTAAAAAAAATGTACACCCTTTCTTGGGCTCCCACATGGGATTTCCTTCACATAAACTCTTATTTCCACTACTTAAATGATTTTGTTATCTCACACAAATCAACACACAAGCCAATGGGGTCAGCATAATACGACTACATAAGAAAGCACAATCAAAGTCATCTTCACATCATGTGGCCATCATGTACCAAACAAACTCAAAAGAAACATCCAAATGAAAAGTATGGAGCACACCAAAATTCCATGTCAATGTCACATGGCTACCATGTACATCAAAATATAAATCAAAAAATCAATGTGTACTATTAGAATAGTGTTTCTCCAATCAAGTGTGCATCTGTAATCAACATTTCACAGGTCCACATGCAATGTCGGTAAACCATCTTTGGTAGAGCACATCATCTAGCTCTAGACACATGCAATGCCTCATATCTTTCGTAGAAGCTCGGCTTAAAACACCACACCCGGCAAACAAGTCCAAACATAGTCTTGAGGCTTGGTTAACGTTGCCAGCAACCATCTAGCCATATAAAAAGTAAATTAGAAACAGAATGTAAACACATATATACCATAACATTCATAAGTATCATAATTTAGACTAATTTTACCAAAAGAACAAAGAAGACCGCTCTGCCCCGCCTCTAAGAATGACACCATCAATCTCAATGGGGAAAACTACATCATCTATCATGTAGCTACAATCTACTGGAAACAATCTTTTGGCAATTTTCTCCCCTGCCTCTCTATCATAGTGTGGCACAGGATGACCAATATGATACCAAAGACACATGGTAAGATCGAGTACCTACATTAAAAAAAGTTCAAATAATGTCATAGCTATAAAGTTTTTAGTTAGGACAAAACTATGAAACTAAGTTTGTTATCTCACCGCCTCTCTAATGAGTGGATGCCGATATGCCTTCTTGTTACACATGAGGGTCCATGTACGTAACAACACAAGTCCTACCCTAGTAGCATCTACAATAAAGTCTCCAATATGCTCGGCCATGCACATGGTGACTAAAAACCCCTCATCTGCCAAAAAATCACGAGTCACATCCATGAACCCTGTCACTAGACCCCATGGAAAATGTGTTCCACTTGGGAACACTCATGTCCTCTACAAAAGTGAATGATGTTATGTAAGCATACAACCATAGTTAGCTGTAGGTATTACCCCAAAGAAAAGTTACTTACCCAATGGAATAGGTCCTAGACCATCCACAAGTAAACTTGTAGGAAAATCAGCAAAGAGAAGCGTAGCCACCTCACGACAAGGCACACTATCTCTGCTATATAAATTGATATTTTGTGTCTCAAAAAATTTGTTGATGCTACAAGAAAACCAAACATGAATCGTGTTCAAAATCATAGAACAATGCAAGAAGAAAATGCAAAGAAGTAAGAATCATGGAAATCCACCTATCAAGGGCAAACTTGTCAATTTGTGATATATCTACAAGCAAAACATCTACAATGGTTTGGTAATGGAACCCTACAAGCATTATCCAAATTAGATTTGAGTTAGGAAATATGAAAGACAGATTTGATAACAATTTTATTAAAATTACCAACAGATCGTGTGAGCGGCCTTATCTCTCAGGCCTCTCACCCAAGTGAGGACTCTGCAACAAACAAAGTTGTGTGTGCTAATGAGGATGTGGTGGGCACATTAGAAGAGGGTGTCATATGGGGTATAGTGGTTGCCAAAGAGGACATGCTGAGCTCAGTAGATGGCACAATAGGAGGCATCGAAGAGGGAGTAGGTAATCTTGATGTACTTGGAGGCTCAATGGTCTCTTTACCCTTCTTGAGTACATTGCTTGCTAGTGGAGTACCTTGAGAGCCACTCTCAAGGGTTTTTTGAGTAACTCCATGTGAAACGGGAAGGAGAGAATCTTCTTGTGTCTCCTCTAAGTACTCGTCACTCTCTTTTTGAAACCCTTTATTCAACAAGCATACAACAAAATATCACATAGGTTAGCACTAAAATAAGACATACAATCTCAAAAGAAAAGAGCAACAAGTGTATAGGTACTTACTCGCCCTTAATCCAAACTCTTGCTTTGTAATAACTCCCATTGGATAATCCAACCACCAAGGACAAACATTGGCTTCCCATGTTGTCAAATTCCTTTCGATCAGAAAGGGAGAGAACGTTGTATTCTCATCATGCACATTAATCCACTCTCTAGTGAATAATGAGGCTTCATTCAATTCATGCATCCCAATGCATTGTATACCCATCTACAAAATTTTAGGGAATCATCCACTTTGAAAAGCACATACACACAATACTATGACAACTGACACATAACCCCAAAAAAAAACGCCAGAGTTTCCTTTGTATGGAGTACACCTTTTCAAAATAAACCATAAACCCTGTCTTGGGCTCCCACAAGGGATTTAAGTGTTTTCAACATTGGCATTATACACGCCCGTATTGTACCATCCACCCCATATTGGGCTTCCACAGAGAATTTAAGGACTTTTTGTAAACAGAAAATGATATGTCACCAATCTCAATATGACCCACTATCACCTAACTATGGCAAACAAATGAAATGCTCTTATTTTGTAAAGAGTGCAAGTAAAAGATGCAAACCCGTAAATCACTCTCTTAGCCGCTCTCTTAGCTGACAACACAAGCTCCGGTATCTTCTCACTAGAGTCAAAAGATTTCATCACATCCATTAGAAAAATAAAAGCCAGCACACATAGTAACAATCAAAAAACACACTCATCTTGATCTTGTGTAAATTAAAACATGTCTATGTTCTATTAAAAATAATGGTGAAATATCAACCTGCAAAATATGATTTTTCATGCTAATCTTATAGAATACATCAAAAGAATTTGGAAGTGGTGGACCTTTTACTTGCAGCCTTTCAATCATAAGTGTAGCTTCCCCATGCAAGTAAGCCCAATAATTCTCCTTTTTCATGTAACTTCTAAAAAGCTTGTAACCACCAAAATGAAGATATTGTGGATCCTTAGACTTAGTGAGGTTCATTAGGTGCAAAATTATCTTCTTTCTACGAGCAAAAAAGACAACATATCACTCAATCATATAGCAAATCAAAATGGATCAAACACAATTACAAATGAGAAACTAATAGGTATAATACCTCTCAGAAGTGATTTTAGAACTTGTCAAACAATAGAGCTTATCCTTAGTGATCTTTAGCATTCCACGTTCATCCCACTTAATGCCAAAAAGCAACTTGAAGAACTCATCACCTTTAAGAAGATTAGCGATTGATAGGTACTTGTAGCCCCGATCTTTCAACCGTTCCTCTTCTACCTTTGTGGCCTTGTCAAGTATTTTTCTTCTCAACATCATTTAGTCCAAGAGCATCCAGCTTTGCTCTTTCTTTGGATATAAATGCAGTGAATTCATCCTAATACAAAACACTGTATTGAAACCACAATAAAATTTAGCAAGAATTACCCAACATGTAGAGTAGGTATCACCTTCCACACAAGTTGTGATATCAATCCACATGGAGTATTGTAACATGGTGCAGCACCATGGTAATACTGTGCCTCAACAGTCATCTCCACTCTAGCCCATTATCTCATATCAGGTGTCAATTTTTGAAGGATAGACTCTTTATTTGCCATGCCAAATCTTTGAAACATACGCTTCATGAGTGATGTTTGGCATGACATGTGCCCTAGAAATGCTGCAGCAAAATATAAAACAAATAGTTAAACACAAACATTGTTAGCAAAAATAAGAGAGCAAACATGCAACTAACAAACTTACGCATTCGAAGTGTCAAGTGCAAGAAGCAACTCTGCTTCTTTTTCTCTACACAACTCAAGGAATTGGCAATGAACACTAACATGGTATTGACCATTGTTCGAATACTCTACCACAAAAACAATAATCACAATTTATAAAAAACGAAGCTTTATAACAAAAGAGTGAAAAAGGTAAAAGGTCTCACTTTCTTTGATTCTTTTCCACCATGTTTTAAGCTTGTGGTTGCCATCCCATACCAAAAATTCCTTTCCTTTGAGCTCCTGCCACTCTCTACCAAGTGGTCTCTCAAACTCAACATTTATTTCCTGCCAAAGTGGTCTCCATTCCTCCATATCTGCCGTGGTCAGGGCAATGGTATCTCCTCTAGAATCCTGACGGAAAAAAGAAAATTCCCCATAGTTTCTAAATACCTAGACGAATCAAAAGAGGAAATCAGCCAATCTACTTCATCTCTAGCAAACCTAACAGCCTCATGCACCATGAGACGACAAAGTGGAAAAGGCGGAGGCGATGTCTTCTTCTTGACATAAAACTGACTTAGAACATCTTTCATCAAGCCAAGCCAAATTGCTTGCCCAGGTGTTTGGAATGCTTATTCTCATCATCCCCTTCATGATCACTATCTTCTTCATTGTCATGAGGTTCTTCAATGTGAACATTGGTCTCTGCATAGATAAAACACACAAACATTTAATTGTTCAAAAACATATACAAATAGGATTAGATAGTCCAAGGTATTTAATTTACAAAAAAATTGCCACAGTCTCCTTTGCAAAGAGACAACTTTACTATATACTCTATATATTATGTACTTTTTATTCTATATATTTACAATATACTATGTATTCTACATACTTTATATTATATGTATACTAATTATATTATAAACCCTATAATATATATATATATATATATATATATAATATCTAGTATATACACTATATATTATATATATTACATAATATATAATCTATTAATAATACATTATATTATGTACTTTATTTCATATACACAATATTTGCCTTAAACCGATTTGGTGTACATACATTATGGGATATACCACAACTCAAAACGTTCAAAAAATGGGGGGAGACAGAGCTCTATGGCATATCCCATAATGTATGTAAACCTACTTGATTTCAAGTCAAAATATTGATTATGTTGATTATTGCACTGATTATTGCTCATTATGTTGATGAGCATTTGCTCTCAATCCAAAAAATGCAAAAAAGGGGGCGGGGGGGGGGGGATAGAGCCCCCCCATCATCCACGTGCGCGCGGATGATGGGGGGGCTCTATCCCCTCCTTTTTTGCATTTTTTGGATTGAGAGCAGTGCTTATTAACATAATGAGTATTAATCAATATAAAATCTCAAGATTAGCAATCTTATCCGCAACAAGGGATTAGCAATCTTATCCGGAGCTTTCCGCTTGCAGCTTCTGGACAGACCACCATAGCCCGTTTTTGCGAAAAAAATAGGGGTGGATAGAGCCCCCCCATCATCCGCGTGCATGCGGATGATGAGGGGGCTCTATCCCCCCGCCCCTTTTTTTGCATTTTTTGGATTGAGAGCAAATGCTTATCAACATAATGAGCAATAATTAGCGTAAAATCTCAAGATTAGCAATCTTATCCGCAGAAAGTGAATGATAATCCATTAGGAGCTTTCCGCTTCAGCCTCTGGACAGTCCGCCACACGCCATTTTTGCGAAAAAGGGGGGGGGGGGGGGGGGGCATCATCTACGCGCGTAATCCATTAGGAGCTTGCCCCCCCCCCCCTTTTTTTCGCAAAAACGAGTTGTGGCGGACTGTCCAGAGGCTGCAAGCGGTGGCACTTGTGAGACTAGATTTGTGCTAGAGAGCATGGGAAGGTACGTGTTAAGCGCGTGTAGAAGGCCCAAGGACGTCGCAGGGAGGATGAAGAGCTCCCAACTCGAGCAGATGGACGAGAAGCTGCAATAAGAAAAAGTGGTAACCCTAAGTTAGAGCCAATTCATATTATGCTCGGACAAAAACTAAACTAACTAAACTACATATATATTAATATACTATATCTTAATATAGTAATAATACGGGTTATATATAGTATATAATATAATATATATTTATTAGTTAATATATAGTATACATACGTTAATATAAAGTAATTAATATATAAATCTTTTATACTATATAGTATAAAATATAGTATACGTATATTAGGTAAGTATATCATTATATGTCTAAGTTATAAAATTTTGGTATCTGATAATAATGTTAAATAGTATATACAATATATGATAGTATTATATAATTACATAATACATTATACGCTAGGTATAATATGATATAATAACTTATAATGTTATACGTAAGTATATACTACGAACATAGTAATATTTTATTAGTATATTGTATGTTATATTATAGATACATATAATAAGCATACAATGTACATTTATAATATATAATTATATAAAACGTATTGGTTATATCGTAATAATATAGTATATAATATTTAGAAATTAGTATATTATATATATAATAAGCATACAATATATGTTTATAATATATAATTATATAGTACGTATAGTTAAAATGTTAATAATATAATTCTGATATGCATAGTCTAATTAAGATACTATATTAAATAATTATATAATATAACTATAGCTATAGGTAATAGTGTTATAACTATAACTATATATTTATACTTATAAAGGTATCCTTATCGTTATAATATTCATACTATTACATTAAGCAATCATATCTAAAACTATAAGTATATTTTATAGGAATAAGTATATTATGTAATAGCTAATAAGGATATCATAAGATAATAATTAGTTAAAGCTAGTAAGTATATTATAACTATAACTATAGCTCTATATATAATATGTACTATTATTATATATCAAGTATGTACTATTATATATGTAATTATAACTTTATTACCTAATTGTAATATTAAGTATACTTTATATCATTATAGTTTAAATATAAACTAAACGTATAGTATGTGTAGTATATAATATACCAATATATTGTATACTTCAATAAGATATATTCTTTTAGTATAGTTCTATATACTATATACTTAAATCCCATTTTTATTAGTATATATATTTAATATGCATTTAACTATATATACTATATACTTAAATACCATATATTGTATATTTACTATGTCTATTTTGATTTTGAAGTGTTGAATTGGTGATATATAAAACTATACTTTACACAATATATATACTCTATATTCTATTCTATATATAATTTTAAAAACATCGCATATTTTATATATATTTATTTTCTATTTTTTAATGAGAAGATTTTGACAACTCTAAAGATTTACATATGGATTTGATGAAATGCTGATTCAAATGTATCTTAATGGCTATGATTGTTCAAATCTTAAAGACTGAATATTTCAAATCTACTTAGAACAATTTTCAATGAACGCATTAACTTCTTGCAGATACATGCTTTTACTCTTTTTTTGTACCTTATACACATTCTCTTCCTTCTCTATTCATCATTCTATTTACCTCAAGTATTATTCCTCCATGTTCGTCTCTAACATGACAGCTACTACTATAGCTATGCTTTCATGGACGATTAATGGTGCTCAAATGGATTAGAGAGTCTCATTATGAAATGGAGAGCTTCTGCTTAGTGAATATTTTCTTCAAAGTTTGTTGCCTCCTTCTATTAAGTTTGAAAGCTTGCAGGAAGTTGTTCAAACAAGGAGGTTAGAGCCTAGCGTCAAAGTTTTTCCAAGATGGGATCATGAAGATAAAAAACATTACCTTCTTGACCATACTCTATCCTCTGCTTACCACATTCTTCATTCAAATGACTTTGTTTATGTAGCTAACGGTTTGGAAACAAGTGAAGAAGTCAGTGATTCTTTTGTGCTTGCTACACCATGTAACAAAGGGTCGACTACATCACATTTAAATGTTGATATTGATGAGCGTACTGATGCAGTTTTTTTAGAGAGTGTAAAACTAACCAGGTCAATAGAGGCCTTTCAAGACACACAAGATGGGGTGGAGCATACAAGGCAGGATACATCCATCATTTCATGGATCAAAGAGAGAGGTAAAGCGTGCATATTGTCTAAACTTTTAGAGATTTGTGGACCTCCCAAAAGGGTTGATGAGCTCCCAAATTTTTATGATGGCAATGTCTGTTTTGAGCTTCCTCCAGTTCAAAACAATAAAAGGATGCTCGGTATGGAGCAAAAGTATGACGGCCACCTTAGGTCTCGCACAGCATCGACCAACATGGCCATAGATTGCATTGTGTGTTTGAGTTATGTCTTGGAAGCCTTCAATGTTGTAGAATGCATGCCCTTTTTACCTTGATGAAAGGAGATACAATGATGCCTTCTTTCATGGACATTTGGACAGACAAATCAGCATGGGCTATCCAGCTAGCAAAGGTAAATCTGGAATAATCTGTCACTATTGTGACAGAACGGTCACTTGTCTGAATGTTTGCAAGTGTATGATCTATTATGTGATGCCAAAGAAGAAAAAAAAACACGTTTGGTGATCCATTTGGGAGTGCATGACCACAATGTACAGTGAGGAACTAGAAAGGCAGCTCTTGAAAAGGTACGCAATCTTGTTAAGACAATTTTAAAGATTGAGAAGGGGGGTCCTAGAAAAGTACAAATGTTAGTTTCTCGTCAGATGCTATTCCAATCTTTGACTAGAGAAGATGATGTAGAAGCCACTCATGTAGAGCTTAACCATTTCCTTGAGGAAATGATGCCCCTTGTTCAGAATAGGGGGTTCAAAAGTATTTTGTCAAATGAGAAAGCTAAACAGGGTCAAGTTGTCGGTGGTGGATATGACAATATACTATTGTTACAGAAACGGTGTGTTTTTCCCTTCTTTCATGGAAGCCGTTTTCCAGGCCAGGGTGGGCATGACGATAAATGCTACTGAGGGCCGACGTTTGAAATCAACCCACCTCTCTCTATGGAAACCCCCCCTTCAATAAAAAATTAAAAAATAAAAAATAATCTCAAGCACAAGGCGTGTGAACGACCACTTGAGAATCAAGATTAAAAAAATCTCTAGTAAAAGATTTCACTGAAGCAGAAAATCTTGCATGGTAAGGAGCCTTTGTCCTCAAGTACCGGTGGAGCCACTGGTAATCATTTTTCTCCCTCTTTTATTTTCTCCTCAAAGGGCTCCACTTTCAAAATAATTGATAACTATATTAGTAAATAAGAGGGCACTCAATGGTTTGTACTACCATGGCCACCACCTTCTTACAAAAGCAAATAAAGGGGACCTCCTTCTCATTATCACCTCTTTCCACTTTGTCCTCTTCCACACACAAAGCTGAAAACAGCCAATTTTCAGCACACATAGAGTACATGCACACACACACACTCTTCTCTCTCACTCTCATGTCTTTCCCAAGCTCTCCATAGCTGAAAATTGCTGTTTTTTCAGCCATACACACACACACACAACTTACCATCTACATGCACCCCGCTCTCGTAATCATCGCCAAACACTCTCACAAATCAGCCATAGGCCCAAAATAGTCAAGCTACATCCACCATCAATTCGCACACATACACATGCTCTCGTCTATACGCGCTTCGCGCCAACGGCTTCAATGAAGTGATGACCATTGTGACAACCGCAAAGGCATTCGACTACGACCACTACAAATGACACGACGCAAGGGAGGCTTGTCCGAGCGAAGCATCAAGTTACAGAAGCCCCAATTAGGTGGGCCATGCCTACGTTCATCAATTACAAACAACAACATCAACTTTGTAATCACCTTTTACTCCACCTACGCCCTCATAATCACAATTTTGTGTGTTAACACAAAATCATTGTATATTTTGTACTCTAGATTTGAAATTTAGGGCATGAGTGAGAGAAACAAAGCCACAATAAATGAAGTCTTGGCCAAAGATAGAGCCACTACCGCTATAAGTGGCGGATGTATCTTCTCCAACTACAAAACCACCTTCGACAACCTCTTATAAAAAAAACCCTCTCTCCTCTCTCAAATAAGCTAGCTACAACTAGCATACCTTGTAAAAACCCCATTCCTCTACCCTCTTTTCCTCTCTATCTCTCTCTTCCCCTACTATTTTTTCTATGTGGACGTCTATCACAAGCATCATTGTATCAGACATGGCGACCCACGGTCACATGGTGTGGGTCACGTCCCAATAAAATATAGGAAAATTCCACCCCTCTTTTCTTATATAAGGAGGGGTCTCTATCACCAAACCAACACAACTCTCTCACCACAACACAAGCTCTACGTTATTAGAAGTTATGAGCATTTTGAGGCGTAGGCACCATACCTCCACACTTCTTATAACTAGAAGGGATAGTCAATGTAAAAGAGCATTGGGAGACACCATCACACCATATGGTAAGGAGGTTATCCACACACAAGCTACTCATCAACACATATTCCACCTCCATCATAATCAACCGCTACGCCTTGGTGCAATTTGAAGTGGAGGATTCGGCATTCAAGAAGAGTGAAGATTACCCTCACACCACTCCTTGACATCATCTCCACCAAAGGTCTCCTCCTTCCTCTCTTGTTCCTCTCTATCCATTATCTCTCCCCACAAATAATCTACTCTTTTCGTTATGTCATTCTTTCTATTGTGCTGGATTTGTGAGTATGTCACATAGTTGTTTATTTCTTTTGTGCTGTATGTAGAGGTGTGCAGGTTTCCCACCTTAGGGTTGTTTTGTTCTTGATTTGCATGTATTGGTGTGCGGGTTCACCACCTCTTGTGTGAACAGTAGTCCACGCACCTACATTCACAACCCACACTATCTATCTTCACTTCTTTCTCTACCACCTCATACCACAATTTATAACATGTTCAGCTGCGTGACATGGTGTATGGTGTGCTGTATAGTATTGTCATTGCACCCTAGCCCCATTTCAAGCTAGGTGGTGCCCCTATTGTTTGCCTTTCATGGTGAGTTCATCATGCGTTAGCCCTTGTGTTGAGGCCACTGGGTCTATCTTGCAAATCTGCCTCTCATTTGGTGCCCCCACTGAGGAGGGCTCTTGAAACCTTCAGTTTACAATACTGACATGTTTACTTCTCTTCATGGATGAGTGGCTTCTTGAATTCTCCAACTGGACCATCGAAGAGGAGGAGCTTCAAAAAAGCTTGACGCAAGTCATCAAGACACTTTTTCCAGGGTGTTTTATTGTTATCATAAAAGAGGTGGTAAGACCCTCTTTTCCTACTCAAACTGTTTACATTTCTCATCATCCCCGCAAGCGTAAAAGCAAGGCACAATCCGCATCATGCTCACATTGTTGCCAAAAACCACACCTCTGACATGAGTGCGGCCCAAAGTGAAGAAAAAGCCATCATTTTCTCCCTCGACATTTGCACGGGCGTTCTTACTTCGGTAGGCTTTCAAGTAGCACCAGGCTTCTCTACACCTACGCCCCCATCTTTGCCACCTATTCCACCTACTCCCACAACAAGCCTTTGCAACTTGAGGAATCTACTACCAATGTGTGGTCCCTCCCTCTCCCTTGCACCAAAAGATTCAAGGGTATTCCAGCGCCGAAAATCACCGCGTCTTCAAAATAAAAGGGTAAATCCTTTTTATACCTCACTCTCATCTCATGAGCCAGGAACTAGAGACAGCAGCATGGATTCTACGTCGTCTACCGCGTGAAGTGGCGGAGCTTGTCATCGACAAGGTCTTTGACACGAGGTTTGCTTGGCGAAAAGACAAGACCCTCCACCTTCAAGGAGTGTTACTTGTGGATCAAGGCTATGATGACGACTTTACAACTTGCAATGTATCAATCCAGCTTGGATTAATACAAGTGGTAAGACTCACCACCTACCTCATCACACCTATGTATGCACTGGATGGCACTCTATCTTGCAGGAAAGTGAAGTTGCTCAAAGCGAGAGATTCAAGTTTTTTCAAGAGATTTCTAGAGGGACAATCCTAGAGCTAGAAGACGAAGACAACCTTGTCCTATGGTACTACAAATTTGACCTCAACTACCAAGAGCTCTACACCTCCGACTATAACCTTCCACCACAAAGGAGGGATCCTTTCCGCATTATCATGTGATGGATCCAACGCATCAACCTTTTGCAAGGGACCAAACTTACTCACCACAATGAATTCAATCAATCAAAGTAATCCTGGACCACAAAATGTTTCATCAGTAGCTCATTACAATCATGTTTGGCATAGAACGACTGCAAGAGATAAACACCTCTTCTCTACCCTTTATCCTCCCTATGATTAACCATGAAGTATATTTTGATGTAGGTATTTTCATCGTTGTATAGTATGTTTTCCATCTACCAAGCACCCATGTATTGAATCTTTAAAGGAAAAAAAAAAAGATTTGGTCAAGTTAATTTTCTCTCTCACAATGGCAAGTGTAGCATTTCCAACCTTTACTGGTAAGGTGGGTGAGGATGCTGCAAATTTTCTAGACAACTTGGAAATAGCATGTGTCATCTCTGGGAGAGATGATGATGCTTCACGCTTGCACATCTTCCCACTTCTAATGAAGGTGGAGGCAATGTCATGGTACAATGCCTTGGCACAAGCAACCAAGGAACGGTGGGACTTATTAAGAGCATCCTTTGTCAAGCGTTTTGGAGAGGGCACAACATCAGAGAAGCTATAGCAATTGTTGACGGAGTTGAAGCAAGGTAGCATGCTAGAGTACGCATCATACGAGTCAAAGTTTGTAGATCTATGGGGGCGATGGGTTGCATTGCTAAGAGAGGATGAGGGGGCACTTGATTTCCTAAAGAAGGATCGGTTTGTGGTTGGGTTATGGCCAACTCTTAAAGAGAAGGTGAAGGGAAGGTTTCCTGCTACGTATGAGCTAGCAGTTGAAGTGGCCCGCCTTAAAAACAAGAAGTTGCTCCTACAAGCTAGGAATGCCGATGAAGAGGAAGTTGTTAGGACCCGACCACCTCTAGCACCACCTACAACAGCCACCCAGAAGATTCAACCACAAGAACCAATTGAAGATCAACAAGACCTGCTCAACCGAATCACCAACCAGCTTGAGAATCTCTCAGTCCATTGGTGCAACAAGGGCATGCACACAATCGCAACCAACATCAAGGGAGAGGACAACAAAGACAGAACCAAGAATACCACTGCTACAATTGTGGAGAAAATGTCCATGGTATGTATTACTGCCCACTCCCAAGGAGGCAGAATTTTAATAGAGGAGCAAGGCAAAACCAAGTTTCACCACCAAGAGCAAGACCACCACCACCGAGAGCACCACAACAAGCACCACGAGTGCAAATTCTACAACCACCAGTTCAACCACACCCTCCACCACAACAACCTCTCACTCCACCCTTACCTCCACAACCAGCCAACAACCAGGCGGTGAGTGTTATCAGCCTTGAAGGTAAAAGAAAGGAGAAAGTGGAGGAGGATATCAAGGGAGTGGCAAAAGGTAAGACCAAGGTTAAAGGAGTAGATGCCATGGGGGTAAAGCGTTGGGCATGGTGAATCTTCCCATAAGGAAGAAAAGATGAAATCCAAAGGGGAATCTAGCAAAAAGCCATCCAAGTCACGACGTAAAATTGGCATAAAAGATTTCTCTTTGGGTGAATGTTCTAAACCGTATGATTTGGCTCAAGATGTCTCTATGCAGGGCCCAAAGATCACTTGGCCTCAACTACTTCACCTTACACTTAGGGTGAGGAGACAATGGAAAAATATGGTTAGTAGAAGACGACCAAAGCCAAAGATAGCTGGGGCTATCTCTGGGAGGAATCTAGATGACATACTACCGGTGATGGATGCTCACATCAAAGGGCAACACATCTCTAATATCTACGTCAATGGTGGCGCACAAATATGTTTCATGAGTGAAAGAATGATGCACCGTTTAGGCTTAGAAGTGAGTAGGCCGGCACCATGCCAAGCCAAAATGGCAAATAATGTAACAGTTTAATGTGTTGGCATTGTGAATGCAGTTAGGGTAAAGGCGTTCAACACCGAGGTGGATGTGGACATCTTTTTCATGCCACATAAAGGGGAGGGCTATCCTATCATTCTTGGGAGGCCTTGGCTTATGGCCATGAAAGCTAAACAAGATTGGGACACTGGCATAATCCAGATAAAGGATGCAAAAGGGAGGCCAATACTTTACGACATGAAGATAGGTCAATAACGCGACATGGATCTAGAAACCTCCGAGGATGAGTTTTCTAGTGACTCTTCAACCACTTCAGAGGAGGAGTCGACAATGACCGAAGAAAGCGACAGTAGCATTGAGGTGATGGGGATCGTTCTCAAGGACCCTAAGAAGATGGAGCAACCTAATGCATCATCATCAAACCAAGGGGAGCCACCAGGTATACAACCTCTAGTAGAAGCAAGTAAGCTACATCGAATGCTCTCTAGTGAGTTGTGTGGGAAGGAGCGTGAAGATTATGTTTTGATGCTAAGTAATTTTACCACATTGTTCATTGATGACTATGATAAAATCACTGGCATCACAGTAGTTCAACATCAAATCAAGCTCAAGGAGGGAAGTAAACCTGTAGTGCAGAAGCTCAGACGGCTAGGAGTAATTCAACAAGAGGCCTTTCTCAAGGAGGTGAGAAAATTGTTAGAATTAGGTTTCATCTATCCTGTTGAAGACTCGGAGTGGGTTTCTCCAGTGGTAGTCACACCAAAGAAGAATGGTAAGTGGAGGTTTTTTGTTGATTACAAGCCCCTCAATGCAGCCACAAAGAGGGACCATTTTCCTCTCCCTTTTAAAGATGAAATTCTCAATGAAGTAGCAGGACATGAGTGCTACATAGTATGTGATGGCTACTCAGGATACTTCCAAATTAGCATCACTGAAGAAGATCAAAAGAAGACAACTTTCATCACACCGTGGGGATGTTTTGCTTACAGAGTTATGCCTTTTGGTCTCACCAATGCTCCAGCCACTTTTCAATGCTATGTAACATTTGTTTTTCAGCCATTCTTTGGCAAATCAATTCGTGTTTTTATTGATGACTTTTGTATCTATAACTCTCGTTCTCTTCATTTGGAGAAAGTCTATGAAGGTCTAGCTAGGTTACAAGCTTTGGGTGGCCAAATCAACATGGAGAAATGCCACATTGGTGAAAGCTAGGTTACTCTTCTTGGCCATGTAATCTCTGGCAAAGGTATTGAAGCTGACCCAAGCAAAGTTCAAGCTTGGTGTCTTTACCATCACCCACTACGACCAAGAAGTTGGTCTCATTCCTTCAAAAGGTAAGGTATTTGAGCAGGTTCATTCACTTGCTCTCCCAAGTGGTTCTTCCTCTACAGCAAGTTACCCATCAAGAGATCTTCACTTGGAGTGAAGAAAATGAACAAGAGTTCAATGAGGTAAAACAAATCTTAGCCTCACTACCCACCATTGCACCTCCAAAGTGGGATGAGCCATTTTATGTTAATCCTAGTGTAGGAAATGACACACTTGGGGCAGTATTGATGCAAAAGGATCCTCAAACTTCTTTCATGCGTCCTATCTACTTCTCTAGTTGCACGATGACTCCATCAGAGAAGGGATACACAGCAGTGGAGCACATGGTACTTGCATTAATGTTTGCTACCACCAAGTTTCACTCTTATTTATTGTCTAGACCATTCATAATCTTAACAATGGAAGAAGTAATTCCTTATGTAATGCAGCACATGGATGTTTCTTCTAGGATTTCCAAATGGCTCACAAGGCTGCAAGAGTTTGACTACACAATGCAAGTGGAGAACTCCACAAGGGCCAGTCTAGGAGGTATTCTCACTCATCGCCACTATGAAAAGAAGCTAAAGATAAAGCCAAATGATCAAGAGACTACACCTGTGTTTGAGGTAACAAAGCTAGAGGAGGATCACTCTCTTTACTTTGATGGAGCCTACAAGAGGACAGTGGACAAAGATGCAGTTGGCATTGTCATCTTCAACGAGCAAGGGGATAAGGTTTTCTCCATTGGGCATCTCTTGTATTCTCACTCCAACAATGAAGAATATACAGTCTTAACTCTTGGGTTAGAGTGGTGTGTGACACAAGGTATTCAAAGATTAAATGTTTTTGGTGATGCCATGCTTTTAATAAAACAAATACAAGGAACTTGGGCTTGTAAAAATCGTAGCTTGCTAGGCCATTTGCGCAAGGTTAAGGAACTTTTGGGGAAGTTTCAAATTGTACAATTACATCATGTCCCTCAAACAGAAAATCAAGAAGCAGATGCTCTAGCTAGAGAGAAGCTACAAGATGTTACTGTGGTGGGTGCTATCAAGTTGAAGCTGCCTCTCTTCCAAGGTAGTGATACTATGCCTGACATCATGAGTTTCTTGGACACAGGAGAGTGTCCTAGATATCTTACCAAGGGCCAGAAGCAGTGGCTTGTGTGCAAGGCAACAAAATACCGCCTTATCAATGATGACCTCTATTGCAAGGGTAAGGATCAAATTCTTAGGCATGTACCTCTCTCTAGAGAGATCACTGAAATCATTTCAAGTTGCCATGATGGTTTTTACGAAGAACACTTTTGCACTTGAAATCACTAGTAGAAAGATTCTACAAGCCGGGTTTGTATGGCCTAGTCTACAGAGGGATGTGTACCATTGGTGTAAAACATGCAAGGAATGTCAAAAAGCAGGGGATAGGAGGCTGACCTATGAGCCACAGACTCCTATAATCTCTTATGGACCATTCGAGAAATGGGGAATTGATGCTATTGGGCCTTTGCCAAGGTCCCCATCAGGTAAACTGTATATCATCATGGGTGTAGACTACATGACCAGGTGGGAAGCAGTAGCTACCACTTGGATTACAGCTAAGGAAGTAGCAAAGTTTGTATTTGAAAATATTTTTTGCCGTTTTGAAAATTCTCTTGAGATAATTTCCGATAGAGGACCAAGTTTTAGAGGAGGCCTAGTAGGAGATCTGATGGAAAAGCTGGGCATTTCACGACCCACTCAACTCCCTACTACCCACAATGCAACGGTTTGGTGGAAAAGATAAATGGTATGATTTGCAAGATTATCCCTAAACATGTAAACAATCACAAAACTGATTGGGATAACCACCTTATGGCTGCACTTTGGGCTTATCGCACTTCATTTCGCACATCCCTTGGATTCACACCATATCACTTGGTGTATGGTAAGAAGGCCATTTTACCCATCGAAGTTCAATTGGCTAGCCTCAGAGTGCTAGCTAGGCACATAGAACGCCCTAATGCTCATCTCCACAACCACATTTTGGATCTAGAGAGGCTCCAACTAGACAGAGAAGAGGCTATCAACTACTATGCAACTCAAGCAGAGCAACGATGCCTCACCTTCAACAAAGGGCTCAAGGAGAAATGTCTCAAGAAAGGCATGTTGATCCTAAGGTATGATAACAGGTTTGACACTAGGAAAGATAAAAAGTTTTCACCCAGATAGGACGGGCCATTCGTCATTAGAAAGCGCTACAACAATGGCAGTTATAGACTGATGGATGCAGACGATAGGCTCCACAAAACACATGTCAATGGATGGAGATTAAAGAAGTACTTTTTATGGTTTGATCAAGTACCTATGATGGATATTCCTGAGGAGGGAGACTCCTCCACTTTAGATGAAGATGGATCAAGCACGAAGCTAGAGGCATAAATGTCTCTAGCTTAAAGCGGACGGCTAATGAGGAGAGGCGTTTGAAATCAACCCACCTCTCTCTATGGAAACCCCCCCTTCAAAAAAAAATAAAAAATCTCAAGCATAGGGCGTGTGAACGACCACTTGAGAATCAAGATAAACAAAATCTCTAGTAAAAGATTTCACCGAAGCAGAAAATCTTGCATGGTAAGGAGCCTTGTCTTCAAGTACCAGCGGAGCCACTATTAATCATTTTTCTCTCTCTTTTATTTTCTCCTCAAAGGGCTCCACTTTCAAAATAATTGATAACTATATTAGTAAATAAGAGGGCACTCAATGGTTTGTACAACCATGGCCACCGCCTTCTTTTACAAAAGCAAATAAAGGGGGGCTCCTTCTCATTATCCCCTCTTTCCACCTTGTCCTCTTCCATCCATGGAGCCCTCCCTCTCCTTGTCTTCTCTCTCCCTCTCACTCTCTCTCTTGGCTGAAATTTTCACTCTTTTGTCCCTTTTCTCTCTCTCTCTCTCTCTCTCTCTCTCTCTCTCTCTCTCTCTCTCTCTCTCTCTCTCTCTCTCTCTCTCTCTCTCGCTCGCTCTCTCTCTCTTTGACCAACAAAAAAAACTTTATTTCCCTCCACACACACACACAAAGCTGAACACAGCCATTTTTCAGCACACATAGAGTACATGCACACACACACACTCTTCTCTCTCACTCTCATGTCTTTCCCAAGCTCTCCATAGCTGAAAATTTCTATTTTTTCAGCCATACACACACACACACACACACACACACACACATACACACACACAACTTACCATCAACATGCACCCCACTCTCGTAATCACCGCCAAACACTCTCACAAATCATCCATAGGCCCAAAATAGTCAAGCTACATCCACCATCAATTCGTACACATACACATGCTCTCGTCTATACGCGCTTCGCGCCAACGGCTTCAATGAAGTGATGACCATTGTGACAACCGCAAAGGCATTCGACTACGACCACTACAAATGACACGACACAAGGGAGCCTTGTCCGAGCGAAGCATCAAGTTACGGAAGTGCCAATTAGGTGGGCCATGCCTACGTTCATCAATTACAAACGACAACATCAAATTTGTAATCACCTTTTACTCCACGTATGCCCTCATAATCACTCTTTTGTGTGTTAACACAAAATCATTGTATATTTTGTACTCTAGATTTGAAATCTAGGGCATGAGTGAGAGAAACAAAGCCACAATAAATGAAGTCTTGGCCAAAGATAGAGCCACTACCGCTATAAGTGGTGGATGTATCTTCTCCAATGACAAAACCACCTTCGACAACCTCTTGTAAAAAAACACCTCTCTCCTCTCTCAAATAAGCTAGATACGACTAGCTTACCTTGTAAAAACCCCATTCCTCTACCCTCTTTTCCCCTCTATCTCTCTCTTTCCCTACTATTTTCTCTATGTGGACGTCTATCACAAGCATCATTACATCAGACATGGCGACCCACGGTCACATGGTGTGGGTCACGTCCCAATAAAATATAGGAAAATTCCACCCTCTTTTCCTATATAAGGAGGGGTCTCTATCACCAAACCAACACAACGCTCTCACCACAACACAAGCTCTACGTTATTAGAAGTTATGAGCATTTTGAGGCGTAGGCACCATGCCCTCCACACTTCTACTATAGCTAGAAGGGTTAGTCCATGTAAAAGAGCATTGGGAGACACCATCAAACCATAATGGTAAGGAGGTTATCCACACACAAGCTACTCATCAACACATATTCCACCTCCATCATCATCAACCGCTACGCCTTGGTGCAATTTGAAGTGGAGGATTCGGCATTAAACAAGAGTGAAGGTTACCCTCACACCACTCCTTGACATCATCTCCACCGAAGGTCTCCTCCTTCCTCTCTTGTTCCTCTCTATCCATTATCTCTCCCCACAAATAATCTACTCTTTTCGTCATTATTTCTATTGTGCTGGATTTGTGAGTATGTCACATAGTTGTTTATTTATTTTGTGTTGTATGTAGAGGTGTGCGGGTCGCCACCTTAGGGTTGTTTTGTTCTTGATTTGCATGTATTGGTGTGCGGGTTCGCCACCTCTTGTGTGAGTTAGTAGTCCACGCACCTACATTCACAACTCACACTATCTATCTCCACTTCTTTCTCTACCACCTCATACCACAAATTATGTTCAGCTACATGACATGGTGTATGGTGTGTTGTATAGTATTGTCATTGCGTCCTAGCCGCATTTCAAGCTAGGTAGTGCCCCTATTTTTTGTCTTTCATGGTGAGGCCATCATGCGTTATCCCTTGTGTTGAGGGCACCAGGTCTATCTTGCAAATCCCCCTCTCACTACGTATTCAAAATGTCCACAAAAGGACCATCTTCTGGAGTTGAGCTAGTCAATAGAATGAGGCAAGGAGGGACAAGAGATTTGAGTAGTGCTTGGGTGCACTTCGACCATACTCATCGGATTGAAGGATGGGCAACTATGTCCTGTTCGGTTTATGATCCTGGGTAAGGGCATTTATAAAAATATGATAGATAGAATGTTTTGTTATAAAATAACTTTTTTTACTTATTTGTTCTATGTGTACAGCATGAGAGCATTGCAGGTGATAGAAATATGTGAATGTAAAGAAGAAGATGAAGATACACAAATCTTGTTTTGGAGAAATTTAAACTCAGTTATGGAGAGGTGTGGGCATGAACCAGCTGACTTTGCTGGGTTTATTTCTAATGAAGCCGGGGCTAATTGGTTGGCAATACGAGTTGTATACAATGGAGGACGGCATAATGTAATGGAGGGGAGGGAGCACTTGTGTCTTTTCCATTGGGAATAGAGTCTACACAAACACACAAAAAAACATGTCGCTACGGATAGACAAATGCATCACATTGAAATGTGTGAAGCATGGTGCCTAGCAAAGACTACAACTAAGGCCTCCCGTATAGCTTCCACAATACAAGAATGGTGGGTGAGAAATGTGACAGGGGATAATAAAAATGCTTTAGTGAGATGGTTTAATTGGTGGGAGCAACGCATTGCTCATTGGGGAAGCTCTGAGACAATGCTATATCAGTGCTCTTTTTGGTTCTTATTAAATACATGAAAACAGAGATTTACATGTTTATGGTTTTACTTGTTTTGTATTTATAGGTCTTCTTAGAAGTATATATGGATGATCTATGCGTACATTCATCAATCCGGGCTGATCATTTTGAACACCTCAAAAAGGTATTCAAAATATGTAGACTTTATAGGATTTGCTTAAATCCTAAAAAGTGCACATTCATGGGAAGACAAGGAAAGATTCTTGGACATATAGTGTCTAAAAATGGCATAGCTACTGATATTGAGAAGATTCTTGTCATTGCTGATTTTCCTAGACCAACAACAATAAAGGGGGTACAAGCCTTCATCTACATGTACATTGTAATTGAAAAACCTATGTATAGCTTGATTATGCACTTTGAATGGACCGAGGCATGTGAAGAATCCTTCATGAAGCTTAAGCAAGCTCTCACCTCAGCTCCAATATTGAAAGCACCAGATTGGAATAAGGTATTCCACGTACATGTAGATGCTTCCAATTTTTCTATCGATACTAGCTCAACCAGGAGATAGGAAAACTGACTTTCCTATTTCTTATGCTAGGAAAACCGACTTTCCTATTTCTTATGCTAGCCGATAATTAAACATGGCGGAAAATAATTACACCACCACCGAAATAGAAGGATTAGGAATGATCTATGCTGTTAAAAAGTATAGACATTACCTATTAGCCAACAAGTTTGTGTTCTTTGTGGACCACCAAGCTTTGTTGTATTTGGTCAACAAGCCATGCAGCACAGGGAGAATAGTGAGATGGTTCATCATTCTTCTGGAATTTGATTTCACTGTGGTTGTAAAAAAAGGCACTACACATCAAAGACCAGATCATTTGTCAAGGATTATTTTAGGAAAATCACCTCAAGGGGTAGACGATGATCTACTAGATGCCTATTTTTTCTCCGTGAAAATGATACCTTGATGGCCGGAAAACATTGTGTCATTGATGACAATTGCTCAAGTGGATTCACAAATACCACTTCCTATCACGATCAAATTAATCGAGAAATCGGCTATGTATCAATTACTAGCTGGAAGGCTATACAAAAGAAATTGGGATGGGGTATTGCACTTTTGCATTACTCCTGAAGAAAAAGAACAGTACCTAAGTCAAGCATATGTTACCATAGTAGGACTTCACTTTGTGGAAGACCAAACTATGCAACAAATCTTGAGACTTGGAATATTTTGGCCGACTATGAGGAGAGGTGTTCGATCTTTTGTAAAGGATTGCCCTCAATGTCAAAAACAAACACCCATACCTCATGTAACATTATTTCAAATGTCACATGTTTCTAAGTGGAGTAATTATCTGGTTACTTACTTATCAAGCCGAACATTTTCGGAGGATATGAGTAAATGCCGTCAAAGAGCAATTGCAATTGAAGCAAGAGACTATGCTCTTATTGGGAACCAATTGTATTGGAGAGGTAAAGATCAACATTTGTGTCTTTGTGCAAATGAAAACGAGTATATTTTGATTATAGAACAAGCACATGGTGGATTAGCTGGAGGTCACTTTTTTAGTGAGACCACCGCAAGAGCAATCTTGATGGCAGGCATATGGTGGCCAACACTTTTTACAGATGCCAAAGAATATGTTCGAAGGTATAATGCTTGTCAACGAGAAAAAATGGCAACACGAGTAGATAGCACGCGCTTAAGACCAATGATGGGGGCTAGAGCTTTCACAAAATGGGGTATAGATTTTGTTGGACCAATATAGCCACCTGCTTATAGAACCCAAGCTCAATATATCATTGTAGCTACGGACTATTTGACCAAGTGGGCCAAGGATAAAGCAATTGTCAGTGATCAGGGAGCTCATTTTCTCAATGAGGTAATCGAGTATTTTCTTAATGAGTTTATGTTCATCCATAACAAATCAGCTCCCTATCACCCACAAGCAAACAGACAAGCTAAGTATAGACTGCCGATAGAAATTGTCAATGGTCAGGGAGCTCATTTCTCAATGAGGTAATCGAGTATTTTCTTAATGAGTTTATGGTCATCCATAACAATCATCTCCCTATCACCCACAAGCAAACGGACAAGCTGAGCATACAAATAAAATTCTTAGCTCGGTGCTGACTAAGGTGGTTAGTTCAGGAAGGACGGATTAGGAAATGAATCTCCATGCTGCTCTATGGGCTTATCGAGATTTATTCAAAACATCTTTCAATGCTACACCCTTTAACCTTGTTTATGGTCTTGATACCATACTACCAATAGAATTTCTATTGCCGACATTAAGGGTAGCACAGAATCTTGAGTGGACTGGACATGAATTGTCAGAAAGACTTGAAGATTTGGAAATATAGATGAGCAAAGGCTAACTGTTGTAGCTCACATCTATGCACAAAAGCGAAAACAAAAATAGTTTTTTGATTCCCACTTAATCACAAAAGTCTTCAAGAAAGGGGACTTAGTTTTAGTCTATTCCCTTAAGCAACACATTCCCAAGTTTAAAAAAAGGAAAACGGACCGTTTATCATTGAAGATGTATCTCCAAGTGGAGCAGTAAAATTGTCCATCCTAGATGGTGAACCAATGGCTAATTGGATTAGTGGATGTCGTTTGAAGAAATACAATTTGCCACTAACCAATGAATTGCTAGAAAGAATACATGCAGCCAAGAAAAGAAAGATCAAACAACAACAGGTAATTGATGAAGCCCAAGAGGAAGCTAGGCTTTGGGTACTCAAGCGGAAAGCTTCTCTCAAGAATCAACAGATACCGATTCCCATCAACACTCTAGAAATAGATAATCGACAATGGGAATTACCTAATGACGCAGTTTCAACGGATGATGATTGGTTAGATGGAATGGACCTTCGCATCAAAGTACAACTCAACAATCATAGCACCAATGCTTTGGTTGACACAAGAGCTAGAGTAAATGCAGTCAATTATTCCACGTACAAAAGGGCAACAAGTCAAGCATTGACAATAGGAATAGCGACAATCAAAGGATGCAACAAGAACTCAACTCCAACATTAGGAGTACTCAACTTGAACGTAATAGTACATGGATGTTCATGTCCTCATCAGTTTTTATGCTTAACAGATGAACACATGAATGAAACGATGATTCTTGGAATTTCCTAGATGCGAACATACAAAGCAGTATCAGATTGGGATACAAATCAGCTAAAGCTATCACCTTAAGGCAGGAAACTCATTGTTCCAGTTGCACCAAGCAAGGAGGAATGTAAAAGAAGCAATCAACAGACCAAACCACGAAGTATACAATCTTCTCCATCCCCTCGACAAAATCAAATGCTATAAGTAGCATGCAAGGAGTCAGGCAAATTTGGGTACTAAAAGCACAGCTTAAGGATAAACCAATTCAGATCTGGGTGCCTAAGACTTCACCCCCAACAAAACTAAAGAAGGTTCCAAGGGTTAAAAAATAGGAGCACTTATCTTCTCCACAAACCACAAAACCAATCAAGCAATGGCAAGTTAAGTCTCAAAAGACTCCACCACACCATGCAGCACCAAGATGACCAAGCTACCAATGGCGAGAAAAAGCTTGGCAATAGTCAAAAGTGCTACCAACAGCTCAAGCAATCAGTGTGTTGAAGCATCCGGATGGTACAATCAAATAGAGAGCACACAAGCTACAAGATTTTCTCTTTGGAAGACATCAGCAGCAGCAGCAAACGTTGACATCGGAAACCCTTGAGTTAATTACTCAAGACCCATCTCTTGCACAGCATATTGGTTTCAATTTCATTGATCTTCATAGCATGGTAGAGCCAACCATGGCTATGCATAGACACAATTGTTCAACCCATGCACACAGTCGTCTGGAGTACGCCATCTAGGAAGGGCACAGCACTAAGTACTAAGTAATTAAGGGCAATGTTTGAAGAGGGAGGAAAAAGTTTGATATTAACGTGTGATATTTTAAAAAATTACCTAATAATGTCCTTATAATTCATCATCAAGGGAAAATTCACCGATAATATCTCCTGATGAGTGTAAATATTGTGTATACTATCAAAAAATCATCAAAAATAGTCCTTTTTGGGTGTTTTTCATCATTTTTATTGATAATGAGGCTTAAAATTAGAAAAATCCAACAAGAAACAATAAAGCTATGTTTTTCAATGGATTTTCTTAATTATTGGATTTTTACTTTACTTTTTTAGAGCATTTTGCTATTTTCTTTGATTTTTTCAAATAAACACGTCAAAAATTAATAATAAATAGCAGGGAACCTCACATGGGAAAATAGAAGACACGATGGTGATCGGAAAGACAATGCGGACAAGCACAAAAATTTTCAATGAAATCAGAAGATGGAAGCGGGAAGCCTAAATTAGGCGGCCAGGCCTACTTTTGCAAAATTCTTGCAGAATGAGCTACAGGAATCCGATCAGGGAAATTTTTAAGTCTAACATAGATTTCATGGCCTAGTAGGACTAAAGAAGTCTGGGGAAAATTGGTTCGGGAAGTCCGCATATAGAGTTCCAAGGTAAGCTAAAACCACCTCATTTCCACTTGGAGCCTTTGCAGAGAGAGATTTCAGCCTCTTTTGCGCGACTTTTCTGGAGCCCACAATTGACCATTTTCAGCGCCGTCTCATACAAGACATAAGTGGTAAGTTCTTTACTCGTCAATGATCCATTTTGTACGACCGGTAGCTAGTCTAAAGCCCTAGAAAAAACCCTAGAAACCGAGCAGTGCACGAAGACCTATGACCAAAAACTGACCATAGCGGCCTGCCAGCTCGACCAAATCAGATGGGATTTGAACCATAGCATGCCCTAACATAATAGAACCTTTCTATATCATCAGTTGACTAGTCGGCAGGGGTTGAGGATTTCTACCACTCTTGATGGCCTCACGTATGAGGTAAACACCAATTGTGCACTGAGACATTAGGTGGGTGTGCACTAAATGCTGGGGTCCACCCAGGATTGTGCATCAGACCTTCCCACTACTGCTTCTTGAGAGGAGGCTATAGAAAAGAAGATGCTTCTAGCCTTGTGTTTATTGACATCTTGCACATCAATATTACACGATATTTTATATTTTGATCTCTTTGCATGCCATACATTAGTCCCGTGTCGTAGCTTTGCTAGATCTACATTTGTCTGTGCATCGGCACCCAAGTTTCTTAAGGATTGTGTCTTATTGCCCGCTACACTATCCATTAGCATCATATTGCCCACTACACTATCCATTAGCAAACGGTCAACCTTCACATGTAAGAAGAGAAGTGTTTTGGAATTGCTTCAATTATGTTCTCAAAGAGCCATTCTGTGTGTGTCTCAGTCTCCAATGTAGAGGTGATCTCCTCTGTGGTGGCCAGGGCACAGATCTTTGTTTTTAACTCCTTTATTTAACTAAATCCTTTATTCATGCGGATTTAGTTCGGGTAACTTTGATCCTTTTATTTTCTAAAATCCACAAATAGTTACTTCCCTTGGATGTCTATCCGCTTGGAAACAGGTTTGGGTAGGGAAAATCCTCATAGAGGGTTTAGGTGGTGCAAGTTCCTGGGGCTCATTTCTATAGCTAGAATGGAGCACTCCTCATGAATGCAAGGCATACTATTTGTTACATTTAACTACCTCCCCTGTGTGTCTACCCCAACTAGAAACAAGTTTGGATAGGGAGAATCCTCGTGGAGGTTTTAGGAGGTGTAAGTGCTTGGGGCTCATTTCTATAGCTAGAATGGAGTGCTCTTCATCAATACACCGGAGAACTAGCTTGATACGTTCAGTTACATCCCCTGGGTGTCTATATATCTGGAAAAAAATTTGGATAGGGAGCATCTTGGTTAAGGGCTTAGTTGGTGCAAGTGCTTGGGGCTCATTCCTTTTGTTGGAATGGAACACTCCTCATCACTACACTAGTGTACTTGTCTACTATGTTTAACTACCTCACTTGGGTGTCTATTTGCCTACATATAGGTTGGATAGGGAGCATTCTTGTGGAGGGTTTAGGTGGTGCAAGTGTTCTAGGCTCATTTCTATTGTTGGAATGGAGCACTCCTCATCACTTCAACGGTGTCATTGTCTATCACATTTAGTTACCTCGTTAAGGGGTCTATCTGCATGGAAATAGGTTGGATAGAGCATTCTCATAGAGGGTTTAGGCGGTGCAAGTGCCTGGGGCTCATTTCTATTGTTGTAATGGATTCCTCCTCATCACTTCATTGGTGTACTTGGTCTCTTACATTTAGTTACCTCCCTTGGGTGTCTATGCACTTACAAATAAGTTTGAATAGAGAGTATCCTTATGGAGGATTTAGGTGGTGCAAGTGCATGGGGATCATTTCTATTGTTGGAATGGAGTCCCCTCATCACTACACCAATTTCATTTTGTCTTTTGTTTTATTTTATATGTATATTATTATACTTTATTATCCAAATATTCAATTAAATTCAAACCTTTTAAGGCTTAATATTTTTGTGCTTGTATGCATGCATAGGCAGCTTGTGAACTTATCATGGATGCTAATACTTGCTTCCAGAACATCAATGCAGCTACTTCTAGTCGTCTATCAGTTGGTGGTGAAGGATCAAACAATGGAGCTTCCAATAAAGGAAAGTGCAAATCTGGAATGTTAGATCACTTATAGATTGGCGTTGTAAATTATGTGCCAAATAAAAACCAAGAGGTGCACCTTGTATTAGGGAGCAATTCCTTGGATCAAGGAATGGACCATCTAATAGGAAAAACGGAGGTAGATTGTAATGGGGTATGATATGAGAATGCCACAAAAGGATTGAGAGAGTTATTTGGAGGTGTAGCCAATGCGAAGCAACCCAAAATATCAACTCCAAGCCGGTTGATCTTAGAGGTTTAATGCAATGTTGCTTCAACACAAGGTCCACAAAATAATGGTGCACCCTCCATGTGGGACGCTACAAACACACAAAGATCTAGTACTCAAGGTGGGTCACTTGAGTACAACCAGCTTGGAATGCGAATGAGGCAAGTAACTCTCGAGTAGAGCTTTTGCGTCCTTGAAGAGGCACAAACTGCTCTTGCACAAGCTATCTATTTTACATGTGGTTCTACATTGATAATTGCACAATATCCATGGAAGCATGCATGGAAGAAGATCGGTGAGTATGGTGTTGGTTTTAACCCTCCATGATATCATTAGATGCACACAACATTCTTAAATAAATCCTTTGTAGATATCCAAAAGGAATTTGATAGATTGATGTTGAAAGTAACCGATTAAAAAGGATGCACTATACACAGTGATAAATGGTCAAATGTACAGTGTAGGACATTAATTAATGTGATGCTATTTAGTCCGTGAGGGGAGTGTTTCATTGAAGTAGTAGACAGCTCGTGTGAGATTAAGTCAAGGAGCTATATAGCTAATATCATAACATAGAAAATTTATCAAATAGGTTTCCACAATGTAGCACAAATGATCATGGACAATGCAAAAAATTGCAGAGTAGCTGGTCATCTCTTGGAGCAGCTCTTTCCTAGCTTTCACACATTTGGTTGCAATGCACATAGGTTGAATTATATGTTGCACAATTGGTATAATAAAGATGACACTAATTGGTTCAAAAACATTATAGACAAATAAAGAAGGTGGTGAAGGTTATTTTGAAGAGACAACATGTCCTTGACATGTATCAGTAATGTATGTCCACAATGTTGAAGCTACCATGTGAAACAAGATTTTGCACTAACTTCTACATTGTGGAAATTTGTCAATGCTAGTTTCCTATGAGTGGGAAGCTGAGAAACCAAAACAAGTAAATCAAACATCAGGTCCTTGAAAGTGCTTATTGATGATAGACACTTTGTTCTAATGTTGGTGACACATACTTGGCGATGAGGCCTATGATGATATCTTTGCAACAAATTGATATCTTTGCAAACCCAATATAGGGAAGGTGTACATGGGCTGGTATAATGTTCAAGAGAGTTTGAACTCTCCTTCAAAGCATGATAATTGGTTGATTAATCCTTGGAAATTAATCTAAAAGGGATATCTTAAATAAGTATGTGTATGATCGATGGGTTAGTGCACATAGTCCACTTCATAGTGTTACTTTTTTGCTTGATCCAGAGTATTAAAACATGGAATGGGATGAATTGGATAAAGAGGTGATTGAAGACTTCCACGACATGCTCAATAATTTCTAAAGCAATCCAAATGATCAAGGTCAAGCCGTCTCTTACCTAAAAAAGTATAGGTTAAAGGATAGCCTTTTTAGTTTTGATCTTGTTCAAAACCTTGCATTGGAACATCCATCATGGAGATGGTGGCTCATGAATGGTGCTTCAACACCTACACTATGTAGATTGATTTTTAGGGTGCTTGCACATTGTGTTTCCAACTCAAGTTCGGAGCAAAATTGGAGTACCTACCGCTATGTGCACTTCACCATTCATAATTGGCTTCTAAGAGATCGATTCAAAAAATTGGTATATTTGTACTGCAATCATAGGCTCCTCAGCAATATTCAATCATAAAGGTACGAAGAAGACATACCACAATGGACTGTGAATAGAAATAAAGATGACCAAGGGCAAGGGGAAAAGGTGATGGCCAAAGAACTACAATTTTGTGAGCTTGGTGATATGCGCTTTGCTTGAATTGAACATGGATCTTGAGGTGGATGAATCTCCTCCTACTTGACAAAGAAGGCTATTGTGGAACAATGATTTAAACATAGATAGCATTGTTGCTTGACAATTTGGTGGGGTGCAAAACAAGCTCAAGTCCTTTTACAAGGACAATTGACAAGCTATGTAAACTCTTTATTTGTAAGTTGTGGACCGTATTAACTACTTCAATTTCTACTTTATCAATAGTGGAGTTCAACTAGAAATATTTATGACTTTAAGAAATTGCCTTCTTGAATTAGTTAATGAATTCATTCACTTTGCATTTGAAAGGTTAAGTCACGAGTCATTTTTCCACCATTGTCTATTAACATTGTTAAATACTTCTTTTATGTCTATAGTAAGCGGACTTAAGTACATCAAGAATGCTAATATTAGAACTACCATGTTACATATACACCAAGTAGGACTATCAAAACATCCACCACTCTTTTTATTTACTTGCTCAGTTTTTGCAAGACACATTATGCACAATGACGAGAGTAATATATTCATAGAATGCAAAAAAATCACTGCAAGTTTTACAAGGTGTTAAATTTCATTACAAGGGTAGAATATACAATGATTCAAAACATCACTGTAATTCACTCTGGATTAGGATGTTTATAACATAAATTTAGGTTGTCCAAAATAGAGCCTCTCTCTCTTTTAATGGATACAACTAAGTGTTGATAGTCTTTCTTCATTTTGAACATAGAATAAATAAGCTTGTCAATGAGAGCCTTGCATATATGGCACTCTTTTTTATTCACCATGTTTTGCATGAGATATGGAAAATGATACATATGGCCACATTGTATTTTGTAGTGACCACTCTAGTTGTGGAAGAGGTACTCCCAAATTGGGCAAGGACCCACAATGTGCTCTGTGTAAACCGGAGGTGGCTGCAATGTGTTGGGATTTTTTATCATGCTCATGATTGATTGTTGTTATCCCCACTCCTCCATTTCTTGAAGCTCATGTCTAAGGATCTCGATGTCTCTCTGTAACTTTGTGGAGCTACTTGTATCATCGGACCTTGGAGTTTGTGTGGATATAGGAGTCTGTGTTTGCAACTCCTCCATAGCATCATGATTTTGCATAGCTATGCCAACCAATGCATGTCTCAACGCCCCTCGTGATATTGTAACCATCTCATTACAAATATCCACTATGGTCTTATTAGGGGACCCTCCTATTGAAGTCCACTGGCTATTAGCACATATACCATCTTTGCAAACCATAGGGGACAATCTGTGTGGTTTAGTATACTCCATGTGCATTCAAGGTATATGGCCTCCATGTGTATGAGAATTTATAGCACAATACATTCGTCCAACTTTAATCTTCCCTTGTGTATGGAGAACTCAGACACAATTGGTTATGCTTCCTTGACCATCTGTGTGGTGACATCTCTATTGATGTCTTTCCATTGCTTGCCATTGCCTGCTAGTCTGCGTAGCAACTGTGGCTTGGTCTTTTGGGCTAGTTGCATCTGCAAGTGCACGTAAGTGGTCGTATGATTTTTTGGTCTTCTCTCATTCATCCATATTTGGTAGACACACATTTATGATGTCTTCAATGAGAGATAAAAACTTAAGTTTCAACAACAAAAACTACAGGTCCATTTGTGAATCTCGTGTCTTTAAATCAATTTAAATTCTCACAACACACCACATACTATGTTGAATCACTTTGCACCATGGACCATCCTCGGGGGTTCACCTCTTAGACATGTAAGTTACCATGTGAGTTCAAATGAACGGGTTTCTTAATTTTCAAACTTTTAACATTTTAACAAGATCATATTAATAGAAGGGGTTTTTTAATTGATTTTAGAGAAAAACCAGTAAGATTTGAAGAAAAAAGGGTCATTTTATTACCTTAAGTATGTACGTAAAGGGGGTTGTTGATACCCTTTAAACGAACATTATATGAATACTTGAAGGTGTACCCCCCAAGGGACCATCACTATACAAAAAAGTTCCATATGAGATTCTGTGTGTAGAAACTGATTTAAACTTTTGCAACACCAGACCACATATTCTATTGAATTACTTTGCACCATGGTATTTTTATATAAATCTTATACAACAAACCACATAGTGTATTGCTTGCACTTTCCACCATGGTCCATCACTACAAAAAAAAAAATCCATTTGTAAATATCGTGTCTATAAATCAACTTTAA
This sequence comes from Adiantum capillus-veneris, assembly GCF_014529385.1. Taxonomy (NCBI): domain Eukaryota; kingdom Viridiplantae; phylum Streptophyta; class Polypodiopsida; order Polypodiales; family Pteridaceae; genus Adiantum; species Adiantum capillus-veneris. Next base: position 91,493,401 of record NC_140943.1, on the reverse strand, counting down.
ATTTGGTACAACAAACCACATACTATATTGAAACACTTTGCATCATGGTCCATAAGTAATGAGAGAGAGAGTGCAAGTGGGAGAGAAACAATTTAAACTATGGATTGTACTATACAAAAGATTCATTTACAAGCCCGATGTTTACAATTTACGATTGGATAATTTCCATGAGTAAAAAGTACAAGATTTTTGTCTACTAGGCATCATCTCACTAAAAAGAAGCCGCATACACATTTTTGAGTTAAGCTCAAACATATCCAAATGGTCACTCATATTTTGAAAAAAATTTCTTTGCCTGGGTGGTTTCTTCAAATATTTTTTGTGCATTATATTGACAGTCATGCGACAATCAATTTGCTTCCACTTTTTCCATGGCACGTTGTAGTGCTCTGCAAAATCTTTGCACCAACACATAGTTTCTCGATGCAAAAATCAACTACATAGGTGTCAGTGGATTTAGGGTGCGGGCATGCATATTTTGGATTACAAATCTCGAGGACCCTCCATGGGCTTAGGGCATGATCCGTTGAGTCTACAATGTTGGTTGCTTGCTTTTCAATGTCCACTTGCAGCGCTAATCCCCAATCAATGACACCAACATGGGTGCAGGTCACAATGTATTAAATTTCTTTTTTGTCTACATGTGCCATGGTCTTCACTAGGGCATCCATAAAACAAGGCACCCAATCAAGCATATTCTTGCAAATATCCATTTCTTTCTCTATGGTAGGGAATATATGATCTTCCTTTTGAGCTGTCAATATGTTGGGTGGAAAATTTCTATTAGGTGGTAGAATGCACTCTAACATGTCACCCAGATCCATTCCATTAAAGCAAGGAAAGATGAGGGACCCTGTCTCTTTGTGTGTTTAATCTATGCACCTTACAATACCCCTGTGAAACAATTTCACACTTGACTCTAGAGCAAAAGATTGACACCTCTTTGCTTCATCTCCTTTGAAGTCCTTCATCACATATTGCACTTTGGGTGGAAACCGAGTGACTCCTTCAATAGTGCACTCTGTCACAACTCCATAGCTTCCTTTTCCAATCTTTCTAGCACTCTAGATGGCCTCATGTATGAGGTAAACACCAATGGTACACTGAGACATAAAGTGGGTGTGCACTAAATGCTTGCGGTCTGCCTTGGCATGTGCATCTGACCTTACAATATTGCATCTTGAGAGGAGGCTATAGAAAAGAAGATTCTTCTAGCTTTGTGTTTGTCAATATCTTGCATATCAACATTGCACGATCTTTCAAATTTTGATCTCTCTGCATTCCATACATTAGTCTGGTGTTGTAGCTTTGCTAGATCCGTATATGTTGGTGCATCAGTACTCAAGTCTCTTAAGCATTGTATCATATTGCCCGCTAAACTATCCACTAGCGTACAAAAAACCTTCACATTGTAAGCAAAGAAGTGTGTTTGAATTGCTTCAATTATGTTCTCAAAGAACCGCTCTCTCCGTGTCTCACTCTCCAATGTAGAGGTGATCTCCTCCGTGTCCCCAGGGCACAAATCTTTGTTTTTAACTCCTCTATTTCCACAAACCATGAGAGTTCTCATATTTGTATTTAACTCCTTTGTTTCCACAAGTTCCATCTATGCTACAATGATAACATGTTTTGTGATTTTTTCTAAGACTGCAAGGACTCAGTGATGCAACTCTCCACCCAACCTCACCATATATAGGCTCCTAGCCCACCAAATATGGCTCCCCTTAACCGCATGTGAGTCTTGGCCCTTGGCCTTCCCGGTTTTATCCTAGGCCTAACATTATTCCTATCTTGGAGAAGCATTGTCATCCTCAAAAATAAAAGTGGTTGTATCTTCATAAGAACACTAATGTTTTCTACAATGTCATCCTTCTAGATTCAGCTATCCATTTGACCGGAGCATGATTCAATAGGAGGTTCTATGAAATCAAGAAGAGTAGCTTGATTTCTTGTATTGTTTTCCCTTTCCAACCATCTTGTATAACCAACCCATATCTAACATAGTGTGTAGAATCCATTTAGAACTCACATGAGCATGCTAAACAAGTTTTTACAACAAAGATGTAGCCAAAAGATATGTCCTTTTACTTTTCATGAAAGTAACTGGTTGATGTAAATCATCAACAAAGTATAACTTTGTGACATGGTATCATTCTTTATCAGTAGACAACCCCACCATAACTATTGATTGAGTTTGAGAACTTGATTTAAACATGAAGATACTAAAATTAGTCTCAAACATGCTTTTCCTTATGGTAAGCAAACTCCAACTGGAGCAATACATGCTTTCTAATTGGATTTCTTGGTGGTAACATATGCACTTTGCATATCCTTTAGCACAAGTTTACACTTATAAGGTGCTAATGTACACGCTTTGCATATCCTTTAGCACAAGATTACACTTATAATCTACCTATCCTCTTTGGATAAATGACAGTATTGAGGTGTGTTTCCCCACAATTTAGAAATAGTCTTCCAAAATGACCGGTAAAGAGGGATCGTAGTGCCATACAGCATAGTCGAGGAATCAAAAATGTTATAAATAACCATCTTGGTGAACTTGAAATATCCAAAATCACTCAAACCAAGCCATAACCTCTATGGTTATTGTTAGATCTATGACATGAATGTGCATGCTGCTCCAAATGAGCCTTTGCTAGACACTAGGGCCCATAATACCTAGTGTGTATGCATTTAGAAAAAACAAATTTGAACCTCCATATTCGTGACCTTACTTGCCGATACTTATGGAAAGTATGATTCTCATAGCTTCAAAAAAAAACTAAATACTTTCTACAACAATCATTTGCAAGCTTTGATGAAACATTTGAACCATAATAGAATGTGCAACATAAATCACTTCTAGGTACAAACAATAATACATTTTCATTAATAACACATAGCCTTGCTATATGCATAAACAACCATTTGTTAATGTTGTTTAGCAGCACTTGTAACCTTAACAAGTCATTCTAAGTATCCGACAATTTTTTACCACTAAAAATGTTCTTGATATAGTGTGCTCAAATGGTCTAGCAAATTGATTTGACCAGCACCTGGGGACTTTGTCCCAACACATAATTTATATAACATGCACCAATATCATCCCCAAAGACTCATAGTCTCCACATGTGGAATATGTCTCAAAAAAGGATTTCTGAAAATAGAACATCCTTCAAGTACGATATGTAATTGTGTGTGGAGGTAATTGTAAACACTTTGCAACCTGAGTGAGAGGGACCCTCATATACTTTGCTCCACATTGGCTTAAACAAACACCTTGAGTTCCTAGACCATGTTGTATCCCATGTGACAACATGTGCCAAATGAAAACCGTACCATATAGGCCTATTACTACAACATGAGTGAGAGGGACCCTCATATACTTTTCTCCACATTGGCTAAACCAAACTCCTTGAGTTCCTAGACCATGTTGTATCCCATGTGACAACATGTGCCAAATTAAAGCCGTACCATATAGGCCTATCAATGCAAACTCTAGAAATTGCATGGTACAATACTTTCGCATAGTTGTTTTCTCCAACATAACCTTGTCATGTGTCTAGCAATCAAAATCGAAGCAACATATACATTCCATTCTGGGAACACTTAATCAAAGCATATACAAGCAGGAAAAACAACCAAAGTACATACTGAGATTAATTTACAAACATACCTTGCAGTACCCAAAACTGAGCTTCAAGGGGGTCAAGACTGATACAACGTGTCAACTAAACACTAAAGAGAAATTAGCTAATAGATAGAGATAATTGCTTGATTATTATTTACCTACATCTTAGCATCTAAAACCCTTGGCAGATTTTAAATGATACAACAATTACCTCATGGTGGTAAATGAGAAGATCTTTGCTTGAAAGTACAAGTGTGAAGGTTCCAAGAATTGAACATCAACAAAATTAGTAAGTGATTTAATAATTGCAAGTTGGGTCTTACCCCAAAAATGCGCTTCTATAGACACTCTCAGTGCTATAGATAAAACAAGAGATCCATTGAAGTTGGAATCGTATTCACAACTATATCTTTTGTAAACTTGAAAGTCCATAAGCTTGATTTTTATGGACAATGTTGTCTAAAATGTTTTCTTCATCTATACCCTTGGTAGAGATGAGCCTTTACTTGTTTAAGATGTTCAAAAACTCAACGTGATCTGCACACTAAAAGCAATGCAGTGAAAAAAATCACTAATGGAAACACTCTTGCTTGAACAAATGGCTCTTAGCCATTCCAAATTATATGGCTTGTAGCCCTTTGAAAATAGAGGGATCTTAGCACTTCCTATTACCATATCGACATAGAAAGATTCTAGTAAAATCATGCCTAATTTCATTATCCCCATAGAGGATTAGACGAGAGAGAGAGAGAGAGAGAGAGAGAGAGAGAGAGAGAGAGAGAGAGAGAGAGAGAGAGAGAGAGGGAGGGAGAGAGAGAGAGAGAGAGAGAGATAGAGAGAGAGAGAATGTTGGGCAATGGAAAATCCCTTATTCTTTTGTCTTGTATGCCTCCTGTCTATGCCAAAAATGTTTGTGCCGTAGCTTATCTTATAAGCGTACAAGAGTGTGCTTGTACAATGCTCTCTCATGGAGATGCAAAAAAAAACATAACTCACAGCTTGACAGATCTTGGCCCACCTACACTTGGCAGTGATCATGATTGTATTAGATTGAATTACTTCCACCGCTTTGCTCTTGAATGAGATTTGTTTGATTAAATGTTTTTTTTTAACATTCAATATTTGATTGTGTCCTTGTTTTTGACAGAGTGGTAGATGTTATACCAAAAGCGTAAGAAATGATGAGGTGTAATTGGCTCCACTATACTGGTATGCCATGCATGCAAAGCAAAGAAATAAAGCGGTAATCCCTTGGCTAGGATGACGGTCTCAACATTACCCTATGTAAAATGTGAACTTATATCCTGATTACCAAAATCCCAAACCTATGTGCCATTGCCCTTGATCTCAAATGAATGGGCAATACCTGGGCATGGGTTGGAATCCTTGCTTCTTGTGAATTCTATCAAAGCACTTTGCTGTGCACATCAAGAAATATTCTACAAAGTAAAGGTTAAAATATTGAAAAACAAGAAGAAATTAAAAGTTGTAACCTGGTCACCCATTATGGCCAGGTGTCTAGCTCACTCAAATCTAGCTCATAGCCATATGTACTGCTCGAGAGAGTTAGCGTATGTATCATATATGCCCTCTTGTGACGTAATAATATTAATGCACCTTGACAAGTTCCCCCAAGTTTGTATGCCAATATCATATTCCAAACGTTGAAAACCATGATGCCAAATGCCGAAATGGAATCCTTTCTTCACATAAGTATTCATAGAGTTATGGTGCTTATAGCTAACAGATACTCTTGGCCATTTACAAATGTCATAGCAAAAGAAATTCAACCTTGTTGAGCATTCATAGATAATTGAACTTTTCGAACATGTACAGATAATGGACCTGTTCTACTTTATATCATAAAATCTGATATCTGACCAACCCAAATGATTTTCTCATATTAAAGTAATCATTAATTGTGGGAAAATAAATGGGAACAAGGTTTAGGATATAGACATGTGCTTATGGATCTATCTCAACACGCAGCCAAGGTTAAAGGGTCCAAATGAGATATGGTATGCCAAAGAGCATTCGTAGCTAATGGAGCTTACAGACCTTAGGGTTAGCTTCATTAGTCATGCTTGCTTACTAAGGTTCTTCAGGTCCTTGTCATGCTTGCTGACTAAGGTTATTGAGGTGCTTAATGACTACAGTGCTAAGGTGCTCCATGACTAACGTGCTTGAGGGGCTTAAGGTGTTGCCCAAGTCAACCACACTCCCTACTCGTTGGGGGCGGCGTGGGGGGGGGGGGGGTTGGTTATTGTAGGGGCAAGAGAGAGAACACACACACCCTCACACAAGGCAAGCCTAGTCTAAAGAAGCAACAAGAACATATGTCAAATTCCTCTCCATGTTTCCCTCATAAGGTGCCTAAAGCCTCTCAAGGGGTCCAATGATAATTTAGCTAATTTAATTAATTGTTTATGCATTTATCAAGTCCTACCTCTCAAAAGGAAAAGGGGGACACTTGTCTCAAGGCTAGCATGGTCTCTTGATATACACTATGCATGTGATTGGCTAGGCTTGTAGGGGTCCAATCAACTTCTAGCATGACCTACAATGGGGGGTTGGCCAAATAAATATGGGGGTGTGCTTGGGGGATATACTCTCTCTCGCAGAAACACACTCACAAGGTTATTCTTGCTTGGCAAAGTGCAAGAGCTCCATCTCCTTCTCCAAGCTTGTTGAGAAGTTGAGAGCCTACACCAACACTGTTGGCTACATAATGCAAATACAACCAAGATCCATGCTTCAATGCTTAAGCTTGTCATACTCTTCATCAACATTATAATGCTATTATGCTATGCTATGCAAGAAGAGTGATGATAAGTGAGGAACTATCTCTTTCTTGTATGTTACTTCTTCTTCCTCTTCTACCCTGCTTCCCCGTCACCTAGGTCACAAGCTCAGGGGGGTTCACCTCTTAGACATGTAAGTTACCATGTGAGTTCAAATGAATGGGTTTTTTAATTTCCAAAATTATAAACTTTTAATGGGAAGATATTAACAGGAGGGGTCTTTTAATTGTATTTAAAGAAAAACCTGTAAGCTTTTGAAGAAAAAGAGGTCATTTATTGCCTTAAGAATGTAAGTAAATGGGTTTTTTTAATAACCTTGGAACGCATGCTACATGAATAATTTCTTAAAGGTGCCCCCCTTGAGGTCACAAGGAACATAAAGATTGTAATGTACCAAGTCTATCTTGATGGGAGAATCTATAATGTAAAAGTGTATTGGAGGGGGGACTAGCTCCACATAAATCCGGTCCTCAATTGTTGTCAAGTTCTCTAACTCTCTCTCTTGCAAAAGTATTGTTCATGCCAAGTTAATTAAGTCTAATGTCTATGTTGGTACAGCTAAGTAGGTTCACCCTATATGTTCTCAAAATAGTCTCATCATAATTCTTTTATATTCTACTATTCTCAATGCTCATAAGCCATTTCCATTACATTGGTATTGAATGCATTTGGTATAGTTTCAAATAGCATGAGCATTGTAGGTTGGTTTGTATTCACAAGTGCATAGGACATCTAGATTTGGTTTCCTTGAGTAGAGATTGTTCTAGAAGGTTGAGTAGGTGATTGACATCCATCTACTTGTTTCCATGCACCTACGGGTTAAGATTCAGAGTTGTTGGTTTTGTTCTCACTATGCTAACGTCCGCTCGTGGTGTATTCGCCGACATTGGCACCACTGTCGCGGGACAAGAGCCCTAGATAGGTGACCTTAGACCAATCCTACGAGGTAAAAGTATCTTTGGTTTGCCAAAGAGACTGATCTACCGGGGACAAGAGCCCTAGATAGGTGACCTTAGACCAATCGTATGAGGTAAAAGTCTCTTTGGTTTGCCAAAATCTTATTACTTTACTTTAGATAGAATTCAACGGTAGGACTTTTGAGATTGTGGAGAGGTGTGAGTGGGCATATGGCTTGCCTAGGTCATCGGCATTTTGACAATTTTGTGTAGCTACACTAACTACAATTTTGTTGTAGTTAGTGTAGCTAGGGAGTGGGTGAATTGTGAGGTTTTAAAAGTGTAAACTAGTTTGTGTGTGGTAGTAAAGCATTTTTCTACTCATGAATACAAAAACCCCATAGGATGTGTAGGAGTGGGTAAGTAGAACTTGTGATTGAGATCTAGAACTGACTATCATAGAATAAATTTTATTGCTTGCTTGTTTGCATTTGGCAATCCAAAGAAGTGAATTTAGGAATAGAATTGCAATAAACAAGCATTAGTGGTTGATTGAACATGGTTGGGTGTTTTTGGGCATAAAAGAATACATCTGCAAGAGATCTCTGTGATAAAACTGCTTCAACAACAGACATTATATGCGTATAATGTCTTAGGGCATGACAAGAGACAAAACTTGCAAACAGACTACACCAAAGTGTTGTAGAGGGTATTTTACCCTAAAAGCAAATTGAGACCAAGGATTTGACCAACCCTTGATAATCAAAAGAAGACAAAAAATAAAAAATGCAAAACTAGAGAACTGGTGATTCTGAGCACTTTTGTTTGCATAGAAATTGATGAAAGTGTTGAAAATCATTGCTAAGAACTTGTGGAAGCCTATGAGTAAAGTTTGTACAAAAACCCATTAGTAGACATCATACATGTATGATGTCTCAAGGAGTGATCTCGCAGTCAAATTGAACCTTTGACTTCATACTCACATTCTGCATATTGTGTGTGGCACATTCACCAAGTTTCATCTCATTTGGGCAACTAAGTTAAGAATTGAGTGCATTTTACCCTTTTCGAGAAGTTCCTGGGTAAAAACATAGTGAAATGGCACAGCTCTGATATCCAAAGGAAGCTATGGTAGAAACAAACTCCATTCAAGGCAAAAAGACATCATACGCGTATAATGTCTTTTTGGTCAGGATTGAGTCAATTTTCTCATATGAGTATACCCTTGTGATCTATAACAGATAATGAGCACATAGAACCAATTTCATCAAGTGGGAAGCACTAATGGAGCTAAAAAGTGACAAAATACGGTTTGAGGCAAGTGTTTGACTACATTACTCATATCTAGCACAAAGAAACTCAGTTTGGAAAGCTTCTGAGAGTTGCTTGCATGGTAGAGATATCTGGAGAAAAAATCTTTACTCATTTATAGACATTGTAATGGAAATGGCCGATGAACTTTGAGAATAGCACAATTAAGAAAATTAGAGAGAACAATTTTGTGAGACTACTTTGAGAACATGAAGGGTGAACTTGCTTGGCAGTAGCAAATCAACCATAATACTTAATTAACTTGGCATGAACAATACTTTTGCAAGAGAGAGACTTTACAGAACTTGAAAACATTTGAGGAATGGATTTATGTGGAGTCGATCCCCCCTCCAATAGGATTTTGTATTATAGATTCTCTCATCAAGAGAGACTTGGTACAATACAATCTTTGTGTTCCTTGTGACCTAGGTGATGCAATGAAAATGAAAAGCTTCATGCATCACGAGCATAGCATAGAATTTGTAAATACAAATAACCACCCCAAACCTCAGTCCCAAGGCCTTAAACACATTCAAAGGTGGAGAGAGCTAGCAAGGAATGAGGGTAGGGAAAAGGAAGAAGAAACATTCATAGGAGAAAGAAATAGTTTCTCACTTATCATCACTCTTCTTTCTATCATACATAATAGCATAGTAATGAATATGGAGAAGATGGAAAGCTTAAGCATAGAAGCACGACTTTTGGTTGGATTTGCATTACATAGCCAAGAGTGTTGGTGTAGGCTCTCAACTTCTCTACTAGCTTGGAGGAGGAGATGGAGCTCTTGCAATTTGCACTTCACACAATGAGTGTGTGTGTGTGTGTGTGTGTGTGTGTGTGTGGGAGAGTATACCCCCCAAGCTAGTCCCCTCCTTCCTTGGTCGACCCCCTCTTCCAGCATTAGCTTGCATTTGATTGAACCTCCTCAAACTTGGACAATCACATGCTTAGTGAGTATCAAGAAACAATGGTATCCTTGGGACAAGTTTCCCCCTTTCCCCTATGAGAGAGAGGACTTGATAAATGCATAGACAATTAATTAAAATAACTAAATGATCATTGGACCCCTTGGTAGGCCAACCAATAGGCTTTAGGCACACCATGAGGACAACATGAAGAGGAGATTGACAAGTGTCCTCTTTGCTTTCTTGGTACCAAGCTTGCCTTGTGTGAGGGTGTGTATGTTCTCTCTCTAGCCCCTACAAAGAGGGCTCACCCCCTCATCAGTAGGTATTATGTTGACTTTGTGGAACACCTTACCCTCAAGCACCTTAGTCATTAAGAACCTCAAGCACCTTAGTTAGCAACCACGACAAGCACCTCAAGCTGAGTCCTAGCTTACCTAAGGTCAAAGGACTTTTAACACTAACCATTGGAAGACTTTAATGAATCTAACCCTAAGGTCTTTAAAATCCATTAACTAGCCTTGCTCTTTGACACATCATCTCACCCCTTTACCATTGCCCCGTGTTGAGATAGACTCGTAAGCACATGTCTATATTCTAACCCTTGTTCCCATCTATCCTCCCACATTAAATGATCAATTTCATATGAGAAAATCATTTGGGCTGGTTAGAGATTATATTTTATGACTATCTCTCTCTTGAAATCATAGTCGTCCTCGACTATGAGGGAGAAGAGATAAAGCCTTAGTCATTAGTCAATGTTTCTTAGTAGGTAGAGGATCCCTTTTTACCCTACGACATCATTCAAAGATGGATGACTAATCCATTTGGTGCTTGGGAGACATATCTACCGCAAGCATGTATGCTCTTTCCATTGGATTGCATTCTCCCAAAGTAGAGTGACAAAGTCCTACTTGGTGTTTGAGAGGCATCGTCATCACAAACATGATTCTAAGCATGCATGCTACTTAAATTTGTGCACAATAAAAAGATAATTAGTCTTATAAGACAAAAACATTGATCATTTAAAAGAAACATGTACATTTGCTTACTCTAATGTAGCATTGTAAGAATTGACAAGGTTCTTACTATCCTTAAGTTGTATTCCTTGCATCCATCTAACATCTTCAAAAGGATAATTTTTGAACTTAATAAGATACCTTTGGATAATATACCATGTCGTAGTACTTTGTCTTCGTACCGATGGATAGCTTCAGGTTGTTGCACCTCTTCTTGGTCTTTGATTTTGGGAGTGTCTTCAATAATTGGCTCACTTGGTGGCTCTTCTTTGTAGGGATTAAGTAGGCTCACATGAAAAGCATTGTGTAGGAGCCAATTGTTGGGAAGCTTGTGTTGATAATACATCTCATTGATTGGCTTGAAGATTTGAAAAGTAACATACTTATGATGGCCCGTAGGATTTTTTTCCGTTGTTTGCCTTGGGAATCTTAAGTAAGACCCAATCATTTTCTTTAAACGTTAAGGCCCTTCTGTGACTTTTAGCAGCAGCTTTTTACCTTTGCTGAGAGACGGATATAGCCTCCTAAATCTTTTGGAAAGATTCTTGTAGGTAATGGCTATACTCATTGGCAGAGCGAAGATCTTCCCATGTACTTTAAGTAGCAAGGGACTTTGAGATCTTCCCTCTATGATTTCAAAAGGTGCATTTCCCATAGAAGTATGGATAGTAATACAGTGTGCATGCTCTACAAGAGGTAAGTACTTTTCTCATTGTGAGCGTTGATCTACTTCTGTAACATAAGTCTTTAGTAGATCGATTATCATAAGAGTGGCTATCTCACTTTGGCCATACGTTTGTGGGTGATAGGCCAAAGAGAAATTCAATCTTGTACCTAGATTTTTCAAAGAGACCTTTCCAAAAACTATTGGTCATTCTAGGATCTCTATCTGACACGTTCTATGTTGGCAATCCATGGTGTTTGAAAATCTAAGATATGAAGAGATTTGCCATTTGTGGTGTTCCTTAATAGTCTTTTTGACAAGAATAAAGTGTGCTTACTTTCTAAACCTGTCGACTATTGTCCATATTTTCATATTCCCATGGATAGACTTGGGTGATCCAAAGATACAATCCATGGATATACTCTCCCATGGTGAATTAGGGATTGTCAATGGCTGGAGTATTCCGGGTTACTTCCCTCTATCATAGTCTTTTGGCATACCACACATTTTCAAACATACTCTTGTATGTACACTTTCATGGTAGGCCAATAGAAGTATCTCTCTTCTTCTCAAAGAATAGGTTGAATGCCTCTATGCCCCGCATACGGAGAATCATGGGATTCATACATAAATTTCTCACGAAGGGAGCGGGTAACACATAGCCTATTTCCATGGAGAAGATAACCATCCTGCAAGGTGAATGGTTCTTCTTTCTTCACCAAATCAAGGGCTGACAATATGTCTTTAAAGTCAGGGTCAACAGTGTACTCATCTATCATAGAAGATAGATCATTGTGAGTTTCTATAGACACCGCATTAACTTTTGGTTGTCCGTGAAAGTGCATCGGTCACTTGATTGTGCTTACCAGAAGCAATGTGAGCAATATGAAAATAAAAATGCGAAGCCCACCTCATTTGTTTGTCTAAAATCTTGGTTTGCGTCATGAAGTACTTGAGACTTTGGTGGTCTGTTTGTAAAATAAATGGAGTCCCCAATAGATAGTGCTTCCATGTGTCCAGGGCATGTAAACCAGCTAAAATCTCTTTCTCAAAAATACCCAAGACCCGTTCATCCATGTTGATCCTTTGGCTCTCATATGCTATGGCATGCCCTTCTTGAAGCAAGACTGCTTCAAGGAAATCACCATAATCATCACATTGGACCTCAAATGGCTTTGAGAGACCTGGAAGCATAAAGTATCGGTTGGGAGGTAAGCTTCTCTTTGAGCTTGTCAAAAGCATTTTTCTCCTTAGCAGTCCATGAATACTTAATGTTCTTCTTTGTTAAGTCATGTAATGGTCCTACTATTTGAGAGAATTTTTCTATGAAGCGTCTATAATATGCACACATACCAATAAAGATTCTTAGCTCATGTAGATTCCTTGGATTAGGCCATGCTTTTATTACCTCCAACTTTGATGGATCCATATGGATACCATCTTGAGAGATAATATGAGCTAAGTATTGAATCTCTTGAAGGAAAATTTTTCTTTTCAATTGTTTGTTCTCCCTCAATGCTTGAAAAATCACTTGGAGATGTTTCTTGTGTTCCTCCAAGGACTTCGAGTAGATGATGATCCCCTGTAGGTGAAGTAGATTCTCCTTTTAGGGAACTTCATATTGGCAGCCATGCACTCAAACCATGGTGCCCCTAGGATAGCATCCTCATGTTGGAGAGGAGAGATGAAAAATTATTCTTTGTCGACATAGCTTTGGACATGAAGTCTCAACTTCCCAATCAAGCGTGTAATGGAACCTTGGTGTCCCTTGAAAGCTACGTCAGTAGTTACACTATCTCCCATCTTGAAAGCCTGAATGCCCAACTTGGTGTCCCACTCCGTTGATATGAAGTTGTGAGTAGCACCAGAGTCAAACAAGATGAAGGCAGCATGCTCCCTTACCTTTCCCGAAGCATAGGAGAGAGGTGATCCTTTGCAATGAGCATCCTCTTTTGGAGCTTCGATAATGGAATCTCTAGGAGTCTCATTGCAGGCATTTGTCTTGGGGCAAGAACTATAGCCATGTCCTTGCTCCCCACACTTAGAACATTTGTGGTCCTTGCAAAAAGCTTTAAGCTCTTTAGGAGAGAGTTTATTTTTACCTTTGTAAACTCGCTTCTCCTTTCAGTGACTGTTGGTGTTGTTGTTGTTGTTGTTGGAATTGCCTTAGGAAGAATTTTGCCCATTGATTTTCCCCTTTGAATAACTTTTGTCTTTGTTTTCCATGGGCTTGACATTCCTTGTAGCCCCTTATTGGAAATTGATGCATGAAGCAACCATAGTGTGGTGGATTACTTTGGTGATAGAACCAAGCCATTGGGAGTTGACGTACTCGGCCATCTCTTCAGGTAATCCTGCACATAAGTGTTTCTTTTGATAGGTGAATTCTATCTTTTGAAAGAAAATAGCCTTGAGATGTAAATCCCAAAACTTTTCTACATATTCGTGGATAGACTCATGAGAGAGAAGCTTCAAACTGATCCGTTTGGTAAGCTCTTTGTCCTTTGCATCGCTTGCAAGGAATTGCTTCATGATGGAAACTCGTAGAGTTTTCCATGTCTTTGGGGCTTCACCATTTCCATGAAGGCTAGCCCACCATTGACAAGCAGATTTTTCGAAGTGCATAGCTACATGGCGTAGCTTGGAGGACTCCGTGAACTTACCTCATCTCCAAAGGCCGCATAAAATTGTTGGGGATGAAGGCCAATAATTTGTCGATAGCACCAAAGGTGCCATCATAGGTGAGAAAAGAGATACTCTTTTCTCCTTCTTTTAACTTTTTGAGATTTTGGGACCTTCACCATGCATGGTAAGATTTGTGATGTCCTCCCCTCTTGTATTCTAAAGGATAATAGCCATAGACCGCCTAGACTGCCGTCTTCATGGAGCCACATCTTCAGAGGAACTTAGGGATTCATTAATTTCTTGTTCTTTGGATTCCTCCTCTCATATGGGAGAGAGTCTTCTTTTGCGGGTCTCATCAAGAGGCCTCCTAAGCTCTCTCTCCTCTTGGAATGGAAGGGAGATCCCATAAGAACGAAGTTGTTGAGTAACTTCGGCTTGCAAAGCCGCGGTTACCCATAGCTTGCTGCAACCTAGTAACAAGATAATTGACAAACATGGGGGCATCATCATTAGCATCTTCATGTGCAAAATCAAAAGTTATCAATGTTCATTCTACTCTCTTGGTTATTGTCAGCCATGTTAATTAAACTTATGTATAGATTACTTTGTGCTTTGGTACCCTCAAAAACTTTAGACGCTACTCTTCTTTACCTTTGAAAATTAGTTCTCAAGCAACCACACCCATGGTTTAGACATTGTTGATTGCAAAGACTAGTGGAGAGGGTCTAACATTGCTCTGTTGATTATGGTTCCTATTGAGCTTGCTTGTAGCTCAATATTGGTTAATCCAAAGGCAAGCCCCAAGAGACTCCATTATTAACACTATAGTTTCCAACGATGTACCTCAAACTAAGTCCTTCTCAGCATAGATAATAGGTCTAACATTGCTCGGTTGATTATGGTTCATGTTGAGCTTGCTCGTAGCTCAATATTGGTTAATCCAATGGAAAGCCCCAAGAGACTCCATTATTAACACTATAGTTTCCAATGATGTACCTCAAACAAAATCCTTCTCGACCAAGATAATACATCATTGTCCCACTAGCCCTATTGAAATAAACATGCCCAACCTTTCATGCAAAACTTAAGGACCTATCTTCTTAAGCAAGAAAAGAGAAACCAATAGCTCTGATACCACTGCAATGGAAATTACCTATGAACTTTGAGAATAGTGGAATTAAGAGAATTAGAGAGAACATTTTTGTGAGACTACTTTGAGAACATAGAGGGTGAACTTATTTAGCGGTAACAACCTAACCATAATACTTAATTAACTTCGCATGGCCAGCACTTTTGCAAGAGAGAGAGTTTAAATAACTTGACAACAGCTGAGGAATGGATTTATGTGGAGCCAATCCCCCCTCCAATAGGATTTTGTATTATAGATTCTCCCATTAAGAGAGACTTGGTACAATTAAATCTTTGTGTTCCTTGTGACCTAGGTGATGCAATGAAGATGGAAAGCTTCATGCATCATAGAGCATAACATAGATTTTTTAAAAAGCATTAACCATCCCCAACGTCAGTCCCAAGGCCTCAAACACCTTCAAAGGTGGAGAGAGCTAGCAAGGAATGAGGGTAGGGAAGAGGAAGAAGAAACATTCATAGGAGAAAGAAATAGTTTCTCACTTATCATCACTCTTCTTGCTAGCATACATAATAGCATAGTAATGAATATGGATAAGATGGAAAGCTTAAGCATTGAAGCACGACTCTTGGTTGGATTTGCATTACATAGCCAAGAGTGTTGGTGTAGGCTCTCAACTTCTCTACTAGCTTGGAAAAGGAGATGGAGCTCTTGAACTTTGCACTTCACACAATGAAAGAGAGAGAGAGAGTGTGTGTGTGTGTGTGTGTGTGTGTGTGGGGGGGGGGGGGGGGGGGGGGGGGGAGTATACCCCCCAATCTAGACCCCTCCTTCCTTGGTTGACCCCCTCTTCTAGCACTAGCTTGCATTTGATTGCACCTCCTCAAGCTTGGCCAATCACATGCTTAATGAGTATCAAGAAACAACGGTAGCCTTGGGACAAGTGTCCCCCTTTTCCCTATGAGAGAGAGGACTTGATAAATGCATAGACAATTAATAAAAATAACTAAATGATCATTGGACCCCTAGGGAGGACAACCAATAGGCTTTAGGCACACCATGAGTGCAACATGAAGAGGATCTTGACAAATGTCCTCTTTGCTTTCTTGGTACCAAGCTTGCCTTGTGTGAGGGTGTGTGTGTTCTCTCTCTAGCCCCTACAAAGAGGGCTTGCCCCCTCATGAGTAGGGATTATGTTGACTTTGTGGAACACCTTACCCTCAAGCACCTTAGTCATTAAGCACCTCAAGCACCTTAGTCAGCAAGCACGACAATCACCTCAAGCACCTTTGTTAGCAAGCGCGACAAGCAAATCAAGCACCTTATTTAGCAAGCACGACAAGCACCTCAAGCTCAGTCCTAGCTTACCTAAGGTCAAATGACTTTTAACACTAACTATTGGAGGTTTTTAATGAAGAAAACCCTAAGGTATTTAAGCTACATTAGCTATCCTTGCGCTTTGATAATCATCTCTCATCTAGAACCCTTTACCATTGGCCCCATGTTGAGATAGAACCGTAAGCACATGTCTATATTCTAACCCTTGTTCCCATCCATTCTCCCACATTAAATGATTAGTTCAATACGAGAAAATCATTTGGATTGGCTAGATATTAGTGTTTATGATAGACATCATACGTGTGTGATGTCTCAAGGCTTATTTAGAGACCAAAGTTGACTTTAGGGTTAACCTAGGGTCAAGCACCCCCTCAAGGACCAAGTTTCACCTAAGTTGAGTCATATGGTGGTTTAGAAAACCGCTTGAGGAGTTGAGAAATCTTCTAACAATTTCAGAAGGATTTATCCAGATTCCAGGTCTTAAGACCATAGAAGAAGGTTGGATTTGGGTTTTATATATAAGGGAGAACCTACTGTTAGAATTTGACCTGAATTTGGCACAATAGACATCATACGTGTATAATGTCTAAGGGCTAGATTTAGGACTTATTTGGTTAAATTGAGCCTGCCAAATTTATTCAACTAAATCTAACATCTCCTTTATCAATTCAAATCAGTGTAAAGAACATATATAGGGAGACAATCCTCCACAAAACAAGATTTGGAAAAAAATTACCCGCAAGGTCATACTAATCGACAATGAATAGTAGTACTAAAGTGAGAATCACTGTTTGACAAAGATTTTCAAAGTCTAATGTTTTGTACAAATAGCCATCAACAAGGTTTAGCAAGTTGAGACAAATCTGAAGTACAAACAGCCACCAACAAATTGAAGAGCTAAAATACTAGCTTGAATAAGGAACGATCGAGCAAACTTTTGAGGTAAAAGGTTTGGATTGATAGTTGTGTGTTAACGAAATTAATGTATTTAAGATCAGGAAGAAATCTCCAAAGAGACCGAAGATCACAAGGAGACCAGGCCAGCTTAGTGTTTACTCAGGAGAGTGTGACCTAAGCAAGAATAGATCCACTAGCACCAATTATAGAGGACAATAGTGGGACTGACACCTCTACATAGCAATCTATTTACCTCAAGCTGATCAAAACATTATTATTAACCAACAAAACCAAGTGGGATGTGGTAGCACCTCTAACAACCCCCTTTGGAAAATGAGGTATACAACCCTTTACTGAGAAGGACCAACTTCCTATGGGGCTCTGGTATATACTGATGAAAGGGGACATAAAAGCATATGTATTGAGGAAAAACCAGCCAAAGGAGTGGAAGCCCTTCTAGTGTATGATGATTGGGATAGATTCCATGATGATGAGGGAATACATTACCTCATTGTTAAGGACCCAGAGAACTATAACAAATACAGGGACAATGTTACAAAAGGGAAGAAGGTTTTTGAAATCACAGAAATACCTTCTTCGATAGATCTTCCTAAGGCCACCCTGGTGTTTGACAAGAAGGTGACTACAGTAGTGATCAACCACGGAGTGGTAGGAATCTATGAGTACATGAATGGTAGGGCCAAAACATATTTTTGGTGTCTAGCACCTTATACCTTTGAGTTAAGCACGGAAAAAACTTTATACTTGTTCTCGTATGAATCAGGTGAAGGGATTCTTGTAATATATGTTGACAAATACGAATGGGAGTATGCACCAAAAGATAAAGAGGAAGTAGCAAGATTGATAGGCATTGGAGTAATTCCAATAGATCCAATTGCAACCGAGGGCCCAGACACTACCCCTAGCAAGTCTACAAATCTCTTTGAAAAAGAAACTTGGGAGGATACGGCCAGATTTCCAACTAGAGAAGCTAGAGTGGTTGAAACGCCAATTTTTTGTTCATATTTGAACCTAAATCCTAAAACGTTGCAATCCTGGTTGCACCCCACAATAATGAGGGATGAATTATTAAGAGGAGAAGTCCCTATTACAATCAAATCATATGTGACACCGATAGTGTTACAAGGGCCACTTATTCTTACTCTTATCCCAAGGAGAGCAAGGGACCAACAATGATGCCGACCATAGTAGGATTCTCCTATATGAAGAGAATCAAGATGGAAAGAAGATTTGCAGTGGAACCAGCTATTGATAGAACCTATAGAGGATATGGGTTGTAAGAATCATTTGAGGCTATATCAAGACATTAATGAGAACCTGTAAGAGGAGAGGGACGAGGAGATTCCACAGTTAGGCTGGTAGACCACAGACGTGCTAAACCTTCTCAAATTTAAAAATGGGTTAACTCAAAATATTTAGAGGAAAGAGACCCTAGAGACCACATGGAAACATTCTTGAGAGTGATCCAAGTAGAAGAGGTCAGAGACTTTGATACACAGTTTACCGGATTTGGACTCCCCTTAGAGGAAGACACTGCCACCTGGTTTGATTCTATTGAAAGACGGGATTTTGAGACCATCCAAGAAGTGAAAAATTTGTGGAGGAATTTAAAGAGGGATAGCTTACAATACTGTCTTACAAATCCATAAGTTCAAGCAGAAAGAGGGAGAATTTGTAAAGAAAGCAGTCCTACAGTTGAAACAATACGTAAAATTTTACCTGATGGAAGAATTACCTACTCAATCCAGACTCATGTTGATATTCATCCAAGGATTTAGAAATGCAAACCTTCAAAAGGATCTGCATATGAAGAAAATCCCAACTCTGAATGAGTTAACTAAAGAGGCTTTACTCCTAGTAGACAATAGGGTGATCTACAAGTATGGAGATTAAAGAGATAGAGATGATGATTCATCATCTCAACAAAGTGGAACTAAGTCCATGAAATCAGCCCAAAGAAGCGAGCCAGCGGTAAATCAAGAGCAACTCATAGAGGAGGTACTGAAGAGGATTAGTCACTTTGCTAAGCCGCAGGCTAAGCCACCAAAGTGGTGCACCCTCAAAAAGAAATGGACAAATCACACTACTAAAGAGTTCTACTACAATTAGGGTTATGTGCGAGAACGAGAGTATGTTCCCCAGGCACAAGTAGCACCTCCCCAAATACCACCACTACCTAGATATACAGCAAAAAGGAATTTTCCACGACTAATTAGGGTTGAAAGACCACGTCTAGTTTTGGAGAAACAACCACCACTCCCAGGAGCAAGATCGATAGGTGTGAGGTATACACCCACTGTAGAAGAATCAGAGGAACAAGACTTAGTGCCTATACCTGTATATTATGAAGAGCCAAGTAGACATATGGCATATCCTTCATATTACCCACCAGAAGAGCTGAGAGCGGCAGAACCATGGAGCATGATTGGCCATGTTGGACCACCAACAGCAGCACATGCTGCAGGAGAAACTAGATATAGTTTGGACAAGAGAACACTTTTGTTCATATCCCATGGAGTCTTAATGGACCAAGGCCTACTTACCAACAGAGGGGAGTTCCACGAGCGCCATGACAACTGTTGGGACCATGCTATAAGTGTGGGGGCAACCACCTCATGAAAGAGTGTCCTCATATGGAAATTGTTCGAGTCAATGCGTATTGTCCAGACTGTGGCATCAATTGTTTGATCATCATTGTCCAAAAGATCCAAACAAAGCGTTTAAAAAAACTTTTAACATCTTGGAGGCAATTCCTTCAAGTAGTGGTTCAAAAAACGAAACAGTAATACCTATACATAGTATCACATGTACACAAGCTCAAAAAGAGAAAGAGGAACCTACAACCATAAAATATGCCACATAAACTTCCAAGAGATAGAGTTTCTCAAGACTTGCCCGTAGCTAATACTTTAGATTTTATGCTTCCTGATGTATGAGCACCACCAACACCTAAAGTTGTCCCTGCATATGTCACTTGTTGTAGCACTCATAGAGGATTTCAAACATGAGAAGGATTTGAAGGCCGTGCTCAAATCTGTGCAACCACGTCAATTTTTAGGCACAGACAATGATGTATCTACTCAATTAGAAGAAAGAGATGCTAGATATTTCTCCAACATCAATCTTAGATTTGGCTACTACAAGTTGGTGCTAAGAGATAGACCGAGCGCCCACCTGGCCAGACACGTAGCCGAACACCACATTTGTACTCTATTAGTTTCCAACCTAGTGTAGTGATACTCTGTGTAATCTTGATTCCAGAGTACCAAGTCAATTACCTGAGTTGTAATGTTGTCATGACATTTGTAAAAGTCCATGTGAATTGGCCACTGGCCATTTAAAGTACCCTAGGTATAAAAGTCAATAACCTTAATGTGAAAGGGGGCTTATCTTTAGAGAAGAAGGGAGCTTTGTTGTACGTACACTGGAGCTACTAAGCTGCTCCAACATGTAATCATCACAGCTAATGATTGCCTAATCTATTTTCAATTCCAAAATGTGCATTGTGTTCCTCTCTCTTTGCTCTTTCATTCAAGTGTAAGCATTGTCAATTTTGTTAAGGTTTGCGACTACACATTAGTGAGCCTAATCATCAAATTTGACTACCTAAATCACTGTTTATAGTTGTTTTGACCATAGAAGAAAGTTTCTAGACCATAGGGTGACCTTTTTGGACTGATTTGTTGCAGTTTTTAGGACCTTTTTCATGATGGATTTTGATTTTGATACCTTGTTGGATTGCAACCAAACTTGGTAGGATAGTGCCCCTAAGTGCCCTAGACCTCCTCCTAATGTTTTGTTGCATTTTGAGTCCGTTTGAGTACCGAAATGGCATGATGACCTAGAGCTATGAGAAAAGACACAGGCAGATTTCCCTGATCATTGAGTGTTGGTTTGCTTGTTGAGTTGGTGCGTTTTCTTGTTAAGGTTCACTTCTTAAGATTGACGATCTCAAAGAGTCTCCGTACCCCATCCGATTCTTTTTCCTAAGTATTGACATTATGTTAATACCAAAAGGCTCTGTTGCAGACGTCCATCGTGGTGACCAGGTAACATGGGCACCGTTGTCGGGGATATGATCCTTAGATGGTGAGTGATGTAGTACGTATTTAGAGCATTCTTTTCTAAGATTTGTCTCTCCATTTCATTTACACCTTAGTAGTGAAGCAGCTAGACATGGGGTTTAGTGCTTGTTAGAGTCTAGAAGTGAAGGACTTGCTAGATCTATTCTTGAGAGGTAAAGAGGGTTGTGAGTGAGATAGGAAAAATCATTTCATTCTCCGATTTTCTCTATGCTTTCAAAGTTTTGTATTGTTTTCCGTTTTAACTTCATTTTGTACCATTCTGTTTGTTTTTGTTTTATGTTTCATTCCAGTACTTAGGAGTAGTGTAAGTAGAAACTACCACCATCAAATTTGGGCTAAAAGATTGAGGGAAAAAAGGATGAAAACCATATTTTGGTCAAAATGACCATAACTTTAAAATTCTAAAAATTTGACGGTAGAGACCTCAAAAGTGAATTAAATTCAAAAAATTGTGGATCAAGGGCATCAACAGACTATCTAGAAGCAATTTGGAAAGTTTGGCAAGATTCTGTGGAGTAACATGGATCGCGATCCATGTACCCCAGAGACCATTTTTGGTGAAAAGTGATCAATAACATTAAGCATCAGTGGAACACTAATCTCATCAAGTTTTCTTGAACGAAAAACTCAAAAATCACATCAGAATTGGCTGTTAGGGCAATAACAGCAAAGCAGGCATTGCAAACAAAAGACTTGGGATTTTTCAACTTTTTGGGATCCAAATTCAAAAAGGGGGTGAGATTTGTCTTCTACAGGGAATAGAGACCTACATAACAAAATTCATGAAAAAATATTGCCAAACATGGATCGTGATCCATTTATCATTGGGGTTGATTTTTGACAATTACATCCCTGATAACTAGTGGAACAACTTTGCCAAATGGGACCATGTCAAAAAATTGAAAAAAGTTGGTCGAACTTGCCAAATACAGAAACTAGTCAAAAACCGCAAGACAGATAGAAGAACTTTCTTTTGAATGACAAAAACTAGTCCAAATCCAAAAATTTTAATGCCATAGCATCTAGTAAACATGATGATCCTAATGGTACCAAGAAAAGTCAATTTGGATTCAAAACATGGATCGCAATCCATGTACTTGTTCTAAAATTTTGCACAAGAACTAGACCAGTACATAGGGGGTACCATTTGAAACAACTTTCCCAAAAGAAACATAAGGGAAAAAGTTGTAAAAAGTGGTCAAAAGAGCCAAAAATAGAACATTGTGAAAACTGCCACAACAGACTATAGAAGTCAGTTTTGGTTGGGCAAAATTGATCCAAATTCAAAAAAAATTAATGGAGCAAGCTACAAACATCACAAGCTATCAACACACCAAGGATCAGATCCAAAAGTGGTGGAACATGGATCGTGATCCATGTACCCCTGAGAAATTTTTGGACATAAACTTTTTCAACCTGTAGTAGAGACCATTGTGAACAAAAGTCACCAAAGATTTTTTTTTTTTAAGTTCAAAAAGTGGGTCAAAAGTGGGTCAAAAGAGCAAAAAACTGTTCAAAGAGGAATACCCTAAAATAGAGCTAGGGATTGACTTTTGCCAAACCTAACCAAGTCCAAATCACACAAAACCATATAGCAGGGATCAGTGGACCAAGGGGAAGCTATGTGCCAAGTTTCAGTGCAATCTGACCCATAGGTACATGGATCGCAATCCATGTTCCTTTGTCACAGACTGACACCAAAATTGCACCATAGCTAGAGGACATCACAAGGAGTGTAGTGGTCCTTTCAAAACTGAATTTGGATATCAAAAAACAAACCAAAAGCCCAGAACTGCCAAGTACTCTAACAAAGTGCCAGAATTGACCTAACTTTCAATCCAAAGGTCCATTTTCAAAAACATTGATACCATAGGACCTCCTAATCATGTTGAATATGATGGTACCAAGAGAAGTCAATTTGGACTTTAAACATGGATCACGATCCATGTACCCATAGTGATAGCTTAACTTGAAACTTTCCAGATCAATAGTGCATACACAAGGAAACATATCCCGAAGCCTAGTTGTCAAAAAATTTGAGCAAAATTGGGTCAAAAGAAAGAAAAAAAGGTGATAGACAGAAAACCACAGTGCAAACCTAGTAATGGCCATTTGACCTATCAAACCAAGTCCAAATCCAAAAAGATTTGAGATATAGCTTGTGGACATAGAGTGCAATAAGTTGCCAAGAGATCAAGTCCAGATATGGTTGAACATGGATCACGATCCATGTATCTCAACCTTAGAATTTGATAAAATTTGTTATATAGCCTGCATATGACCTTGTCTACACACTGTAAAAATTTGGGAAAATTTGGAGAAAAATATTTGACAGAGAAACATGGATCACGATCCATGTACCTCAGCATAGTGGGGACATTTGACTTGGTGATCTTGTAGACATACTTGAGGACATCCAAAATCTCAAGTTTGAGCTAAAAATACCTTCACGAGACCAAGATACAAGCCAAAGTTCTCGTGTTCTGGTCCTGAGACTGTTTTGAGTGTTGTTTCAAGTGCATTTCACTAAAATTGCTCTAACTTTTGAAACACAACTCCAAATTGAGTCATGTATAGCCAGGAAGAAAGCTTGCAGGCAATAGCACCAAGACCAGGTTTTAGAGCTTCTAGGTTTCCTAGATCCAAACTTTTAGGGTACCCCAAGACCAGTTTCTAGAGACCAAAAATACTCAAAGACTTAAACTTTGAGAGACCTGATCAGGGACAAAAAGGGGATAAGTTGCATTAAGCCAAAGTTGGCTTATCAAGGACTATCTTGAGAGTTTTGAGTGAGCCTCAAACATGACAAATCACCCACCACCAGGGTTCTCTACTCCACTCATAGACATGAAAAACTCAAGAAACACTGCAATGCCAACAACAGGGGGATTGGGAGAGTACCTAGAGGAGATCATCCTCTGATCAACAAACCAAATGTGAGATTCACTAGAACCAATGAAGCCATGCGAGTTCTTATGGATTATGCTCATGAGAGCTTGTATAGGTTTACAAATGGAGATCCATATATCTTCCACAAGTGTGTAGAACCCAATGCTAGAGAGTTGACCTCCCATAAGAACCTCTATGCATTCACGTATACGGATGCCCACGGAGTGCAAGTCTTGATGATGGTAGATAAGTATGGAAGAGAGTACAAACTTGTCAATCCAATTGACTTAGAAAGATACGCATACAAGGGTACTCCAATTTCTACTTACTTCCAGCCAAATACAATGAAAGAGTACACATCAAAGATGATTCCACCAAAATTCTTTCCAAAATGAGAGGAGAGCACGAGAGACATCTTTCCAAGAGACCACAAATGGTTAGATTAGTGACTGAACCACAACGATTATGACCATATCAAGTGGCTCAATGTGTCAAGACAAAGTACAATGGGTCGGCGGAGGATCCATATGCTCATGTCTCACTCTTCAAACAAGTTTTGAGAGCTGAACAAATTGCAAATTTTCATACTCAGTATGAGGGATTTGGATTGACATTAGAAGGACTAGCTTTGACTTGGCTCCAACCATTGAATAGGGATTATTTTCTCAGCATAGCACAAGTCTTACAAGAATTTGAAGAGGAGTTCTAAAACAGGGGAATCAAGCACAACACATTGTCACAATCTATGCATTCAAACAAAAAAAGGACAAAAAGGTGAAGGAAGATCTCCTTCGCTTCAAACAATACATAGAGAGATGTCCTGTGAGAGAGTTACCACAAGATGAGAGGCTATCATTTCTCTTCTTAGAGGTCTTGATGAATGAAACTCTCAAAAATAACCTACATTTGAAAGGATGCTTGATGTTTGAGCAAGTCACTAGAGAAGCTCTATATCTAGTTGAGAATTGCAAGGCCTATGGAGAGGTGACTGAAGATACAAACAATGTGACTAGTACTACCTCTTCTCCAAAGAATCAACCCACCACAAAGCAAGATGTTCAAACTCCTTGGGAATCAATCATTGATCAAGTGGTCAAAGGGGTGATTAGAATAATAAACCAAGGCTACAAAAAATACCTAGATGTACGACAACCTCAATTGAGGAGATGTAATACTTGTGATCACCCCACTCCATGGTGTAGAAGTCAACCAAAGATGAAAAAAATGCTAGGGCAGCAATCGCATCTTTTGAATGATGGTAGAGTAGTAGTCAACTACGCTCAACCAATGTATGTTCCACATCCATGAAAAACCAGTACTAGCCAATCATGAGTATGGTTTAAAGAAGATCCTCACAAATCAAGAACAAACATTGGTTGGATGAAACAAGAAGGTCCATGCTATGAGTGTGGAGGTGATCATTGGGCACAAAGTTGTCCAAACAATGGTCCACAAATAGAAATAATTATATTCTGTGAACTTTGTGGCAGAAACCATCTACATCAACACTGTGCTAAAATCCCAGACTATAAAGGGAAAGCAACAATGAATGTTGTAGCATGATGCCTTCTTCAAGCAGATCCAAGGTAGAAACCGCCATTCCTTTGAACGTGATGACTCAACTCAAGCTCAAGAAGCTGCTAAAAATGCAATCGTTGAGGAGGAAGCCACATTGCCTATTCAAATAGAAATCGAGAACATATTGATGAGAACAGGAAGTAAAATGTGGAAAGCCGAAAGGAAAAAAACAAAAGCAAAAAGGCTACAAGAGAAAGCTGCTTTGGAAACTAGATTGACTAAACAAAAGAATAGCTTAGACGAGAGAAAGAAAGAAAGAAAGAAAAATGCAAAGGGACCTAAAGAGTCAAAGACTAATTTAGGAGGTTCAGTGTGGTCCAAAAAGTCTTTGAACCTTTAGATGCAATTTTGAAGGCTTATGAAGTTAGGCTAAAACCCAATCAAACCCAAGAGGATAGATGGCTAATATATCCTCAGGGTATGAAAAAGAGAGGTTGCAAATGTGCAAGGAGCTTATCCAAAAGGCTCGAGCTCTTATGGAACCACATATTCTAGATGCTCCAAAAATGGAGGTGCTAATCCATGAAAAAATCCAAGAAATGGAGAGCCATGGTATTGTAAATAGAGACCAAGAAGAGACAAAAGTTAAGCTTTTCCTGAAGAAATGTTTGAACCCTTTGGATGGGATCAAATACTGACGAGTCTTAATGTCTGCGTAAATGAGATGACCAACACCAAATTTTGCAATGAAGATGGTTATGATATAACTCCCTTGTTTACGATAAAGGTGTTGAAGGAAGCTAATGAGGTTTGTGAGTGTGAAAGAAAAAACGGTGAGATAGATCGTTATATCATGGAGCATGATGCCAAAATGCAAAGAAAGGAAGCAGAGCAACCACAAGAATATGTCATCTTTGACATACCAGAAGAATCTACAAAATTTATTTCAAAGAACTCGACTACAAAAAAGTGAAAATGAAAGCATATGAAGGAGAAAAATTTCCAAGTTCAACGTCAAATGCAAGATCAAAGGAAGAACATGGACAAGGAAGCAGATCGACTGTCTCTTATGATGATCAAATTCAGCATATGTGGAGAAATCGGACTCAAAATCACATGTTTAGCCGTGATAGATACAAAAACACCAAAGAATCTAATGACTTATGGAACGTGGATCATGATGGAAAGCCTCCAATCACCAAGCTAGATTAGATCATGTACACAAGTTCAAAAATGCCAATTCCTAGCTTTGGCATGGCCGAGGCCATACTCAAGTTGAGTACCGGGGAGTATAAGGATACTTTCCATGTCATAATAATCAATATCTAATTCTCCTAAATGATTTTCTCATATTAAACTGATCATTTAATGTGGGGAGGTACCACGGGAGAAAAAGCTAGAATATTGGTTAAGCTAGCAGACCGGCCACAGTAGGGATCCAAAGGAGGGAAAATAGGGATCCAAAGGGGGGGCCATCTGCAAAAGAGCCATGTGCAACAATGGGCTAAAAAGACCCTAAGGTTCATCCCATTAAGACTTCCAAAATGCTAAGGTTCCAAAATTCAAAGGTTGTGTCCAAAGGTCAACCCTAGGAAAAATTGGATGCTTTGTGTGTGCCCTAAAAGTCTTTGCACATCCCTACATGGGAGGGGGCGAGCCCTAAAGGTAGGGGATGAGAGAGAAAGCCACACACACACACACACAGGCTCCCTTTACACAAAGGGAATGAGGGACACATGTCAGCTCCCTAGCCCAGATGCCACAAGGTGTGCCCAATTCTTATTGGATGACCCTTGAAGTGGACCAATGAGAATTAAGCTAGAGAAAATCTAGTTTAATTAATTTAAAAACATTTAATAAAAGAAACCAATGAGAATTAAGTCTCCTAGAAGACTATTGGGCAGTCTCCCAAGGGGTCCAATGAGCATTCAGGAGCCCCATGGCTTGCCTGATTCCTATTGGCCAGGAGGCAAAGGGGTCCAATGAGAGTTTAGTTTAATTATTTAATTACCTAAAGCTCTCACAAAAGGGGAAAGGGGGACACATGTCAGAAGGCTATCACTTATGCTGCTTAATACCCATTGGCTTGACTTGGGGAGGTCCAATGATGCAAAAGCCAGACCAAATTAGCAACAAGGGCTCGCCCAAGAGAGAGAGGGGGCTGATTTTTGCTTGGAATTATCACACACACACACACACACACACACAAGCTCATGTGTGAAGAAAGAATACTCTATCTCCTCCCAAGCTTTAATGGAGAGCTCATCACCTACTCCAAGCTTGTGAGATAGAAGCCTACATCAACACTCTCTTGGCATGTGGATGCAAATCCAACCAAGAGCCAAGCTTCAATGCATGCTCATCTTCTCTACCAAGCTACTTACTAAGCTAAGTTATGCTAATATGAGTGATTATGTGAGGAGATGTACATCTTTCTTGTAAGATACTCCTTCTTCCTCTCAATCTACTCTCATACCCTGCTAGCTCTCACCATCTTCGAAGGTGTGTGAGGTCTTGGGTCTGAGAACGGGGATAATTCAAGTTGTGTTTGATTAAGTGTTTTGCTTAGTGCATGAAGCTTCCATCTTCATTGCACTAGCTAGTCTTGAAGGAACACAAAGAATTGTATTGTACAATGTCTCTCTTGATGGGAGAAACCATAATACAAAGCCTTTTGGAGGGGGGACCGGCTCCATGCAAATCCGGTCCTCAACTGTTGTCAATAGCTTAATTTCTCTCTCTTTTGAAAGTATTTTTGATGCTATCTAACTAGGTGTTATGCTTTTTGTTGCTCTCTCCACCCAAGCACTCTTGTAATTCTCATTAGAAATCTATTCTAATGAAATGCCCACTATGTTCATGCTAATTTCCGCTACACATAAGTTATTAGGCCATTAAATGTTACATTCCATATAATCGACTCCCATCATATCTGAAGAAGTACGAGCGGAAGTGCGACGCGAGAGAGAGTGCGAGAAGAAGAGCAAAACGATATGGTGAACTCGCTCTACTGTAATGTGTAGAGCATAGTGAGTTCTTATTAGGTTTTAACAAAAGAATATGTGTACATACTGGCGGCCCGCCCACTTACCTGGGCGACCACATTGGGCTTTATACCCCAACAACCTCCCACTTAAAGTCTAATGTGGTACTTTAAGTGTGAGAGAAGCTACTATACAAGCTAATATACAAGAGATGTAGAGAAGTGATGTACTACCCTACACCTAACTTCTTGCGAAAATGCGCAAAGCTCTCTGAGGGAAGTCCTTTTGTAAGTAGATCAGCAGGATTTTCTGTGGTGTGATAAACTAGATTGCGAGCCAATTGTATAGCACTTTGACTATCACAATATAACACAGGCATCTCTTCTTTGATTCCCAAATCTGTTACTAGTCGATTAAGCCAAATTGATTCTTTGCATGCCTCTGATGCTGCAACATATTCAGCCTCTGTAGTAGACTGAGTAACACAATCTTGTAATCTAGAACGCCATGATACTGGTCCACCAGCCAATGTAAAGACATACCCTGACGTAGACCTTCGGTAGTCTAAGTCACCTGCATAGTCTAAGTCTGTAAAACCCTTTACACTTAGCTCCTGACTCCCATAGCATATACGCATACTCTTTGTAGCTTTCAGGTATCTCAATATTCCTTTCACTGCCTCCCAATGTTTCTTGCATGGGTTTGACATGTATCGACTTACTACTCCCACTGCAAATGCAATGTCTAGGCGAGTAGCAATCATTGCATACATCAAACTACCCACTGTAGATGCATATGGAATCTTATCCATTTAAGCGTGTTCTTCCTCAGACACAGGACATTCTTGTTTGCTAAGTTTCACATATGGTGGCAATGGAACACTCAATGCCTTTCCCTTCTCCATATTGAAACGTTGCAAAACCTTGTCAATATACTCTGTTTGAGATAACCAAATCAACTTCTTTGATCTGTCTCTCTCAATGCGCATACCAAGTATATGACTTGCCTCACCCATGTCTTTCATGTCAAACGATTTTGCCATCTTTGACTTCAAAGCTGAAATTTCTTCCAAGTGCTTGCCAGCAATCAACATGTCATCCACATACAAAATAAGGATCAGCCAACTGCCATCCTTAGCCTTCTTTGTATATAGACAGTGACCGAACTCACTACGTTTGTAGCCTTGAGAAATCATAAACTTGTGGAATTTATGGTACCATGCACACGGTGATTGTTTTAAGCCATAAAGACTCTTTAACAACTGGCATACCCAATCTTCCTTGCCTTTCTCAACAAACCCTTCTGGCTGCTGCATGTAAATTTCCACATCTAAATCACCATGCAAGAACGCTGTCTTGACATCCATTTGGTGCAACACCAAATCTAATATGGCAACCAATGCAAAAAAGCATCTCAATGTAGTCATCTTAACCACCGGAGAGAAGACTTCATGAAATTCAATGCCTTGTTCTTGCTTAAAGCCCTTGGCAACAAGCCTTGCTTTGTACTTTGGTTGACTATCATGAGCGGTGATCTTATACCTGTAAACCCATTTACAAGGCAGAGCCTTTTTGCCCTATGGTAATTTAACTAGCTTCCATGTCTGGTTTTTATGCAGAGTTGTCATCTCTGACTGCATGGCCAATTGCCAATTCCCGGAGTCCTTCATTTGCACTGCTTCCTTGTAAAATGAAGGCTCATTGCAATCAGTCAACATGACATAGTTCATAGATGGAACAAACCGGTCAGGAGGTCGTGAGATCCGTCTTGATTTATGCAAAATAGGTGACTGAGGCTCAACCACAATCTGTGGTTCCACTCTATCCTGTCCTTGCTCCTCTTGAGCCCTGACATTTTTTCTTGCACGTGCAGGTCCATCTTCTTGGAAGACAACTCTTCTAATCTCCTCAACCCTCGCTGGTTTAGAATGATATTTGGCTTCATTAAAGTGAACATCATTTCTGCGGATAACCTTTCTGGATTCGGGATCCCAAAGTCTGTACCCCATCTCACCAGAATTACCATAGCCTAGAAAGATGCACTTTCTACTCTTTGGCTCAAGTTTGTTCCTAAATTCCTTTGGAACATGAGTATATGCCTCACAGCCAAAGACTCTGAGATGCTTGTATGAGGGCATTTTGCCTGACCATACCATCTCTGCCACTGAATCCTTCTGCAAAACCTTGCTAGGAGATCTATTTATAAGATGAAAGTTGTTGATACAGCTTCAACCCAAAACCCATTTGGCAGTTGTGCATTAGACAACATACTTCTGACCTTCTCTTGTATGGTCCTATTCATCCTCTCAGCAACACCATTTTGAGGAGGATTGTAAGGAGTAGTAAGTTCACGTTTTATAACTTTTGACTCACAAAAGTCCTGAAAGGCCTTTGAAACATACTCTCCACCATTGTCAGTGCGTAAGCATTTAAGCTTCTTGCCACTCTGATTCTCCACAAGTGTCACAAACGTTTTGAAAACACTAAACGCTTCATCCTTGTGCTTGAGAAAGTAAACCCATACTTCCCTCGAGTAATCATCTATAAATGTCATGAAGTAAGAAGCTCCCCCTAGAGATAGGTTAGGCATAGGTCCACACAAATCACTATGAACAAGTGCCAACTGTGTATCTCTTCTAATGCTTCTATGATTATGTGGCTGTTGTGTTTGCTTACCATACAAACAATGTTCACAGAATTCAAAATCATTAAATGAAAAGCCAAAAAAATAACCAGAACGAGACAAGATTTCCATTCCCTTCTTGGACATATGTCCTAACCGGCTATGCCACAAAGAAACGTTCGGCTGCTCGGTTAAATTGATTACATTTTTAGAGACATTTGATACATAAATCATGTAAAGTCCTCCAGACTTTACTCCATGTGCTACAGTCATAGAACCCTTGGATATCTTCCACATGTTCTGTCCAAAAGTGGTGACGTAGCCAGCATCATCAAGTAAACTTGTGTTGATCAAGCTCTTTGTAATTGCAGGAACATGTCTCACATTCTTCAGCGTGAAAGAAGAGCCATTCTGAAACTTCAATTGAACATCTCCAACACCTAAGATCTCACATGTCTACCCATTGCCTAGCCGAACATGATCTTTAGTGGTCACATAAGAGGTAAACCACTCCTTGTTTGGAGACACATGAAGTGATGCCCCTGAGTCTATAATCCAGTCACTCAGTGCATTTCCATCAGATGTTGTAAGAAGAGCTGAGTCCATTGTATTCTTCAAGAAGTAGATGTCTCCTGACACTAGACTGTCATCCTCTACAACAGTGTTTGTCACATTTATTTCTTGAATCTTCACTAAGGACTTGTTCTTCTCACCATGGTCTTCAGCTTTCTCTTTGACTTTTTCTGCTTTCCATTCTCTGCGGTCTCTTTCCATGTGACCCTTCTTGCCACAATGGTAGCATTCTATGTCACTCTTGCCTTTAGCACTGTGGGATCTGCTATGAGACTGATTCCTCTTTCCACCTTTGTACTTTTCTTTGGTCCTTCCCCTGACAACTAAGGTTGTTCCTTTGCCTTTGTCCATTGTCTTTCTGTTGGTTTCTTCAGTAAGCAGACTGCCTTCTACACCTGCTATGGTCAAACCATCTAAAGGTGCAGAATTACTCAAAGCTGTGCGAAAAGTGTCCCAACTTTTCGGTAATGTGATCAACAGGAACATAGCTCTAACAGGTTCATCAAACTTGACACCTTGAGCTGACAACTGACTGTAGATGGTGTTGAATTCATTCA
Source organism: Adiantum capillus-veneris (assembly GCF_014529385.1). Lineage (NCBI taxonomy): Eukaryota > Viridiplantae > Streptophyta > Polypodiopsida > Polypodiales > Pteridaceae > Adiantum > Adiantum capillus-veneris. The sequence continues at coordinate 91,460,978 of NC_140943.1, read as the reverse complement.
GATGATTGGACATAGGTGTCCCTTCTTTCATCTTCAAGTCAACAAGCTTCTTAAGCCAGTATACATGTGAAGCCGCACTCTGCTTCTCATAAAGATCACTCAGCTTTGTCCATGCTTCATAAGCCGACATCTCCTCTGCTACATTGAAGTAAACGCTTTCTTCCAAAGTCAGCATAATGGTAGAAAGTGCCAATTCATCCATTTCGCTCCATTCATCTTCGTCCATATCTTCTGGTTTTATCCCCTTGAGCTTTATAGGTTTTATCTGCTTCTTTTGTACCAACACGTGCCAAATCTGCTTCTTCCACAATGGGAAATCGGTTCCATCCAGCTTCTTGATATTGTAAAGAGCAGTGTCTTGTGATCCAGCCATAGCTACGCTTCACAGTAGTTTACTTTCCTGGGAAAAATTCGGCAGAGTTTCCCCTGTAAACTAACCTCTGAACCAATATCAACCTGTCAAATGAACCAAGAAAGCTTCAGAATCTGCAGAAATTTCGGCATAGTTTCCTTTGTAAAATGGCTCTGGTGTACTCAAAAGCAGACCAAAAAAAGCTCAAAAAAAACCACTATCTCTCTAACACTGTAAGCTGTGGGTGAACCTGTCCTGCACCTGTACTGGCTCTCACTGTCCTGTCACTGTCTTGTAAGCATAGACTGTGACAATGCCTCAATGGCAGTAAAGCAAAGATGCAATCCCAACTGTCTAACTCACAGTCAATACATCCTAGCTGCCTATCTAAGGGTGCTCGAGGGATCGCTCCAAGACCTGTATCACCGAAAGGATCTCAACATTCGAGAATCCCCCAGCTCAATAAAACCTCACTCGACCCTCAACAAAGGCTGTAGTAAATCTGATAATACATAGACTTCCCACAAAGTCATACATCCACAAATTTCCCACTGTATGATGTAACCGCCGCGGCGGTTGTTTGCTGCGTGACTCACAGCCAGCAAACCCTCAACAGACATACATCATCTCTGACAATACATCCCATGTGGAAGTACCTGCAATGTCAGGATGAAATCTGGAATACCAAGCAGCAAACACAAGCTACCTGATGAACTAGTGGATGTCGCCTATAGTTTGAGTGTAGGTGCGCCCGTGTCGTATGTGACACGCCTCCAAGAACTGTGAGCCGTCCTTCGTTGTGTAGACAGCCACAAATCAGCACTCTGGAAGTGCAGATATCCTCAGTACTTGCAGTCGTAGGCCGAAACCCCAAATTTGCAGAGTCGGATCTGCACCCGCTGAGACCACGTAGTCAAAAATGGCCTGCGCAGAACTTTGTCGAAGCCGAACGGTGGCCAAGATGACCTGAGGATTTGGAGCCGTGTCTTCGCCTGTCGAATATCACTCCAATATGAGCAGGTGACTCTAGCTACCTGCAAATGCTGCCCCGAGCCTCGATCTAAGCTCTGATACCAGTTGAAGGAGTACGAGCGGAAGTGCAACGCAAGAGAGAGTGCAAGAAGAAGAGCACGACGATATGGTGAACTCGCTCTACTGTAATGTGTAGAGCATAGTGAGTTCTTATTAGGTTTTAACAAAAGAATATGTGTACATACCTAGCGGCCCGCCCACTTACCTGGGCGACCACATTGGGCTTTATACCCCAACAATATCCAAGTGATTCTAATCCTGAAAAAAAGCTGGAGGAACATCTTCTTTTAGCAACAATCAAAAGCTTCAACAATGGCAACGGTAAGACTTCATGAAGCTTCTCAAATCCATGCGGAGAAAGAATCACCAACCATCACAAAAAAGGTAAAGCTAAAGTAAATGATGAAGGAGATCAAACTCACAAGACAAATTTACCTTCAATCAGCCTCCATCAAACTTCTCGCGAAGCCTCTACATCAAGAGCCAAACCATCAACAATGCAATGGAAACCATAACAAAAAGTCTATTAACCAAAGTTTCCATCACAAAAAATCATCAAGAAGAAGCCAAAGGGAATAAACCAAGTGTTAGTATCGAAAGAACACATCCAAGTCAAAGACCCAGTTTGGATACATGAAGCACAAGTTCAACCACAGCAAGAAAACGTGATAGGGTAGGTAGCATCAAATGAGTCAATCACTGCTCAAAATTACTTCCAAGGAAACACTAATGTTTGGGTCAAAAAGCCTAAACTAACAACCTAGATCTACTCACCTCAAGGAAGAAATTCTACAAAGAGCAAACCAAGCTATCAATGGTGGACAAGCAACCCAAGCAAGAGAAATAACGGCAACAAAAGCCAAAAGAAAAGACCTTTCGAACAAGCAACACAACAAGTTTGGGTACAAAAGTCAATCGCTAGTCAAATTTCCCATGAAAGACAGGTGAAACAGCAGACGATTCTAGTGAAGCTACTCAAAGCACAAGGATTCTATGAGGGTAACACCCAATTATGGTTACCAAAAGTTGTAGCTCAATCCGGAACAACCAAAAGAAATCATCCAACACAAGTTTCTATCCAAAGGCAAGCAATGACAACAAAAACAACCAACAGAAGCCAATTGCAACCAAGGCTGCAACAATCTCTAGATGGATACTTCATCACATCAACTCCTAAATCAAGGCTTCTACAAAGGAAATAATCAGTTATGGCTACAGAAGCCTAGTGTTCATCAAATTATGGAAGAAGATAAAATGCCAAAGACGGTCACACAAGGATCAAAAACAAGATGGGTTCCAAAATCTCTTGTGGAAACTCAATCACAAAGAACCCACACACAGATTCAACTGCTTCTCATGGAAAGTAAAGCAAAGGCTACATTAGTTCCTCATCAACAAGCAAGTAAAGAGGAGCCAAAATATTCCAACCTTCTCACAAAATGATGGCATCCAACGACCAAAACAATGGAAGAGGCCTAAATTTTTAGAACTTATGGAATTGGGTTTCTGGCATTGAACAGGTAAGTCCAAGTCGCCATTGTTGGAATTAGGGTTGCAGAGAAACACACACAGCTTGGAGAAGACGAAGGAATCTCAAGGCACCCAATAGAGAGTGTATTACTTAGTGTGCAATGGAAAGATAGATAGCCCTAGAGTGATGGGCGTATATACAATGCTCGGGGGAAAAAACCTCCTAAAGAGGGAAAAAATGCCCCGGCGGTCCTAGTGTGTTCACACACATCACTACCACATGTATATGGTAACAAATCCCCCCTGGAGTGATGCGGTGAACGAGAGCTGGAACATGAGTAAAGGGAAGTGCCATGCCCTGAGGACATGATCAATCCACAAAGGGGAGTAAGCCCAAAGCTTTGCGGAAAGCTTCAAGCTTCTCATGAGACAATGCCTTTGTGAAAAGATCTGCAAGGTTGTCCTGTGTTGGCACATAAGCCAAGCTGATCTCTCCTGCTGAGAGCCTCTCCCTGACATAGTGGTAATGCACCTCAATGTGCTTTGTGCGAGCATGAAAAACTGGGTTCCTCGCAACTGCCAATGCGCTCTGACTGTCAGTGTAGATAGTGTTGGCAGTGTCCTGTCCAACACCCAAATCAGCCATAAGGCGTCTGAGCCATACACACTCAACCGTAGCTGTGAAGACTGCCCTGTACTCAACCTCACAACTCGAAGTGGCCGCAGTAGGTTGCTTCTTGCTCAACCATGATATACATGAACTGCCAAGCATGAAAAAAAAACCACTTGTGGACACTCGTGTGTCAAAACAACCAGCCCAATCTGAGTCCGAAAAAGCATGTAAGTCTGGCGGCAATGATCCCCCCTTGGGATAAAACAGGCCAAGATGTAAAGTGCCACTAAGGTAGCGGAAAATTCTCTTGACAGCCTGTCAATGCTTAGACCATGGGCTATGCATAAATCTGCTGACTTGTGAGACTGTAAACTGAATATCCGGCCTCGTGTTGCATACATAAATGAGGCAGCCAACAGCAGTTTGGTAAAGAGTGACATCAGTAGGATCGCCAGCATCATGTAGACTCAACTTCAAACCTGTTTCCCTGGGAGTGGCAATAGGTTTGCAATCCTCAAGTCCAAACTTACATAGCAATGTCTCTATGTAACTTTTCTGACACAAGGCAATACCACCATCACACTGCTTAAACTGTATACCCAAATAATGATGCAACAGCCCCAAAATCTTTCATCTTGAAAGTAGCATTCAAATCAGCCTTAAATTCAGCAATATGTCTCTCATTTGGTCCAGTGATCATCAAATCATCAACATAAAGAACCACGATGAGAAATACATCACCCTCACGCTTTACATACAATGTGCTTTCTATTGGGCTGTTACGAAAGACTTGTTTGACCAAATGAGTGTCAGCTTTCTCATACCAAGCACCAGGAGATTGCTTCAACCCATACAAAGCCTTGTTACATTTGCACACTTTGTCCTCTTGTCCTTTTATGACAAAACCGCGAGGCTGCGTTACATAAACTTCCTCAAATATGTCACCATTCAAGAAAGCAGTAACAATGTCTGATTGATGTACATCCCAACCAAAATGAGTTGCCAATGCACATAGAAAACGTACAGTAGTCATACGACAAGTGGGAGCAAAAGTCTCTTCATAATCTATGCCTTTTGCTGTGCATAACCCTTTGCAACAAGTCAAGCCTTATGGCAATCAATCTCACCATCCGGCTTGCGTTTCAACTTGTAAACCCACTTCGTACCAATGGCCTTTTTGCCAGGAGGCAAATCACATAAAGTCCATGTGTCATTCTCTATAAGTGCATCATATTCTCATTGCATGGCAGCCATCCAATTTTTTGAATTCTGTGCTTCATCAAAAGTCAGAGGCTCTTCAACATCATGTAAACTAGACACAGCCAAAGCATAACAAACTGATGCATCAGATGCATGGAGAGAGCCTGAACGAGTACGACTAGACAAAGGTGCATCCAATTTACTGTCACACAAAGTGTGCACCAGCCATTTTGGCATACCTCTAGCCTGCTCATTTTCAGCCCTTTCCTCATCAAGTACATCATGTACATATGCATCAGTAATAGGCTGATCTAAAACATTTTCAGAAACCCCCATAGGCTGCACATTTGCCTCATTGGAACTTACATTCGTATTTCCACCACTGAAAAGAGGCAACAAAGTGTCACAAATGTCCTGTGAGCTTACATTACTGTCTCTAGTACATGACAGCAAGGGCTGAACAGAATCTTCCACAAACACTACATCCCGAGAAACCAGAATACGTTTTGTTTGCGGATGATACAACCTGTAACCTTTGCTTTCAGCACTATAACCAGCAAAAATACATTTGACAGCCTTATCATCCAATTTTCTGCGCTGCACTTGTGGCACCAAAGCATATGCCAAACATCCAAAAACACGCATGTGCTCAATAGAAGGTTTTCTATCATGCCATGCTTCATATGGAGTAATAGAGTGCAAAGCTTTCGTAGGACACCTGTTAAGTACATAAGTGGCACACATGATGGCCTCAAGCCAAAAAGAATGCGGTAAAGCTTGACTTTTGACCATACATCGTGCCATTTTTGTCAGTGACCTATTTTTCCTCTCAGCAACACCATTTTGTTGAGGTGTATAAGGCACTGTACATTGGTGTTTTATCCCACGACTAGCCAGAAATGCATTAAATTCATGAGACATGTACTCCCCGCCTCGATCGGAACGGAGGGTGCCCATAGTACATTTCGAGACATTTTCAGCCATAGCCAGAAATTGTTTGAAGCACATAAAAACTTCGGACTTCTCTTTAAGCGGAAATACCCATGCATGCCTGGAGTAATCATCAATGAAAGTCACGAAGTACAGGTAATTTCCCAAGGACGGAGTTTGCATGGGCCCACAAACATCACTATGCACAAGCTGCAACCTGCATGTGTCCCAAACTGAACCATCCTTTGGAAATTTAGAACGCTGCATCTTACCCAGAATATAGCCTTCACAAAGATGTTTGACAGGTGCTTCAAGAGGTGGCAAAGAAGCAACCATATCAGATATTTGCAAACGCAGCAAACTAGCAAATTCAGATGACCAAAACCTGCATGCCAAAGTTTTGCATCTGAAATAGCCCTTGAATCTGCAATAGCATTTGCAAAGTTTTGTCCACACTTGTCATACAAAGTGAGCTTATACAACCCACGGCACAAAAGCCCAGATGCAATAATTTCATCACCAAAACTGAGATCATGAACTGTACATCTGTCATCCACAAATTTGACTACAAGTCCAAGTCTAGCAAGTGCGGATACATACAAGAGATTCTTCTTGATCCCAGGTACATAGAGTGCATCAACAAGTGTGAAGGAACTGCCATTAGCAGCAGTGAGCACAATCTTTCCAAATCCGTGAACTGGATAAGAGGCGTTGTTGGCACAAGTGACTGAATTCCCATGAGGGACAGACTCAAGAGAGGTAAACAATTCATGATGTGAGGTAATGTGCTTTGTAGCACCACTATCGAAATACCACACATGTGAATCTGCAGCAACTGACAAGCATGCATCATGCAACAGGATTGTAAGTGCACTCTGCGCTAAAAGCCCATTCTGCATCAACATCAGCAACAGAGTCTCCTTTCACAGAAGACTCAACAATGGCTGCATTGTAGTAGAACCAGCATTTGTAGTGGAACCACCCTCTTTCTTCTTAGTCTCTTTGGCCTTCAACTTAGGACACGACTTGATCAAGTGATCATTGGCTTTACAATAATGGCAACGCATCTTCTTTTTGCCCTTATCACTAGAATTGCCAGATGAAGTGCTGCCAGCAGAAGCATTAGGAACAAAGTTTTGCCACTCGCAGCAGAACCATAAGAAGTGGCTACATTACTGTTACCACCCTTTCTTTGAGAAGCAATAAAAGCCTGTTCAATTGCACGCTGCCTAGTCCTGTTTTTTCTAGAAAGCGACTCTTGCAACAGCAATGTGGATAATGCATCAAACTTGACAACTTCAGGATTTCCTTGGGTCATAAGTCTCAAGTACTAGCAAAAGTCTGGTAGGAATCTGGTAAGGCATCAAGAACAGTCTGCACAAGGGAACTGTCTGAAATGACTTCACCTGCAGAAATAAGCTACTCATTGATATCCTTGACACTAGCAAGGAAAGTGTCCATATCATCTTCCTCATGCATAATCTTCGACTCGAGCTCTTTACGCAGCAAAGCAATTTTAGCCTCATTGCGGCTTGCATAAAGACCTGCTAAAATATCCCAAGCCTGTTTTGCTGATTTTGCTGAATGGATGTGAGGAACAATGGTGCGCTTCACAGACAACGCAATCAATGCATGAGCCTGCGCATCCTTAACATCCCAACGAGCTTGTTCTGCCGTAGGCAAAACAACTCTAACAGCTGCAATCCTTGCAGCAAGACCTGCAACATCCTCAACATCGCCTACATCCTCAGAACCAGGACGTACATCAATGCCCTGCACAATGTTCCAGACACCCTTTGACACAAGAACATGTTGCATCATATAAGCCCACATAGGGTAGTTGTCCCCATCAAACCTGTCCTCAGCAGCAAACATCTTGAATACATCTGTGTTGTTGTTGTCAGCCATGGTAAATGATGCACCTGATGTAAAAACTACCCGAAAATAGGAGAAATGGAGCGGGAACAACCTGTGCTATATAGCACAAACCGTAGAAGACTATAAGGCACTTGTTATGCAGAAAACGGCACTGACAGAAATTCTGCACAAAATGACGAAATAGCCTGTGCAGTACTGCCTGTAGTGGAAACGGAGGCCGAAATGAGCCCAAATCAAAATTTTGAGCAGACCAAGCTCTTCGAGCTTGCCCAAAATATTTGTCGACCTGCGAACGCTCGCCAAAGCTCACTGAAATCGGAGAAAGTGAGCAAGCGTGTGCTGGAGCAGATGGCGACTAAGCCCGGGAGGACGTGACCTGCTCTGATACCAATTGTTGGAATTAGGGTTGCAGAGAAACACACACAGCTTGGAGAAGACGAAGGAAGCTCAAGGCACACAATAGAGAGTGTATTACTTAGTGTGCAATGGAAAGATAGATAGCCCTAGAGTGATGGGCGTATATACAATGCTTGGGGGAAAAAACCTCCTAAAGAGGGAAAAAATGCCCCGGGAGTCCTAGTGTGTTCACACACATCACTACCACATGTATATGGTAACAGCCATTACAAGTACATGGCATAAAATTTAGAGTTGGGCATCTAAGCCACTAATTGAGCATGTCATTAGTCCCAAACCTTCATGTAATATTCACTGTGGTCTACGAATCTTAGCTATTCTAGGTACTACTCAAGCTCGGAGAGTTGAGCATAATTATGTTGTCTCGTTCTTTCTGGTATAGGTGAGCATAAGAGTCGAAGTCATTGTAGTATAGTGGTAACTGAAAGAGGAATTCCAAAAGACACTCATGCACTCAGCACAGTGAGGTATGAGTGAAGAAGCTTTTACATCAAAAACCCTTCTTGGAAACATGAAAGCTATTGAGATGTCCTTTGATGTCACATGTGCTACATTTGTTCCTTGAAGCACCCATCAACTCCACCTTCCGCACTACATACTTTTGTTTGAAAAATTATCATAAACATATAGAGTGTCCCATAATTGGCTCTTGCATTAGGCACTCTTCCTTTGTTTCTTCCAAGCACTCACCTTGCATGGTAATACTTCACGTGCAAATGCTCATAAACATATAGAGTGTCCCATAATTGGCTCTTGGATTAGGCACTCTTCCTTTGTTTCTTCCAAGCACTCACCTTGCATGGTAATACTTCACGTCCAAATGCTCAACTCCAATAAGAGCATATACCAAAAGCAATTTTTTCCCACCGAGTTTTTTCCCTTTGGTCATCCAGGTTTTAGACCCTAATTTAGAAACCCTCATCATCAACTTCTTGTGTATATTCCTTCTACATCAACAATAAGGAAATGGCTACTCAAATCAATCAACAACAATTTGGAGAAAAAATTGCATGTCTCCATATGCTTATCAAGAGAATCTTTTATCTCCAAGGGCAACAACAAAGCTCCATCAAACATTGGCAAGTCAAAGAATGGTCTACAATGACAAGCAATGAAAAAATCAACAAGCAAGCTATCCACAACAAAGATACATAGCTCACACAGTGTTTCAACATTGGCTACCTGTTGTGGAAAACTCAAATTACAGTGGATCTTGAAAGCGAAGCCATCATAAAGTCCACACCACAAAGAGGGTCAGTTCTACAAACTCAAACACATCAAAATACATCTTCACGGCAGCTAAGACTGGCAACAAAGAGAAGAATGCAAAACAAGAAGAAAAGTTGCGTCGACAATCAAAGCTCAAATCACGGATCAACAACATGACAGCTATGCACGACTCAAGGAAGGGAGGAGTGTATCAATGCCAACGCACTTCCCAATCTAAAGACCATCCTTGAAGACAAAGCTAAAGACAACCCTATGAAAAGACTGCACAAGGTCGTGTCAAGGGACGACACGAATTAGGAAGGGGGAAATGTTAAGAGATAGACCAAACAGGCGTCCACCTGGTCGAACACGTAGTTGGACACCACATTTGTACTCTATTAGTTTTTTGAGCTAGTGTAGTGATACTCTGTGTAATCTTGATTCCAGAGTAGCAAGTCAATTACCTGAGTTGTAATGTTGTCATGACCCTTTTAAAAGTCCATGTGAATTGGCCACTAGCCATTTAGAATGCCCTAGGTATAAAGGTCAATAACCTTAATGTCAAAAGGGGGCTTATCTTAAGAGAAGAAGGGAGCTCTATTGTATGTATGCTCGAGCTACTAAGCTGCTCCAACTTGTAATCGTTGCAACTAATGATTGGGTAATCTATTTTCAATTCCAAAATGGACATTGTGTTCCTCTCTCGTTTCTCTTTCATTCAAGTGTAATTATTGTCAGTTTTGTTGAGGTTTGCGACTACACGTTAGTGAGCCTAATCATCATATTTGAGTGCCTAAATCACTGTTTATAGTCATTTTGACCATAGGAGAGTGACAGTTTTGTTGAGGTTTGCGACTACACGTTAGTGAGCCTAATCATCAGATTTGAGTGCCTAAATCACTGTTTATAGTCTTTTTGACCATAGGAGAGTGTTCCTAGACCATAGGGCGACCTTTCTGGACTGATTTGTTGCAGGTTTTAGGACCTTTTTCATGATGGATTGTGATTTTGGTACCTTGTCGGATTGCGACCAAACTTGGTACAATAGTGTCCCTAGGTGTCCTAGACCTCCTCCTAAAGTTTTGTTGCATTTCAAGTCCGTTTGAGTGCCAAAATGGCGTGATGACCTAGAGCTGTGAGGAAGGACATAGGAAAATTTCCTTGATCATTGAGTGTTGGTTTTCTTGTTGAGTTGGTTTTTTTGCTTGTTAAGGTTCATGTCTTGAGATTGAGGATCTCAAAGAGTATATGTGTCCCATTCGAGTCATTTCCCTGAGTATTGACATTATGTTAGTACCAAAAGGCTATGCTGCAGATGTTCGTCGCGGCGACCCGCTAACTCTTGGGATAAAAAAAGAAGATACCCCTAAAATATCTTTCGATACAAGGTTTGGATATTACGATTTCACAATCATGCCTTTTGGCTTGTGTAATTCCCCTACTACCTTTAACCGTCTCATGAGTGACCTTTCAAAAAAGAGTTAGATTATTTTTTTTGTAGATTTCTTTGATGAAAATCTCATATTTTCAAACACCTGAGGGGACCAAGAACAACATGTACGCCATCTTTTGATAATTCTTAGAAAAAGTCTAACTATATGCTAAGCAAGGGAAGAGCTCTTCTTTGTAGAAAAGGTGTATATTCCTGTTGAAGATTCTTCCTAGAAAATTTGGGAGAACCTTACTTCTCAATGTTCTCACCTTTTGTGATGTGCTTTTAGCTTTTTGTGATGCTATTAATCTTGCCTAGTCGATGAAATCAATGAGTACAAGCTTCATCTTGTTACCTTTTGTATTACTCAAGTAATGTAGCCTAAATTTTTTTAGTAAATAATAGCAAAATTAGTGTTATCCTTTAAAACTTGTAGCTCAAGTTAATATATAAAATTGTAGCTCAAGTTAATTGCATTTTACTTTTACACTATTATGCATTAAATGGTTCTATTCTTACACATTCAATCATTGACTCTAGCATAATCACTCAAAAGAAGTTTACGATTTCAATTCGGACACTAAAGTTCTATGTTTTCAATTCATGGCCTAGACTAAAGCAAGATCATAATAAAGATATTTGTTTTGTAATTGTAATATGGGAGGATTAAGGGGATAGATTTAAGGAAGTGAGGACCATGTTTGTTGAACATAAAACTCCCATAGCTTCCATTAAGATGCCCCATGGATAGCAAAAGATGCAAAGAAGACAAATGGGATTCTTCCAAGACAGGGTCAACTTGAAACTTGCATCGAGACAAAACCTTAACTTCCAAGGGACTTGTTGTTTTCTTAAGGTTTTATTTGAGTAGAAAAAAATAAAATAGAAACTAAGGGATTATAGCTCAAATGAACCTAATCTAAATTTCAACTAGGTTTAAGAACTTTAACTAGAAGATATGAGGTGGATAGCCCTAGCATAACATAGAAGTTTAAGTGTTACATGTGAGGAAAAGATCGGTGTATGTGTTTTATTTCTCTTTCTCATTCTCACACGCTCTCTCAAGTTCTCATTGTGAAAAGGCATGTGCTCTCTCTCTCTCTCTCTCTCTCTCTCTCTCTCTCTCTCTCTCTCTCTCAAATCAGCACAATTGTTTTCTTTCTCTTTCTCATTCTCACACACTCTCTCAAGTTCTCATTGTGAAAAGGCATGTGCTCTCTCTCTCTCTCTCTCTCTCTCTCTCTCTCTCTCTCTCTCTCTCTCTCTCTCTCTCTCTCTTTTGGACAAGATAAAGAGAACCCATCCTTTGCAGTGTCTATCTTTTAAAGAATTTTAAAGCTATCCTTGCATAATTATAAGATTTATTGTCATAAAATCTAATATCTAACCAACCCAAATGATTTTCTCATATTAAATTTATCATTTAATGTGGGAGAATAAACAGGAAAAAGGGATAGAATATAGATATGTGATTACAGATCTATCTCAACACGGGGCCAATGGTAAAGGGGTTCAAATGAGAGATGGTATGTCAAAGAGGATGCTAGCCAATGGAGCTTAAAGACCTTAGGGTTAGCTTCATTAAAGACCTCCAAAGGTTAGTGTTAAAAGTCCTTTAACCTTAGTTAAGCTAGGCTTGTGCTTGAGGTGGGGGCCTAAGCTTGAGGTTCTTGTTTGGATCTCTCAAAGCCATTTGAGGTCCAATGTGATGCTTCTGGTGATTGCCTTGGAGTAGTCTTTCTTCAAGAAGGGCATGCCATAGCATATGAGAGCTGAAAGCTCAATACGGATGAATGAGTCTTGGACATTTATAAGAAAGAACTTTTAGCTATTCTACATGCCCTACTAGACACATGGAAGCGCTATCTACTGGGGACTCTATTTATTTTACAAATAGACCATCAAAGTCTCAAATACTTCATGACACAAACCAAGCTTTTCAAAAAACAAATGAGGTGGAAAAAATTTCTTTTGCAGTTTTATTTTCATATTGCTCACATTGCTAGTAGGCACAATCAAGTGGCCGATGCACTTTCACGATGACCAAAAGTTAATGCGGTGTCTATAGCAACTCACAATGATCTATCTTCTATGATAAATGAGTATACTACTGACCCTGATTTTAAAGACATAATGTTAGTCCTTGTTCTAGGGAAGAAAGAGGAACCATTCACCTTGCTGGATGGTTATCTTCTCCACGGCAATAGGCTATGTGTTACCCACTCCTTTCATGATAAAGTTATGTATGAATCCCATTCTCCTCCCTATGTAGGTCATAGAGGCATTCAACCTACTCTTGGAGGAGTAGAGACATACTTCTATTGGCCTACCATGAAAGTGGACATACAAGAGTATGTTTCAAAATGTGTGGTATGCCAAAAGACAAAGTATGATAGAGGGAAGCAACCTGGGCTACTCCAGTTTCTTCCCTTTAGTATGATAGAGGGAAGAAACCTGGGTTGCTTGATCCATTGCCAATCCCCAATTCACCATCGGAGAGTATATCCATGGAGTTTATCCTTGGATTACCCAAGTCTATCCATGGGAATACCGGGAATATGAACAATAGTCGACAAGTTTAGCAAGCAAGCACACTTTATTCCTGTCAAAAAGACTATTAAGGCACGCCAAATGGCAACCCTCTGTGTATCTTAGATTTTCAAACACCATGGATTACCAGCATCCATCATGATATAGAGATCCTAGAATGACCAGTAATTTTTGGAAAGGTCTCTTTGAAAATGTAGGTACAAGATTCAATTTCTCTTTGTACTATCACCCACAAATGGATAGCCAAAGTGAGATAGCCAGTCTTATAATACTCGATGTACTAAAGACTTATGTTATATAAGTAGATTAACACTCACATTGGGACAAGTACTTACCTCCTGTAGAGTATGCGAACAATAATACTGTCCATACTTCTACAGGGAAAGCACCTTTTGAAATCATTGAGGGAAGACCTAAAAATCCCTTGCTACTAAAAGTACATGGGAAGATCTTCGTTGCCAATGAGTATAGCCGTGACCTACAAGAACCTTTTCAAAAGATTAAGGAGGCTATATCCATCTCTCAACAAAGGCAAAAGGTTGTTGTTGACAAGCACATAAGGGCTTTAACGTTCAAAGAAAAGGATTGGGTCTTACTTAAGTTTCCCAAGGCTCGATTGAGGCAAACTACGTGCAAAAATCCTATGGGCCATCAAAAATATTATGCTAAACTAGTTAAAAAATACTATGGTCCTTTTCAAATCTTGAACCCAATCATTGAGATGGCTTATCAACTCAAGTTGCCCAACCATTGGATCATATACAATGCTTTTCATGTGAGCCTACTTAAGCCCTACAAAGGAGAGCCACCAAGTAGCCCATTATTGAAGACCCTTCCAAAATCGAAGACGTGCTACAACCTGAAGCTATCCTTCAGCATGAAGACAAGGTACTACGACATTGTAAGATTATCTGATGGTATCTTATTAAGTTTAAAAATTATCCTTTTGAAGATGCTATATGGATGCAAGGAATACAGCTTAAGGATAGTATGAACCTTCTCAATGCTTACAATGCAACATTAGAGTAAGAAAATTGTTAGCAGGTCGCCGTGATGGACGTCTACAGCATAGCTTTTTGTACTAACATAATGTCAATATGCAAGGAAGCAACTCGGGATGGGACACGGAGACTTAATGAGAGTGTCAATCTCACCAAAGTGAACTCAGAGGACTACTCATTTTACGACAAAATCAAATCAAACACTTCCTAGTCAAAAAATTAGTATGCGTCCAATCTCACCGCTCTAGGTCATCACGCCTTTTTGGCATCCAAACAAATTTGGAATGCAATGAAACTTAACGAGAAGTATTACACCACCTAGGGGTACAATCCTACCAGGTTCTGCAACCATCTGAGAAGGTACATAAATCACAATCCATCACAAACAATGTGCAAAAAAATTGAAATAGAACTACTCGAAAAGGTCCCCCTTAAGCATAGAAACATTTATCCATGGTCAAAACATTAAAAAACAACCATTTTAACCTTCAAACCAATGCATTTAGCTCACAATCAACGCGTCACAACCCACATCAAAATTGAAAATGGCTATACCTAGATTGTAGAGCAAGAGTCAAGGAACGCAATGTGCTAATGAAAATGAATTCTGATTACTAGTCCAGGAGAAACGGGGATTACAATTTGTAGCAGCAAAAAGCTCTCACAGTAGTGAACATTCAAAAAACTCCTTCAAGTTAATGATGTCTCATTTTTTTAAAACAAAGGGTTTTGACTTAAAGGCTAAGGAAGCTTTCCCACGGCCCTTCGGCCAATTACAAGGTGTAGACTAAGAGAGGCTGAGAGGATTGTATATTACAATTATAAATCATCATTAGCTAAATTACACGGCTTCTTTCAAAAAATTGAGTGAGTGTTACAGGGTTTGGTGTACATGTGCCTGTCATGTGCCAGATCGCTGGATCCATCAAACATTCCCCCCTTCCTATTCATTGCACGTCCTCGTGCAATCTGTTTCTGAGTGTAGTCTACTATCTTGTCTCGAGCGTTGTAGTGAGGTGCCTGAACTTTTGCGCTCTTGCCTCAATCTCTACTTTTGTGTCTAGCCCTCTGAAAGGGTTGTTTCTAAGAGTACTTTGATATGCTATATGGCATGCTGGTAGATCTTTTGTCATGGGATTGAATATGGAGGAGTCCACTTCGAAGAAGCCCGTCATGAACGCCTTCTCAAAGGTCTGCATGTAGTGGGAGGGCAGGAACATGACTCTTGCATACAATCCCATGATGACATTCTTGCTTGGGATTTCTATCTCCATATTCCAGCAAATCCCTCTTGTGCCTTCCACAAAAATCTGGCAGGGATGCTCTGCTACCTCTATATCATTGAAAGCTATTATGCAGGTAATTAACATCTTGGAAATTATCACGAGCATCTGGCATGTGATATCCGAAATCTCCTTCATCATGTTAATCACCCCTTTGAGAGTCTGAACCACATACGTCTTGGAAGGTGGGTTGTTATTGATTGTCTTTGTGATAACTAGGTAGTTCAGCACCACCGACCTTTTGCTTTGCCAAGAGTAAAAGTTGTCCCAGGATCGTCGTCTGTTGATGGGACAGTAAGTTGGGTTGATCTTGAGATGTTGTGGAGTGCTCTTGAGTAGGTTTTGTCTCTGGGTCTTTGCTCAAACCACTTCTTTTGCCAGAGGGGTTGATTGTCAATGATGGTCTAAATCTGAATTGCACTGATAAGAACATCCCTGTAATCCCCTCGATTGTTTGGTTCAAGTTCTTGTATCATTTTGTGCTGCCATAATCTAGCCTCCTGCCACATCAGTGGGTGGCAGGGTGATCATCTCATGCCCAAGGTTTTTTACCACCTCATTTGGAGTGAGCATAAGGAGGGCAGCCAATTCCAACACTTTTAATTCATATTGGAGATATGCTTTGTGCAAGGGATCCTTGACTTCTAAGTTCCAATGCTAAACTTTAGCCTTGGTCGAATCCAAAGTGGATGTCATGACTGGATCTGCAGATTCTTATGTTGCTTTTCTAGTGCTTGTGGTTGACACCTCTATTTGGTGAACCTCGAATGAGGAGTGTTCTAACCACTCTGCTTGCTCAAAGTCTAATGGGGCTGTTTGATGAGGCTTTGCTTGACTTGCTCTCAGAGTCTCCAAATCCCCCCAAGCCTCAGTCAATTACTTCATCAATTCTTCAATTTCTTTGTCTTTGGCTCTTTGCAGGGCCCTATGTCTTGCTGTCATGATTTGTCTATCATACTTTTTCGGAGTCAGGGCTTCTTTCAGATCTTTAACCTCTTGGTTCAAGGAGGTTGATCTTGCAGTCATGGTTGAGGAGGTGGGAGTCTCTTGTATGGCTAAGAGCTGAGTTAGAGTCCTGCTAGCCACAATGTATGATCCTTGCAGCTTCTCATTCTATTCCCTTCTTTGGTTAGTTCCTCCTTGAGGCATTGCTGCTCAACTTGCAATGTAGAGTTGGCCTTATTAAATTGTTGCACCTCCTTGTAATAGTAGGCTGCATTTTCCTGTTCACTTTGCAACTCATATAGGACTTGTAGATCTGTGCCTTCTCCAATTCTTCTACTCTTTGTTTTAGCTGAGAAGGTGTTTTCAGCTGCCTTAGACGCCTCTCTTTTAGTATCTTCCAGTTCCACCCCGTGCAGGTTGTAAAGAGCCCTTTGACATTGAAACTCGAGCTTGATATGCTCTAAGTGAGCATCAATGTCAAATGACTTGACCATTTTTTCTCCTTCCTCCATTACAGCTTGCACTCGTGGTTTTTACTAGCTTTGTTGACCTTGATCTAATGTCTCAGCCTCATCAATCGTTTTTCTTTCAGTTTCAGTTCTTCTAAAGTTGTTGAATTTATGGTATGCTTGGGTTGTGTTGATTCCGTTTCCTGATCTGTCTTTTGTTCCAACTGCATCTTTTCTGCTCCTTGCTCTGGTAGGTCTTCAACTTTGTTTTTCTCTTTTATTGCAGTCTCTGAAGGTATTTTAGTGTCCTTGGGAGACTCAAACTTCTGACCCTACTGGTCAAGCATGTCTTGCTCTGCCTTCCCTTGGGAGTGATCTTCCTCTTCTTTATTTTGAGTAGATTTGTCAGATGATTTGAGATCATTGACACATGGTTTCTTTGCTTCTTCTTTCTCCCTTAGCTCCATTTTTTGCTTGAGCTTGTTATGGATTTGTTGTCGCATGGTGCTGGCAATCGCTTGTTTTTCCTCGGCTTCCTGTCTTTTCTACTGCTTGATCCGTTCTAGAGCCACTATCTACTTGCATAGCAATGGAATGTTTTCTTCTTCTTCCTCCTCATTTTCATCTCATCTTTTGTTCCTTGGGTTCTTTTTTCTTCGTGCTTCTGTTGGGGGATCCTTTCCCTCAACACCTCTGCTTCTTCCATTTTCCTCCTAGAATGAGTAATTGGGATGGCTTCTGCCATGCGGGCAGTTTTCTTCCTCAATCTTGTATATCCCAACGAGTGCTGGCTATCATGCTCCTCTTCTGAAGACTGGTACTCCGAAGGAGTATCTCTTTGTTGGGACCCAGCTTCCTGGCTACTCCAAGCATTCGAATCTATCTTTTTGCCATCACAATCCCTTATGGTTGCACTTTACCTTGTTTGCTTAGCTTCTGGTTTTGGTAGGGTGGAAGGTACGGCCACAGGTCCTACTGCTCTTTTAAACTTGTGAATTAGATCTATCTGCGCTTCTACGGGTGGTAGATCATCAATGATCCCTATGCTTGGTAGGCGATTCGCGTCAACATTGGTCCCGCATTCATGTAGGCCTTGCTTTTTTAGCTCCCCTTTAGGTTTGCTTTGACAATGTTGTCGAGGAGGTAATTTTTGAAGTCGCAATTGACCACTCTTCTCTCTGCACAGCCCATTGCCATTACTACTACCATGTGCAATAGTCGTTTTGTATATCTTGGTGGCTTTTGCACTTTGAAGTGTTGCGATATGAGGCGCAACGGCAATTCAGTTTTTGCGTAGATCAAATCCTGATCTGTCAACTTCTGGCCTCTTTGCTTCAGGAAAGCTTTGTCGTTGTCTATTGCCTTTGTCTTTTGCAATAGATTGTGCGTCCCTTGTTGCAAGTGGAGGGCTTCATTGATTATTTTTGTTGCGATCTTAAACTTGAGTACTGCCCCATCTCTGTCAGTCATAGTGGCTTCCACATTGTACCGAATCGAAATTATGAGCTCATGAGCTCGTTTGAAGTCTGTTCCCTAAGGAAGTAATCGTAGGAAGCTGTCGAACTGTAGGCATATGCCCCCTGCTTACACTCTTGGCTCTTGGTATAGTGTGCACATTTCTTGTGGGAAGATAGTGGCCTTCACTATTTCTCCGTCTGCGGCTTGAAATCTTCTCATGAAGATGTTAGCCGGTATTGCTTTGAGTACCTGTTTTGTGATATGAGACTTCTCTTTTGAGGAGATATCTGTTATCTCATAAGGTGCAGCATTCCACTCCCTTTGTGCTTTCCTTCAAGGCATCCTGCAGTCTTTTTTAGCATTGAAAATAGTTTTTAGCCATTGATCAGAACTATCGAAAAGTTGCAAACTTGACCATAAAATGAAAAATGATCATAACTTTATCAAAACTATCCCAAATTTGACCAAATTTCACCAGTGCATCTACAATTACTACAGGCACAAGGATATAGCGTAACAGATGAATTCCCGCAAAAAGGAACATGGATCACGATCCATGTTGGGAGGAATTTTGAAATTCCAACTAGGGGAAGTTGTTTCGAGGCATATGGAAATGCTACTGTGCAATTTTCTTTGAATTTAGGGTTTGAGGTACATGGATTGCGATCCATGTTGGCAACATTTTGAAATTTTGATGATACCATCTCGTAGGGTTTATCTAGATAGTACCTTGATCCAAATTTTTTGATATTTGGATCAATGGTTTGACACTTGGGCTAATTTTTTAAAATCTTTTGCAGACTTAGAGAATTTTGGCATTTTGAAGTGGATTTTGGAAGTCAAATGGCTTGAAACTTCATGGCTCGGCTTTCTTCATCATACCGTCATATGGCCCATATGGGTTTATCTTTGATTGGGCAAAAAGGTACAAGGATCGTGATCCCTATTTAGATGAATTTTGACACAGTTTCTTTGCACATATGTTCCTATAGGTCTTCCTAGTACACTAATGAAATTTTTTCAGATTTGGACATGTTTTTTTCTTAATTTGCCCCATTTTCTAGCTTATGGCCATGTTTTTTCCATTTTGACCATATCTATTTCTTCAAACCATTTTTGGGTACATGCTTTGACTGATATCTATCATCGCCTCAATTCCACATGATTTGGGCATGTAGTTCACAGCTTTGCCTGGCTCCCTATCAATTCCATCAGAATTTGAATCCATTTGAGGAGACAAATTGATTCCAAAAAAATTCACTATTTTGCAAGTAATCTTTTGCTTGGTTTTGATCCTTCAAACATCCTTAAGTTACATTTCCTTGTTGATAGGCTTCAAGGAGAGTGTGAAGTCTCCCAGATGGCTTAAGCAGCAATTGAAAACTTCTCAAGAACTCTGCTTTTAGCCCTACTTTATAAGGTTTGTTGCCATCCTACCATTTGTCCTCTCCTTGAGTTTTTGCTAGAATCCTACCCTTTTCCCTCTGAAAATGGCCAAAAGACCATTTGCAGACTGAAGGTAGCAAACCAAGAGGATTTGATGATCTTAATAGCAATATTTGTGATTATTTTTGTAGCACCAGTCATATTTTTGCATTCCCCAGCTAGTGAGCCACTCCTGACCTGATTTTGGCAAAAAAGAACATGGATCGCGATCCATGTTGGGATGCATTTTAAAATTCTAGCTATAAGAGTTTCTTCCTAGCCACCTGTAAATGCTCTTGTATAAATTTCTCTAATTTCAGGGTTTGAGGAACATGGATCGTGATCCATGTTCCACCACCTTTTGCTGCTGTTTTTGTCCTGCCTGATTTTGCCAGCTACTTGGGGTCTACTGTGATGAAAGTTTTTCTGTTTTTGATGAGTTTTGGAATTCCCATCAGCCCTGTTAGTTTGCAAATTTTGTGACTTTGTACTGCTTTGATCTATTGTTTTGGCAATGTTGATGTAGTATGGGACATACACACATGTTTTAGTAAGGTTAATGATCATACCTATCGAATCCGGTGTATTTCTATTGGTTCTTTTATTAAGTGTTTTAAAATGAATTAAAATAAATGTACTCTAGCCTAATTCTCATTGGTCCACCTCTATGGCCATCCAATAGGATTTGAATGCATCTTGGGGGCAACTGGGCTAGGGAGCTGACATGTGTCCCCTATTCCCTTTGTTTAAAGGGAGCCTGCTAGAGTGTGTGTGTTTCTCTCTCCTCCCCTACA
Organism: Adiantum capillus-veneris; assembly: GCF_014529385.1. Classification (NCBI taxonomy): domain Eukaryota; kingdom Viridiplantae; phylum Streptophyta; class Polypodiopsida; order Polypodiales; family Pteridaceae; genus Adiantum; species Adiantum capillus-veneris. Next base: position 91,440,540 of record NC_140943.1, on the reverse strand, counting down.
ATTTGGGCTCGCCCCCTCCTATCTAGGGATATGTGAAGACTTTATGGTCTTAAAATAAGCATTCAATTTTATCTCGAGTTTGACCATTGCACATAACCTTTGAATTTTTGAAGTCTAATGGGTTGTACCTTAGGGTCTTTGAAGCCCGTTGTTGCACATTGCTCTTTTGCAGATGGCCCCCCCTTTGGATACCTATTGTGACCTGTCTGCTAGCTTAACCAATATTAAATGATCAGTTTAACATGAGAAAATCATTTAGGAGAATCAGATATTAGGTATTATGACACTTGATATACACTATGCATGTGATTGGTTAGTCTTGTAGGGGTCCAATCAACTTCGAGCATGAGCTACAAGGGTGGGTCCACCAAAGCAAGATGATGGTGTAGTTGGGGGTATACTCTCTCACACACACCCACACCCACAAGTTCATTCTTGCTTGGCACTTTGCTTTGCAAAGTGCAAGAGCTCCATCTCCTTCTCCAAGCTTGTTGAGAAGTTGAGAGCCTACACCAACACTCTTGGCTATGGAATGCAAATCCAACCAAGAGCCATGCTTCAATGCTTAAGTTTACCATCTTCTTCATCACCATTATTATGGTATTATGCTATGCTATGCAAGAAGAGTGATGATAAGTGAGGAACTCTCTTTCTCATATGTTACTTCTTCTTCCTCTTCCCTACCCTCATTCCCTGCTAGCTCTCTCCACCTTCGAAGGTGTTTGAGGCCTTGGGACTGAGGCCGGAAATGGTCAATGCTTTTACAAAGTTTATTTTATGCTCATGATGCATGAAGCTCTCCATCTTCATTGCATCACCTAGGTCACAAGGAACACAAAGATTGAATTGTACCAAGTCTCTCTTGATGGGAGAATCTATAATACAAAATCCTATTGGAGGGGTGACTGGCTCCACATAAATCCTGTCCTCAACTGTTGTCAAGTTATCTAACTCTCTCTCTTGCAAAAGTATTTTTCATGCCAAGTTCATTAAGTTTAATGTTTACGTTGCTATTGCTAATTAAGTTCATCCTCTATGTTTTCAAAGTAGTCTCATTAAAATGCTCATTATAATTCTCTTAATTCCATTATTCTCAATGTTCATAAGGCATTTCTATTACACTTTATATATCTTTTTGAAAAGCAAAAAAATAGTCTCAGTAAATGTGGCTTTTACGTCCTAGATTTATTGTCATTTTCCTTGACATGCACCACCCTTAGCACTACTATTTGTATCACCACATGGTGTGGTTTAAGGGTGTATAGGTATAGAAGCCATGCATCTCCCTTTAGAATTGTCTTGATCAACAGTCTTCCTAAAATGTAACAAACAATCGACCATGCCAACCATCAATCTGGCCATGCTGAACAACTTTGCACCCGTGAGGCAAACTAGAAACATGCCTTGCTATTGCATTAAAATCAACATGCAAACATCTATCTGTAGGAATCTGCACAAAAATAAATTCACATAGGGATTAAGAAAACCCTCATCATTATGAAATAGAAAACCTGATGAACATGTCGTTGGTGGTGTACTTGGCCAAATTTCTTGCATACCACTATGGAAAAGGCCTTAGTAAGTTGACTACCTTGCATTCGAGGAACCTCGTGCGGAGATCGATTGCTTTCTTTCATTTCCAACATACAAACGATGTCAGCTTTGGGAATTTATGGAGCCTTGCTCCCCAAAAACTGAGAATTTGTTGTAGCATTATGGTTGGGCTTCACTCTTGCTCCAAACCAATTTCAAGTGATAATCCTCCTTGAATTCTCTTGAGTGGCCCTTAATTATAATTTATTGATGGGAATTGGCTGCAGCAAATTACGAGTAGAAAGCCGTACCTTGGTTTGCGTGTTCACGCCTTGAGGGCCATGATTGTGGTGTTGTTTGTGTGGGAAAATCCCCTAGGGTAGCCTTGGGCTCCCCTAGGGCACCACTTAATATATTTAAAAAATGTGAACTCAAGTTGGAGGAATGGCGAGGAAGTTTCAGCGGCACAACAGAAAGAAAATTTGCTTGTCATGCCCGATACAGGGCTCGGTTGAAGACAATCATGAGTCAAAAAAATTCCAGCAGCCCTGCGTGCACCTATTTGGTTGCAACTGCATGACAATCAAGCAAACTCTACCTAGATTTCCCCTCCTCATAAGGGCTTGCTCCCGCATAAACTCCATAGTCATGTGTATTGTTTTAGGAAGCATGCACACTCCGAGCTTTGCCTTCTCGTGGCAAAGGTTTGCATGGAGAATGAAATTGCATGCCAAGAACTCCATGACCCTCTTCTTCATTGTCTTCTTTGTTATGAAAATCATGCAAGCACACCCTTATCTTTTCCTCCTTCTTCACAGAGACAGAGAGAGAGAGAGAGAGAGAGAGAGGAAAACAATTGTCCATGAAAGCTCCATGCTTTTCCCCCTCCTCCATCATCATTCTCCCCTAAGCTATGATACCAATCTAAGACTGCAGGGACTCAATCATGAAACTCTACATCCAACCTCACCATATATAGGCTCCTAGCTTGCTAAATATGGCACCCCTTGACCGCATGTGAGTCTTGGCCCTTGGCTTGCCCGGTCTTACCCTAGGCCTGACATTTTTAAAAACAAAATAACTTGAATTTTTATAATAGATATTAATTCATTTAATGAAATTAGCAACAACTTTTGCAACCATCACACGAACTTAAAGAGTAGGGCACCATTCAATGGGACTAACAATAAGCCCAACCCAATAGTAGCGCTGATGCCAAGAGAAACACTGAACTAGCCTAAAAAGAAGGACATCATTCAATGGGACTAATGACAACTCCAGCCGAATAGTAGAGCTGATGTTGAGAGCAACACTAAACTAGCATAAAAATAGGGCATCATTCAATGAGCCTAGCAACAACTCCAGCCTAATAGCAGAGCTGATGTCAAAAGCAACACTAAACTAGCCTAAAGAGGGCATCATTCAATGATACTAAGGAAAACTCCAACCCAATTGTAGAGTTGATGCCGAAAGCAACACCAAACTAGCCTAAAAGCACGTATACATAGATCACACACAAGACATAGAAAGGAGCATATTAGCTTGTACAACGACACTCCCAGTTCAATAATAGAACTAATGTCGACGACAAGAATACCAATAGAACTACTCATAAGTCAAACGTAACCAACCATGTTCATCAATGACACTTCCCATCCAAAATAGAACCGTTGCCGAAGTGAAAATAGTGGCCACGCAAAACAAAGTAGTATCATCAATTTGCATGATGACACTAATGGTCCAAAGTAGAACCAATGACGAAAACAAATTGATAACTACTTATAACGAATGAGTGATAGTTGGTCTAACATTTCACAATGATACTTTCGGTCCAATAATATGACGGATGTTGATGTGAATGGCTAGATCAACACACTTCAAAAAATATAAAAAACATTTATAGAAACATTAGAACAAAAATTTAAACCAATATTATTACACAAGAAAACACATGAAATTAAGTGAAGGATTATATTGTTTGTTAGGCTTGTGAAGGCTTGGGAAAACTTGGTAGAGCTTAGGACAACTTGGAAGTTCTCAAGGTTGGGAAGCGTGGATATTATGAAGAGAATGGGGGCCCATAGGGGCCCCTTATATAGTGTCTCGAGGGCCCGTTGGGTTATGCATCGGGTTGCACCCCCAGTGGGCCATAACGATGGGCAAATCCAACCAACCTTCCAGATTCCCTTTAGGTCACATTGGTTTTTTTTTTTAATGTAAAGAGTTGTGAATTGAGAATTTGCTAATTAAAATATAACATTGTGATCACAAAAAAATTCTCGTGATGACATGAACATGAAATCCTTGAATGCCGCTTGTGCAATCCTTGTGTGGCTCGATGTTTGCAAAACCTGGTGCCCACCCTCTTGAGGCTTGCAAGCTTGCAGTTGAGGCCCTATGTCGAGGTTGCACAACAATGCAAGCAGTCTCTAACCCTCTTACCCCTCCTCTCCCATAGACTCCCACCCTCCTACGCATGCAACCCTCCAAGCCCCCATACCCACAAACCTGACAACCACTTCATGAGAGCCACTCTTCACAATACTCATGCAACGTACGACAATTTGTTAACATGGAGATTCTGACCCTGGTACCTCCACCTAATCACATTTTTGCTAGTGTGGCCCTCCTTGCTCGTCTGAGAGCTCCACACAAGCGTTTGATTCATTTTTTCTTTTTTTTTTCTCGCATGGATGATGCAATCGCCCCAAAAAATGCACCTCACTTCCCCTCCCTTGATCCCGCCACTGGAGCTTCTTTTAATACCTGGTGGCATACAATGCTGAGGGTGACTCACAAAGCAGTGTGTCACAATATAAGACACATAATGGCTCAAGAGAAATCAATAAGGAGATTCCCCCGCTATACTTTAATAACAGCCCCCTCCCTACCCCGCCATCGAAAATATGCACCTTGCTGCGCCACGACAATGCAAACAGTGGGTGCCTCCTCTCCTTCCCATGACCCTGCCCTCTCACACACTGGGTGCCTCCTCTACTTCCCATAACCCTACCTTTGCACACATACATGCTGCGTCTTCCCTTTGGTTCCACCTCATCCGTGCGCGCGCGCACACACACACGCACACAAGTGACACACACAGAGAAAGCTGCATTCTGTCATAAAATCTAATATCTAATCAACCCAAATGATCTTCCCATAATAAATTGAGCATTTAATGTGGGAGAATAAACAGGAACAAGGGTTACAATATGGACTGGTGCTTTCAGATCTATCTCAACATGGGGCCAATGGTAAAGGGGTCCAAATGAGAGATGGTCTGTCAAAGAGCAAGGATAGTTAATGGAGCTTAAAGACCTTAGGGTTAGCTTCATTAAAGACCCCCAAAGGTTGTTAAAAGGTCCTTTGACCTTAGAAAAGCTAGGGTTGAGCTTGAGGTGGGAACCCGGCCCAAGCTTGAGGTTCTTGTCGTGCTTGTTGACTAAGGTGCTTGAGGTGCTTGCCGTGCTTGATGACTAAGATGATTGAGGTGCTTGTCTTGCTTGTAGCGTTTGATGACTAAGATGCTTGAGGTGCTTGTCGTGCTTCTCGACTAGGGAGCTTGACGTGCTTGTGGGAACACTACCCAAGCTTGATCTGCTTTGTTATGCTTGTTGACTAAGGTGCTTGGAGCTAAGGTGCTTTGTGGGATTACTACCCAGGCTTAAGGTGCTTTGTCATGCCTGCTGACTAAGGTGCTTGGGGGTAAGGTGACCAAAAATTCAAATCCCATCCCTACAAGAGAGGGGGCAAGCCCTCAAGCTAGGGGGATGAGAGAGAACACACACACCCTCACACAAGGCAAACTTGGTACAAAGAAACCAAAAGGGACACTTGTCAAGCTCCTCTTCATGTTGCTCTCATGGTGTGCCTAAAGCCTACTAGTTGGCCTTCCAAGGGGTCCAATGATAAATTAGTAGATTTAATTAATTGTTTTTGCATTTATCAAGTCCTCTCTCTCAAAGGGGAAAGGGGGGCACTTGTCCCAAGGCTAGCATGCTTGCTTGTCAAGATCCTCCTCATGTTGCTCTCATGGTGTGCCTAAAGCCTATTAGTTGGCCTTCCAAGGGGTCCAATGATAAATTAGTAGAATTAATTCATTGTTTTGCATTTATCAAGTCCTCTCTCTCAAAGGGGAAAGGGGGGCACTTGTCCCAAGTCTAGCATGCTTGCTTGATATGCATCATGCATGTGATTGTCCAGGTTTGCAAGGGTCCAATGAGCTTCAAGATTGTGTTAGAAGAGGGGGTCGACCAAAGCAAGTAGGGGGCATGCTTGAGGGGTATGCTCTCCCACACACACTCACACACACTCTCATTGTGTGAAGTGCAAAGTTCAAGAGCTCCATCTCCTTCTCCAAGCTAGTAGAGAAGTTGAGAGCCTACACCAACACTCTTGGCTATGGAATGCAAATCCAACCAAGAGCCATGCTTCAATGCTTAAGCTTGCCATCTTCTCCATCTTCATTACTATGTTATTATGTATGCTAGCAAGAAGAGTGATGATAAGTGAGAAATTAATTCTTTCTCCTATGAAATTTTTCTTCTTCCTCTTCCCTACCCTCATTCCCCGCTAGCTCTCTCCAGCTTCAGAGGTGTTTGAGGCCTTGGGACTGAGGCTTCTGATAGTTTATGTTTTCCACAAAGTTTATGTTATGCTCGGGATGCATGAAGCTTTCCATCTTCATTGCATCACCTAGGTCACAAGGAGCACAAAGATTGTATTGTACCAAGTCTCTCTTAATGGGAGAAACTATAATACAAATTCTTATTAGAGGGGGAACGGGCTCCACATAAATCCAATCCTCAATTGTTGTCATGTTCTCTAGCCTCTCTCTCTTGCAAAAGTATTCTTCATGCCAAACTAAATGCTATTTGTATGTTGCTACCATCAATTAAGTTCACCCTCTACGCTCACAAAGTAATTTCACAAAAGTATTTTCTCTAATTTCCACTACTCTCAAAGTTAGTAGGCCATTTCCATACATTGGTATTAGAGCATTTGGTTTCTTTTTTCTTGCTTAAGAAGAGAGGTCCTTAAGTAGCCTATAACTCGTTTGTTTTGTTAATTATATTAGGGTAAGTGGGACAAGGATCTATTATTGGTTTTTTTGAGCCCACTATGTGGGATATGGTGCACACCTCAGGAGCTTTGGACTTAATAATGGGGTCTTTTTAGAAGTCTTGCCTACGGCTTTACTATTATTGAGCCATAAGAAGCCCGAAAGGAGCTAGCCCTTGGAAATTCTGCAACATTAGATCCACTCCACTACTCTCTTTAATTAACCACTTCAAGCCGTGGGTATAGATACTTAAGTGTCAATTTTGAAAGAGTAAGAGGAGTGGCAACTAAGGCTTTGAATTGCCAAAGCATACACTAAGTAAGTACATAAATTTTTTTAACATGGCTGACAATAACCAAGAGAGTAGAATGAACATTGATAACTTTGATTTTGCACATGAAGGTGCTAATGATGATGCCCCCATGTTTTTCAAGTATCTTGTTACTAGGTTGCAGCAAGCTATGGGCAACCCTACTTTGCAAGCCGACAACTTTGTGCTTATGGGATTTCCCTTCCTCTCCAAGTGGAGAGAGAGCTTAGGAGGCATCTTGAAGAGACCCCCAAAAGGATACTCTCCCATATGAGAGGAGGAATCCAAAGAGCAAGAAAGTAATGAAACTTTAAGTTACTCTGAACATGTGGCTCCACGAAGATGGCGGTTTAGACGATCGCCAACTCCTCCCAAGAGGAAACGATCAGCACCACGGTCCTTCTCCTTGTCACTCTGAAAGGGAAGAGAGGAAACAAAGGAAGAAAAGGACAAGAAATAGGTCACCCTCTTCTCCTTCTTCTTCACCTTCCTCCTCTTCCGATGAAAGCTATGGCTATTCTCCTAGAGAATACAAGAGGGAAGGACATCGCAAATCATACCCTGCATGGCGAAGGTCAAAAAATCTCAAGAAGTTTAAAGAGGGAGGAAAGAGTATCTCTTTTCTCACCTATGATGGCACCTTTGGTGCCACTGACAAAGTATAGGCCTTCATACAACAATTTGATGTGGCCTTTGGAGAGGAGGGCTCACGGAGTCCTCCAAGCTACACCATGTAGCTATGCACTTCTAGAAATCAGCTCGTCAATGGTGGTCTAGCCTTCGTGGCAACGGAGAATTCCCAAAGACATGGAAAACTCTACGAGTTTCCATCATGAAGCAATTCCTTGCAAGCAATGCAAAGAACAAAGTGCTCACGGAATGGCACAATTTAAAGCTTCTCTCCCATGAGTCTATCCACGAATATGTAGACAAGTTTTGGTATTTACATCTCAAGGCTACTATCTTTCAAAAGATAGACTTTGCCGAGAAAAATCAACAATCATGTGTGGGATTACCTAAAGAGATGGCCGAGTACGTCAACTCTCAACGGCTTGGTCTCAAGGCTACTGTCTTTCAAAAGATAGACTTTGCCGAGAAAAAGCAACAATCATGTGTGGGATTACCTGAAGAGATGGCCGAGTACGTCAAATCTCAACGGTTCTATCACCGAAGTAATCCACCACACCATGGTTGCTTCGCGCATCGAATGGAATGTCAAGCCCAAGGAAAACAAAGATAAAAATGATGCAAAGGGAAAAACCAATGCCCAAGATTTTTCCCAAGGCAATTCCAACAACAACAACAACAATCGGTCTAAGGAGAAGGGAGTTTACAAAGATAAAAACAGACTCTCTCTTGAAGAGTTTGAAGCTTTTTGCAAGGACCATAAATGTTTTAAGTGTATGGAGCAAGGACATGGCTATCGTTCTTGCCCCAAGAAAATTTCTTGGAATGAGACTCCTAGAGCTTCCACCATCAAAGCTCCAACAGAGGATGCTTATTCCAAAGGTGCACCTCTCTCCTAAGGGAGCATGATGCCTTCATCTTGTTTGACCCTGGCTCTACTCAAAACTTCATATCAATGGAGTTGGCCACCAAGTTGGGCATTCAAGCTTTCGAGATGCAAGAGGCTATAATGGCTGACACTGCTTTCAAAAGATAGCGGGTCTCTGTTACTCCCTTGATTGGGAAGTTGGGGCTCCATGTCCAAAGCTATGTCGACAAAGAAGACTTTTTCATCGCTCCTCTCCAACATGACGATGATATCCTAGGGGCACTATGGTTCAACTGCATGGCTGCCAATATGAAGTTCCCTGAAAGGAGAATCTACTTCACCTACAGGGGAAAGAACATGTATTTAGATGCTAGTGAGTTATTTCATACTATACCACTTGTAAATCCTTCTAATTTTGATAAATCAATGAAGAGCTCAGTTTTAGCATACATTATTTTTGTCAAAGAGTCCCTAAAAGGTCCTAATATTTCATCAAATGTAAATGGTAGGAATCAAGAAGAGCTAGACTTGTTTAATTTTCTAAAAGGATTCCAAGATGTGTTCATCAATGATATCCCTATGGACTTACCTACAAAACAAGGGGATGATGACCATCGAATTGAGCTCCTACCAGGAAGCTCACCGCCTAACAAGCCTCCTTATGGATTTTCTCAAGCTCAACAAGAGGAGATCATGAGGCAAGTACAAGAATTGGTAGACAAAGGGATGGTGAGTCTTAGATTCTCTCCCTTTTGTTCTCCAGTCCTTTTAGTTTCAAAAGCAAGATGGTACATATCGTATGTGTGTGGACTATTGAGCACTAAACCATATCACTATCAAAAATAGATTTCCCGTGCCTCGGGTAGAAAATGTGGTTGATAAGCTACAAGGCTCTACCTACTTTAATAGGATTGACCTTAAAAGTGGCTATCATCAAATAAGGATAGTGGATGAAGATATTCTAAAGACCGTGTTTCGTACAATGTTTGGCCTTTATGAATATCTAGTCATGCCTTTTGACTTGATTAATGTACGATCTATGCTCAATCGTCTAATGGAGAACATCTTTAGACCCTACCGCAAATTCACTGTAGTGTTATTTAATGATATTATCAACTACTCCAAGTCTTTGGAGGAACATAAGCAACATCGCTAAGTGATTTTTCGAGCATTGAGGGAGAACAAGATTTTTCTCAACCAAAAGAAAAGCTAATTTTTCCTTCAAGAGATTCAATACTTAGGTCATATTATCTCTCAAGATGGTATCCTTATGGATCCATCATAGCTAGAGGTAATAAAAGCATGGCCTAATCCAAGGAATCTACATGGACTAGGAAGCTTTGTTGGTATGTGTGCATACTATAGACGCTTCATAGCAAAATTTTCTCAAATAGCAGTACCATTACATGACTTAACTAAGAAGAACGTTATATATTTATGGACAGCTAAGGAGAAAAATGCTTTTGACAAGCTCAAAGATAAGCTTACCTCTTAACCACTCCTCATGCTTCTAGATCTCTCAAAGCCATTTGAGGTCCAATGGGATGCTTGTGGTGATTGCTTTGGAGTAGTTTTGCTTCAAGAAGGACATGCCATAGCATATGTAACATTTAATGGCCTAATAACTTATGTGTAGCAAAAATTAGCATGAACATAGTGGGCATTTCATTAGAATAGATTCCTAATGAGAATTACAAGAGTGCTTGGGTGGAGAGAGCAACAAAAAGCATAACACCTAGTTAGATAGCATCAACAATACTTTCAAAAGAGAGAGAAATTAAGCTATTGACAACAGTTGAGGACAGGATTTGCATGGAGCCGGTCCCCCCTCCAAAAGGCTTTGTATTATGGTTTCTCCCATCAAGAGAGACATTGTACAATACAATTCTTTGTGTTCCTTCAAGACTAGCTAGTGCAATGAAGATGGAAGCTTCATACACTAAGCAAAACACTTAACAAACACAACTTGAATTATCCCCGTTCTCAGACCCAAGACCTCACACACCTTCGAAGATGGTGAGAGCTAGCAGGGTATGAGAGTAGATTGAGAGGAAGAAGGAATATCTTACGAGAAAGATGTACATCTCCTCACATAATCACTCATATTAGCATAGCTTAGCTTAGTAATTAGCTTGGTAGAGAAGATGAGCATGCATTGAAGCTTGGCTCTTGGTTGGATTTGCATCCACATGCCAAGAGAGTATTGATGTAGGCTTCTATCTCACAAGCTTGGAGTATGTGATGAGTTCTCCATTAAAGCTTGGGAAGAGATAGTCTTCTCTTTCTTCACACATGAGATTGTGTGAGTGTGTGTGTGATAATGCCAAGCAAAAATCAGTCCCCTCTCTCTCTTGGGCGAGCCCCCTTGCTATTTGCTCTTCCTGCGGCCTCATTGGCCCTCTCCAAGTCAAGCCAATTACAATTAAGCAGCATAAGTGATAGCCTTCTGACATGTGTCCCCCTTTCCCCTTTTGTGAGAGCTTGAGGTAATTAAATAATTAAATTAAACTCTCATTGGACCCCTTTGCCTCCTGGCCAATAGGAATCAAGCAAGCCATGGGGCTCCTGAATGCTCATTGGACCCTTTGGGAGACTGCCCAATAGTCTTCTAGGAGACTTAATTCTTATTGGTTTCTTTTATTAAATGTTTTTAAATTAATTAAACTAGATTTACTCTAGCTTAATTCTCATTGGTCCACTTCAAGGGTCATCCAATAGGAATTGGGCACACCTTGTGGGCATCTGGGCTAGGGAGTTGACATGTGTCCCTAATTCCCTTTGTGTAAAGGGGCTTGTGTGTGTGTGTGTGTGTGGCTTTCTCTCTCATCCCCTAGAAGAAGGGCTCGCCCCCTCCCATGTAGGGATGTGCATTGAATTTGGAGAGCCCACAAAGCATCCAATTTCCCCTAAGCTTTAACCCTTTGGACACAACCTTTGAATTTTGGAACCTTAGCATTTTGGAAGTTTTAATGGGCTGAACCTTAGGGTCTTTTTAGCCCATTGTTGCACATGGCTCTTTTGCAGATGGCCCCCCCTTTGGATCCCTATTGTGGCCAGTCTGCTAGCTTAACCAATATTCTAGCTTTTTCTCCCCTGGCACTTCCCCACATTAAATGATCAATTTAATATGAGAAAATCATTCAGGAGAATTAGATATTGATTATTATGACAGCATATCAGAGCGAAAGGGTCAATACAGATGAACGGGTCTTAGGAATTTATGAGAAAGAGCTTTTAGTTGTTCTACATGCCCTAGACACATGGAAGCACTATTTATTGGGGGCTCCATTTGTTTTACAATCAAACCATCAAAGTCTCAAGTACTTCATGATGCAAACAAAGCTTTCCGACAAACAAATGAGGTGGATAAATTTTCTTTTGCAATTTAATTTTCATATTGCTCACATTTCTGGTAAGCACAATCAAGTGGCCGATGCACTTTCACAACGACCAAAAGTTAATGCGGTGTCTATAGCAACTCACAATTATCTATCTTCTATGATAGATGAGTATGCCACTGACCCTGACTTTAAATATGTAATGTCAGCCCTTGCTTTGGGGAAGAAAGAGGAACCATTCACCTTGCAAAATGGTTATCTTCTCCACGGCAATAGGCTATGTGTTACCACACTCTCTTTGTGAGAAATTCATGTATGAATCCCATGCTCCTCCCTATGCAAGACATAGAGGCATTCAGCCTACTCTCCGAGGAGTAGAAATGTACTTCTATTGGCCTACTATGAAAATGGAAATACAAGAGTATGTTTTAAAATGTGTAGTATGCCAAAGGTCAAGTATGATAGAGGGAAGCAACCTGAATTACTACAGCCATTTCCTATCCCAAATTCACCATGGGAGAGTATATCCATGGATTTCATCTTTGGATTACCCAAGTCTATCCATGGGAATACAGGGATATGGACAATAGTCGACAGGTTTAGCAAGCAAGCACACTTTATTCCTTTCAAAAAGACTATTAAGGCACACCAAATGGCAACTCTCTTCATATCAAAGATTTTCAAACACCATGGATTTCCAGCATCCATTAGATCCTAGAATGACCAGTAATTTCTCGAAAGGTCTCTTTGAAAATCTAGGAACAAGATAGCCAATCTTACAATACTCAATCTACTAAAGACTTATGTTACATAAGTAGATCAACGCTCACAATGGGAAAAGTACTTACCTCTTGTAGAGTATGCATACAATAATATTGTACATACTTCTACAGGAAAAGCACCTTTTGAAATTATTGAGGGAAGACCTAAAAGTCCCTTGCTACTTAAAGTACATGGGAAGATCTTTGTTGCCGATGAGTATAGCCATGACCTACAAGAATCTTTTCAAAAGATTAAGAATGCTATATCCATCTCTCAACAAAGGCAAAAAGCTACTTCTGACAAGCACATAAGGGTCTTAATGTTCAAAGATAATGATTGGGTCTTACTTAAGTTTCCTAAGGCTCGATTGAGGCAAATGAAGAGCAAAAATTCTACGGGCCATCAAAAGTATTATGCTAAGCTAGCAAAAAAATACTATAGTCCTTTCCAAACCTTGAAGCCCATCAATGAGATGGCTTATCAACTCAAGTTGCCCAACCATTGGCTCATACACAAAGCTTTTCAGGTGAGCCTATTTAAGCCCTATAAAGGAGAGCCACCAAGTGAACCAATTATTGAAGACCCTTCCGAAATCAAAGACCAAAAGAGGTGCTACAACTGGAAGCTATCCTTCAGCATGAAGACAAGGTACTACGACATGGTAACATTATCCGACGGTATCTTATTAGGTTCAAAAATTATCCTTTTAAACATGATAGATGGATGCAAGGAATACATCTTAAGGATAGTATGAACCTTGTCAATGCTTACAATACTACACTAGAGTAAGCAAATGAACAAATGTCTTTCAAATGATCAATGTTTTTGTCTTATAAGACTAATTCTCTTTTTTTTATTGTGCACAGATTTAAATAGTATACATGCTTAGAATCATGTTTGTGATGACGACGTCTCTCAAACACCAAGTAGAATTTGTAACTCTACTTGAGAGAATGAAATGGACTAAAGAGTAGACATGCTTGCAGCAGCTATGGCTCCCAAGCACCAAATGGATTAGTCATCCATCTTGGAAAGATGTCGTAGGGTAAAAAGGGATCCTCTATCTGATAAGCAAGATTGACTAATTACTAAGGCTTTATCTCTTCTACCTCATAGTCGAGGACGACTATGATTTCAAGAGAGAGGTTACGTCATAAAATATAATACGTAACACCCCCCAAATGATTTTCTCATATTAAATTGGTCATTTAATGTGGGAGAATAAACGGGAACAAGGGTTAGAATATAGACAAGTGCCTTCACATCTATCTCAACACGGGGAAAATGGTAAAGGGGTCCAAATGAGAGATGGCATGTCAAAGAGCAAGGATAGCTAATGGAGCTTAAAAGACCTTAGGGTTAGCTTCATTAAAGACCTCCAAAGGTTAGTGTTAAAAAGTCCTTTAACCAGAAAGCTAGGGCTAAGCTTGAGGTGGGAACCGGGCCCAAACTTGAGGTGCTTGTCGTGCTTGATGACTAAGGTGCTTGAGGTGCTTGTCGTGCTTGATGACTAAGATGCTTGATGTGCTTATCGTGCTTGTCGACTAGGGAGCCTAAGGTGCTTGTGGGAACACTACCCAGGCTTGAGGAACTTTGTCATGCTTGCTGACTAAGGTGTCCAAAAATTCAAATCCCATCCCTACAAGAGAGGGGGCGAGCCCTAAATCTAGGGAGATGTGGAACACACACACCCTCACACAAGGAAAGCTTGGTACAAAGAAAGCAAAAGGGACACTTGTCAAGCTCCTCCTCATGTTGCCCTCATGGTGTGCCTAAAGCCTATTGGTTGGCCTTCCAAGGGGTCCAATGATAAATTAGTAGATTTAATTATTATTATTTTTTATTTATCAAGTCCTCTCTCTCAAAGGGGAAAGGGGGACACTTGTCCCAAGGCTATCATGCTTGCTTGATATGCATCGTGCCAGGCTTGCAGGGGTCCAATGAGCTTCAAGCTTGTGCTAGAAGTGGGGGTCGACCAAAGCAAGTAGGGGGCATGCTTGAGAGGTATACTCTTCACACACACTCTCATTGTGTGAGGTGCAAAGTGCAAGAGCTCCATCTCCTTCTCCAAGCTAGTAGAGAAGTTGAGAGCCTACACCAACACTCTTGGCTATGGAATGCAAATCCAACCAAGAGCCATGCTTCAATGCTTAAGCTTTCCATCTTCTCCATCTTCATTACTATGCTATTATGTATGCTAGAAAGAAGAGTGATGATAAGTGAGAAATTAATTCTTTTCTCCTATGAAATGTTTCATCTTCCTCTTCCCTACCCTCATTCCCCGCTAGCTCTCTCCACCTTCGAAGGTGTTTGAGGCCTTGGGACTGAGGCTTGGGATAGTTAATGTTTTCCACAAAGTTTATGTTATGTTCGTGATGCATGAAGCTTTCCATCTTCATTGCATCACCTAGGTCACAAGGAGCACAAAGATTGTATTGTACCAAGTCTCTCTTAATGGGAAAAACTATAATACAAATGCCTATTGGAGGGGGGATGGGCTCTGCATAAATCCGGTCCTCAACTGTTGTCATGTTCTCTAAACTCTCTCCCTTGCAAAAGTATTGTTCATGCCAAGTTAACTAAATGCTATCTTTATGTTGCTACCATCAATTAAGTTCACCCTCTATGCTCACAAAGTAATTTCACAAACGTACTTTCTCTAATTTCTGCTACTCTCAAAGTTAATAGGCCATTTCCATTACACATTCTGAGGCTTTTGAGAGAGAGAGAGGAGGGAGGGGGGGGTGGAGAGAGAGCTAGCGTCTTCTGCTGAGTGTGTGTGTGTGTGTGTGTGTGTGTGTGTGTGTGTGTGTGTGTGTGTGTGTGTGTGTCTATATGTTTAAGTATAAAAAATCCCTTCATATTTGAACCATACTTAGACAATTGTATTAAATAATATATTAAATAACAATATTTTGAAACAAAATGTCATAAAACTCAATTAACATTTCATATGCAACAATACAACATTCTGTATCTAATGAATAATACAATTATTCAGATCAAAAATTTGATCTTTGATCATTACAAATTGATATCTTAATGTTGTATCTCTGTGTGTCCACCCTTTGGGATGAGCTTCCACTACATCTACATGGAGAAGGATCCAGCTGTTACCTGTATCCATGCAAAAACACAGGGTAAATAACCATCTATGTTGATGCGTATTACAGGCGTCGACACTGGAACCAGTTGTCATCCTTGTCACACCTGTAGAACCTGCGGAAACAAACCCTTAGGACTATACAAGGTGGAAATATATATACTCTAAGGTTCACCTTCGTCCAAATAAGAATATTCACATGTGTTGTACTTGTATTTGTGAAACAAGTTAAAGGATTAATGTGTAAAACTTTAGGGACTATGATCTGGCTAATGTGCAAAACGTGAGCTGGAAAATGTGTGTACAAGACAATTAGTGTGTGTACTCATATTGGAAACTAGGATTTGTGTGTTTGTGTTATTAAATTTATGAATATGGGTGAGTGTTTGCTAAACTTGCAGCATTGGTTTATGAGTGTGTCCATGTGTATGTGTATGAAGCACAAAAGAGACAAATCATGACCCAAGATATGTGTGTGAAAAACCATACATAAAAATTAAACTTCATGGTGAAGCAATCATCCATGTTCTGTTCAAAAGTTGGGCATTGTATGCCTCTTATTTACTCACTAATAAATACCTCGGGGAAGTGTGTGTTGGAGAAAGGCACCCAAGGAAATGACTACAATTCTATAAAACATTGATGATGAAAACATTACCTCAGGAAAAATCAATGACATAACCAAACACTTACTTGATCAAAAATTGTCTGTGAGTGTTGTATCACATGATGTCTTCTTCGTCAACTTCATTGCATCATAAGTAGATGAGAGTGTCAATGTGTGTGTAGGAAAGTGGTCGTACATAGTTCAAAAACAATTAGCTTAGAGTTTTCCGCTCTCTCCATTGAAGGCCAAGATATTCCACCATTTGTAATTAGGACATCTAATGCATAAGTAGCACCTCCTATCAAAACCTTTACGTACGCGCGTGTGTGTGTGTGTGTGTGTGTGTGTGTGTGTGTGTGTGTGTGTGTGTGTGTGTGTGTGTGTGTGAGAGAGAGAGAGAGAGAGAGAGAGAGAGAGAGAGAGAGAGAGCGAGAGCGATAGCTACTGATTTCCGTAATGAAAGATATGGAGCACAAGAAAGGAGAGTATAGGCAATACAATTTTGACTCCAATCGATAAAGATCATGGTGTGTATGTGTGTGTGAGAGAGAGAGAGAGAAAGAGAGAGAGAGAGAGAGAGAGAGAGAGAGAGGGAGAGAGAGAGAGAGAGAGGGGAAAAGTAGATGCCAAAAGAGAAATGAATGCGTTCAGTGTAATAAAACAAGGTATAGTGGTTGGGATTGAATGCTTTTTGCTTAAATTTGGGATTATGCGCATGCATGTGACTCACCATTTTTGTATCGGTGTACACCTGCCTTCACATGTCCTTCCTTTCTATTTTGGACTATTAAATGATATTCTTGGGCAACACCTCATGGAGATAACATTCACCTTCACTCAAAAGGTTAACTTTCTTTAACCAAAAATAAAAGTCCAAAGACCGTCTCGTGGCCCACAAAGATATTTTATCTTTCCCAGTGTGCACAAGTAGGTCCTGAAAACGACTTTTTTTCATTTGTTTTAAGGGTATCTTGGGTGATGCCCTTGAGGTTTTGAGGGAAAAGAGGGCTGGGGGGCATGTGGTGGAGAGAGAGAGAGAGAGAGAGAGAGAGTGATCTGCAAGGTGTTTGTATATACAGGTTTTGAGGCCGAGCATGATAGGCATGCTTGTCTCTCTCTCCATGCATGTGTGTGTCGCGACGGACGTGGGCGAGGGTAGGCCTGCATGCCTATTATATGGTGGTGATAAAACCATTGGGTGCTCAGCGGACATAGCGACCTCTGCAAACAGGGACAGTGAATGCCAAGCCTGAGGCGGAGCCAGGTGCAGGAGCAGTAGAGGCAAACGCAAGTTTCTCTCTCTCTCTCTCTCTCTCTCTCTCTCTCTCTCTCTCTCTCTCTCTCTGCTCTTGTGGGTAGGCCAAGCTGGGGCGCCTGGTGAGGCCAAGCTGTGGCGCTATGAATGGAGCACGACGAACAGGCTGAAGGAAGGCATGGGTGTCCCGGGAAGGGAGCAACAGCACGCATCCCGTAGGCTGCAAGCCGATGGGCACAAGGGGATGGGAGGAGGGGGAATGCCGCGTGTGCATCCCCTCCAGGTTACATCTCAGTGCCAAAATCGACTAGCCTTTTGGGCTGGAAGGAATCTCGGGTCTTAATTAATTAATAAAAGTAATGCTAGACCCAGTAGTATTGCACATCATACCAACATTTAAAGCCTCTCATTATCAACATCCTCCAAAACGTGAGGTCAAGGACATAAACTAGGAAGATATAATGTGTGTATTGCTTTAAGAGAAAATAGATCTACCATTGAATCTTACTTTTATTAGTCTTTGAAGAGTGGGTTCCCCACCTACTAGGTTGTTTTATTTTCTCGAACTAATGATGTAAAGATCACCCAATTTTAGATTGCGGGATAAAATAGCCTTTCTAGGGATGCGTGGCTTGGTTCTTCTTTAGAATAATTATATTCTATGTGTGTGTGTGTGTGTTGTGTGGGCGGGGGGGGGGGGTTTGGTGTTAACTCTTTTCTTGTGGGGGACAAAAGTCGGCACTGTCGTCAAGATAAGTGTGTGAGTGTGTATATACTCCATCTTGGCACGAGAGAATCATCTTATTACTAAGTTGTGTGTGTGTGTTTGGGGGGGGGGGTGGGGGTGTTAACTCTTTTCTTGTGGGGGACAAAAGTCGGCACTGTCGTCAAGATAAGTGTGTGAGTGTGTGTGTGTGTGTGTGTGTGTGTGTGTGTGTGTGTGTGTGTGTATACTCCATCTTGGCACAGGAAAATCATCTTATTACTAAGTTAGTGTAGGGCCTCCATCTTATCACAGGAGATAGCGAGAATGAGATTACCAAAGAGGGAGCAAGTCGGCCAAGGTTTAGTCCAAGAATTGTCAGATAAGTGTGTGTGTGTGTGTGTGTGTGCGCGCGCGCATGAGAGAGAGAGAGAGGCGGGTCCATAATAGAAAAAGGGAGAGAAAAAGAGAATCTACGAGGGCATCTCTTATTTTCCTTTCTTCTTGTTCCAGTGTAGATATAATCTTCCTGTATACTTGTAGCTTATATATTTTATTAAGAAGATTCTAGATCTGAAAGTGCACGGCATATAATTTCCAAAACAAAGACTTGCAACACACGCAATCGATCTTACAACCGGTGTGCAGGCTGTAGCTGCGAAGTTTGAACTAAGCCACTCGTCGAGAGACCTCTCATGCCTACCCGATCCGATTTACAAATAAACAAATCCTGAAGCGCAACGAGACGCGCAAAAATTTGGATGGGCAGTTTGCGCGCCCTTGTGGCCCCTCTTGTTGAGGGTCCCTGGGCCCCTAAAATGACAAGTACAAGCTTTTTTTAATGCATGGCATGATACAATGTTTAGCTATTTGCCATTGTGGGGGGGGGGGGAGTTTGCTATGAATACATCAATTTTCCCAATTCTATCGCATGGCTATGCATCAAAAAAAGCCTGTACTTGTCATTTTAGGGCCCCAGGGACCCTCAACATGAGGGGCCACAAGGGCGCGCAAATCAGCCATCCAAAAATTTGGATGGCTGATTTGCGCGCCCTTGTGGCCCCTCATGTTGAGGGTCCCTGGGGCCCTAAAATGACAAGTACAAGATTTATTTTTATGCATGGTCATAATTCAAGTTGTAAGTTTTTTTTTTTTTTTTTTTTAAGTGTTGGACTTTTAGGCTGTTTTCAAGAGCTTCTTGTGTTCAATTGGCTCTGAATCTGTCTGGGCTTGTCTCACATAAATTTGTTCATCTCGTCGCGCTCTTTGCCTATCGTGTGATGCAAAAAAATCATATCCTACTCGGATTTTCCAAAAATCAATGTGCAAGTTGGCAATTTCTTAAAAAATGATGTAAAACAGACATTTCTTACTTTTTCCTTAATCTACGGGCTCGAACGGGCATTAAAACCATGGAATCTGAAAATACTCAGAGAACCAATGTTTTTTATTGTGTTAAGGATTGCATTTCCTACATACAAAACTTTCTCCAAATTTCACCCTAACACCTTCAAAAGTGGCTTCCAAGGAGTGCCCTCGATCAAAAATTGAAACTGAAGGAAAACAATCAGAATGAACTCCTAAACTGTGTACAAACTTTAAAATAACCAAAATTTCCTTTTTAAAAAATTTATTGCTAAAAATTTAAAAATAGACCACCCTTAGACTTCCCACAATGATAGAAATCAAAAGGTTCAAGGAGAGGTCTGGTGTCACGAGTGCATGGTAGGAATCTAATCGAGGCTTATTCCGTCAAGATCTCTTATACTTTATTATGTCTTCTCATGTACAATCTTACCAAACAAAAACAAACTTACACTTTAAATGACTACAAATTTTATTTAACTTATCAAACAATCTAAAATATGGTAGACCTAGAGTGCTCTTACACATCAACAAACAAAAAAGTCCAAATTTCTTCTCATTAACTTTGATAAACATACATCTGTGAACACTTTACAAGGAGTAGTGTGGTCATAGTTCTTACATCCATTCCATGACATGGTATGCTCCTGGGGTGACCTATCACATAAAAATATCTTTGGTAGGAGTGCCCTCATGTTAGGAAAGAGCGTGTTGCTGCTGATGAAAAGTTTTTGCATTGTCCTACTAGGGATCTCTTCATGTCAGCATAATGATTTTTGGTGTAGTGGGAGCCACATTGCCGCTGAGGAGAGCTTTGTGCCACCGTAAAAGCTTCATGTTATGCCAGTTCCTTGAGCCGTTCTTGCAAACAACGCCACTCAACTAGCATAGCAAGAGGTCACCTTGTAACAAAAACATGTATGAATTCAACATTTGCAAGCTATATAATGAAGACACTTGTTAAGTATATGTTGTACAAATTTGCAAGTATTTCTATCTAGCTGGGAATAAACAATATAGAAATATACATTAGGATGAGACTACCACTCCTAATAAGCATGGATTTGAAGCACTTGCCTGCAAGATGTAACAAAGAAGATTGTTTTAGAGGAAAAGTGGTGACACTTGGCCTCTCTAACCTGCAGCCTTTCACTATTTGTGCATAAAAGCAACCTTTGTGCCAAGCACTACAAAACAAGTAGAGGCAACACCTTAGACTTCAAAGTTTATGATAAGAAGAACACATTCAAAAGTAAGAAGTATATTGTTACCTTGCATAAAGGGGTGTTTTATTCAAATATGTGATGGTATTGGCAAGATATTGAAGAATCGTCAACATTCATCTCACCGATGGTGCGACGTTCTTGGGATGACCTCTTCTCACCCTCACGTGCGGCCTTCGATGCAAACGTTGCGAACAAGCAAATATGTATGCATACGATTTGTGATGTCCTTGAGCACCATGGTAGCTGTTGCATGAGGAAGCAAAGGATGAAAAGAGAGAGGGGCGAGGGAGAGAGAGGAACATGGGAGAAGACAAGGGGGTAGTGGGGGAGAGAGAGAGAGAGAGTGGAGAAGGAGGAGAGAAGGGGGCAGGGAGGGAGAGGGAGGAACATGGGAGGAGAGAAGGGGACAGTGGGAGAGAGGGAGAGAGGGGAGGAGGAGGAGAGAAGGGGCAGGGAGGGAGAGGAGAGGGAGAAAGGAGGGAGGAGGAAGAGAGAAGAAAGGTTTTTTTTTTGGGGGGGAGTTTTTTTTTGAAAATTTGGACTTTTAGTGCTTGTAAGTTTTAAAAAATGTCAAAAAATACTTTTTTGATATGGATATATGTTGGGGGGGAGTTTTAAGTCAAAAATAAGTAAAAATAACCTTTTTTTTTTAAAAGTCAAATTTTGGCTCTTAGTGATCCACGTTTTTGATGATGTGGCCACACCTCTTTACTCCCTTCACTTTCAAAAAGCTAGAGAGAGAAGGTGACCTCCTAGGTCCACATCCTAGATGTGTCTAAAAAAAAGGCTAGAAAAGCCTACTCAAAACTAGCTTCTTGAATGCCCTTGTCCCCTTAACCCTACACACCATTAGCCTTAATCCCTAAAAATTAGGATTCCTTACAAGGCCCATGCAAGGTTCATATTTCTCCTAATGCTCTGCCAAAAGGCTGCCAAGAACTCGACTATGAGGCCCTCCTCCTGCCAATGATGTGTTGCAGCTGGGAGGGCCTCTCTCTGTGCTGCCAGTATATGACGTCCAAGCCGAACAGTGTACTGAAAGAAGGGGACTCCTGGGTGGTCTGCAGAAGAGAAGGGGTCCCTCCATAGCCACTCACCAGGATCCCACTGTACTCGTGCCAGTGGACAACACTCCCAAGCCCAAAGCCTCCAGTGACCAGTCTCAAGAGCTGCTTGGTCAGGGTCTATGACGCAAGTCCTCCCACAGATGCCCACAACTCGGATCCTCTGAAAACAACACTCTGCTACCTGCGGGTCCTCTACTGCAACTCGCTGTAATCGTCCCCCACCCTGAAGCTCAAAGAACAGGGCTGGGACTGTCTCTGAGCAGGCCTTGACTGAAATGAGAACCTCCAGTCGTGTGAAGGCTCCCATCCACCGGGGTGCTACTGGATTGAGAGGCGTGATCCACTCAGATGGAACTGACTCTGAGATGTCCTGACACATGCTCTGCACCCCTCTCATGCCCTGCGGCTGGTAACCCTGTACCTCCTCTCTCAAACCTGTGAACTCTAGCCAGTCACCTAGAGAGCGCGCTGGACCTGCTGCCATGGGACCCAGAAAACATGCGGTCGACTACCAACCAAGTGGCCTCTCTGAGTGCTAACCATGGGGTTCCAGACGAGGGGCTGTCGTAGGCGCTCCTCCGTGCACATCGGTTGTCGCTACTCCAGGCCACGCCGTAAGAGCTCCCAAGAACAAAGCAAACTAACAGCGAAGCGGTCCTCCAGTCTCCTGCTCAAACCAACTCGGCGCATCTCTATAAAGATCTATCTGGTCAAAGGTTGCCAAGGGCCTCTTGACTGAGGCACCCTGGCACGAAGTCTTTGCAACAAGAACTCCTTCCAGGGCTCCTCACCTGGAAGAAGTCCTCTGACTATGGACTTCCCTAGAAGGGCTATGCTCTGCTGTGTTGGATCAATGATCCCAAGCCCTCCCTGAGAATAAGGAAGCGTGATGACCGACCAAGCCACCTTGGCTCGGGCCATCTGAGTGTCACGTCCTGACCAAAGGAAGTTCTGATCAGCCTCTCTACCTGGATGATACAAGAACTCGAGAAGATCCAGCAGGAAGTGATGTACCACATAGTCGCCAACAACACCTGGTTGGCAACTACTACTCTACCAGCCCAGCGACAGACGTGCTAAGCTCCAATGTAACAGCTTTCTCCTGATGGACAGGAGAAGAGGAGCAATCTATTGCTCGGGAGACAAGTCCAAACCAACTTGACAACCCAAGTATCGAATTGCAGTCCCTGGGGAAATCCACCTGAAACCCTCTCCTGGCATCCAATCTGGCATAGGAGCACTACCAACCGAGAAAGCCACTGTCTTTCTCCAGTTGATCAGTGCGCCCGATGCACTACAGAAGGTCTCCAGAGCCTGCTCACATCTGTGAAGATTGGCCTCCTGGCCATTTAAGTACAAGGCTGAGTCATCGGCAAACTCAGCGTCCAGTAGCTCCTCTCCCCGAATAGGGAATGCTAAGCCCCTCATACCAACCTGCTTTGACACCAAAAATCTACTCATCGCCTTCACATAGAATAGAAAGAGAAAGGGCCGGAGGACAGCCCTGTCTGACCAAGCGTGTGAGCATGAAGCACTCACCTCTCCCCCCTGCCAAAAGCGCCTGACTGTGAGCCTGTCTGTACAAAGCTGACACCCCTCTGATCCAAGCATCTGAGAAGCCCATCCTGCGAAGAGTGCCCTCTAGAAAGTCCCAGTCAACTCGGTCGTAGGCCTTCTCAAAATCGAGAAGAAGAATCACAAGGTCCTCACCACGGAGCCGTGCCAAAGCAGAAGCCTCCCAAAAAGTAAAGATGTTGTCAAGGATACTGCGTTCCTTGAAAAAACCTGTCTGAGTCCCATGTATAAGGCTCTCTAAAAGTGGTTGAATCCTCAAACTCAGAGCCTTGGCAAGAATTTTGTAGGTTGAGTTGAGGATGGTGATGGGACGCCACTATCGAATCTCATCTAAGTAGCCACCCTCCTTGGGAATGAGGTAGATCAGGCCCTCACTCATGTTGTCCGGCATCACTCCTGTGTGCAAAATGTACTGAAAATCACTACAAAGATCTGGGCCAAACAGGTCCCAGTACTCCAAGAAGAAGCTAGGAGTCAACCCATCCTCTCCTGGACAGCTACCACGAGGGAGGGCCCTCAGAGCTGTGTGCATCTCCTCAAGCTGAAGTGGCATTTCTAGCCTCTGGCGCATCTCCTCTGTCACAAGACAAGGCATCTGTGCCCAAACCTACTCCCTGCATGCATCCTGCCGCTCTATCTGAGGCTTAGCCCCGATAGTAACTCACGGTAAAAGTCAGTAGCGACTGCACGCATATCCTCGGGCTCACAAGCAACTGACCCATCGGGCCTCCTCAACTGACTGACCTTGGCATGCGAGTGTCGAGGCCCCACTGTCTCAAACAAAAGCACCAGTCACTCTGTCACCCACCTGAGTCCACTGAGATGCCTGTTGGTGGAAGGCAAACTCATGACGCCTCTCCTCTGTGCTAGCAAGCTCCTGTCAAGCCTGCAGTAACTGCTCCTCCAACCATGGACTGTCTGGGTGCTGCTCCTGCAGCCTCTGTAGTGAAGCAATGCCCCGTCTGAGACACTGCTTCGCCTCTCTCGCTGCAGCCCGGCGAGCTAGAGACTCCTGAAGAAAAAAGTGGCTAAAGCTGAGCTAGGCCTGAGGCCACTATGTCTGTCCATGCCCTCTATCCAGAGAGCCTCTACCCTCTCTTTGAGTGCTGAGTCCAACAAGACCCCCACTGGGATGCGGAGCATCTGCATGTCTGCCACTGTGAGGATCACTAGTGCATGGCCCGAGAAGGAAGTCCCTGCCAGGATGCCCACAGAACCCCCCATGTCACTGAAGTGGTCACTAGTGTAGAAGCAATCTATGCACGATAGATTCACTCCTCCCACTCTGCGGTCAGATCTAGAGAAGGTAAGACTCTCTGGGGGCCTCACAAAACCAGAGTGCTGCCATGTATCCAAGACACTCAAAGTCATACAAAACCTCTCCCAAGCTGCCAACTCGACTCCATGCACAGTAGCATGGCTACCACCAATCCTGTTAGAAGGGTCCTCCAACATGTTGAAATCCCCTCCTATACACCAATGATCGGCCTGTGGCAAAGACTCAACAATCTGTGACCAAAACTCTGCACGAGCACTCGCCACATTGGGCGCATAGATGTTCAAGAAGCCCACCAGGTCACCCTGAACCTTCATAGTAATCCACTGAGCCCTGCCTGGCACAATAATCCCTCTGCCCACAATGGCTTGCTGCAGTGAGTCCGCAATAGTCATACATACCCCTCCCTGGATGCCTCCAGGTCCAAAAGCAGCTGACCAAAAAGTATCATAACATCCACACAAAATATGACCACAACGCCGAATGCGGCTCTCACACAGATGGTGGTCCTAAAGCATGAGGAGATTAATCTCTCCTCCCACAAGGCAATGTTGAAGCTCCTGACGCAATCGGCCCCGCTGTCGCTAAAATTGGGGCCCACCTAGTCCCTGCACGTTCCATGAGACGATCCTCATGGGGAGCGAGAGAGAACAGATGTTGTTGTAGCAGCAAGACGGGCTATCTTCGAGGCACGCTTGGATGGGGAGTAATCCGCATCTGAGCATCCTCTAGATAGGCGTGACTGCAGTGAGTGCCTAGACCAAGCCCAAGCCCAAGCAGAGCGAGCCGTACGCACCACAACCTCCTATGTCCAGGAGTCCTCATGAATGTATACATAGCAAGGCAAACACTGCTGAGTCTGGGGGTGTCACCGCAAGCTTGGCCAATGGCCACAAAGTCTGGAGCATATCTGTGACTCCAAGTTCTCCCATGTGGTGAGAGAACTCTAAGACCTGTGTATGTAGCCATCCCACCACTGAGTCAAGGGACCACTCTCTATCGGCCCTACCACAGAGGGGGAAGGAGAAACCAAGTGCTGAGTCCAGGGCCTGTGTTCCCCGTAGCGGCGAGGAACAAAACATGGACCCTGAAACAGGCTGCCTCAGGGTCTGCTACGGAATCGTCGAGAAAACGAGTGAACCCGTAGTCGAAGAAGTCCCAGTGGCGTCTGATGTCAATGCTCGTCAGACCACAAGGGATGGCTGCAAGGGAGGATGTTTGAATCTGCAGAGGGGGCCTCAAGAAGGGCTGACCCTCTCGCGCTAGGCGACTCATGGCAAAGGCGCTGCCAAGAGATCTCCTAGCCGTCGGAGAGGGACCAGTCTCCTGAGCCAATTGAGGAACTGGAGCAGGAGGGGGGGGAGAGGGAGCTGGGGAGAGTGGAGGAGAAGAGGGGCGGGATGGGGCGACAGAGGTAGAGGGGCGAGGTGGACAGGCAACGGGAGCAGAAGGCGGGGAGGATGAGGCAAAGGGGGGGAACTATGGGGGGGGAGCGGCTGTCGAGGGAGAAGCGGAGGTGGAGGTGGCATAGGGATCTCCTCCTGCTCAAGAGGACCAAAACGATTCCCCGTGGGAACCCACTGCTGCTCAGTAGGCACCTGAGGGCCACTCTGAGTGCCAGGCTGATGCTGTGGCCTCTGACGTCCGCGGCCACGGGCCTGCTGCCACCCCTCCTCCGTTGGAGCCCCAGGCTCGGAGGGTGGCTCTGCATCTGTACGCTGTGCCGCTGGCTGTGGCTGCAGGCCCTGGCAGGCTGGGGTTGAGGCTGTGGTGCAGGTCGTGGCCTCCTCTGTGGACATGCCTTCGCTAGATGGCCCATCTGTCGGCAAATGAAGCACTGGTTCACGAGGCCCGAGTACTCCACACTCTGTCGAAACCAACCCCCACTAACCCGAGGTAAAAGGATAACCTTCGGGAGAGTGTGGGTATCTCTGACCAAAACTCGAACTGAGGGAATGCCAGCCACCTTGGCAGCTATTGATGCTGTCGTGCGAGGTGTCTCCAGGACAGTCCCAATGGCGGAACCGATCCTGGAAATAAGTGGTAGGTACTCTCTCCGTAAACCCGGAAAGCAGACTGAGATGGGGATGTCTGCCTCCTCTACTAGAACATCCGAAGCTGGGGTCAAAACCATGTCGCCACTGTCAAAAGTGGGCACGTGAGGCTCGGATGGCGAGTGGACTCATAGCTATGACCTTGGACGCCATCTCAGAGGACTCAAACTTGATCTAATAGTACCCCCGTCCGAGAATCTGGACATCCAAAATCTTTCCCACCTCTGCGAGAAGGTGGGCCTGGAGAAGGTCTCGCAGCTCTCCTCTGCTAGGTCGGGTGCCGAGAATCTTGCAAATGACCGAGGTCGCCTGCAATCACTCTACCTCGGCGGCAAGGCTCGCTTGCTCTGTAGGTGAGAGAGCAAGTCGAATGGTGGGCTCAGCGGGGTCGGGCGAGGGGGATTCTGGCGAGTCCCTCTGTGGCGAAGCTGGAGCCTCCATCTGTGTCTACTTCTGAGGCGTAAGAAGAGGATGATGACGGAAGGATGCTGCAAAAGGGCGCATCAACACTGCTCCAAGGATTTGAAACAAATGCCGAAGGTGCCGAATTTGCAAGGAGTAGCCGAGGCAGAAGGCCCAAATTGACGGGTGAACGGGCCGAGTCGAGGGGGGGAGGGGGAGGGGGGGTGAGATAAAACGGGCTGAGGCAAGCGGGCCAGCGGTGAGAGAGCTCGGGCTGAGGAGGGCGTGTGGCGGCAGCAAGGGCTGATGGCGGGCGGACGGGCTGGGAAAGGGCAGCGCGAGGGGGGGGGCAGCGGGGGCTGAGTGCAGGCGGCAAGGGATAGGTGAGAGGGGGCTAGGCAAGCGGGGGGCAGCGGGTAGCGCAGGGGAGGCAGCGGGCAGCACGTGGGGGGGGGGGGGGGGGGGGGGGCTGGCGTAGCGAGGGTGGGTGCACAACAGCAGCAAGCACGCGCGTCTCTGCTCAATGAGGTCAAAAGAGACTCTCCCATATTACATACCATCCGTGAAGTAATATAAAAGGCAGAGAGTGAGAGGGGAGAGAGAGGTTGGAGATGCCGATGACAATTACAACAGCAATGGTGCACCAGGGAACCTGATTGGGCATCGCCATTGCCTGGTCATCAACCAATTGTCGCACCATTGGTAGGTAAAGCGAGATTCCTTGAAGCTTTGGTTTTTGCCATTAAGAAGCTGCTAAATTTTCAACCTCACAAATGTCCAGCTCGCTCTAAAAAAATCTGCCTTTTTTATGTCGGCTTTCCTGTTGTCAGCTTGCTTCGTACACCTTTTGGAAATTTGTGGCCTTGGATTGCTGGGTTTCATGAGCTTGGCTAGGTTGTGAAGGAGATTAAGGGTGTGTGCGGGATGTGCATGCATCCTTAATCAATATAGGTGCCCAATTGAAACCATTCACGTTTGAAAACGTTTCAAGCTAGGTCGGCCATTGTGGATCTGCAGTGCACCGAGAGAGAGAGAGAGAGAGAGAGAGAGAGAGAGAGAGAGAGACAAAGAGAGAGAGAGAGAGAGAGAGAATTCTGTTGTGCTACTTGCCGACAAAAATTGCTTGCCTTGTCTCTACAATCCCAACGAGCCCAAGCTCGTACTGTTTGGTTGTGGTTGATTTTTGACCTTCCCCACTCAAGCGGTCGTTTCCACGACCGTCAACCTCCTTGGCTTTATGTATTCAAGGGGCTATGCCGACGGTCTTCCCCCCTTCCTTGCAAGAGAGCTTTTCCGTGGCCCAAGCTTGCCCACATCGAGAGAGAGAGAGAGAGAGAGAGAGAGAGAGAGAGAGAGAGAGAGAGAGAGAGAGAGAGAGAGAGAGAGAGAGAGAGAGAGAGGGAGGGAGGGAGAACGTGCATGCAGCATGCAAGAGTCATGCAAGGCTTTCCCCCTCCTCCATAGCCCCCCCCCCCCTCCCCTGAGCTCTAATACCATTGGGAGACTGAGGGGACTGAAGCGTGCCACATTCCACCCAACCGTGCCCTATATAGGCCTTGCCTAGCTAATTATAGGGACCCCTTGTATCGCATGTCCGTCCTGGCCCTTGGCCTGCCCGGTCTTACCCTAGGCCTGACAGAGTGGGTCTCTAGTTCTCATGTTACACATGATTCGGTTAACTTGGGCAACTCTTATCAGCTTGACATAGTCGCATAGGAGATGTGAAGTTATCCATACAGAATGGTACTAAGTTTATGTTGAAAGGTGTACGACATGTGCCAAAGCTCACTTAAAGCTTGGTGTCAGCGAGTCAGCTAGAGGATCTTGGATACACCAAAATGTTTGGTGATGGTTCTTGGATAATTAAAATATGTAACTTGGTCATGCTCAAAGGCCAAAAGTCTGGCTCATTATATTCCGTGTATGTCCCTTCTATAAAAGAGAACTCTATCTATGTAGTTGAGCTACCTTCTACTAAGTTGTGGCATAGCCGGCTTGGTCATATGAGTTAGAAGGGAATGAAGCAATTGCAATGTTTTGGCTATATCCCTGTGTTAGACTATTATGGTTTTAGTTTGTGTGAGAAATGCATATATAGGAAACAAACTAGGCTTACCACTTTGCCATTAGATCGAAAGTTAGGAAATCCTTTAGATTTGGTTCATAGTGATCTATGAGAGTCTATGCCGCATAAGTCTCTAGGGAGGCATTATATTTCTTGACTTTCATAGATGACTCTACTCGAACGGTATGGATCTACCTCTTGAAAAGGAAAGACGAAGATGTCTTCTAGCAGTTCCTAGCTATGGTCAAGAACCAGTCATGCAATAATTTGAAGGCTTTGCACACTGACAATGGAGGAGAGTATGTCTCCATTGAAATAAAGAATTTCTATAGCAAAGGAGTAATTCGGATGTAATTTACTACGCCATACACACCTGCTCAAAATGGAGTTGCTAAGCACATGAATAGGACTATTTTGGAGAGAGTCACTTCCATGCTATCTATGGCAAATTTACCTCAAGAGTTTTGGGGAGAGGATGTTATGACAACGGTACATATAATCAATAGGCTGCCTAGTACACAATTGAGCTACAAGATTTTGAATAAGATATGGATAGGCAAGAAGCTTAGTTATGACAGATACGCGTGTTTGGGTGTGAGGCATTCTCACATGTGCCTAAAGAGCTTAGAAAGAAGTTGGACCCCAAGTCACACAAATGCATTTTCATTGGCTATGGTGTAGATGGAGAGATGGGTTATTGTCTCTGGAACCCAAAAAATCTTGAAGAGAGTTATTTGCAGCTCACAAGAGATCTTTAATGAATCAAAGATGCACAAATAGCCCATGAAAGAGGTTGAATATTGCAAAGTAAGATTTGAGGACGTAGTGTCAAGTCCAGTTACGCAAACAACTCAGTCTACTAGCAATGTACCTACCCCTTGAAATGCTTCAAAGAGAGCTAGTGATGCTCCTGAGAGAGCAAAGTCTAGTAGTCAGGCAGTGAGAAGATCTACATGAGTCTCTTGTGCCCTTGAGCATTTTCAGCCACCATTAGATTATTTGTTGGTCAATGGCTACGGAAAGCCTATCTGCTACCAAGAGGCTATTGAGATGGAAGATAGCGTGAAGTGGGAGCAGGAAATGTGTATAACTTGATTATGGCTAATGAGACTTGGGAAGTGGCCGATTTTCCAAAGGGCAAACAAAGCCTTGTCTTGCAAATGGATGTATAAGAAAAAGTATACGGCAGAAGATCCCAAACCTAAGTATAAAGCTAGGTTGGTTGCCTAAGGGTCTCAATCAAAAGAAAGGTGTGGGTTTTGATGAGATTTTCTCTCCAATAGTCAAGATGATTACATTGCATCCTGTGCTTGGACTAGTAGTCACTAAGGACATGGAAATTATTCACATGGACGTGAAGACGGATTACCTTCACGGGGATCTTGATGAGGATGTCTACATGACGTAGCCACAAGGTTTTGAAATCAAACCTGAAAATCCTACAAGGGTAGAAATGGTGTGTAGATTGCAAAGGCATTGCATGGACTAAAGCAGGGCTCAAAGCAGTGGTACATAGAGTTTGACAAGTACATGCAGCCCCAAAGTTATGTAAGGAATCAAGAAGGTCATTGCTTATATACCAAGAGGTTGAACGATGGTTCCCTCATCATCCTATTGATGGTATGCTCATCATCTTGAAAAAGTCACTTAGCATGCAGTTTGCTATGAAGGATTTTGGAAATGCAAGTCACTTTCTTGGTATGTGTATCAAGAGGGATATAAAACATGCAATACTAGAGTTTTCTCAAGAAACATGTATCCACAAGGTCTTGCAACGTTTTAATATGCAGGGGGGAAGGCTACATTAAGTACCCCAATGCAGACATATGAAAAACTTAGCAAGAATGATGCTCCCAAGTCCGATGCTAAGAAAGAAAAAATGGCCAAGGTGCCATATTCTTCAACAATTGGTTGTTTTATGTATGTTATGGTAGCCACAAGATTGGACGTTGCTTTTGTAGTGGGAGTCGTTAGAAAATTTATGGCAAAACTTGGTAGGAAGCAATGGGAAGCGGTGAAGCACACCTTGAGATATCTAACTGATGTGCCCGCACAACTTGCCCTTTGATGCTGCCCAATTTGTGTTGCTTGTTACTTTTTCAATCGTTGAGGCCTCAAGGGGAGGGGGCCACTATGGGGAACTTCATCGGCAAGACCCATTACAAACAACATTCTAAACATAGCAAGTGGGGGGGGGGGTTTCTCAACGCCGTCAAGAGGCGCAACAGAGGGGTGCCTTTTACAACACTAGCTGAATAAGGGTGCTCACCGTCATCAGCATGCGTTGTCGGATGCAACATTTTTAAATGATGGCGGTAAGGGGGGTATGAGGTGCTACCAAGGGAATGCGTTGATGTCGTCTTAAAACGCAGTAATTGGGAGAGGGTGAGGGGTTGGTCGACGGCATTGCTATTTGCAGTGTTTGAAAACGCTCGCAGTGCTAGCTTCAACGGGCACACTGGGGGGGGGGGGGGGGGAGAGAGAGAGAGAGAGAGAGAGAGAGAGAGAGAGAGAGAGAGAGAGAACGTAGCAGTGCCACAAAGGCAACTGTAGATGGCTGAGACAATCTCACTAGGTGGGAACCGGCTCCTGTGAGACGCACAGTGGATCAGTCAATAATTACCACGGCAGTTACCACAGTAATTCCCAAAGCATATAAATAGGACCCATTACATTGTAATCGGGTTGGCATAAGTCGTGGGCATGAATTGAGTCATTTGTCGACTGTACCTCTGTTAAGCTTTTGATTCATAATCCTTAGCCCTAAGTTGTTCTTGAGCTACATCATCTTCATTGTAATCTTTCATCTGTAATCCCAAATACAACAGTACAGTATATTCCAGTCATACATACTTTGTACTCATTCTCTTTGAGTCTGAATCTGAATCTGAATATCATTCTCAGTACTTCAGTCTGATTCTCATTTCAGTAGATGTATTCCAGTTCAGTTTCTACTTCCTTGTCCAGTCTACTGTTTGAACTAACACATCACCAGTAGCTGTAAACTTCTAACATTGGAATCAGCTATCTAAAGAGATCAGCTCCAATTCCATTTTGGCGATCACGATGGCTAGAGCTGTTGCTCGTTGACTAGAAAACTCATCTCCCAGTTGGAAGCTTCTTAACTGCAGTAATGGCACCCAAAACAAGTCGTGGCCGAAACCATCCTACCGTGTTGACCCTATTCCTGAGGAGTTAGAAAGAGACTCTGACCCCAAGCATGAGCTATTGACTGACACTGAGGCTCAAGAGGAGCACAATCAAGCTGATGAGGCGCAGGACTCACAGCATTCCAGTCAGTCCCGACGCAAACGGGTAGAAAGGGAAGCACGCAAGGCTAAAAGTTCTCGGTCCAGGCAGGGGGGCGAGGGCCCCAAAGGCAGTAAAGGCAGTCGCCATACTTCCAGTAGACAGTCCAGGGAGGACACAGAGACGGAGACAGAAGCAAATATTAATTGGGATGCAGATACCGACAACTATAAGAAAACTCCAAAGATGAGAAGCGGAAGGACCAAGGGTGATCGGCATGATTACACATCCTCGTTGAAAATCTCTTTTCCAGTATTCAAAGGAGGCAAGAAGGATGATCCAAATGTTCAGATCCATGCTTTTGAGCAGTATGTAGAGCTGAAGAATATTGATGAGGATGATTGGGGTGAATACTTTCCGCAAACGCTGAAGGAGGCAGCGAGAAAGTGGTACTACCATTACCCGGCTTGCCAACTTAGATCCTATAATAAACTACTTAAAGCCTTCAGATTGGAATATTCCGACAACAGAGGTGATGAAGATATTCTTTGTAAATTGGATAAGATTAAGCAGAGGAAATTATCAGTCCGAAGCTATGTTGAGAAAATCAAGGAGCTGACAAGGCATCTGCAGGAACCACCATCAGAAAAGCGACTGCGAGCATGGTTCTTGAATGGCTTTCGCAGCAAGAAGCTTAGGGAGCAGGAGGCGCCAGCACCGATGAAGAAATTAAATGATTTGGTGCAGCGAACCCTGAAGCTGGAACAACAAGCTAAGAAGGAAAAAGTTCATAAGAAGAGGAGGTCCAGTAGTAGCAGTTCTTCTACTGATAACTCTAATTCAAGCGAAGTTTCCAACAGTTTTGAGAGTAGCTACAATGAGAAGACCAAGGATAAGCCTAAAAAGGGGTCTTGGGCTAAGAAGATTGAAGAGGTAGCTCGGCAAATTGTTGAGATTAGCGAGACGAGAAAATCAGTGAGAAGAATGGGGACTTGGTGTTCAAAATGTAAATCTAAGGACCATGTTTCCAACGAGTGCCCACAGTGTACTTATAGTAAAGCCTATGTCCATTAATGGAATAATTGTGGCATTAGGATTCATCGTTTCAAAAAGGGCAAAGACTTGTCAGTAGTGGCATATACCAATGCCGAACCAGTAAGAGTGGAAACTGTCAATGCTTCTCAAGAGGAGAAACGAGGTACCAATGGTACTGGTCCAGAGCGCGGCATATACCAAGCGGGTACTGGCCAGGGTCGGGGGCGTGGTAACTTCCAAAGCTAAAGTCTGAATTGCTATACTTGTGGAAGTATGGGCATTTTGCGGCTCAATGTCCAGACACACTTGGGACTGCGGATACTGAGGTGAAGGTACCAGAGTCAGTTCCAGTACGAGCAATTACACGAAGCAAAGGAGTAGTGATTGAGGAAATCCCAGAGATTCCAGAAAAAGCAGTCACTACTGAAAGCAACAAATGGGCTCAACAGAGAGAGGTATGGAAGGCCAAGGGTAAAGAAAAGGTGGTTGATGAATGGCAGGAGCAGAGAGAACTAGCGGCAAAAATCACAGAGGATTTAGCCAAGAAGCTGCCCGAGAAGCCAGAAAGTTCGAAAGCACGAGTCATTCAAAAGATACCAGCCCAATCTACTGAGACAGATCAGTCAAAGCCCGGCATACCTGAGACCATGCTGGTTGCAGTACAAGGGATGATTGAAGAGTTGGGGGTTGATAGAGGAGCTGAAAGCACTACAATGAAGGAATGGCATTGTGAAAATATTACCAGTTCTTCGAGCTGCGACAACCACTCTGACCAGGAGAAAGAGGAAATTCATGTCAAAATCTATGATAGAATCCAGAAACTCACTATGGAGTTGGACGACATTAGAAGAACTTTGCCTGAAGCAGCGAAATTCATCAGGCAACGAAGGAAGGCTGAGGCGGAGGCCAAGACAGTTGACTTGATGGCTGTGCGAGATGATGAAGTGCCACTAATTCAGATTGATTACAAAGTTCGGAAACAATGGGAACCACTTTCGAGTGTCATCTTGGATGGAGGAGCAGGAGTAAACATCATGGGAGTACATCTTCAGCAGACGATGGGCATTACAAATTTGAAGCCAGCACCTTTCAAAGTGCGGATGGCAGATCATTGAGTCGTGCAAGCTACTTGTATGATTGAAAATATGCCGATACGAGTGGGCAAGGGGAAGTTCAAGACCAATTCTCTAGTTCTCGATGTGCAAGGGGCATATGGAATGCTACTAGGGCCCCCATGGTTGCGAACGACACAAGCTGTTCACGACTATGCTAATCAAACTCTGACTCTACAAGGGGCCAGTGGCAGAATCCAGATTCAGACAAACAATACTAAAAGCTGGAGAAAGGAGTTGAGACCTAAAGAACTATGCTAGAAGTATCAGATCAAGAAGATTGAAAGGATGTTGGCAGGTCTATATATTTTTCGATTAGCAAAAATTGATCTCAATGCAATTCTACTGAACAAGGAGCAAGCTCACAAACAGAAGAAGCAATTTCCAGACTAGTTTAATGAACTCAATTCAGGAGAACAATCAGTTCAGTTAACTGGACGACCGAAAGGTTCAATTGAATCCAGTATGCCAGATGAGCCAGCACACTCTGGGGAGGACACGACAAATCAGAACAGTGATTTGGAATTCAAAGGGCCGTCTTGGGATTACGCTGAAGAGTCAACACAAGAGAAAAGGCGGTGGGCCTAACTGGTTACTCCCAGATGACCAAGAGATCGAGGAATGGAATCTAGGCTCTAAAGACAACCCTAGAATGATCAAAGTTAACAAACATCTCAACCCAACAATGAAGGAGAAAGCACGCAAAATGTTCCAGCATTACAAAGATGTTTTTGCCTGGGAACACACTGATATGAAACGGGTGGATCCAAAGGTCTGCCAGCATAGGATACCACTGAAGCCAGATGCTAAGCAGTAAAACTGCAGCAGTACCGAATGAATCCCAATTATGCTAAGAAGGTAAAGGAAGAGATTGACAACCTTCTCAAAGCTAGGTTCATCACTAAAATAGCCAGTAGCAATTGGTTGTTTCCGATTGTAGTTGTTCCCAAAAAGAATGGGAAGTTGAGAGTATGTGTGGATTATAGGAAACTTAATGCTCGAACCATCAAGGATCCATTTCCATTGCCTTTCACAGATATGTTGCTTGATGAGATTGCAAGGTATGAGATGTACAATTTTATTGATGGATATAGTGGCTACAACTAATTACAAATTGCTCCTGAGGACCGGGGGAAGACCACTTTCATTACAGAGTGGGGAGCATTTATGTACTTGGTAATGCCATTTAACCTATGCAATGCACCAGCCACTTTTCAGCGGTGTATGATGGAGATATTCAATGAGTTTCTTCATCGGTTCCTCGCCATATTCATGGACGATTTCACTATATATTCAGCTAAGGAACAACATTTACTATTCCTGGAAATGGTTTTTAAGCACTGTCAGGAGAAGAGGATTTGTCTAAGTCCATTTAAATATGTTTTCCTAGTCTGGAAAGGACAGCTACTGGGACATGTAGTATCCCTCAATGGAATAGAAATGGCCAATGATAAGATCCAGTGTGTTCAGCAGGCCAAGGCGCCCAGGAATGCATCTGAGTTAAGTTCTTTCTTGGGATATATTAACTTTTACAGAAGGTTTGTGCATAAATTTGCCTCCCAGGCTTTACCATTGTATGAGCTCACAAAGAAAACCAGCAAGTTCAATTGGACTGTTGAGTGTGTGGAAAGTTTCTAGAACTTAAAAAGTGCCATTATCAGTAAACCAGTCCTTCGGTAACCAAATTGGGAAGCTATCTTCCATGTACATGTGGATGCTTCGAGGCTGGCGATGGGGGCCATACTAGACCAGCCAGATGGAAGGACTGACTATCATGTCTATTTCGCCAGTCGCAGATTCAGTCAGGCTGAACAAGGTTATACAACCACTGAACGAGAAGCTCTAGGGATTGTTTTCAATGCTACAAAATTTAGGCATTATTTGCTAGGCAAATTGTTTCATTTCTATGTGGATCATCAGGCTCTCCTATTCTTGATTAATAAAGTCATTATCCAAGGCAGGCTAATACGGTGGATGATGTTCCTTATGGAATTTGAATTTTGGATTTTCCATAAACCTGGCAAGAACCACTGTGGCGCTGATTTTCTCTCTAGAAGTACGAAGGGCTATTCTGAAGTGTCTTTAACAGACGAACCAGTGGATGTTGAATTATTTCAGCTGGAAGCGGCAGAATCAGTTGATCGTAAATTATATGAAGTATATCAGTTTCTTTCTCAGGGTGGTTTCCCAGATGACTGAAAGCAACACCAGAAGAAGGCTCTAGTCATCAAAAGCTTAAAGTTCACCATCATCGGGGGCTCACTCTACCGATTAGGTGTTGATGGTATTCTTCGTCGATGTGTGCCTATGGAAGGGAGAATGCAAGTCATCTCAGAGGCGCATAATGGAGAATATGGTGGACAATTTTCTACCGATGTTACTTACAAGAAGATTCTGCAGGCTGGGTTACGGTGGAAAACATTGATATCTGTTGTCAGAAGCTTTTGTAAAACTTGTGAGATATGCCAAAGAATGGGTAGACCCACAGCTGCAGACATGACTCCCTTAACACCAGTACAACCACTGGGTGTTTTCATGAAATGGGGTTTGGATTTTATGGGACCTTTCAAGAAGGTTACTCCCAAGAAGAATAGGTATATAGTGATGGCCACCTGCTATGTAACTAAGTGGGTAGAAGTTAAGGCTCTTCCTGACAACACAACCAAATCCACTGCAAGATTTTTATTTGAGAATATTGTCTATCGCTATGGATGTCCTGTGGATGTCTATCGCTATGGATGTCCTATGGATGTCTATCGCTATGGATGTCCTGTGGAGATTGTGTCGGTCCAAGGGACACACTTCATCAATGACACTATGGCTTCTGAATATGCTTTTAGTCAAGCATCGGAAATCCACACCTTATTATCCTAGATGCAAAGTAGTAACAAGACCATTAAGACTATTCTCACTAAGATTGTGCAGAAAAAGCCAAACCAGTGGGATTTGAAGCTTCAGACTGCTTTATGGGCATACAGGATAGCTTATAAGGTCACTACAGGATTAACACCATTCATAATGGTATATGGCACTGAAGCTGTTGTCCCTATGGAGTTTGTTATTCCGAGTATCAAAATGGTTGTTAGATATGGGTTAGATTTTAATCACAATCTTAAGAAGCGACTGGAGGAGCTTACGCAGTTAGATGGACTCAGACAACAGGCTATGCTGGAACATGAGATTGTTCAGCAAAGAAGGAAACACTGGCATGACCAAAGGATTAAGGTCCGAGAATTTCAAGAAGGGGATCTGGTACTCCTATATCAGTCGAGATTGGGTCCTAAGAAGCCGAACCTAAAGATAGCCTGGGTAGGACCATTTGAAGTGGATTGGGTTTTCTCCAATGGCACGGTAAGACTGAAAGACCTATCTGGATTACTGCTGTCAGGGGTGTATAATGGAGCTAAAATCAAGCTCTACTATTTAGAAGTTAGAGAGCCTTGCCAGGAACAGGGTGTCGAGGATCTGGGTGCTGAAGACCAAGAAATTCCAGAATCAGCTATCTTGGGGCTTTTTCATGTGCAGCCAGTTGGGATCGGAGAGCACACACACACAGAGCCAACACGAAGAAGGAGATAGACACAGTGTGTGGCGGGGCGGTACTCACACTACAATGTGTAGTTATGAGTATGGTTATTATGAATGAGTAAAAGAATGGTTGTACATGGGCGGCTGAACAACGGGCAGCCGGCCACACAGGCCTTTAACCCAACAATCTCCCACTTAAAGGCAGTGTGCCTTTAAAGTGGCCAAAGTACAGCAAAATAAGTCAAGCCATACCCATCAGCGATCTGCAGTGTGCAAACCGCTGTGAGGCTAATGACTTCGTGAGTAGGTCAGCAGGGTTACCGTCAGTGTGTACCTTGACAAGCTCCAAGCACTTGTCCTCTAGCACCTCTCGTATGAAGTGATACCTCACCTCAATGTGCTTTGTCTTCGCATGGAAGATAGGATTCCGTGCCAACGCTATGGCACTCTTGCTATCACAATGTAGCATCGGAGCATCACCAGCCATACCAAGATCTCCCACTAGTCGTGAGAGCCATATGGCCTCCTTGGCAGCCTCAGTCGCAGCCATATATTCAGCCTCTGTAGTGCTCAAAGCAACGCATGGCTGTAAATGTGATGCCCACGAAACCGGTTCACTTGCAACTGTGAACACATAGCCACTAGTAGACTTCCTCGAGTCCACTGACCCTGCATAGTCTGAATCTGTATATCCGCAAACAGACATATCCTTCTCACCATAACATAGGGACAACTCTGAAGTCCCTCTCAAGTATATGAGAATACCTCTCACTGCATCCCAATGACGCTTGCCCGGGTTAGACATGTACTTGCTAGCCACACCAACTGCATGAGCAAGATCTCGATGCATAGCCACCATGGCATACATCAAGGAACCAACAGCTGACGCATAGGGAATCTGAGATATCTCTGCAGTCTCCAAATCTGTCTGAGGGCAGTCATCATGGCTGAGTTTTACATATGGAGGCAACGGGGTACTAATGGCCTTCCCCCCTTCCATATAAAAACGCTCAAGCACCCTGTCAATGTACTCTTTCTGACTAAGAAAGGGCACCCTGCGAGAACGATCACGAGTGATCCGCATACCCAAAATATGACTGGCATCCCCAAGATCCTTCATGGCAAAGGTCTCATGTAGCCTAT
The DNA here is from genome assembly GCF_014529385.1 of Adiantum capillus-veneris. Classification (NCBI taxonomy): domain Eukaryota; kingdom Viridiplantae; phylum Streptophyta; class Polypodiopsida; order Polypodiales; family Pteridaceae; genus Adiantum; species Adiantum capillus-veneris. Next base: position 91,401,275 of record NC_140943.1, on the reverse strand, counting down.
GTTTCAAGGCATCCACATCAGAAATACACTTCCCTGCGATCATCATGTCATCCACATACAAAACCAAAACAATAAGACTGCCATCTGCAGCCTTGCGAGTATAGAGGCATGGGTCCTCATAACTGTGTACATAGCCCAATGAACTCATGAATGCATCAAACTTACAATACCATTCACGAGGTGATTGCTTCAGCCCATACAAGGTCTTAAGAAGCCGACATACCATCTTCTTTCAACCGTGAATAACAAACCCACTTGGTTGCTCCATGTACAAATCCTCGTGCAAGTCCGGATGTAAGAAAGTTGTCTTTACATCCATTTGCTTCAACTCCATGTCTTCTGTAGCTACCAAAGCAAACAACATACGCAAAGTAGACATCTTCACCACTGGGGAGAAGATCTCATCAAAATCAATGCCCTTCTGTTGCTTGAATCCTTTAGCCACAAGCCTTGCTTTGTACCTAGGCTTTGCATCTATTGAACACAATTTTATCTTGTAAACCCACTTGCATGGTAGTGCCTTCTTACCCTTTGGAAAAGGAGTAAGCTCCCACGTATCATTTTGGATCAACGAATCCATCTCTGACTGCATAGCCCGCTCCCACTTGAGCTTGTCAACACTAGACATGGCCTCATCATAACATGATGGCTCCCCGCAATCAGTCAACAATACATAATCCATAGAAGGCACAAAACGTTGAGGCTGTCTTGCACGCCGCTCTGAACTCCTCAAAAACTGTGCAGGAGGTGCATCTGGCTGTCCCACATCTACATGATCTCCCAACAAGGGCTAATCTCCCACCTGAGGGTCAATGGGCTGCCCACGAGCAGCCATGGGACCATCATATCGATGACCATCCTCCTCAAATATCACACGCCAAACCTCAACCGTTCGCGGTGATGCTCTATACATAGAGTCCTCATGAAAAACAACATCATGGCTGCGCACAATCTTCCTGTCAATAGGATCCCACAATCGATAACCCATCTCACCAGAGCTACCATAACCCAAGAAGAAACATCTCTTCCTCTTTGGATCCAATTTGTTGCGTTTTGCCTTAGGTCCATGTACATAAGCTTCACAGCCAAAAACACGAAGGTGACCATACGAAGGTGGCAAACCTGTCCATACCTCTTTAGGCACTTTGAAGCCCAAAGGAACACTAGGTGAACGATTTATCAAATGCACGGAAGTGGCAATTGCTTCAGCCCAAAATCCATCTGACAAACCAGCCATAGAAAGCATACTACGGACTTTCTCCTGTATAGTCCTGTTCATGCACTCTGCCACACCATTTTGAGGAGGTGTATAGGGAGCACTAAGCTCACGTTGTATACCCTTCTTAACACATAATGTAGTGAAAGCATGAGACATAAATCCACCCCCATTGTCCGTACGTAAGCACTTCAACTTACAACCTGATTGGTTCTCAACAAGAGCCAACCATTTCTTAAATATATCAAACACCATATCCTTCTTACGAATGGGGTATGCCCACACCTTCCTGCTAGCATCATCAATGAACGTAACAAAGTACATAGCACAAGCATTGGGCATCGGCCCACATACATCACTATGCACCAAAGCTAGCTTTTCCAAAGATCTATGTGGAACACTCTTCTTATGAGAAGACCGAGCATGTCGACCATAAAGGCAATGCTCACAAAACTCAAAACCACCAAAATCTGAAACGATAATGTAATCCGCACGTGCCAACAACTTCAAACCTTTCAGTGACATATGCCCCAAACGTTGATGCCATAAAGAAGCAAGAGGTTGCTCAGTGATCCCCACAATGTGATCAACCACACTAGCTACACAAAGGGAATACAACGTATTCCTCTTAGCACCTTTAACCAAAACAAGGCTGCCCTTAGTGAGCTTCCAACCTCCGTCACCAAAAGATACATTGAAACCAAGTGAATCCAAATGACCCACACTAATCAAGCTTTTTGCAAGAGCCGGCACATGACTCACACACTACAAGACAAACGTAGTAGAGTTTGGCATAGCCAAATGAATATCCCCAATGCCATGAATCTGCATAGAACGCCCATCGGCAATCCTGACAGTACCTGTGCTCGAAGCATCATAGTCATGAAACCACGACCTATGAGGCGTAACATGAAAAGAAGCACCACTGTCAATGACCCAATCCATAGGCATACTACTCTCATGAGTGAGAAGAAAAGCATCATCAAAATAGGATGCAAGCAACACATCACCAAGATCTTCACTAGTAGCACTAGTTGGAGCACATACATGGTCATCTTGAGAGCTACACTCTCCCTGTGTTGCATTTAACTCCTCAATCTTGACATTGGACTTAGGCTTGTTCTTAGCATCATGTTCTTTCTTCTTACCATCTCCATTTTCCCTTTTCCACTTGTAGCAATCCTTTTTGAAATGGCCTTTTCTACCACGATGAAAACATTCCACATCCTTTTTACTTGTGCCTGCACGGGAGTTGCTTCTAGATTTACCCCTGTTGGACTTATACTTGTCCATAGTCCTGCCTCTGACAACCATTGCACTAGAAGACTTACTACCTGCATTATTCTTTCGATTAATCTCTTCCGTGAGAAGACTAGACTCCACATTAGTACTTGTCAACTCATCCGCAGGAACGGAGTTACTTATGGCTGTCCTAAATGTGTCCCATGACTCAGGCAACGTGACAAGTAAAAACATAGCTTTTACATTGTCCTCAAACGTAATTTTCTGCGTAGCAAGCTGGCTGAAAATTATATTGAACTCATTCAAATGCGCATTCATGGAAGCACCTTCCTCCATTCGCAAATCAATAAGCTTTTTAATCCAATACACCATAGAAGCAGCCAAATGCTTATCATACATATCGCAAATCCGCTGCCATAGCTCATAAGCTCCACCCTGTGCATCTTTCACATTGTAATAAACAGACTTTGAAAGGGAAAGCCTAATGGTAGACCTGCACATCTCATCCAACTCCTCCCAATTATCCCTCTCCATGTTCTCTGGCTTAACTCCCTGCAACTTTAGAAGTCGAATCTGTTTCTTCTGCACCAAGACATCCCAAATCTGATCTTTCCAATATGAAAAGTTAGCACCATCCAACTTCTCAATATTGAAAACTGTGTCCTCTTTAGTGCCCATTACAACAAGAATGCAACAATCAGAAACCTGTAACCAACCAACAAACTGCCACAACAAAGTAGTGCTGCAAATCTGACAACACCTGCTGCTCAATCAAAGAGCAAATGCATAGAGTATAAATCAACCCATAATATGGTCAAAAAACGTACGTAGAAATCCACAAAAAAAAGCATAAACCTGTGACACCTGTAACTCAACCAGCCTAGGCAAACTGTGCCACAAAATGCATCAACAATGAGTTGTCATAGAGGCATAAACATACTCCATGTCTGAATAACCACAATAGAGACATAAGCTGACCAAGATTACACAAATCCGTGAGCATAAATGGATCCAAGTGAGCATATAACCAATGCACAAGCTCAACGAAGTCCAATCTCTATTGTCAACCAAGTACCTGTCCGTACTCAAACCGCAACACTGCAAGCAAGAGCGAACCTGCTCTATGTATAAGTGAACCAAATCTCCACAATATCATGCATAAAGAGTGTCTGTCAAACTGCCATATCCACATCCATCAACATACATAGATGATGTAAACCTGTAGCTCAAGAACACGCATAAACAGACTGCCCAGAAAAGTAGAAGCTCCCACTCAAACCACAACCATATACATGGATGTCCCACAGTCAAAATACATGTTTTGTAACCACGGAAGAAACCTGTATCCAAAGCTCCCTGTAACCTGTACCTGCACCTGTACCTGTAGTCGAAGAAGACAATGCCGCCAAACTCCCACTCTATCTGTGTGTATGAGGCCACTCCAAGAAGAGGCTACACACTCTCAAATGAGCTGTGGGCTCACGTAAGTGGAAGACACTGCAGCAATGGCACCTGTAATGGCTATGGAAGCTCTGCAGCAGCAGAAAACTACCAAAGAGAGCTGAAAAACGCAGCTCCTAGTATGTAGCTCGGATGGGATTTCTGATGGCACGAATGGCTCCGAAAGGGGGGTTAAACCTCAAAACACCTGCTGAAAATACTCGCGGAGTGCTGAACCTTCCAATGCCAAGCTCGGAAAAACCTTCTGCTCTTTAGAAATGCGCACATGCGCGAGACCGAAAAACGGCAATGAAACAGCAGCAATTTTCAGCACACTCAACAATGATGATGAAGCTCTCAATGCTCTCACTACCAAGCTCTGATACCACTTGTTGGGATCGGAGAGCACACACACAGAGAGCCAGCACGAAGAAGGAGATAGACATAGTGTGTGGCGGGGCGGTACTCACACTACAATGTGTAGTTATGAGTATGGTTATTATGAATGAGTAAAAGAATGGCTATACATGGGCGGCTGAACAATGGGCAACCGAGCACACGGGCCTTTAACCGAACACAGCCAGTTCCAGTTTCAAAACCAGTTTCAGACCAGTACCAGCGCAACCAAGCCAGGCTGATACCAGGACCAAAACAGTGGGGACACAGTTATCAATTTTTAGGCGACCAATGGTTAGATGGAATATCAGTAGTAATCATTTCAATGACGGGTGAAAGTCTTGTCCAATGCATGTCTGCCACGTCAATTGCAGTGCACAAAAGTCTAGGAACGGTAAGTGGTGGAGCTTTTATGGTGCGAATGCATATAACACTAAGGCGAGTAGGCATTTTTCCTCGCAAATCCCCTGCGCGACGATTACCTCCTGTTGTCCACTCACCATCGCCGAGCTCTGAAGTATCTTCATTGCAGCCGCAAACCTCATCTTTTGAGGAGATCGTGGATTGTCGTCTGACTTTGCCAACCACACCTGGGTACGGTTTCGAAGAATCAAGTAAGTCATCTTCTTATTCACCTTATTCATCATCTTCACGGTGCATGGGTAGGAGGAAACTGTTAGAAAAGATGCAGGACACTATCGACGAAACCCAAGCTCTTATTACTACTACAAAGGCAACTCTTCCACTCATCCCGTACAACAAAATTCAACGTTATGTGTTTACTGAGCAAGTTATGGCTCTACTCCAACTGTGGGACTTGTGTATGGTTCTGCAAGCCACAAGGATTGAGTTTGACACATCCATCATAAGGCAAGCCTTGGACTCTTTCAATGCTGAAGATGGCAGTGCTGTGATTTATGGCCAGAAGGTGTCTGTCACACCAGAAAGCATTGCTTTCGCATTCCGTATGTCAAACGGGCCCAAGCCATCTATGGCAACTGCAAAGCAGATTAGTGCAGCTTTGAAGGAGGATGATGCTGCTAAGAGGAAAAGGAAAGCGAGTGCGCAAGGGATTCCAGTTGCAAGACTGGAAGCTCCCGCTGCTTATCGGTTTGTGGCTGAGGCTGTGAGTCTGAAGAATAACCCGATATATGTGCCAGAGAAACTTTTTGCCATGCTTTTAGCAAAAGACTGGATTCCAAAGTCTCTATCAACCTTTGCCAGATATTGTCTCACAATGTGCTTCAGCAAACTGCCAAGCTGAAATCTCAAAGTGTATTCAAGGCTTGATATGTTTGGCAATTTCTGTACTGGGCAACTGATCCAGACACCCATGATCAGGTGAGAATGGCTTGGAGTCAAAAGCCGTTTCCACTATCCAAAAATATCGACTTGTCATCGGATGAAGAAGAGCCAAAAAGTCAGTCAACTCCTACTGGACTGAAAAGGAAGGCTAAACCATATGAACCTGGCAGTTCAAAGAAGCCAAGGAAGACACTGACTAAGAGTAGTGCTCTCCTAAAGCAGCTGGAAAGTCAAGTCAAAATAGTGTCTACTGAAAGGACTCCAGTTAGCCAGACTGAACAACAGACTGCCCAGACCAATGGTGGAATTAACTAGTCAGCAGGACAGATTTCAGTAACCACGAGTACTGGCCAAGATCAGACAGAAAAGGCTAGTCCTGAGCAATCAGCAGACTAGGTTGATAAGGGCAAAGGCCCAGCTTCTCCAAATCCACTGGGCCGAGTCTCCATCCCATACAGTGAAGAATCCTTGCACTTGACCAAGAAAGACAGGTTACAACAGTTGCAAACTCATCCACTCAAGGGACGTCTCCTATTGAGAAATCTGATTATGCTGCATTACCTTATATAGCTCCTGTCACAGTCTATGAGCCAGCTAATTCTGACCCAACAACAGTTAATGATGGTTGTTCAGTACTCATTCAGTCATCATGGAATACTATTGTCAATTGTATGGGACAAATGTTGGATGCTGCAGGGTCAGAAGATGAAATAATTAAGGTAAAAGCTGAATTGAGGGAGGCTAAGGAGCAGATTGAAAAGCTGCAAGCGAGAGCATCCCAGAACTTGCGCCACACTCTCCTTGAAGCTCACTCAGATAAGACCATTCAACAGTTACAAAGTAAGGTAGCCAAGGTAGAGTCTGAGGTGCAGACCATGCGGGAAGAAAAGGCTGAAGCACAACGAGCTGTTGTAGGTTCGAAACCCTGTTAAGAATGAAGTGAGTTGAGTTCAACTCTTTACTGATCCGTCACAATGCTCTGAAGACCACCCTAACAGAAAGATATATCTATAATAATCTGATTGAGATCTTGAATCCATCAGGCAATGCTGTTTTCGATATGGATAACTTGAAGTCTCTTATGGAGACGATGCACAGTGATTTGCAGGATAAAGTTACTGAATATAACAGTGGTCTGACAAATCAAGCTATCCTTGATTACATTGAACAACAGACTACCATTGAAGAAGATGAGGATAAGGAAGACGAAGCAGAGAAGGAGGAAGATGAACCAGACGAAGGGCATAATGATGATGATGATGATGCTTTTCCTCCATCTCCACCTCCAGGACCTGGTACTGGTGGTACAGGGCCAACTAGAGGAAATCAGTCACACAGGCAGACTAGCCAGACTAGCATGAAGGGCAGCAATTGCGCAATCAGCAACTGGAAGAGCAACAACCCAGCAACACTAGGAATCCACCGGCACACCAGTCACACAACATAGCAGGGATGTTAAAGGGAAAGGCAAAGCTGTGAGACTGAGGAACCAGCAGGTGATGAGCAACGTTCATTACAGCTCATCACGCTAAACAAGAGATTGAGACATCAACAGGCTCCTATAACCAGGCGATATCTGGAGGATGATGCTCTTATCTCTGATCTGGAACGCTTTCAACGACTATATGTCAGAGCCAGGGAAATAGTTGAGCATTGGAAATCAGTTGCTTTCCATGATCAAGAGGCTTGCCAATTACCTGCGCATCCCAACACAATATAGCTCTTGGAAAGGGTGCCTGAATGGATACTAATTGATGAAGAGAGAGTAACCAATCCACATTGGCAACGACAGTCTGTTGCAGATTGTCGCTCTCTGGCTATGGAATTAGAGCTTCTGTTGTGAAACAAGCCAACATATAGATGCATGAAGGATGTCAGGAATCAATTGCAAGAGGTTTTAGTGCAAATGCAGATTGCTAGGGGAGTTCTTGATCAAAGGGTGCGGACCATTCTTGAAGACCAGACTGCCACCAGCAAGGGACCTCAAACTAGAATGTCAGTGGAGAACAAGCAACTGCTCTCTGGCAACTGTTTCAGCTGGTTAGAGTAACCAGAAAAATGATGCAGCAAGAGAACCAGGTTGTCCTTAACTTCTTAGAATTTGTGCTTGATTCCCTAGTTCTTTTGTATGCTTTACCAGCAAGAGAGGCAGAGTTGCCAAGATTTTTTCCAATACTTTACCCTCAACATCTAGAACCAGTCGATCGGCTCACATATTTCAAGATTACTGATGAACTTCAGGATTGGTATGAGCGATCGACTGTGGAATGGAAAACTTGGCAAACGTTGTTCAACGACGCTCTCCAGCTGAATGATCTCCAGGAATTGAAAGAGAGGATCAAACTGTGTATGGGCCAATGGAAAATTTAGATCAGAGGCCTAACTAAGATCACCAACCAACTGCTGCAACTCATTGTTGAGTCCTCTAAACTGCTTGAAAAGGAAATTACGGCTAAACCAGGCCTAGGACCACAATATAGAGAGATGGCTCAGATTCTTTTTGAAGCTTGGATCATAACCAAACAGCCTCTTCCAGAAGGGTGGATCCATACAGCCTTGCATTGTCACAAACTGGCCAGAACTTGGATGACCGAAGGCAGACGCACGCTCTATGATCTCGACACCAAAACCTATCATCCTCTCACACCTTATGAAATGGAGATGACCACAAAAAGGCGGGATCAGCTTGAGCAGGAGGCCATTTACAGACTCATTCAGAAGGAGAATGCTGGCACTGGGACTTCTCATACGCCATCCAAGCCAAAGGGTAAACGGAAGCGGGTTCAGTGGAAGGATACTGGGTAGTTCCATCTCAGAATTCGGTCAAGGATTTTTCTTCTTCTCAGTTGGCACAGACTTTGAGTCCTCAAATCATACGGTGTTTGGCACCTGTGGCATCAGCTGTAATAAATGGAAGGTTGATATCAGTCTGTGTAGATGATGAGAGCTCTACCTTGGCCTTTTCAGCTGCCTCTCGCAATCTTTGTATGGCAATCTTTCCAGCAAAATCAGACTGTGGATTTTTTCTCAGAAATTTTGGAATCTTGCCAAAATTCAAGAAAGGAGGGAAGGATGTAGATGGCTGAGACAGTCTCACTAGGTGGGAACCGGCTCCTGTGAGATGCACAGTGGATCAGTCAGTAATTACCACGGTAGTTACCACAATAATTCCCAAAGCATATAAATAGGACCCATTACATTGTAATCGGGCTAGCATAAGTCGTGGGCATGAATTGAGTCATTTGTCGGCTGTACCTCTGTTAAGCTTTTGATTCATAATCCTTAGCCCTAAGTTGTTCTTGAGCTACATCATCTTCATTGTAATCTTTCATCTGTAATCCCAAATACAGCAGTATAGTATATTCTAGTCATACATACTTTATACTCATTCTCTTTGAGTCTGAATCTGAATCTGAATATCATTCTCAATACTTCAGAATGATTCTCATTTCAGTAGATGTATTCCAGTTCAGTTTCTACTTCCTTGTCCAGTCTATTGTTTGAACTAACACATCACCAGTAGCTGTAAACTTCTAACACTGGAATCAGCTATCTAAAGATCCAATTCCAGCAACGTTCTAAAATGCTGCCACATGAAGAAAGGAAAGGGGCAACACCAACAAAAGGAGAATGAGGGATCTCTTCTCAACGCGACTTCTACTCCACCAAAGGCTCTAATACCATATCAAAGTCGACGATGCAGAAGCATAGAGACCAAGGAGAGTAGGCACGCGAGAGAGAGAGAGAGAGAGAGAGAGAGAGAGAGAGAGAGAGAGAGAGAGAGAGAGAGAGAGAGAGAGAGAGAGAGATTCTCTTAAACCAACCAACCTTGGTGATGAATATATGATAATAATACAATGGGGGCAATGGGTTGCATACATACCCACATAAGTAAATTGCCCTACCTAGACTTTGGCAAATAGTAAAATAAATACATAAAAGCCAAAATAAATAATGGAATCACATTGGGAAGCTCACTTGAGATGCCATAACTATAACAAGCCCTGTCTTCAAGGAAAGGGGCTACCCTAGTCTAAGGTAAAGAGAGGGCTCCTAGGTGAAAAGAATTCGAGACTCAAGAGAGGAACCTCTAGAGTAATATGGTCGAAGGGCTGTTGCATGAACATGTTTGGACGTAGTCTTGTAGGGGCAAGATTGTATGGGATGAGGATCCAACTAATGTGGGCTTTGTGTGTGAATTTGAATGTGGCCTGGCTTATAGGGTGGACAATGGGGTAACTTGTGGGCTTGTAGGGGCAAGATTGTGTGGGATGAGGATCCAACTAATGTGGGCTTTGTGTGCGAATCTGAATGAGGCCTGACATATAGGGTGGACAATAGAGAGAGAGAGAGAGAGAGAGAGAGAGAGAGAGAGAGAACATGCATGTGAGGTAGAATACAACCCATGGAACAAATCCTGTACATTGAATACATTCCACGTGAAGGGGAAATTAACAAATTTGAGGATTAAACTATAGATACTTCACATAAGAACATGTTCAATAATCATTTCTTGTCCATCTTGCGTGTATGAAACTCCTCAATGATGGCTCATAAACCTCAACAAATTCAAAGTGATCATTAGCCTTTAGCTATGTAATAGCTGCCCAAGGACTACCACCTACTAAAAACAAATCGTGAAGAATCTAAGTAGATTCCCTCTCTTTCTCTCTCTCACACACACACTCTCTCTTTCATTGTTTAAGCCTATGCGGTAAGTGGCAAACTCCAATTAGCATACTCATGCTACACACTCTCTCTCTCTCTCTCTCTCTCTCTCTCTCTCTCACTCTCATAGTAGCATGCACTACACTTGTGTGCTAACCCCCCCCCCCACCTCCCCTCTTTACGAATCCAAGGAAGAAGCAATAGTCACTCACATGGTTTCACTAGAGACATCAAAGGGAAAAGCTTTTCTTCAAGGTGAAGGCCTTTCACCTATGCCTTCACCTTGAAGGCTTGTGGCAAGACATTTACATTGGTGATAGTTTCATGGGGGAGATTGCGAGTCAAAGGGTGGAGGAAGCGTCATGCTTGGTGCTACCATATGCATGTGTGTGGGGTTTTTTTTTTGGGTTGGGGGGGGGGGGGGGGGGGGGGGCAAGATTTTGGGGGCAAATCAGAGGCAATAAGGTGGAGCCGACGAAGGCTAGGAGGAGGTGAGGGCAAGAAATCTTTGATCAACATCTATCTCTTTTATTTATGCAGCTAAAAAAAAAGGCGAGCAGGGAGGCAAGCCACGCGTCGCTGAGCGGCCCCTCCTTCGAGAGTCACGCGCGAGAGAGAGAGAAGGCAACAACAAGAGAACCTTTAGAAGAGGAGGAGGCCGCCTTGCTCCTAACAATCTGTACTAAAGGTACAAAAGGCAATGGGTGGGAGCAGGGTTGTAGTGGTGGCAGCTGTTGTAATGATGTTGTTGTTGTGTGTGGCCTCTGTTGACGCGTGCGACAACACTCACGGCCTGCCAGAGCTACGGGCTAGGGCTGGTGGTGCGGCCGTCCCCGCAGTGCTACAGCCAGGTGACGCAACTGAGTCGGCAAATGCAGGGCAACACCCCCCTGCGCCGCCAGATCTGCAACTACTTCCAGGGCTACATCAAGCTCCTTGGCGTTCAGCGCTTTAACTCCGTGCTCTCCATCTCCCAAGTCAAACTAAGCTACACAATCTCCGCCAACACCAAATGCAGCCAGATCCGCTAGCCTCTCAACCACGTGCACTTCTGAGTATGACTGAAGTGTGGATGTGTCAATGGCGAGTCTCTTTGTTGGCAAAATCATTACATCTAATACTATCTCTTTACCTTTATATTAAAACCTTTCCTTTGGTTCTTTCCTTCCGTGTAGCATTGCAATTTATTTTTGCTATGTATTTGTTATTTCGATTGCAATTTCCATATGTTGACTTTTGCCGTTCTCAGTGAGTGAGTGAGAGAGAGAGAGAGAGAGAGATTGTTTTTGCTACTCTACTGAGTGTATGTGTGTGTGTGTGTGTGTGTGTGTGTGAGAGAGAGAGAGAGAGAGAGAGAGAAGCCTCTCCGCATTGCTGTTGCTGTGCGAGCGAGCCTGCAAACTGTGTGTGTGTGTGTGTGTGTGTGAGAGAGAGAGAGAGAGAGAGAGAGAGAGAGATGAAATGTTATTTTAGACATCTTTAAAACTGATACAATCATGGTGGATCTAATATAGTGTCTCAGATATTGTTGATAGAGAGAGATCCCGCATCAGACTCTCGAGCCTTCGAAAACTCGGTACGAAGCTAAGTTTTATTAAAGAAACTAAAACTTTCAAGGCCGATAGACCCGTCCTTTGTTCATCGTCCGTGGAGTAGACTACAAAAATGGGATGCAACTTGTGATCATGTAGCTTGCCCGATGAAAATTTCATGGATTTGCTCAATGTTCAGCTGTAAACATGACCTACAACCTAGGACAATACACCCCCGCGTATTGTGTTCCACATGCCAACTTTGCATGCAGCCCACCTTCGTCATCGTTCGTGTGTGTGTGTGTGTGTGTGTGTGAGAGAGAGAGAGAGAGAGAGAGAGAGAGAGAGAGAGAGGGGGGGAGGGAGGGTTGCGGGCATCTTGCGGCTCCTATTGAATGGAGAGAGAGAGAGAGAGAGAGAGAGAGCAAAATCTTGGCTAGATTTCAAGTCTACCGTAAAGAAAATCGACAAAATATTACAAATTTTAAAGTAAATACCACCATACTTCAAATTATGACCTAAAAACGGGAAGAGTTTTAAGTGTGCCTTTATTTTCTTTGGCTTTGGGGGGGGGGAGAGAGAGAGAGAGAGAGAGAGAGAGAGAGAGAGAGAGAGAGAGATCCCACACCAAGCTCTCAAGCCTTCGGAAACTCAGTATGAAGCTAAGTTCCATCAAAGAAACTAAAACTCTCAAGGCCGAGAGACCCCTCCTTTATAGTCAAGAGTCGGGGGGCTGAGGATCGTGGCCCTCCATCTCCTTTCGTTTCTACTGTAGATCGTGTTGAGAAGCCGTTAGATACTCGCCAACTTAGCATGCAGATTCGTCAAAGCCCAGGTACCGTTTGTAGGCCAATGTACTTTGCGCATCTCAGCACATAGAATAGCAGGCTACTATAGCCAATGAAATCGTCGCACCTCAGCAGTTGGAATGCTCTATTGTGCCATCCATCTGGTTCAGCTTCTGGCACATAAAGTTTGCTACAACCGATAGATGCCAGCCACGCCAATAATCGAAAGAAATTGCAAAAGTCGTCCTAGCTCCTCCAAGCGTGCACCAACTTAGCCAGCAGGAGCGCTACCAGCTCAACACTCATAATGTCTGTGCAGTGGCACACTGTCGGCGCAGTCTGTTTTCAGTGAAGTCTGTTGGCCCTCCTCCTTCCAACTGTGAAAACCGAGAATGGTCCCTGAGTGATCATTCCTTGCAATACTGCTCCCGCCAATGACTCCCCGCCTTCGCGGGTCGCCACGTGGTCGCAATATGACAAGGAATGGTCACTCAGGGACCATTTCCTACACCTTCGTTCGTCGTCCGTGGATTAGACTACAAAAATGGGATGTTGCATGTGATCACGTAGCCTGCCTGATGAAGATTCCGTGGATTTTCTTTGTATTCAACTATGAACATGACCTACAACCTAGGACAATACACACGCCAGCTTTGCATGCAACCCGACTTCATCGTTGTTGTTGTGGTGCGTGTGTGTGTGTGTGTGTGTGTGTGTGTGTGTGTGTGTGTGAGAGAGAGAGAGAGAGAGAGAGAGAGAGAGAGAGAGAGAGAGAGAGAGAGAGATGCAACCACTATGTGCTTTCAAGCAGAAGTTAGTTTTATAGGAATAAAGGCCATGTTTTTTTTTCACCATAGCAACGTGCGGGTCACATAGAGTTGATGAACTCTATTTTAGAGGAGCCATTAGGTAGCATAAGTTAAGTAGATCTCTAGTGAGCTATCAAATAGCTATTCATACCTTATCATTGTCTAATTCCTATGTGATAGCTTCCTCATAATGACCATTGTCTCCCTATAGACTAGTAAATTGATGGCTATGTGTAAGGGGGGGCACACACAAGGGGGGGTAATCCGCTATTCAAATCCAATGGTTACTCCCTCATAAGTGAGCGCAATTTCAATTACCTTCCCAAGTGATAATATAGTCATGGCCACGCGCAAAATAACGTGTTGTAAATGGGATATTTTATTGCAGGCCCTTTTGGCACAAGAAGCTCGCCTTCTGAGGAGTGAAAAGTGTCTAGCATATTTTTAAAATGTTGGTGTCTTGATCAAGAGAGGGAATGCAGCCCATGGAGTTCCCAATGCAGAAAATAAATACCTACGAGCTAATTGAATGCAATGAAAGGGCAGGTTGGGAGAGTCTCGAAGCAAAAAATGGACGAAGAAGACGCAACTGAACCTCTTTGAGCTAAAGTTTGCATTATCCCCCTTTTTAAAATTATGGATTATTGGTGCCATGCGAGGGGCCCCTCCGTGTGGGGGCACCTAAGGTGGCCCTCACATGGTAGGGGTAAAGAGGTAAGATGGGAATGAAAAGGACATTTGATATGACAATCAATACACACACATGTGAAATGGGAGGGGGGATAACTTTTGCAAATCTTACTATGGGGATGTTCGTACGGCTAGGGTAGAATGTTCCCACGCTCACACGGCTCTCATAAGAAATTTTGCCAACGCGCGTGAACTCTTCACGAAGCAGGAGGCGAGGGTAGAAAGACGGGGTTTGCCCACTCTGCCAAAATCGGCAAAGTTGGGTCTTGCAAGCTTCGTTTGCTGACAAGCGCAAGCGGCAGTGGAATGACAGCTGTGCAAAACTGCTCTACACCTCAAAGAAGTGCAATTGGTGGAGGGAGGAGGGGGTAACTCAAAAAAGTTAGAGCCCCCCCCCATAGGCCCTTCAAAGGCACATGTGAAGGGCCCTCTAGCCTTGGGGCGATAGCCCCATACACTCAAAACCTGCTTTCCTTATTTGGCGGATTGAACCACTTAAAATGCTCCCTACAGCTTCACTGGAGGGTGCTTCACCTACCCTCTAGAAACAAGTACCGCCTCTTTCACGGGCTACAACGGGTAGACTTGAATGTGAAGGAGTCAAAAGTGAAGGTATTTCGTAAACTTGAACTGGGAGACAATAGCGCAGTGGCTTTATAGGGCCACACTATGTCTGTCCATTGCCATCGAACTCCTCTGAGGCTCCTCCAATTTTTGATGGTCTATGTTGGAGCACTCTTACCCCTCCTCGCGTGGGTGCCCCCTAGGGTAAAACACCCAATATAGAGCCACCTAAGCGAGTCGACTAATTGCCACCACTATGCTGCACAATTTTGAGCATCGGAGGGTGCATTCGAAAGCTGGAAGCAAGGGTTGCCTGGGGTAGAAGCGACGTCGCAAGTAGTGATGCGTGTAGGATGCATACCAAAATTTTGCGTGTGAAAAAATTGGCCACTAGATGGAAGACAATGAAGGGTTTAATATGAGCCAGTGAGCCAACACGCATCAAACCTGAAATCAGACAGCGAGTATCCTATCGCGACTCACTTTAACCAGTCCACCACCTAGGGTGTCCCAACACTGGAGCAAATTTATTTTAGGGAAAATTACCAAAGCACCTCTCTAATTTGATGAAATTCCCAAAATGCCCCTCATATGTTAAAAATTCCCAATCTGCCCACAAAAACACCTTAAATTTCCCAAAATACCCTTAAATTTTTTGGAAATTCCCAAGATACCCAGCCAACACCCCACCTTGTTACATTCGTTCTCTGTGTTGCTGTTTTTTGCGATGGTTTCAAGCATTTCTCAGAGAGAAACAATGCATTTTTGCAGGGCCGCGAAGTGTGTCTGCAGGGTCACGATGGTTTCAACCATTTTTCAGCGACAACGTATTCTCAAAGAATACGTTGGGCAGATTGGGAATTTTGGAAATACGAGGGGCGTTTTGGGAATTTCATCAAATTGGAGGGGTATTTTGGCAATTTTCCCTTTATTTTATCATAGGGGACGGACGGGTCCTAGGCTAGCCCTCGTCACTAAATGACACCTCCCCAGAGAGGTGGGATCAATGGCCCACAGTAGGCGTCGCGAGGCGGGTGCAATCCAGACCGTCTGATCGACATTTAAACTAGGTGTGAACTAAGCGTGAACTCGGAGATATGTGCACCACACCAAATTTGGTGTGAACTCGACGTGAACACGGTGTGAATTGGGGAGGGCCTGCACACCACAACAAATTTGGTGTGAACTCAGTGCGAACTAAGTGTAAATTTGTCCGCGACGCCGTGATCTATAAACTTATCCCACACACACCTTTCAACTAGTGCGTGTTAGCCTAGTGGTTAGAGTCAATCCCGTGGGGAAGAGGGTAGTGGGTTCAAGTCTTGGTTCTGAGAAACTGAGAATCTTTTGCATTTCGTAGGCATGAATCCAACGGTCACGATCAACTGATGATCGTGAGCCATTGATCCCACCTCCAAATGGAGGTGTCAATTAGTGACGAGGCTAGCACAGGGCCGGCTTTCTATCGGTCCTTTAAAGTTTACCTAATAGAGGACCTTGGTGGTTACTACTTAGTACAAAGTCCTAATTCAATGAAGACCCATCTCCGACAAACTCCTCGAATCGAGCCAAAGTCACAAAGATTTAAAAGGGGCTCCACCGGCCCGCGCATAAGCTCGAAGGGAATGATGAGTCTGCCGTTGCTGTTGCTGGTGGTGCTGAAATGCGGGTTTCTTTTGCTGCAGCCACAGCGGGCTTCCGCCATCAGACTCCCAGATTCAGTGCCATCAATCTCCTCCTCTACAGGCAGAACTGCCATTTTCGCTTTGGGAAGCTTCTGGCGCAGTGAGGCTGTCTTTGGGTGCCTCAATGGCGTTCTTAGAACTACTGCTGGATACACCGGTGGCTCTAAAGCCAATCCAGAGTATCGTAACATTGGCGATCAGGCAGAAGCTGTAGAGGTAAGTGGGTTAAAAATGATCTGTGTGTGTTGGTACTTTCCAAACAGCTAAAACTTACGGACCACATCTTTGGTCGAGAATGAGCGTGAAATTCTTGTCTGAGAAGAGACTTGTCTACGCATAGATTTTAAGTAGGTCACACTCTTTTCTGGTGTGCGAGAGAGAGTAGGGCTAGACCTATTGTTACAATACTATCCACTTGCTCCCAGAAAACTGCCCCCATAAATCAGTTCATAGGTTAGTGAACAGGTAAACCTAGCAGCATAGAACTTGCTTGATGCTTTCTATCTAGAAAGTTTAGATAGAATTCCAGAAGCGACAACCCAGTCTATAATATGTTTTCCTCGTGTTTTCTGTACATACATGTGATTTTATCGTCTGGAGTGGATGTTATGTTGTTTTGAGGGATAAAATCTGCCTAGGTTGAGGGATGCTGTATGTGTTAAAGTTTGCCATGATTTTGGCGGTCTTGGCGGAGCTGCTGGGCTGATCTTAGGGAATGAGGGTTGTTTTGTGGCTATGCTCGGCTTGTGTGAGGTAGTTCCCCTTGCTTTGGCGTTTTTGCATCAACAACCCATCGCCACACACTTCAGCATATAGCATTTTCCAGATTGCAGCCCTAGCGTTTTTGGAGCCAGATCGCCCTCCCTTGTGCATGGCGATTTTCAGCCCTAAGACCTGCAATTTTCAGCAGATGTAGACCAATTTTCAGCCCTAAAGACGTGCAGTTTCAGCCCCCAAATCAGCGTTTTTCAGCAGCAGAAATCAGCCCCAATTCAGCGTTTTTGATTTGCAGCAGATTTCAGCCTTGAGCGTTTTTGGACAGCAGATAAAGAGTAGCAGATTTCAGCCCTTAGATCGGTCTCGCCATCTCCATCGTCGTCATCGATCTAGCCTAAACTTGCATCAGTCGCATGCATTCAGTTTGTACCAGATTGTGCAATCATAAGTAGACCACTCTCGCCGACGAGAGTGGGGCCTTCGGAGGAGGGTTTTACGACGTCTCTAGTGTCGTATCTCTCTTCTCTCTCTGTCTCTCAGTCTCATACACTTGAACGCACAGTGTCCATTCACTTTGTTTGTGATCATAGCATTCTCTCACTAAGAACGGAAGGATCTACCTTCCATAAGAACAGAAGGAACCTTGAGCACAATTTGGAGCACTCATCTTGAGCAAAGCGCAAATATTCATTCCGCTGCATCTTACACGACTTGAGGTCCAAAGAACCCCTTTAGGAAGAACCGATCTTGGCTCTCGAGCCTAGGTCCAAAGAACCCCCCTCAGGAAGAACCGATCTTGGCTCTCGAGACTAGGTCCAAAGAACCCTCACAAGAAGTATTATGTGTTCGTATGATTAGTACGCACGCATTGTTCGAGTGTTTCATTCGTGATCGTTTCCTGTATTTTAGTCAGCGTCTTTATGTGATCTCTTTTTCTAGGCATGACCTAACTAATTGCTGTGTCTATGTTGTTATCTTCAATTATGTCCACCGGCTATGCTCACAAAGTAATTTCTCAAAAGTACTCTCATTAATTTCCGCTATTCTCAGGTTAATAGGCCAATTCCATTACACTACGTCCCTGTCGGGTACCGCTAGAACTGCCTTTGCAAGTGGTCCCATCTAATCGGGAGTGATCTCGAGGTGAGCCGCCAATTTCGGTGAAATGAAGTTGGCCTTGGCTCCTCCATCAAAGAAGATCAGGGCTTCTTGGTCTTTCACTTTGCCCCAAGCTCGGTAAAGTTGTGTACTCTCTTCCACGGTTCTTAGCTGCTCTCGAACTCTCAGGCCTCTCGTCGTGCTTGTCGTTTTGTTCTTTCTGTGCCTTTTTGAGCACTTCGCAGAGATATGCACAGTTTCCCCGCATCCAAAGCACTTCCCCTCCTTTATATGTAGCGAGCCTCTCTTGAGGAGTAAGCTTGGGTCGTGTATCCTTGTCTTTCTGTTCTGGGTTGCTCTTTCTCTTTCTACTTTCAATTTTCGAAGTTTGTTCGGCTCTTTGCGTCATGATCTCATCTGTGGGGTACGTCAGATTGCCAGAGTGAATGGCAAAACCCCGTTTCACATGACTCATCAACTCCTGAATGAAAGCTGACTTTTGTTCTAAGCAGCGATCTCGGATCTCTGTAGGTAGACCCAGGGTAAACCGCTCAATCTGTTCCTTGAACGAGATCTTCTTAAATGAAGAGGCGGGTAGAAAAGAGCTCCAGAATCTCTCACAATAAGTGTCCGCTGTATCTTTCTTGGTCATCCGTAGATGGTTCCAAGCAGTTCGTATGTCGCGTTCATACTCTCGAGTCAATCAAGAAGAAATAAAAAGCCTTTTGAATTTCAACCATTTAACTGGCACAGTTTTGTTTAATAGAAGTGTGGACCACCAAGTTCGAGCATTCCCCTTAAAGTAAGAGGCAGCTCTCCGAATCTTAGAGTGCTCTGAGTAATGCCCTCTAGAGAAAGTGATGTGAAACTGCTGTATAAAAGACAAAGCCTTCGAAGCATCTCTATAACCAGAAAACGTGTCAAATTTAATTGACTGTCCACCTTCCTTAAACTCTCGGACTTTTTTGCTTTTGTCTTCCTAAAAGTCATATTGGTTGGCTTTATAAAAATTCTTCTTCTTTGCATAAAAGATGCTGTCATCAGAGTCCGAACTATTTGAAGAGGAGTCCTCTGTAGAACTGTAAACCACGGGGCGAGATTTAGGCTTCTTTGCCTTTTTCTTGCCCTTTCCGAAGCTTTGCTTTTTGCTTCGCTTTTTGCCTTTTCTGTCTTCTTCGCTCGAATCAGATGAGCTAAAAGAACTGTCGGAAGAAGAAGAAGAAGAAGAAGAAGAAGAAGAAGAAGAAGAAGAACTGGGTACTCCTTCAAATCTAACACGCTTCTTCTGTTTCTTTGCCTTTTCAAATGTCGACTGACGACCCAAATAACCCGGGAAGTCAGTGCCTTTCTTTTGCTTTTTGTCGTGCTTTTTAGCTTTGCTTTGCGCGTCAAAAAGCTGAGCAATTCGTGCATCAACCACCTCTTCTAATTCCTTCTCTGTATACTTCTTCGGAGAGGTTTCTTCAGAGCGGGTTTTCGGGGTGGTTTTTTTATTTTTCTGCCTGTTAGGTGCAGCGGAATGAATGTTGTATTTCTCAAGATTAGTGATCTTTATTGCTCAAGGTTCCTTTTAGTTCTTAGGGAAAGAGAGAGCTTTCCGTCTTGTAGAGTGCTGTGGTCACGAACAAAGTGAGTGGATATTGTGCGTGCAAGTGAATGAGACTGAGAGAAGGAGAGAGAAGAGATACGACACCGAGAGGTTGTAAAACCCTCCTCCGAAGGCCCCACTCTCGTCGGCAAGAGTGGTCTACTTTGATTGCACAAAGGTGTACAATGCGAATGCAATGGACTGATGCAATGGGACTATGCTGGTGACGACGACGACGATTTGATGGCTGAGCTCTTCTAATCGCTGAATTTCGGGACTGTTTCGGTGGCTGAAAATGATTGTTTTGGTTGCGTTTTCTTGGGCTAAAGATGGGGGAAACTTCTGCAACCAATCTGGGATGTATCTGCTTCCTTGCTAAAGGCTGAAAATGCTGTGTATCTGCGACAGGTTGGGGCTGAAAGTCAAAACGTTGCAGCAAGGCAAAAATGCCAGCAAAAACGCTAGCTTGGCTGATATTGCTGATGTCGAAACGCTGATTCAGCTGATGCTTTGCAATCCCAAAAACGCTGGAATTGTTTCCGGTCCTTTTCCTAATATCCAATCCTGTAGAGAATAGCCCTGGTATTTGGTTTGTTCTGCCTCCTCACGAGTCATCATAACAAAGTTGTTTTTATAAAAATCCCTAAACAAATAGGTTGGTAGGTCTACTGATCCCTTATCTTTGACCTTGAAGATATAGATGATCTTCATGGCCGTTAAGTGTCGTGGTATGGCATGAGAAGTCCACAGAAGATCTTTTATGTTGAACTATCTTCCCAAAGAAAATTACTCTCTCTCTCACAATCACACCTGACCACGTTAATCAACTTCAAAATCTAAAGCAATCTCGTGTGCGTCTTCCCTAGATTTGTGAGTGGATTTGTCGCTGCTCGGTGCTTAGTGAGAACAAAATACATGAAGCTAACATGTAGTTACGGGCTTGGTTCTTGCTTGTGTATGTATGCATGCAAGCATGCGTGCCTGCATTCAAAGTGTGTGCCATCATTGTTCAACAACTTCAGGTAGCTCAACTTAGCTGAGAGCATGTTGGGAAAAATGTGTCTCAACTTACTATCGCATCGTTCTCAATTTCAAAAATGCTGGTTGAGGGCAAGGGGAAAAGGAGAAATTGTGCCCCGAAAAAGAGAAAAATAGTGTGAAACCCCGGTTTTGTTGGGAATCCCTGCGAAGAAGGAGGTCCAAAAACGTTGGGGGGTTCTGGGGGGTACTGCCGAGAAGTTGCCTGTTGAGCGGGAAGCTCGTGGTGCTTTTCTGCCAGAAAGTGTGAACTTTGGTTTGCTTATATATTAACTTAGCAAAATTGCCCTACCTATTTTTGTAGGAAAGTCACTTAAAAATAATAAGTGAAAATCCCAATAAATAGGAAAATAGGCTAAATGCAATGGAAAATTCCCTTAACTGATGCTAATGGATTCTGATGGGAATTCCGATGATCATGCTGTGTGCAACCGGAGGATATGCATCTATGCTAAGTGACTGGGCATGCACGGTCTACGAATAGACTCACAAAAGTGCCAGATCACTGCTAATCTAAACTGACTGAACCTTGCTATGGTGTAGCTTGTCCACGGACCCATAGGGTTGGGATGTGTCACGTGACATCCCCTCCTTTTCAAAGTGAGGTACTGGTACCGAATTGTATGGTGTCGAGGGAGATCGCCAACAGCATCCGGAATCCTGGAAGGGACTCTTCGCCGGCCCACTCTGATGTGTGGGTCGTGCGGTACTTGAACTTCATAAAGGTCTGCAACGCTTGCTTCTTTGGGCCACGCCGAAAGCGACACAAAGTCTTTTGTGGCTCCTTTGATGCTTCGACTTCGTCTAGAGTCCTGCTTCTTTCCTCTTCAAGAATCTCCATGATTGAAAATTCCTGAAACCATCTCCAACACAAAACCATGAACATACCCATTCCATGTAAAGTGAAGGAAAAAAATCTTGTCTTCTCTAAAGACTGTGTATGCAATGTAGATGAACATAGAGACGGAGTGACAAACCGTTCATCAAACACATGCAAACAATGAGATCAAATCTTTTCTGTTTGATCAAAATCAATCAACTGCGGCAAATCCCAATGGAAATGCCCATGCTTGGTGCTCATACTATCATGTGCTCTTTCGGAAACTGTGTCATGCCAAGGAAGAGACATGGAATGCGACTTCCTTACATACAAACTTTTCAGCTTTTCATGAACAATCCGCATACATTCGTGCTCATCCATGAGAGAAACGTGCTCAACATACAATATGTCATGCCTAGTAAAAGGGATCACATAACGATGCTGACTAAAATACAGGAAACCTTCACGAATGAAACACTCGAACAATGCGTGCGTATCAATCATGCGAACACATAATACTTCCTGTGATGGTTCTTTGGACCAAGGCTCGATAGCCAAGATCGCTTCTTCGGGATCTATCGAATCTTCTTGTGGGGGATTTGTGGACCTCGACTCGAAAGCCAAGATCGATTCTTAGTGATTGATCGAATCTACAACGAGGTTAGCTTTGCTAGAAAAAGCATCCACTAACACATCATCCTGGTGAACAATCACATCTTCTTCATGCAACTCATCATGCTTGTGAGAAATCACATCTTGATCATGCAAATCATCATGCTTGTGAGAAATCACATGTTGATCATGCAAATCATTATCATTCAAATCATCATGCTTATCTTTGTTATCCAAATCATCATGCAAGTCATTGTCAATCAAATCATCATCATGCTTCACACAATCATGCAAATCTTGTGGGTCATGCTCTGGAGAAGAAGAGACTGAGAGAGTCTCCTTTTCCTGAATCTCTTGCATTGGTGCCGGTACTTGAGAAAAGAGTTGCAACAAGGCGGCTTTCCTTTCTTTGTACTCATGCTTTATGGCTGCCATTCTTTCTTCGTGTTCACGCTCTCTTTCTGCTTTTCTTTCTGCATTTCTTGCTTCTTGTTCTAACTTCTGTTTCAGAAAAAATTGCTGCAAAGCCTCCATAGGAGTTAGTGCAATCTTTGTCGTAGATGAAAAAGGGGGAGGGTCGGAAAAACCTCACGGTGGGGAAAATTCTTCTTCGCCTCTCTCATGCTCATCACCTCCAAACGAAGTATCCATTCCGCTTCGAGTGATGACCATTCTGCAATCGTGGGTTCTTGTGTTCTTAAGTTCACGAGGAACTTGGGTTCTGAAGTTCATGAGGAACTTGGGTTCTTAAGGGTTGAGGTTCGTGAGGTCCTTGATTCGTGAGAATCTTGGGTTCTTGAGGCTCTTGAGGTTTTCTTTCGCTTGCCAATCGCGTTGGAGAAGGATCTTCTCTTCACCCGAGTTCTACCCTTTTCTGCGGGTGCACCCCTTGGCGGCCTTGCGCTCACACCAAGGTTGCTTTTTCCCACCTCACTTCGATTGGCCGGCCGCTAAGTGCATGGTCCGCTCTCAATGAGTGAAAAGAGACAGAAGGGGAGGCTGGACAAGCCCTTTTTTCTTGGGATTCCTGTCACTCTTCAACAAAACACGATTAGGAATCGCCACGCCCAAGTAAACTTGGGTTCGTGCGATTGCAACAAGCAAAAAAATTCTTGTGGTTCTTGTGGTTCTTTCCTTGAGTAATGCAGAACACTTCCAAAGCTCTGATACCAATGTTAGGTGCAGCGGAATGAATGTTGTATTTCTCAAGATTAGTGATCTTTATTGCTCAAGGTTCCTTTTAGTTCTTAGGGAAAGAGAGAGCTTTCCGTCTTGTAGAGTGCTGTGGCTACGAACAAAGTGAGTGGATATTGTGCGTGCAAGTGAATGAGACTGAGAGAAGGAGAGAGAAGAGATACGACACCGAGAGGTTGTAAAACCCTCCTCCGAAGGCCCCACTCTCGTCGGCAAGAGTGGTCTACTTTGATTTCACAAAGGTGTACAATGCGAATGCAATGGACTGATGCAATGGGACTATGCCGGTGACGACGACGGTGATGACGACGACGACTTGATGGCTGAAATCTGAGCTCTTCTAATCGCTGAATTTCGGGACTGTTTCGGTGGCTGAAAATGATTGTTTTGGCTGCGTTTTCTTGGGCTAAAGATGGGGGAAACTTCTGCAACCAATCTGGGATGTATCTGCTTCCTTGCTAAAGGCTGAAAATGCTGTGTATCTGCGGTAGGTTGGGGCTGAAAGTCAAAACGCTGCAGCAAGGCAAAAATGCCAGCAAAAACGCTAGCTTGGCTGAAATTGCTGATGTCGAAACGCTGATTCAGCTGATGCTTTGCAATCCCAAAAACACTGGCTTTGGGGGACTGCCTGAAGGGGGAACAAACGCCAGAAGAGGGAAGCTTCAAGGCGATGGTTCTGCTGGGAATCCCCGTGAAGAAGGAGGTCCAAAAACGCTTGGGGGTACTGCTGAGAAGTTGCTTGTTGAGCGGGAAGCTCCTTCTGCCTCTTCTGTGAGAAAGTGTGAACTTTGGTTTGCTTATATATTAACTTAGCAAAATTGCCCTACCTACTTTTGTAGGAAAGTCACTTAAAAATAATAAGTGAAAATCCCAATAAATAGGAAAATAGGCTAAATGCACTGGAAAATTCCCTTAAGTGATGCTAATGGATTCTGATGGGAATTCCGATGATCATGCTGTGTGCAACCGGAGGATATGCATCTATGCTAAGTAACTGGGCATGCACGGTCTACGAATAGACTCACAAAAGTGCCCGGTCACTGCTAATCTAAACTGACTGAACCTTGCTATGGTGTAGCTTGTCCATGGACACATAGGGTTGGGATGTGTCACGTGACACTGCCACTACGTGTGCACCTCTTCAAAAGAAGTCTTGCTCATATGTTTAGCCAATTTCGGGTCCTTGGCAAAATTAAGCATCATCTTTGTTGCAAAGCAGATCACTCGTTGACGCTCCATCTCTTTGAGCTGCGCCTGAGTAGGCCAAGGCAGGCCATACTCCTTGCGTGAATCTTCGTTGTGATCTCTTCCCGCATCGCCGGATGCAGAGGAAGTCGACTGATCTTTGCCTGAAGCCATAGGTGCCGCGAAAGAAAAAGGAATCGGATTTCTCGTAGAAAAGAAATTGGCCGTGCTCTGATACCACTGTAACAGACTTGGACACTCCAAGTCGAGAATCTACCACGATACCACAAATAATCACTTGAAACAATTCACAGTTCACAAATGATTCGACACTGGCCCAATGGAGTTCCGTGCCTAGAGATATTGGCCCCAAAGACTGGCGCCACTTTCGGTATTTCTTTTTACATTAATCTGCAACGCAAAGTATAAGAGAGCCTTTGAGTCTCACTCTCAAACTCTGCGTCCAGATGCTATGCAGAGTGGGAGCCCAAAGACCCTTTTAAAGATTTTACAAGGGATACTAAAAGCAGAGCCCAAAAGCTGTCCATAAAAATTGCCTCAAAAAAAGTATTCACAAAAATAAAGCAACTTTTAAATATAAAGCTCTTTCTCTCTCTCAAGCTTGCGTGGAAGTAAAAAGCAACAATTGCGTAAGATTCCAGCCTGAGCTTTGCGTAAGAAATTTTCCCAGCCTTGCGTAGCCAAAAACTGTCCTAAGATGTCCAGGCAAAAGGCTGTACGGATTTGGCCTCGTCCGTACCATTTTTGCCAGCACGTCCGTACCATTTTTGCTAGCCACGTCAGCATTCCTGTGGTCGCAGTTCAGCCACCCTTGCCAGAGTATGTGTGTGTACCATGGGTAGCCAGGCGGGTATGTGTGTACCGGCAGCAGCCACGTCAACAGCAACCCTAAACTCAAATAACCCAAAAGTCGTCCGAAAGGCTGTCTTGTAGACGTCTCCCGGCGCGATTCGAATCTGATGATATCCACTCTTCAAATCAATCATGCTAAAACACGAGGATCCTTGTAATCTGTCAAGTATATCATTGATCCTAGGAATCGGAAATCTGTTCTTGATGGTGATTTTGTTGAGAGCTCTATAATTGATGCACATTCTCCAAGATCCGTCTTTTTTCAAAACCAACAACACTGGAGAGCAATACGGTGAAGTACTAGGCTGGACAAGACCCTTTTCCAAGAGGTCTTTCACTTGGTTCATAATCTCTTCAGGGTAAGGTGGCCGGTTCGGTGGTGTGCTTCCAGGTATCAGATCAATGGTATGATCTTCAGGACGAGCGGGTGGTATCTCGCTTGGCAGGCCCTCTGAGAAGCAATCGGCATGAGAGGAGAAAATCTTGGCGTTCTTTATCAAGTTCAGACATATTTGTCCTATCCTCATCACTTCATAAAGATCAAGTAAACAAACAGACTGGATTTCATTAACTGTGAAATGGCTGAAGCCGATACAATAGGAACAGACTCGCTCTTAAGTTTAATATCAAGTACAATGGTTCTGCCCTTCTCTGTAGTCAATGTCGCTTTTCTCGCCCGATAGTCGACCACGGCGTTATTCTTGTGGTACCAGGGAATTCCCAAGAGAACATCACAACCTTCCAAAGACATTATGTAAAAGTCCTGATGCCCCAAATACCCTTGACAATGCAACCGAAGTTTGCCAATGACAGGCGTAATGGCTACGTCCCTGCCGGGTGCCGCTAGAACTGCCTTTGCAAGTGGTCCCATCCGATCGGGAGTGATCTCGAGCCGTGCCGCCAATTCCTGTGAAATGAAGTTGGCCTTGGCTCCTCCATCAAAGAAGATCAGGGCTTCTTGGTCTTTCACTTTGCCCCATGTAAGGTGCAACGGAATGAATGTTGTATTTTCTCAAGATTAGTGATCTTTATTGCTCAAGGTTCCTTTTAGTTCTTAGGGAAAGAGAGAGCTTTCCGCCTTGTAGAGTGCTGTGATCACGAAGAAAGTGGGTGGATATTGTGCGTGCAAGTGAATGAGAGTGAGAGAAGGAGAGAGAAGAGATACGACACCGAGAGGTTGTAAAACCCTCCTCCGAAGGCCCCACTCTCGTCGGCGAGAGTGGTCTACTTTGATTGTACAAAGGTGTACAATGTGAATGCAATGGACTGACGCAATGGGACTAGGCCGATGACGACGACGGCGATGACGACAACGACTTCGTGGCTGAAAATTAGGGTCTTCTATCTGCTGATTTTCATGGACTGTTTCGGGGCTGAAATGACTGGTTTTTACTGCTGCTTTATGGCTGAAAATGACTGTTCTTGTCGGGACTTGAGAGAAGATGAAAACGTTGATCTTCTGCCCTGTTCTGTCTGCGTTTTTATGTCTCTGTCGAGGGCTGAAAATGCTGGTCTTGCAGGCAGATCCCAGGCTGAAAAACGCTGGTCTGAAAGGTCCTCCAATGCTGAACAAAAACGCTAAAGTGGCTGGTTGGCTATGCCGATGCAAAACGCTAAAGGGGATCCTGATGCTATGCTAGCGTTAGTAAAGGGGCTGAATTCGTTGATGATGATCAGCAGGAAAAACGCTAATGCTGATGCCTGTGGGTCGCAGGAAAACACCAAGTGATGGATCTGCTGAGTTGATGCAAAAACGCCAAGGGGAGAAGATGCAAAACGCCAGAGATGGTCTGAGGGGGTACTGCTGAGAAGTTGCCTGTTGAGCGGGAAGCTCCTGCTGCCTCTTCTGCTAGAAAGTGCTAACTTGGGTTTGCTTATATATTAACTTAGCAAAATTGCCCTACCTACTTTTGTTGGAAAGTCACTCAAAAATAATAAGTGAAAATAACCAATAAATAGGAAAATAAGCTAAATGCACTGGAAAATTCCCCTAACTGATGCTCATGGATTCTGATGGGAATTTAGATGATCATGCTGTGTGCAATCGGAGGATATGCATCTATGCTATGTGACTGGGCATGGACGGTCTACGAATAGACTCACAAAAGTGCCAGATCACTGCTAATCTAAACTTGATTGAACCCTGTTGTGGTGTAGCTTGTTTGTCCACGGACACATAGGGTTGGGATGTGTCACGTGACATCTCCTCCTTTTCAAAGTGAGGTACTGGTACCGAACTGTATGGCGTCGAGGGAGATCGCCAACAACATCCGGAATCCTGGAAGGGACTCTTTGCCGGCCCACTCTGCTGTGTGGGTCGAGCGCTACTTGAACTTCATAAAGGTCTGCAACGCGTGCTTCTTTGGGCCGCGCCGAAAGCGACAAAGTCTTTAGTGGCTCCTTCCTTGCTTCAACTTCGTCTAGAGTCTTGCTTCTTTCGTCTTCAAGAATCTCCATGGCTGAAAATTCTAGAAACTATCTCCAACACAAAACCATGAACATACCCATTTCATGTAAAGTGAAGGAAAAAAATCTTGTCTTCTCTAAAGACTTGTATGCAATGTAGATGAACATACATACGGAGTGACAACTCGTTCATCAAACACATGCAAACAATGCGCTCGAATCTTGTCTGTTTGATCGAAATCAATCAACCGTGGCAAATCACAATGGATTGCCCGTGCGTGGTGCTCATATTATCATGTGCTCTTTCGGAAACTGTGTCATGCCAAGGAAGAGACATGGAATGTGACTTCTTTACATACAGACTTTTCAGCTTTTTATGCACTATCCGCATACATTCGTGCTCATCCATGATAGAAACGTGCTCAACATACAATATGTCATGCCGAATAAAAGGGATAACATAGCGATGCTGACTAAAATACAGTCACGAATGAAACATTCGAACAATGCGTGCAAACACATAATACTTCCTGTGATGGTTCTTTGTACCAAGGCTCGAGAGCCAAGATCGGTTCTTCCGAATCTATCGAATCTTCGTGTGGGGGATCTGTGGACCTTGACTCGAAAGCCAAGATCAATTCTTGGTGATTGATCGAATCTACAACGAGGTTAGCTTCGCTAGAAAAAGCATCAACTAACACATCCTCCTTGTGGACAATCACATCATCTTCATGCAACTCATCATGCTTGTGAGAAATCACATCTTGATCATGCAAATCATCAAGCTTGTCATTGTCATCCAAATCATTATGCAAATAAATCATTGGCATCCAAATCATCGTGCTTATCATGGTCATTCAAATCATCATGCAAATCATTGTCAATCAAATCATCATCATGCTTCACACAATCATGCAAATCCTGTGTGTGATGCTGTGGAGAAAGAGAGACTGGGAGAATCTCCTTATCCCGAATCCTTTCAATCTTGTCCTGCATATTAGCAATGAGAGATGGAGAAGGAGAAGTATCCACTCCATGAAAGACAGTAGGAGAATCACTGTCGGCATTGAGAGTTATAGTGTTAGCTGCAAATTTTATGACAGCATCAGTCTCACGAAACCACTTAATGCCTAAAATCACATCCTGAGAGAGGAGAAACAACAAATCTTCTAGTGAAGGCAGTCTGTTGGATTGCAAACACCACATCAAGGCATTCCTCGGTGATGAGAGCGTACATACCAGGACGAAAGCCAGAGACCTCGATAGGAGATCTCGGACTAACTTCGAGGCGGGCTTTCTAAACAAGAGAGGAACTGATCACATCATGCATACTACCTAGGTCAAACAATATGACAAAACGGTGCCCCGACGTACGACCATAACATTTAATGAGAGAATCATCAATGGGAGGGTCCTGAGAAACTTTGGGCACAATTGTGTTATCATTCATTGCATTGACAGATGTAGTGGGTGCTGTGGGTTCTTTAGATTCATTCGATTCAAGCTTAGGACATGTTCTTTTTATGTGACCCTTAATGTGACAATGAAAACAACGACCTTCCTTAGAATAAGTGCTTTGTTCTTCCGAAGTGATGTATCCTCCTACAATGCCTTGTGCTACCTTTTCATTTGGAGTAAGCTTAGGTTTAGCAATTGTGTTAGCCTTACCCTTAGATTCATTGGAAGAATTCTTTGATGAGATATTGTTGGAAGATTGGTGAGAAGAGTTATCATTCTTACCGTTCTTACCGTTCTGAGGAGTTTGCGAGATACTTGTGGAAGTCTTGTTCTCCTTAGGCTTTCCCTTGTTGTGCTTCATCTCCTGTGCGAGAGCAATCGCTACTGCCTTGTTGAGATCGATTGGATCGAGTACCTCGACATCGTACTTGATATACTCGTCCAATCCAAAGAGAAAAGCCTCTTTGCGCTCTTCATCTGACATACGTAATTGAGTACCTAGCTGCAAAACACGATTAGAAAAAGACATAACCGGCATACCATTTTGCTTGAGAGCGCGCCAATCGTCTTTCAACCGTGCGAGGTACTGAGGTGGCATAAACCGCGCCTTGAGCTTGTCTTGGAAATCAGCCCAACTGAAAGAGAGGGACGTGAAATCGTCGGCTGCCTCTAGGTGCGCGGCTAGCTGTGCCTTTTGCCATGCGTGGTACCAATTAATGGCATCACCGGCAAGGTACAGAGCTGTCGTCAAAACTTTGCTATTGCTTGTCTTCTTAGTTGTCGCAAAATAAGCATTAAATTGATGCAACCAAGAATGAATCACCGTAGCATCTATCTTACCATCATACTTACTGAAAGTCACTTTTTCGGTGACTGGGTTGTTGGAATCCGCATCATGGCTTGCACCACGAGAGGAACTCCCATGATCTTTGGGTGGTTCGGTCTTCGAGGCGAGAACTTGGGCAAGCAATTCTTGAGTGCGTAGCTCTTGTCGAGCTTCACGCTCGGCCTCCAATGCTGCGTTTCTTGCTGCCGCTTCTTCCTTCCTTAGTTCTTTTCTTTCTTTTCTTACATCGCGCTCGTGTTCTAGAGCAAGGCGCTTGTCTTCTTGTCTATCCATCATGGCCATCATCTGCTTCATCATTGCCTCCATAGGGTCTGGCGTAGATGGCGAAGAGGGAGGGTTGGAAAAATCTCCTGATGGGGAAAATCCTTCGTCGCCTCTCTCATGCTCATCACGTGAATGCAAAGTATCCATGCCGCTTCGGGTGACGACCATGCACTATGATCTTGGGGTCTTAAGCTCGCGAGGAACTTGGGTTCTTGAGGGTCTTGAGGTTCTTGAGGTCCTTGATTCGTGAGAATCTTGGTTTCTTGAGGTTCTTGAGGGGTTCTTTCGCTTGCAAATTGCGTTGGAGAAGGATATTCTCTTCACCCGAGTTCTACTCCTTTCTGCGGGCGCACCCCTTGGCGGCCTTGTGCTCACACCAAGGTTGCTTTTTCCCACCTCACGTTGATTGGCCGGCCGCTAAGTGCACGGTCCGCTCTCAATGAGTGAAAAGAGACACAAGGGGAGGCTGGACAAGCCCTTCTTTCTTGGGATTCCTGTCACTCTTCAACAAAACATGATTAGGAATTGCCACGCCCAAGTAAACTTGGGTTCGTGCGATCGCAACAAGCAAAAAAATTCTTGTGGTTCTTTCCTTGAGTAATGCAGAATACTTCCAAAGCTCTGATACCAATGTAAGGTGCAGCAGAATGAATGTTGTATTTTCTCAAGATAAGTGATCTTTATTGCTCAAGGTTCCTTTTAGTTCTTAGGGAAAGAGAGAGCTTTCCGTCTTGTAGAGTACTGTGATCACGAACAAAGTGGGTGGATATTGTGCGTGCAAGTGAATGAGACTGAGAGAAGGAGAGAGAAGAGATACGACACCGAGAGGTTGTAAAACCCTCCTCCGAAGGCCCTACTCTCGTTGGCGAGAGTGGTCTACTTTGATTGCACAAAGGAGTACAATGCGAATGCAATGGACTGATGCAATGGGACTAGGCTGATGACGACGACGACTTCATGGCTGAAAATTAGGGTCTTCTATCTGCTGATTTTCATGGACTGTTTCGGCGCTGAAATGACTGGTTTTTATTGCTGCTTTATGGCTGAAAATGACTGTTCTTGTCGGGACTTGAGAGAAGATGAAAACGCTGATCTTCTGCCCTGTTTTGGCTGCGTTTTTATGTCTCTGTCCAGGGCTGAAAACGCTGGTCTTGCAGGCAGATCCCAGGCTGAAAAACGCTGGTCTGAAAGGTCCTCCAATGCTGAACAAAAACCGCTAAAGTGGCTGGTTGGCTATGCCCATGCAAAACGCTAAAGGGGATCCTGCTGCTATGCTAGCGTTAGTAAAGGGGCTGAATTTGTTGATGATCAGCAGGAAAAACGCTAATGCTGATGCCTGTGGGTCGCAGGAAAGCACCAAGTGATGGATCTGCTGAGTTGATGCAAAAACGCCAAGGGGAGAAGATGCAAAACGCCAGAGATGGTCTGAGGGGGTACTGCTGAGAAGTTGCCTGTTGAGTGGGAAGCTCCTGCTGCCTCTTCTGCTAGAAAGTGCTAACTTGGGTTTGCTTATATATTAACTTAGCCAAATTGCCCTACCTACTTTTGTTGGAAAGTCACTTAAAAATAATAAGTGAAAATAACCAATAAATAGGAAAATAGGCTAAATGCACTGGAAAATAGGATAAATAAGTGAAAATAACCAATAAATAGAAAAATAGGCTAAATGCACTGGAAAATTCCCCTAACTGATGCTAATGGATTCTGATGGGAATTCAGATGATCATGCTGTGTGCAACCGGAGGATATGCATCTATGCTAAGTGACTTGGCATGCACGGTCTACGAATAGACTCACAAAAGTGCCAGATGTGCTAATCTAAACTTGACTGAACCCTGCTGTGGTGTAGCTTGTCCACGGACACATAGGGTTGGGATGTGTCACGTGACATCCCAAGCTCGGCAAAGTTCTGTACTCTCGTCCATCTTGCTGGGATCGGTACCCACGCAATCTGGAACGAGTCCTGTTTTTGTCTTGCCTTTTCTTCCACGGTCCTCAGTTGCTCTTGAACTCTCAGGCCTCTCGTCGTCCTTGTTATTCTGTTCTTTCTGTGCCTTCTTAGGGCGCTTCGCGGAGATATGTCCTGTTTCCCCGCATCCAACGCACTTCCCTTCCTTGATGAAACGAGCTCTCTCCTGAGGAGTAAGCTTGGGATGTGCATCTTTCTTTTTTGGATTGCTCTTCCTCTTTCTACTTTCATTCGTCGAAGTCTGTTCGGCTCTTCATCGGTGGGATAGGTCAAACTGCCAGAGTGTGGCAAAACCCCGTTTCGCATGACTCATCTACTCGTGAATGGAAGCTGACTTCTGTTCCAAGCAGGATCTGGGATCTCTGTAGGAAGACCCAAGGTAAAGCGCTCAATTTGTTCCTTGAACGAGATCTTCTTGAATGAAGAGGCGGGTAGAAAAGGGCTCCAGAATCCCTCGCAATAAGCGTCACCGTATCTTTCTTGGTCATTCATAGATGGTTCCAAGCAGTTCGTATGTCGTCCAGTCAGCCCAAGAAGAAATAAAAAGCCTCTTGAATTTCAGCCATTTAACTGGCGCAGTCTTGTTTTATAGAAGTGTGGACCACCAAGTTCGAGCATTCCCCTTAGAGTAAGAGGCAGCTCTTCGAATCTTAGAGTGCTCTGAGTAACGTCCTCCCGCGAAAGCAATGTCAAACTGTTGTACAAAAGACAAAGCCTTCGAAGCATCTCTATAACGAGAAAATGTGTCAAATTTAATTGACTGTCTACCTTCCTTAAACTCTCGGACTTTCTTGCTTTTGTCTTCCAGAAAGTCATACTGGTTGGCTTTGTAAAAATTATTCTTCTTTGCATAAAAGCTGTTGTCATCCGAGTCCGAACTAGACGAGTCCTTTGTGGAACTGCCGATCATGGGCCGAGATTTAGACTTCTTTGTCTTTTCCTTGCCCTTTCCAAAGCGTTGCTTTTTGCTTCGCTTTTTGCCTTTTTTGTCTTCTTCGCTCGAGTCAGATGAGCTCGAAGAACTATCAGAAGAAAAAGAAGAAGAAGAAGAAGAAGAAGAAGAAGAAGAAGAAGAAGAAGAAGAAGAACTGGGTAACTCTTCAAATCTAACACGCTTCTTCTGTTTCTTTGCCTTTTCAAATGTCGACTGACGACCCAAATAACGCGGGAAGTCAGTGCCTTTCTTCTGCTTTTTGTCGTGCTTTTTCGCTTTGCTTTGCGCGTCAAAAAGCTGAGCAATTCGTGCATCAACCACCTCTTCTATTCCTTATCTGTATACTTTTTGGGAGTAGGAGGTTTCTTGAGAGGTGGTTTTCGGGGTAGTTTTGTGGTTTTCTGCCACTGCGTGTGCACCTCTTCAAAAGAAGTGTCACAAAGTGACGACGTGGCGGACAACAGAAACCCTAATTTCTGCTAGAAACCCTGATTTCCGGAAATCGCGGAGGTTGATTTTTTTTTTTTTGTGGAAAATGATGAGCGACGCAAATTTTTCTTTAAAAAAAAAAAAAAAGAGAAAAAGACTCTCTAAGAGAGAGAGAGAACTGATGCTTTTGACTTTAAAAGCTTTTGGGGCTTTGCTTTTGGGCATCCCTTGTACCTTTAAATTAGTGGTGAGGGCCTCACTTCTCAGAGCATCTGGACGCAGAGTCTGAGAGTGAAACCCTAACCGCTCTCTTGTACTTCATTGATTGATTAATACAAAAAGAAATACCGAAAGGGGTGGCAGTCTTTGGGGCCAATATCTCTAGGCACGGAACTCCGCCGGGCCCGTGCAAATCTATTGTGATCTGTGAATTGTTTTGAAGTGGTTATTTGGTACTGTCGCGATTGATTTTTGACTTGGAGTGTCCAAGTCTGTTACAGTGGTATCAGAGCACGGTCGATTTCTCTTCTACGGGAAATCCGATCCTCGAATTTTTTTTCGGCGACACCTATGGCTTCAGGCAATGATCAGTCGACTCCCTCTACATCTGGAGATGCGGGCTGGGATCACAACGAAGATTCAGACAGAGAGTATGGCCCGCCTCGGCCTACTCAGGCGGAGCGTTGTCAATTGATTGGCGATGCAACAAAGATAATGCTCAATTTTGCGAAGGACCCGAAGATGGCAAAATATATGACCAGACCTCTTTGGAAGAGGTACAGATGGAGTGGCAAAGAACCACAACACCACTCCCGAAACCCGCTCTCAAGAAACCTTCTGCCTCCAAGAAAATATACGGAGAAGGAACTGGAGAACGTGGTTGATGCACGGATTGCTCAGCTTTTTGACGCGCAAAAGAAAGGCAAAAAGCACGGCAAAAAGAAGAAGAAAGGCACTGACTTCCCGGGATATTTGGGTCGTCGGTCGACATTCGACAAGGTAAAGAAACAGAAGAAGCGTGTTCGATTTGAAGGAGTACCGAGTTCTTCTTCTTCTTCTTCTTCTTCTTTTGATAGTTCTGCTAGCTCCTCGGATTCGAGCGAAGAAGACAGAAAAGGTAAAAAGCGAAGCAAGAAACAAAGCTTCGGAAAGGGCAAGAAAAAGGCAAAGAAGGCTACATCTCGCCCAAAGACTCACAGTTCTACGACGACTCGTCTACTGACAGCTCAGATTCCGATGACGGAAAGTTTTATGCGACCAAGAAGAATTTTTACAAAGCCAACCAGTATGACTTTCTTGAAGATAAAAGCAAGAAAGTCCGAGAGTTTAAGGAAGGTGGCCACTCGATCAAGTTTGATACTGTTTCAAGATACTCAGATGCTTCGAAGGCTTTGCCTTTTATTCAGCAGTTTGACATCGCTTTCGCGGGAGAACGCTATTCAGAGCACTCCAAGATTCGGAGAGGTGCCTCTTACTTTAAGAGGAATGCTCGGACTTGGTGGTCCACGCTTCTTTTAAACAAGACTGCGCCAGTTAAATGGCTGAAATTTAAAAAAGCTTTTTATTTCTTCTTGGTGGACGCAAGAATATGAATGAGATATACGAGCTGCTTGGAACCATCTTCGGATGACCAAGAAAGATACAATTAATGCTTATTGTGAAAGATTCTGGAGCTCTTTTCTACCCGCCTCTTCATTCACGAAGATCTCGTTCAGAGAACAGATTGAGCAGTTTACCTTGGGTCTACCTACAGAGATCTGAGATCACTGCTTGGAACAGAAGTCAGCTTCTATTCACGAGTTGATGAGTCATGTGAAGCGGGGCTTTGCCATTCACTCTGGCAGTCTAACCTACCCCACAGATGAGGCCATGACACAACGAGCCGAACAGACTTCTGGGAATGAAACTAGAAAGAAAAAGAGCAACCCAGAGAAAAATGATGCACGACCCAAGCTTACTCCTGAGGAGAGAGCTCGCTTCATCAGAGAGAGGAAGTGCTTTGGATGCAGGGAACAGGGACATATCTCCGCGAAGTGCCCTAATAAGGCACAGAAAGAACAGAATGATAAAGACGACGACGGGTCTGAGAGTTCGAGAGCAGCTGAGGAATGTGGCAGAAAAGGCAAATAGAAAAGCAGAACTCATATGGTGTGGGACCTGCACCGAATCTAATGAATGAAAGTACAAACTTTGCCGCTTTTGGGGCAAAGTGAAGGATCAGGAAGCTCTTTTGAAGGAGCCAAGGCCAACTTCTTTTCACTTGGAATTGGCGGCTCGATTTGGAATTACGCCCGACAGACTGACGCCACAGGCAGAGGTAGTTCGACCGGCACCCGGATGGGATGTTGCCATTACACCGAGCATTGGCAAACTTTTGTTTGCAATGACAGGGGTGTTCAGGGCACGCGAGTGACGTTCTACTCAGGATCCTTCGGTACCACAAGAACTACGCCGTGGTTGACTACCGGGCCGAGAAAGTGACTTTGATAAATGAAGGGCTTAGAGATTGTACTTGATGAACTTCAGTTTCTTACTCATTCTTTTGGGAGAGAACTGAACGCTGGATAAAGTTTGAATATGTTTTGACCTTATCAAAAGAACGCCAAGATTTTTCTCCACACTCATGCCGATTGCTTTTCAGAGGGCCTGAAGATCAAACCATTGATCTGATACTTGGAAGCACGCCACCGAATCGGCCACCTTACTGTGTGAGCCGAGTACAGAATGAAAAGATTATGAGCCCAGTGAAAGACCTCTTGGAAAAGGGTCTTGTCCAGCCTAGTACTTCACCGTATTGCTCTCCAGTGTTGTTGGTTTTGAAGAAAGACGGATCTTGGAGAATGTCCATTGATTATAGCACTCTCAACAAAATCACCATCAAGAACAGATTTCCGATTCCTAGGATCGATGATATACTCGACAAGTTACAGGGATCCTCTTGCTTTAGTAAGATTGAGTGGATATCATCATATCAGGATAGCGCTAGGAGATGTCTACAAGACAGCTTTTCGGACGACTTTTGGGTTATTTGAGTTTTTGGTGATGCCTTTTGGCTTAACCAATGCTCCTGCGACATTTAACCGGATGATGGACAAGATTTTTCGAGAGTACAGGGTATTTGTTGGCACTTTCTTTGACGACATCATTGTTTTCTCCAAGAATGAGGCAGAACACAGAGATCATCTGCTTCAAGTCTTTCAGGCATTACGATATCACACGCTAGTGATTAATGCAAAGAAAAGTGATTTTTTCCTACCAGAGATACACTTTTTGGGACACATTGTGTCAGCACAGCAGGAGTGCAAATGGACCCGGCCAAGATAGAGACTATCCGTGATTGGCCCGATTTGAGGAATGTCCATGAAGTTAGAAGCTTCTTGGGACTGTGTTCGTACTACAGGCGGTTCATACGAAAGTTTGCCGAGGTTGCTTCCCCTTTGCATACCTTGACACAGAAAGGAGTATCTTTTTCGTGGGGACCCACAGAGGTGACTGCTTTTCGGACATTGAAAGAGAAATTGACTACAGGACCAGATTTGACTTTGCCGGACTTGCAGAAGTCATTTGAAGTATATTGTGATGCTTGTGGTCGTAGTCTGGGTGCGGTCTTGATGCAAGAAGTCCATGTCATAGCTTACGAGAGCCGTTTGTTCTCTAGGCCGGAGATGACAGCACAGATCTATGAGAAAGAGCTTCTTTCTCATACTCAGTGGCGGCATTACCTACTCGGAGCGGATTTTACTGTCTTTACAGACCATCAGAGTTTGCGCTACTTCTTGTCACAGAAGCAGCTTTCGGAAAAGCAGATGCGGTGGGCGAACATCTTGTCACAGTTCCACTTCGAGATTGTCCATGTGTAGGGACAGAAGAATGCGGTGGCAGATGCTTTGTCTCGGAAACTGTTGGTTCTGGCTGTTTTCGTGATACATCATAGGAGCTTCGAGGATATGGTCGATCAGTATGCCACAGATACAGATTTTGCAGATATTTTCACACGGATACGGGATGGGGAGACAATAGCTGGATACTCCCTTCGGGAAGGCTACTTGATGAAAAAGACTATGTTGTGCGTTACACAGCCGTTGAGGGATAAGGTTATGACTGAATGCCACTGTCCACCTTTTACGGGTCACCGCGGCATTGCTACCACCATGAAGGGGGTAGAGAGATACTTCTTTGAGCCGAGACTCAAAAAGGATGTGGAAGAGTTTGTGCGCAGTTGCTTGGTATGCCAGAAGGTCAAGTTTGACAGGCATAAGGCACAGGGATTGTTACAGCCTTTACCCATACCCACCCACACCTGGGAAAGTATTGCAATGGATTTCATTTTTGATCTCCCGAGAACACAGAAAGATCACGATGATTTTCCGATTACATGGCACGTCTGAGACGATTGTCTCCGACAGAGACCCCAGATTTATGAGTTTGTTTTGGAAGGCAATTTGGGAGAACATTGGCACGCAGTTGCAGTTCTCGTCATCGTTCCACTTGCAAACTGATGGGCAATTTGAGATTGCCAATTCAGTGATTTTAGATTTATTGAAGTCTTGTATCTCGGATCAGAAGACTCAATGGGAAAAGAACTTACCTTTGGTGGAATTTGCCTACAATAACACGATACACTCTTCGACGGGGAAGACGCCATGTGAGATTGTTGAAAGTGCTGCAAAGGTTCCATCCTTGCTGAGCACGAAAGATTAGATATTGGAAGCGGATGAATATTCGCGAGATTTGGATATGGCTTTTGCCAAGGTTCGCGAGACTTTGCAAGAGTCTCAAGAACGACAGAAAAAGGCTGTGGATCGACATCGTCGCGACTTGAAATTGAAGGAGGATGATTGGGTGCTTTTACGTTTTGAGAAGGCACGCCTAAGAAAGAAAAAGGGAAAGGAGAGGCTTTTTCCAAAGCTTAGTATGCGATACTACGGACCTTTCCAGATAACTGAAAAGATAAATGATGTCTCCTTCCGATTGAAACTGCCAGATACTTGGAGGATTCACAATGCATTGCATGTGAATCTCTGAAACCTGTTAAGGGTGATGTGCTTTATGATGGGGAGCCTGATGAGCAACCCGAAGTGGAAGAAAACGAGGAGATCCTTGTTCTTGAACAGATTTTGGCACATAATGATATGAAGAAAGGTAAAGTCCGAAGGCGATTCTTGGTTAAGTTCAAGAACTTTCCTGCATTTGATGCGAAGTGGATGGAGGAGGACCTAGCAGATACTCCTAGGATTGTGAAACTTTACCTTGATGTTTTGGTTTAGCATAGTCTACTCCAAACAGAACCCAAAAATTCAGCTTAGCCGGAGATCTGGTGCAGTGGGATGCACAAGAGGGGAGTAAGTCCGCTCCCTTGTCAACAGATGCCTCGATTTTGATACTAAAGTCACTGATGTCTCTTTGAGCTTCAGGGATACTGAGAGCTGACAGTATTCTGCTGGATGACTTTATGAAATGGAATTCCTTATTATGATACTGATTTGTTCTTGACTTCTTGTCAGTGCAGGAACTGATAGCCGAAATGACTGCAGCATTTTGGTCTGATTGATCTCGAATAGACATGGTTGCAATAGGGGTTAGTCAATCGGACATCGATGAGGTCCCGATTGGACCTAGATGTGATTGCTAGCTACATTGCCGATAAATCATGGTCTAAGATCCGAATGAATGTTGAATGTCATGTGATGTCGTGTGATGTCTAGTGATGTCCTGTGATGTGACTGTCGATGTTGTACATGTGCTAGATGTGTGTTCCTAGTACATAGGTACTAACAGTCAGTGTCTGCTAAGACGGTTTATGGATTTTGTCGGTTTTGCAGGCGTAATCGCGGTCGATTACAATGCTTTCAAGAGGGGGGTATGTCTCAAAGTGATGACGTGGCAGACAACAAAAACCCTAATTTCTGCCAGAAGCCCTAAAATTCCTGCAAACCCTAATTTCTGCCAGAAACCCTGATTTCCGGAAATCGCGGAGGTTGATTTTTTTTTTTTTTTTGGAAAATGATGAGCGACGCGAATTTTGCTTTTTTTTAAATGAAAAAAAGAGAAAAAAACTCTCTAAGAGAGAGAGAGAACTGATGCTTTTTATTTTAAAAGCTTTTGGGGCTCTGCTTTTGGGCATCCCTTGTACCTTTAAATTAGTGGTGAGGGCCTCACTTCTCAGAGCATGTGGACGCAGAGTCTGAGAGTGAAACCCTAACCGCTTTCTTGTACTTTGATGATTGATTAATACAAAAAGAAATACCGAAAGGGGCGCCAGTCTTTGGGGCCAATATCTCTAGGCACGGAACTCCGCCGGGCCAATGCAAATCTATTGTGATCCGTGAATTGTTTTGAAGTGGTTATTTGGTACTGTCGCGATTGATTTTTGACATGGAGTGTCCAAGTCTGTTACAAGAAGTCTTGCTCATGTATTTAGCCAATTTCGGGTCCTTGGCAAAATTAAGCATCATCTTTGTTGCATCACAGATCACTGGTTGACGCTCCCTCTCTTCGAGCTTCGCCTGAGTAGGCCGAGGCGGGCCATACTCGCGTGAATCTTCGTTGCGATCTCTTCCCGCATTGCCGGATGCAGAGGAAGTTTATTGATCTTTGCCTGGAGCCATAGGTGCCGCGAAAGAAAAAGGAATTGGATTTCCCATAGAAGAGAAATCGGCCGTGCTCTAATACCACTATAGCAGACTTGGACACTCCAAGTCGAGAATCTACCATGACACCACAAATAATCACTTCAAAGAGTTCACAGTTCACAATGATTCAACATTGGCCCAACGGAGTTCCGTGCCTAGAGATATTGGCCCCAAAGATTGGTGCCTCTTTCGGTATTTCTTTTTACATCAATCTGCAACTCAAAGTACAAGAGAGCCTTCGGGTCTCACTCTCAGACTGTACGTCCAGATGCTGTGCAGAGTCGCAGCCCGAAGACCCATTTAAAGATTTCACAAGGGATGCTAAAATCAGAACCCAAAAGCTTCCAAAAGCTGTCCATAAAAACTGCCTCAAAAAAAGTATTCACAATAATAAAGCAACTTCTAAATATAAAGCTCCTTCTCTCTCTCAAGCTTGGATGGAAGTAAAAAGCAACAATTGCGTAAAATTCCATCCTGAGCTTTGCGTAAGAAGTTTTCCTAGCCTTGCCTAGCCAAAAACTGTCGTAAGCTGTCCAGGCAAAAGGCTGTACGGATTTGGCTCTGTCCGTACCATTTCTGCCAGCCATGTCCGTACCATTTTTGCCAGCCACGTCAACATTCCTGTGGTCGCAGTTCAGCCAACCCTTGCCAGAGTATGTGTGTGTACCATGGGCAGCTAGGCGGGTATGTGTGTACCGACAGCAGCCACAGCAGCAGCAACCCTAAACTCAAATAACCCAAAAGTCGTCCGAAAGGCTGTCTTGTAGACGTCTCCCGGCGTGATTCGGATTTGATGATATCCACTCTTCAAATCAATCCTGCTAAAACGCAAGGATCCTTGTAATCTGTCGAGTATATCATCGATCCTAGGAATAGGAAATCTGTTCTTGATGGTGATTTTGTGGAGAACTCTATAATCGATGCACATTCTCCAAGATCCGTCTTTCTTCAAACCAACAACACTCGAGAGCAATACGGTGAAGTACTAGGCTGGGCAAGACCCTTTTCCAAGAGGTCTTTCACTTGGTTCATAATCTCTTCGTTGTGAGCTCGGCTCACACGGTTCGGTGGCCGGTTCGGTGGTGTCCTTCCAGGTATCAGATCAATGGTATGATCTTCAGGTTGAGCGGGTGGTATCTCGCCCGGCAGGCCCTCTGAGAAGAAATCGGCATGAGAGTGGAGAAAATCTTGGCGTTCTTTATCAAGTTCAGACATATTTGTCCTATTCTCATCACTCAACTCTTTCATAAAGATTGAGTAAACAAACAGACCGGATTTTATTAACTTTGAAATGGCCGAAGCTGATACAATAGGGACAGACTCGCCCTTAAGTTTAATATCAAGTACAATGGTTCTGCCCTTCTCTGCAATCAATGTCGCCTTTCTTGCCCGATAGTCGACCTCGGCGTTGTTCTTGTGGTACTAGGGAATTCCCAAGAGAACATCACAACCTTCCAAAGGAAGTCCTCATGCCCCAAATACCCCTGACGATTCAACCAAAGTTTGCCAATGACAGGTGTAATGGCTACGTCCCTGCCGGGTGCCGCTAGAACTGCCTCTGCAAGTGGTCCCATCCGATCGGGAGTGATCTCGAGCCGCGTCGCCAATTTCGGTGAAATGAAGTTGGCCTTGGCTCCTCCATCAGAGAAGATCAAGGCTTCTTGGTCTTTCACTTTGCCCCAAGCTCGACAAAGTTCTGTACTCTCGTCCATCGTGCTGGGATCGGTACCCACGCAATCTGGAACGAGTCCTGTTTTCCTCTTGCCTTTTCTTCCATGGTGCTCAGTTGCTCTCGAACTCTCAGGCCTCTCGTCGTCCTTGTCGTTCTGCTCTTTCTATGCCTTTTTAGGGCACTTCGCGGAGATATGTCTTGTTTCCTCGCATCCAAAGCACTTCCCTTCCCTGATGAAGCGAGCTCTCTCTTGAGGAGTAAACTTGGGACGTGCATCTTTCTTTTTTGGGTTGCTTTTCCTCTTTCTACTTTCATTTGTCGAAGTCTGTTCGACTCTTTGTGTCATGATCTCATCGGTGGGGTAGGTCAAACTGCCAGAGTGAATGGCAAAACCCCGTTTCGCATGACTCATCAACTCTTGAATGGAAGCTGACTTCTGTTCCAAGCAGTGTTCTTGGATCTCTGTAGGAAGACCCAAGGTAAACCGCTCAATTTGTTCCTTGAACGAGATCTTCTTGAATGAAGAGGCGGGTAGAAAAGAGCTCCAGAATCCCTCGCAATAAGCGTCTACTGTATCCTTCTTGGTTATGCGGAGATGGTTCCAAGCAGTTCGTATGTCACGTTCATACTCTCGAGTCAGCCAAGAAGAATCAAAAAGCCTCTTGAATTTCACCCATTTAACTGGCGCAGTCTTGTTTAATAGAAGTGTGGACCACCAAGTTCGAGCATTCCCCTTAAAGTAAGAGGCAGCTCTTCGAATCTTAGAGTGCTCTGAGTAACGTCCTCCCGCGAAAGCAATGTCAAACTGTTGTACAAAAGACAAAGCCTTTGAAGCATCTCTATAACTGGAAAACGTGTCAAATTTAATTGACTGTCCACCTTCCTTAAACTCTCGGACTTTCTTGCTTTTGTCTTCCAGAAAGTCATACTGGTTGGCTTTGAAAAAATTCTTCTTCTTTGCATAAAAACCAAGGTGGAAAGGTACGAAGTGTACGGTACGGTTTAGGTACGTACGGAACATACTTCCGTACTGAACCAACCTTTAGGTACGTGATAGGTTCGTACCATTTGTAAAAAAAGATAATTACACGAAATTTAAGTTCACAGACCTTTCAAAATTCAGCCTCATTAACAATGCAATGCTTAAAATGAATATATTGATCATGAAACTTAATGACTCAAGACTCAATACTCAATGAGAAAACCAATGACCATAAATCATAAAATTAAATAACAACTATAAACCTCATGTCCATGGCATCAGCCAGAAGTCGGCATATACCATACAAACTGAATTAAGATCCAAAAAAAGGTACTGTGAAATACTACAATGCCATAATAACAATAGAAGTCTGCTGCAGCCTGTCCTCCAAAGCATGCAGTCACCAATGTGCACTAAGACGTGCAGCCTCAAAAGTCTGTGTCAGATGCGGAAGATGAATCGTCGGTAGAGAGCAAGCCCCCATCATCAAGGACATTGCCCTCTTCATGAAACTCAGGGTCAGGCTCAGCATTGTCAACTCTGGTACAAGCACCTCTGCACCACAAGCCTCCTCAGGCATATCAGCAGTCTCTGCATGGATGAGCCGGACAGCTTCATTCGCTCGCTTGCGATTGGAGCAAATAGGAAGCTTCCCCCTGCGAATACTCTCTCGTCACAGAGTGTGGATCTCCTCCCACCGTGCGTAGAGGAAGGCTAAGAGCTCGTGCACGTGATCTAGTCACACGACGATCCACGCTCTCGAGCTCTCTATGCAGCTCTTTGAGAATCTACTCCTGCTCGTCTCTGATCTGTCGGTCCACCTCCTCTGGT
Organism: Adiantum capillus-veneris; assembly: GCF_014529385.1. Taxonomy (NCBI): domain Eukaryota; kingdom Viridiplantae; phylum Streptophyta; class Polypodiopsida; order Polypodiales; family Pteridaceae; genus Adiantum; species Adiantum capillus-veneris. The sequence continues at coordinate 91,357,391 of NC_140943.1, read as the reverse complement.
CTAGGATCATCTACCATTTTCAGATGTACCTTTTTCACGTGGCAAGGAATCCTCATCTTCACCGCCAACACGTGCTCTCTTCCTGGAAGTAGGGGGTTGCATGAAGGCCGAACCTCCTCCAACCTCTGCCTCCGCACCTAAAGACTCCAGCTCTCCAACAAAAGCATCATGTAAAGCATCCTTGTGTGCTGGGAGCACCTCTCAAACCAGGAGCACCAACAGGAAACAAGCTGCTCCCTCAAAGGTGGTGGCATTTTCTCACATGCACCAATCTGATCAGTGCACCCGATGCTCGTCAAGTGCTTTTTGACTCGCGTAATAGTGCTGGTGTACTGGTCCCCACAATACTTGCATTGCCATAAGCGTGTGCCGGAACCTTGTTGAGAAGTGGTCGTGATGATGCTCAACACATTGGTGTGGAGCGACCAGTTGGGGTTGGTTTTACGCGGCATAATGAATCTTGCACATTGCAAATGCAAAAGAGTGCACACACATGAGGAGTACGGAGTGCATGGTGGCAGAAGCAGTACCTTTTCAGGCGCGTAGCTCGGCTCTACAGGTCTCTGTGCATTGCTCTGCAGACTTCTCTGTAACACAATAGAGACTCTTTTGGTTTCGTGGTCGATTAAAAAGGCCTAAGGCTTTCTCCCCTTCACACTATTAAGCCCATCTAGAAGCGCCCCCTAGCGCAACTGGTCCGAGGAGAAAACGCCCAATTTTTTTTTAAAAATGCTGTATTTGTTGTACGGAACGGTACGGTACGTACGTACGGATTCCACCCTGATAAAAACTGCTGTCATCCGAGTCCGAACTAGACGAGTCCTCTGTGGCACTGTCGATCACGGGTAGACTTCTTTGTCTCTTCTTGCCCTTTCGGAAGCGTTGCTTTTTGCCTTGCTTTTTGCCTTTTTCGTCTTCTTCGCTCGAGTCAGATGAGCTAGAAGAACTATCAGAAGAAGAAGAAGAAGAAGAAGAAGAAGAAGAAGAAGAACTGGGTACTCCTTCAAATCTAAAGCGCCTCTTCTGTTTCTTTGCCTTTTCTCAAATGTTGACTGATGACCGAAATAACCAGGGAAGTCAGTGCCTTTCTTCTGCTTTTTGTCGTGCTTTTTAGCTTTGCTTTCCGTGTCAAAAAGCTGAGCAATTTGTGCATCAACCACCTCTTCTAATTCCTTCTCTGTATACTTCTTGGGAGTAGGAGGTTTCTTGAGAGCGGGTTTTCGGGGTGGTTTTGTGGTTTTCTGCCACTGCGTGCACCTCTTCAAAAGAAGTCTTGCTCATATATTTAGCCAATTTCGGGTCCTTGGCAAAATTAAGCATCATCTTTGTTGCATTGCCGATCAATTGACGACGCTCCATCTCCTGACGCTTCGCTTGAGTAGGCCAAGGCGGGCCATACTCCTTGCTTGAATCTTCGTTATGATCCCTTCCCGCATCTCCGGATGCAGAGGGAGTCGATTGATCCTTGCTTGAAGCCAAAGGTGCCGCGGAAAAAGTTTTAGGGAGCGGATTTCTCGTAGAAGAGAAATCGGTCGTGCTCTAATACCTCTGTAACAGATTTGGACACTCTAAGTTGAGAATCTACCGCGACATCACAAATAACCACTTCAAAACAGTTCACAGTTCACGATTGATTCGACACTGGCCCGGTGAGGTTCCGTGCCTAGAGTTATTGGCTCCAAAGACTGGCGCCCCTTTCGGTAATTCTTTTTGTATTAATCTATGCTCAAAGTACAAGAGTGTGGGCAGGCGCTCACACTCAAACTCTGCGTCTAGATGCTCTTAGTTATGAGAGGCCTGCTCACATATTTAAAGATTACAAGGGATGCTAAAAGCAGAGCCCCAAACGCTGAAAATCAAAAGCCTAAAAATAAAGCAAAGGCTCTTTCTCTCACAAGCTCTCTCTTGAGCCAATAGGAAATAAAGCAAAAGCTTCTCTCTCTCTTTCCAATTTGCTTAGAGCAAATAAAGCAAAAGCTTTTTAATTCTCTCTCTCTCTCTCTCTCTCTCTCTCTCTCTCTCTCTCTCTCTCTCTCTCTCTCTCTCTCTCTCTCTCTCTCTGCCTGCGTAGGAAAGTAGCAAAAAGCAATGCCAAAGTCTGCCAGCTTTGCGTGGAATAAAGCATCGCCCAAAAGCTGCCAGCGTTGCCACGCCACCTCCGCAATCTGCGTCGCAATTCGCGGGCTGCCACGTCAGCAGACTGTACGGACTTGCCGCATCAGCATTTTAGGTAGCAGCTTCCGAGGTTTTCTTGCTGGACTGTCCATGCCAAAAAGAGTGTGTGTGTGTGTGTACTAGATAGCAGCCACGTCACCGGTTTGTGACATGGCCTCTCTGCGCTTCACGCTCTAACCGTCTTTCTTCTCGCTCACGATCCAATTCGGCTATTCTTTCTTCGGTTGCCAATCGTGCTTGCTAGTGCTCACGCTCTAGGGCTGCCATTCTCTCTTCGGCCGCCAAGCGCGCTTGCTCGCGCACACGCTCTATGGCTGCCATTCTTTCTGCGGCCACCAAGCGCGCTTGCTCACGCACACGCTCTATGGCTGCCATTCTTTCTTTGTGCTCGCGATCCCGTTTTGCTTTTCTTTCTTCGCGTTCACGAGCCAATTCTGCCTTTCTTGCTTCGCATTCTAACTTCCTGTCCATCATCATCTTGTCGAAAGCCTCCATAGGGGTTAGTGCAATCTTTGGCGTAGATGGGGAAGGGGGAGGGTTGGAAAAACCTCCTCGTGGGGAAAATTCTTCTTCGCCACTTCCATTCTCATCACCTCCATGCGAAGTATCCATTCCGCTTTGGGTAATGACCATACACTGAAGTTTTGGGTTCTTAAGTTCACGAGGAACTTGGGTTCTTGGGTCGTGAGGTTCTTGAGGTTCTGGAGTCTTGAGGGTCTTGAGGTTCTTCTTTTGCTTGCAATCTGTGCTAGAGAAGGATCTTCTTGTGAGTGCGCGGATGCGGTGCGTGTGCGGAGAGTGAGAAGGAGAGAGAGGGAGACAGAGAGCAGGACACAGGATGTGGGGTGGAGCTCCCAAATCTCACTATGTGAGTACCACGTGAGTGAGAGCTCCTTATTCTTTGTATGTATAAAGAATAAGGAGATAAATGTGGGCAGCCGGACATTAGCCGGTGGACACGGGCAAAGCACGGTGAGGCACACCGCCTTTACCTAACATTCTCCCACTAAAGGCTGTGTGCCGATAAGTGGCGAGAAGACTAGCCTACAACTAGTATATACAAGAGGTGAGAGAAGACGACTCTCAACCTATACCCACTGGCTCACTCCAAACATGCTCTAGTGTAGATGCAACATGCATACCACTAGGGCTAGAGCTACAATGACACTCATGATGCAGGTATCGAGTGACGACCTGCATGGCTCCACAATGCACAATGCAAGTGTCAGTCATCGCACGACTGACAACTCCCACTGCAAATGCACTAACCGCATAAGCAAGATCAGGTCTTGAAACCAAAAGGTCAGACATGAGAGATCCGAAAGCCGACGAAACATGCACTATGTGTGCCAACCTATCCCTGTCAGCAACATCTGGCAAAGGTATGTCCGCTGAGAATGACTGCAAAACCGAAAAATCAGCACCACTGCAATCATACATAGCTGTCTGAAGGACACTGTCGCCCTCAAACGTATCAGACGCATCATAGAATAATGCATCGGTCTCTGGCTCAATTGATGTCACCTCAACTGATGATTGACAAAGCTGTGCATTCCCAGAGATACCACTGTCTGTGTGAACGTCACCACAAGACAAATGCACAACCTGCTCTCCATGCAGCACATCCGCAAAAGAGACACGCCTCGTCTCTCGCTTCAAACATGGTTGCAAATACACAGAGACTACACTGCCTCGTGTGTCAGAAATATGCAAAGGGTATACCAGACCACTCCTAGCACCTCTGGCTATCACCAGTGATCCCCTATGCATCTGAAATGACCGCTCTCCAAGCAGTACACAATGTCCACTACTCTGCAACTGACGCACTGAAATGAGACTCTGACTGAGTCCTGGTACATAACGTACATCTCGTAGCGTAAGCAATGCACCGCTAGGTAAAGACATGCATACATCTCCAGCACCCTCTATGTCATATGCTGAGCCATCAGCAAACTGCACACGACCAAGTCTCCCACTAGAGAAAGAGCAAAACAAATCACGACGTGGCGTCACATGAAAAACTGCATGCTCGTCTAGTAGAAAACGCGTAGACAATGTGCTATCCCAAGACACAAAGTAGTTCGAAGGCAAGCTAGACTCAAAAGTGACATGCCCGTCACATACATACTCTCTAGCATCTGTCCTCATAGTAGCACCATGCATCTGCCTCTTCCGCTGCCTCATACGCCTGAAGCAACGACGCCTAATATGTCCATCGTGGCCGCAGTGCCAACATGTCAGTCGCGATCGTGATCAAGAACCGCCTCTAACCTGAAGCGTCTCCATATCCATGCCAAAACTATGGCAAACAATGCTCTAGATCACAAGACTCTCCCACCCGAGAGCAAACCATTGTCTCAAGCAAAGAAGGATACACAACTTCTCACTCCTGCGAGAGTGGATACAAAAACACAAAACTGTGTCCAAACTGACAAAACCTGTCAAAGTGAGAGTAAACACTCGATCACAAACTATGGCGAGAATCTGGGAAAAATCCGGCAGAGTTTCCCCCGAAAACTGAGTAAAAACTCAAGTACAATCTCTACCATAAACCATAACACTACTCAATGCCAATGAGTAGAAATGCCAAAATGGCTCCACATTTTCACATACAATGGCAATCCGCACTCAACGTACATCAACGGAGTGACCGCGCATAAGCAAGCGCCAAAAGAGTTGCAATCCGGAAACTTGATCAATGTGAAAACAATGCTCTCAAGAGAGCTCACCGGCACTTGAAAGTGCTCGCCAAAATGCATGTATAATGGGCATCAACCATGCGCCATAACCTTATGCAAACCATCCGCAAAGACCATGAATCCAAGTACAAAATCACTGCCAAAGTATCGTGTGAAAACGAGTGAAAGAAGCTCCACTTGTGTACTTCAAAAAAAATTGCGTCTCTTAAGAGACCGCTTCGATGGTGTGTAAACGTCTCCGAAATCTACCAAAAACCCTCAAACCACAAGCTCTGCATAAGCTCAAATTGCATCTTCAGCTCAAAATTTATGCACCTAACTTCGAGCACCTACCGTGCTTCCAAAAGTGCATCAAACTCGCACACTATGCGAAGACAAAAAACCTGCAATTTCTGTATACAGTCAGTCTGAGCTGAATATCATCAAAACGGTGATGAATTTGCAAAACATTTCTTCTGCAAAGTTGTAGACCACGTCGAAACGGATGGGCATTGCGGACAGAATTCTCAGATCTGCATTCTACAAGGAGAAAAACAGATCTGTAAACAGTGCTGCTGTGCACACAATTTTAGGGCAGCACCTTCACTTACACACAATCTTCCACACTCCTTTCTGAGCTTCCACAAGAGCATACATCACTCTCAACTGAGCTCACAAGCTCCCATTGCATTCTCACAAAGCTTCCAAGATTTCTTAATCTCTCCACCGTCGAGAGCGAGCGAGCTATCGCCTCGAAGCTCTCAAATCCCTCCGCGGTCACCATGGCTCTGATACCAATTGTGAGTGCGCGGATGCGGTGCGTGTGCGGAGAGTGAGAAGGAGAGAGAGGGAGACAGAGAGCTGGACACAGGATGTGGGGTGGAGCTCCCAAATCTCACTGTGTGAGTACCATGTGAGAATGTGAGTGAGAGCTTCTTATTCTTTGTATGTATAAAGAATAAGGAGATAAATGTGGGTAGCCGAACACTAGCTGGTGGACACGGGCAAAGCACGGTGAGACACGCTGTCTTTACCTAACACTTCTCTGTACCCGAGCTCTTCTCTTTCCCACAGGCGCACCCCTTGGCGGCCTTGCGCTCACACCAAGGTTGCTTTTTCTCACCTCACGTCGATTGGCCGGCCGCTAAGTGCACGGTCCGCTCTCAAGGAGTGAAAAGAGAAACAAGGGGAGGCTGGACAAGCCCTTGTTTCTTGGGTTTCCTGTCACTCTTCAAAAACACGATTAGGAATCGACACGCCCAAGTGGACTTGGGTTACGTGCGACCGCAACAAGCAAAAAAAATAATTTCATGTGGTTCTTTCCTTGAGTGATACAGAACACTGCCAAAGCTCTGATACCAATGTAAGGTGCAGCGGAAGTGAAAGGTGAACTTTGCTCAAGATGAGTGCTCCGAACTGTGCTCAAGGTTCCTTTAGTTACGGAAGGGAGAGCTCTCCATTCCTTTAGTGAGAGAGTGCAAATGATCACAAACAAAGTGGCAAACATTGTGAATGAAGGTGCTGAGACTGAGAGATAGAGAGAGAAGAATACGACACCAGAATGTTGTCAAACCCTCCTCCGAAGGCCCCACTCTTCTCACGTGGCACATCCAACCCTATGTGTCCGTGGACAAGCTACAGCATGACCAGGGTTCAGTTCAGTCAAGTCAGTCTAGAATAGCAAGTGATCTGGCACTTTCATGAGTCTGTTCGCGGACCGTGCTTGACTAGTCACGTAGATTAGATGCATATCCTCCAGTTGCACACAGCATGATCATAACATTCCCATCAGAATCCATCAGGGGAAATTTTCCAGTGCATTAAACCTATTTTCCCTAATTTTGACATTTTTCACTTATTTATTAAATGACTTTTGTTGGGAACTAAGTAGGGCAATTTTGGTAAGATAATATATAAGCAAACCAGAGTTGGCACTTTCTGGCAAAGGAGGCAAAAGGAGCATTGCTCAGCAGGCCGACTCTCAACAAGAACAAGAACCTCTCTCAAGCAAGACTTCCCTTGTCACGTGACACATCCAACCCTATGCGTCTGTGGACAAGCTACATCACGACGTCGGTCCAGTCAGTCTAGATTAGAAGCGATCTGGCACTTTTGTGAGTGTTCGTAGACCGTGCATGCCCAGGCACTTAGTGTAGATGCATATCCTCTGGTTGCACACAGCATGGTCATAAGCATTCCGATCAGAATCCTTCAGGGGAATTTTCCAGTGCATTTAGTCTATTTTCCCTATTTTTGACATTTTTCACTTATTATTTTTAAGTGACTTTTGTTGGAAAGTAAGTAGGGCAAATTGAGTAAGTTTGTATATAAGCAAACCTAGGCTAGCACTAATTGGCAGAAGAGGTAGCAGTAGCACTCGCTCAACTGGAAACTTCTCAGCAGAACCCCAAGCCCTAGCGTTTTTGCTCCACAGCAGCCACCTAGCGTTTTTGGACCAGATCAGCCAGTGTTTTTGGTTTGTAGATCCCTGGCGACAGAAGACTCAACAAGGAGCCTAGCGTTTTGCATTTGCAGAACAACCAGCGACAGATTCCAGATTTTCAGCCCTAGCGTTTTTGATTTGCAGATCAATCCCAGTGTTTTGCAGATTTACTGCGACGGAACATTAAGGAACATCAGCGTTTTCAGTTTTCAGCCTTTAGACACCGCAGATCAAGTCCCGAACCTCGCATATCTCACCTTCCCGTAGCAATTCCTCGCCGCACGGTCAGTTTCCGCAAGGTTTACAGTTTCAGCCCGGAAAACGCAGATTTCAGCATTTGCATTTTCAGCGCGTCGTCGTTGCATCGTCGTCATCGACATCGTCCTTGACATAGAGTCAGAATTCAGTAGATAAAGATTTGCAGATTTCAGCCCTTAGAGTTTTCAGATTTCAGCCCGTCTCGTCGTCGTCCTCATCGTCGGCAAGTCCAAGCATTGTAGAGATTTGTGCAATCATAAGTGGACCGCTCTCGCCATAGAGAGTAGGGCCTTCGGAGGAGGGTTTGACAACTTTCTGGTGTCGTATTCTTCTCTCTCTATCTCATAGTCTCATGCACCTTCACGCATAGTGTCCATTCACTTTGTTTGTGTCCATTGCACTCTCTCACTAAAGGAACGGAAGGCTCTCCCTTCCGTAAGTAAAAGGAATCCTTGTGCACAGTTCGGAGCACTCATCTTGAGCAAAGTTTAAACATTCATTCCGCTGCACCTTACATCCCCCTTGGTGGAGTTTTCTCCAGCAATCCCAGCGTTTTTCCCGAGCTACACCAGCCCTGGCCTTGGGCGATTTTAGCAAGCAAAGGGCAGTAGCTTCAGTTTTTTTTGAACCAGAACCCCTAGCGTTTTTCAGCCAACTTGCCAGTGTTTTTTAGCCAATCTGTACAGCGTTTTCAACCAGCCATTCGGCGTTTCATATGCTGCAACATTCAACATTTTTGTAGCAGAAAGCTCAGCCAAGGACAACGTTTTTAGGCAGTAGCAAGCAGCAATTTCATCGAACACTTTAGCAAGCAAAACAATAGCAGATCAACCCAACGACTTCGACCTCTCGCAGATTCATCAAGCACTCAGTTTTCAGCCTTAGCATCGTCCTCGTCGTCCACTCTGTCAACATCGACATAGCCCATTAGATTTGCATTCAGCATCTTGTACCAGATTGTGCAATCAATAGTAGACCACTCTCGTCATCAAGAGTGGGGTCCTTGGAGGAGGGTTTGACAATTTCCCGGTGTCGTATTCTCTTCTCTCTCTATCTCTCAATCTCATGCACCTTCACGCAAAGTGTCCATTCACTTTGTTTGTGTCCATTGCACTCTCTCATTAAAGAACGGAAGGCTCTCCCTTCCCTAAGTAAAAGGAACCTTGAGCACAGTTCGGAGCACTCATCTTGAGCAAAGTTCAACATTCATTCCGCTACACCTTACATGGTATCAGAGCTTTGGCAGTGTTCTGTATCTCTCAACGAAAGAACCACAAGAACCACACACACACACACACACATATATATATATATATATATATATATATATATATATATATATATATATATATATATATATATATATTTTTTTTTTTTTTTGCTTGTTTCGGTCGCACGTATACCAAGTTCTCTTGGGTGTGTCGATTCCCAACTGTGTTTTTGAAGAGTGAGAGGAAACCAAAGAAAGAAGGGCTTGTCCAGCCTCCCCTTGTGCCTCTTTTCACTCATTGGGAGTGGACCGTGCACTTAGTGGCCGGCCAATTGACGTGAGGTGGGAAAAAGCAACCTTGGTGTGAGCGCAAGGCCGCCAAGGGGTGCGCCCGTGGAAAAGAGCAGAACTCGGGTGAAGAGAAGATCCTTCTCTAACACGGATTGCAAGCGAAAGAAGAACCTCAAGAACCTCAAGACCCGCAAGAACCTCAAGAACTTAAGAACCCCAAGAACCAAGACCCCCAAGAACCCAAGTTCCTCGTGAACTTAAGAACCCAAGACCACAAGAACCCACAAAAACCCAAGACTTCAGTGGATGGTCATCACGCGAAGCGATATGGATACTTCGCTTGGAGGTGATGAGCATGAGAGAGGCGAAGAAGAATTTTTCACACCAAGAGGTTTTTCCGACCCTTCCCCTTGCCCATCTACGCCAAGGATTGCACTCACTCTTATTGAGGCTTTCGATAAGAGGATGATGGACAGCAAGTTAGAGAGCGAAGCAAGAATTGCAACCATAGAGCGTAAGTACCAAGAAAGAATGGCAGCCATAGCAGGTGCGAGCGAGCAAGCCCACTTGGAAGCCAAATTAAGAAAAGCAGAAAGAGAAGTAGAAAGAAAGGCCGACTTGGAGCGTGAGCGTGAGCAAGCGAGCTTGGCCGCGCTTGGCGGCTGAACAGAGCGTCCGACACATGAAAGAGATGTTGTGACTCTCTTCTCAAGTGCAGGCACAGATGTTAGAGATTCGGGAAAAGGAGACTCTCTCAGTCTCTTCTTCTCCAAAGCATGACACACAGGATTTGCATGATGATAAGCATGATGAATTGCTGATAATGACGAGCATGAAGAATTGCATGACAATGTGATGATTTGCATGATCACGATGTTATTTCTCACAAGCATGATGATTTGTATGATCACGATGTGATTGTTCACAAGGATGATGTGTTGATTGATACTTTCTCTAGTGAAACTAACCTCATTGCAGATTCGATCAATCACGAAGAACCGATCTTGGCTTTCGAGTCGAGGTCCACAGAACCCCCACAGGAAGATTCGATCAATCAGGAAGAGCCGATCTTGGCTCTCGAGGCTAAGTCCAAAGAACCCTCACAGGAAGTACTATGTGTTCGTATGATTAGTTAGCACGCATTGTACGAGTGTTTCATTCGTGTTCGTTTCTTGTATTTTAGTCATCATTCTTATGTGATCCCTTTTCCTAGGCATGACATCTTGTATGTTGAGCATGTTTCACTAATGAATGAGCACGGATGTATGTATATTATTCATGAAAAACTGAAAAGTATGCATTCAAGGAAGTCACATTCCATGTCTCTTCCTTGGCACGACAGTTGTAGAGAGAGCACATGAAAGTATGAGCATGAAGCATGGGCACTTCGTTGTGATTTGCCACAGTTGATTGATTTAGATCAGCAAGACAAGATTCGATCTCATTGTTTGCGTGTGTGGGGTGAACGGTTTGGCACTCCGTCACTTTGTTCATGTGCATTGCATGCATAGTTTTTTAGGAAGACTAGAATTTTTCCAATCACTTTACATGGAATGGGTATGTTCATGTTTTTGTGTTGGAAGTGGTTTCGAGAATTTTCATCCTCGGAGATTCTTGAAGAAGATAGACTCATGACTATGGACGAAGTTGAAGCATTGAAGGAGCCACAGGTGACTTTGTCTCACTTTCGGCGCGGCCCAAAGAAGCAAGCGTTGCAGACCTTTATGAAGTTCAAGTATCGTACGACCCACACATCAGAGTGGGCCGGCGAAAAGTCCTTTCAAGGATTCTGGATATTGTTGGCGATCTCCCTTGAAGCCATACAGTTCGGTACCAATACTTCACTTTGAAAAGGAGGGGATGTCACATGACACATCCAACTCTATGTGTTCATGGACATGGACAAGCTACAACATGACCAGGGTTCAGTTTAGTCAAGTCAGTCTAGAATAGGAAGTGATCTGGCACTTTTGTGAGTCTGTTTGCAGACCGTGCATGACTTGTTACGTAGATTAGATGCATATCCTCCGGTTGCACACAACATGATCATAACATTCCCATCAGAATCCATCAGAGAAATTTGCCAATGCATTAAACCTATTTTCCCTATTTTTGACATTTTTCACTTATTTATTAAATGACTTTTGTTGGGAACTAGGTAGGGTAATTTTGCTAAGATAATATATAAGCAAACGAGAGTTAGCACTTCCTGGTAGAGGCGGCAACAGGAGCATTGCTCAGTAGGCCGACTCTCAACAAGAACAAGAACCTCTCTCAAGCAAGACTTCCCTCTTTGTGGCGTTTTCTCCAGCAATCCCAGCGTTTTTCCCAAGCTACACCAGCCTTGGCCTTGGGGCGATTTTAGCAAGCAAAGGGATAGTAGCTTCAGCGTTTTTTGAACCAGAACCCCTAGCGTTTTTCATCCAACCTGCCAACGTTTTTCAGCCAGTCTATACAGCGTTTTCAGCCAGGCCATTCAACGTTTTCACATGCTACAGCATTCAGCGTTTTTGTAGCAGAAAACTCAACTAAGGGCAACGTTTTTAGGCAGCAGCAAGCAGCAATTTCAGCGAACACTTTAGCAAGCAAAATAGTAGCAGATTAGCCTGACGACTTCGATCTCTCGTAGATTCATCAAGCACGCAGTTTTCAGCCTTAGCGTCGTCCTCCTCGTCCACTCCGTCGACATCGACATAGCCCATTGGATTTGCATTCAGCATCTTGTACCAGATTGTGCAATCAATAGTAGACCACTCTCGCCATCGAGAGTGGGGCCCTTGGAGGAGGGTTTGACAACTTCGCGGTGTCGTATTCTCTTCTCTCTCTATCTCTCAGTCTCATGCACCTTCACGCACCATGTCCATTCACTTTGTTTGTGTCCATTGCACTCTCTCATTAAAGAACGGACGGCTCTCCCTTCCGTAAGTAAAAGGAACCTTGAGCACAGTTCGGAGCACTCACCTTGAGCAAAGTTCAACATTCATTCCGCTGCACCTTACAACTCTCTATGGCGAGAGTGGTCTACTATTGATTGCACAGATCTCTACAATGCAATGGACTTGCCGACGATGTCGACGACGAGATATGCTGAAATCTGAAAACGCTAATGGCTGAAATCTGCAGATCTTTATTTGCTGAATTTTGACTCTATGTCGATGACGACGATGCGACGACGACGCGTTGAAAACGTGATGTTGAAATCTGCGTTTTTCGGACTGAAACTGTAAACGCTCGTTGATCTGACTGTGCGGCGAGGATCTGCTGCGGGAAGGTGAGATCTGCAAGGTTTGGGACTTCTTCTGTGGTGTCTTGATGAAGAAAACTGAAAACGCTGATGCTTCTGGGGTTTCTGTTGTGATGAATCTGCAAAACGCTAGGAGCCCTACTGATCCCAAAACGCTAGGGCTGATTCTGCTAACGCTAGGGCTGATCTGTGATCTGATGCAAAAATTCTAGGTGTTCTGCTCTGGTCTGCTAACGCCAGGTAGATCTGCAAGTTGCAAAATGAGGCCGATCTGTTGGGTTAAAGGCCTAAATAACCCCTTTTTGTACATTTATTTTTATACTTTGTCCAATATGAACCTGGATACATTTTTTAAAGGTCACTTATAATAAAAGTGGGAAAACCCAAAATTCACTTATTGAGTTTTCCCCAAAAACGTGAGCTCTCTCTCTCTCTCTCTCTCTCTCTCTCTCTCTTCCTCTTCGTTCTGCTAGCGCTTCCCTTTTGTAGCACAGTGCCTCCGCTTCAAGCCTCAAGGCATGCACATCTTCGCGTGCTCTATCACTTGCACACATTGCCGCGCGCTCATCAACTGGTATCAGAGCCAGATTAGGGTTTCAGAAGCTTTGTGCAGGTGGCTGGACAGAAGGAAAAAGGCTTCTCTCGCGTCAAATTTCCGCTTTCATCGCGAAGCCCTTTGCTTCCGGTGTCACCTAGGGTGATTAGGGTTCCCAAAACAGCCTATAACAGACTGAATTTAGGTCAAAACAGGTAAAACCATAAAATTACAGGTCAAAACAGAAAAACGCAGGTGTTCTAAATCGATTCCCATGAATGCCGCTTGCTTTTCCCACTCAAAATAGGTCCATTTGATGCAAATTGATGCGCCAAAACAGTAAATTTGCAGAAAATTCAGAATTGGATTGTTTTTATGTACACAAATTGAGGTTTATGTACGCCTTTTGTGGGTTTATGCAAGTACGCATTGGGGATACTTGTTAATTGCTGAAATTTTCAGCACATTGTATGCAACGTGCTATACATTGTGATCACTGGAAATTTTCAGATTTTATGTAGACACTTTCTGTTGCATTTTTATCCGTGCAAATGGCCTCTACTTCCTCGTCGTCTGATGCCAAGAGCTTGATGGAAATCAAGCAATTTGACGGTACAGGTTTCGACTTATGGCAGGACAGGATGCAGGGGATTTTGTTCCTCAAGGATTGTGAGGACGCCCTTTTGGCTGTAAAGCCTGAGGATCTGCCGGATGAGGATTGGGCCAAGCTCAACAAGAGGGCAAAGGCCTACATCAAAATGGCTGTGACCGATGACATTCTGGTTGACATAAAGGGCTTGGACAGTGCACATGCAATTTGGCATAAGTTGAAGGTCACTTATGAGAATGCCACCCCTGTGAATCAGATACATTTGATGCGCAAACTGGTGAACATGATGCTTAATGAAGCCAAGTCGGCTTCTGAGCACTTAAGTGCTTTCACCACTGTTATGAGTCAGCTACAGGATACCGGGCTTCAACCTTTTGATGACAAGTTGAAAGCCATATTTTTGTTGATGACTTTGCCAGACTCTTTGGAAACGCTCGTGGTTTCTTTGAGTAATAGCCCCAACCTCACATATGATGGAGTGCGAGGCTCCATCTTAAATGAGGAAATTAGATGCAAGTCTAGTGGTGAGGAAGGTGGCAGTTCTGCTTACAATACGAGAGGCAGAAGTCAGAAGCAAAATACAGGTACCAAGACTCAAAATAGGAGCAAAAGCAAGTCTAGGGATAAGGATGTGACTTGTTATCAATGTGGCAGAAAAGGCCATAAGAAGCCAGATTGCAGGTATTTCAAGAAAGAGCAGGAAAGAAAGAAGGAATCGTAGGAGAAGAAGAAGACAGAGGATAAGAAAGGGGAAAAATCAGCAGGTACCTCCTCCAAGGATTCGGAGACTGTCAATGTATCCTCTAGTGTGGTTATCACAGAGTTATGCGACAGTGAGGAGATCTTGGTTGCAGCTTCATGCCCCTCAGATTTTGTTGTAGCAAATGGAGAAGACATGCTTATCTCACGTAGAGATGTCATTGATGCATTGCTAAGTGCAAATGATGGCCTTACACAGTCTTGGATAGTAGATTCGGGTGCCTCATTTCATGTGACTCCATCTGTGGAGTGTTTTGCTTCTTATCATGCAGGCAAGCATAGCAAGGTTTACCTTGGGGATAACCATGCTTGTGACATTGAAGGAATGGGCACTGTGCGCTTGGCATTAAACAATGGCCAAGAGTTTATGCTTAAAGATGTAAGGTATGTACCAGGCATCAAGAAGAGTCAATTGTCTGTTGGCCAGATGGATGCACAGGGTTATACAACCATTTTTGCTGGGGGTTCATGGAAGTTGCTTAAGGGATCAATGCTCATTGTCAAGGGATGCAAGAGTGGTACATTGTACTATTTACATGGCAAAGCTTTGCCTGACAAGTTTCTTGCAGTGGCCGAAGTTGCTTCTCATTTGGAGTTGTGGCACAAAAGACTTGGCCATATGAGCCAGAAGGGACTTGATGTGCTCTCCTCTTTGAAGAGGGTTGATGTAAAGGGCACCAAGTTGGATTTTTGTAATGACTGTTTGTATGGTAAACAAAAGAAGTCTTCTTATTATTCTTGTGTCTCGCGCAAAGCTAATGCTCTTGATTTAATTCACTCCGATGTATGTTCAATGCCTGTCAAGTCTTTTGGTGGTGTATTATACTTTGTTACATTCATTGATGATTGCACTAGGAAAGGCTGGGCATATTTGTTAAAGAATAAGAGTGAGACATTTAATGCATTTAAGAGGTTTCATGCTTTTGTGAGCACGCAAAAGGGTAGTAAGCTTAAATGTTTGAGATCTGACAATGGGGGGGAGTACACGTCTGCTGAATTTCAGCGTTATTGCGAACAATATGGGATTAAAAGGGAGTTGACAGCCCCTTATAATCCATCTTCTAATGGTGTGGCTGAGAGGTATAACCGTACTTTATGTGAGAGAGCGCGTTGCATGTGTCCACGGCTAATCTCCCTCATGGGTTTTGGGGAGAGGCTTTGAAAACTTCAATTCATGTATGCAATCGCTCTCTTAACAGTACGCTGAAAAATGACATTCCAGAGGAGGTTTGGTTTGGCAAACCTGCCTCTTATGATCATTTGAGAGTGTTTGGCTGCGAGGCTTTTGTCCATGTTCGTAATGACTTGAGGACAAAGCTAGATGCCAAGTCCATCCAAGGACTCTTCCTAGGTTATGGGGAAGAGGGTGAAATGGGCTACAGGATATGGTTGCCTCAGTTTAAGAGGGTAGTACGCAGCCGAGATGCAGTGTTCAATGAGGCTAAATTGCTGAAAAATGCTACATCTTTTGAAATTGACAAGAAATCGGTCAAATTTCAGCCTCTCTTGCCACCTATTGATGTTGAAAAAGAACCTCAGGATGCATTACCGCAAGCTGAAATTGATAATCAGCCGGTTAACCTTGAGCCAGAAGAGGTAGGACATGATTTAGATGCTCCAAATGAGGATGGACAGCCACCTGTCATGGCTGAAAATGACTTTCAGCGGCATGAGCATGTTGAAAGTGAGTTGCCTCCTGATGTAGAACCTGTGTTTGAGAATTTAGATCATTGGTACGCAGGTCTACTCGTGTCAGAAGGTTGACAACGCTTTGAGCCCTCTTTGCATCATGTTATGTTGACAGATGAGGGAGAGCCTCTTATGTATAAAGAGGCAAAGACATGTGAGTCAAGCAGTAAGTGGGAGCTTGCAATGCAAGAGGAAATGAAATCCTTGTATGCAAATGATACTTGGGATCTTGTGCCATTGCCTAAAGGGAGAAAGGCTCTTCCTAACAAATGGGTATACAAGATTAAGATTATGGATGAAAAACCCAAGTACAAGGCAAGATTGGTTGCAAAAGGATATGCACAGAAAGAAGGGATTGATTTTCAAGAAATCTTTTCTCCCGTTGTAAAGCTTACAACTTTATGTGTCCTTTTTGCTCTCGTTGCGGTGCTTGATTTGGAATTGAATCAAATGGATGTAAAGACAGCGTTTTTGCACGGTGACATTGAAGAGGACATATACATGAAACAACCTGAAGGTTTTGTAGTTCCTACACGTGAGGAACTTGTATGCAAACTGAAAAGGGCTTTGTATGGTTTGAGACAATCATCACGGCAGTGGTATAAGAAGTTTGACACTTTTATGCTGTCTCAAGGCTTTAAACGCAGCCATGCAGATCATTGTTTGTATACAAAAAGGAATGAAGATGGTAGTCCCATCATACTTGTTCTCTATGTTGATGACATGTTGCTTGTCGGGAAACATAAGACTAGTCTTGATGCTCTGAAACGTAAGCTAAATTCAACATTTACTATGAAGGATTTGGGTGATGCAGAGCATATTTTAGACGTGCGTATTAAAAGAGAGAGAAAGCTGAAATTGCTGTTTTTATCTCAAGAAAGGTACATTGCAAAAGTACTTGATAGGTTTAATATGGCTGATGCCATTAGGAGAAATATGAACCTTGCATGGGCCTTGTAAGGAATCCTAATTTTTAGGGATTAAGGTTAATGTTGTGTGGGGTTTAGGGAGCAAGGGCATTGAAGAAGGTAGTTTTGAGTAGGCTTTTCTAGCTTTTTTTTTAGACAAATGTAGGATATCAGCAAAAACGTCGGTCACAAAGAGACAAAATTTGACTTCTTAAAACAAAATTAATTTTTACTTGTTTTTTACTTAAAACTTCCTCCCAACATATATACATATCCAAAAATCATTTTTTGACCCATTTTTTAACCCACAAGCTTAGAAAGTCCATTTTTTCAAAACTCTTTTCCCCCAAAAAGTAATAAACATTTTGTTCTCTCCTCCTCCTCCCTCCTCCCTCCTCTCTCTCTCTCCCTCTCCTCTCCCTCCCTGCCCCTACCTTCCTCCTCCTCCCCAATCTCTCCCTCCCTTCCCTCCCTTCTTCTCTTCTCCCATCTTCCTCAACCTCTCTAACCTTCCCCCTCTATCTTTTCATCATTTGCTTCCTCACGCAATAGCTTCCATGGTGCTCACGGACATCACAAATGGTTTGCTTCCACCATCACGTACTCTGCACACCAAAAGCATACATATTCGCTTACCCACGGCATTTGCACCGAAGACCATTAGTGAAGGTGATCAAAGGTCATCACAGGAACGTCGCACCGCTTGTGAGACCAATGTTGACATTTGGGTGGATAGCCATTTGTACCCTTACGATCCTATCAGCCGCTTTCATCCACCATTTAATAGCCTTTCCACATTTCTTCAATTTCTTGGGAGGGGAGAAGCAGGCTTGTTAGGCTATTGCAAGCGGTTGTGTATGGGTGCAGGTGCTTCTTTGCATATGTGGATGCACGAATGTCAAGCTCTTCACCTCAAGACGACGGCATTACAAGAGAGTGTTGCCTCTTCGGAGAGGGTAGTTAAAACTCTTGAACAACAAATGCAAGAAAAGGAGTCCCACATCCAGAAGCTTACCAACACCATCACATACTTGAAAGAAACACCCCTTGGTGCAAGGGAACGCAGACGCACGTATTTATCCATTGAAACTCTTGCACATTCGGGAGGAGTACGCAAACGACGAGTTACAGCCACAAGGTGATTTGGTCTTTACTTGTATGATGCATTCTTACTTGACACTATTTTTCTAACATTTATGTTTATTTGTTACTAGAAACTTCATCCAGGAGGCATGCGGAGAAACAAGTCAAGATGATCGAGTCAACCTTTTCACTAGTTGTCTCAATACCCAGGACGTGATTTCTATCTTACAATCACCTGGAGGTAAGCACATTAAGGATGCAGTCACCAAGGACCTTATGCGTAAATTAAGAAATGTGGTTAGTGATGATGACGTTCAACAAGCTTGTGATGAGGCTGGAATCAGCACCAAAGCCTATAAGGCTATTTTCCAACTCCTAAAGTATGCCCTCAAAGAACATGGCATTGTGGAAAACCTATTTCCCGTTTCTCACAAGGTCAAGCTCGCAAAGAAGGCCACAAACGAAGATGTGTTCTCTCGCATTGGGACATACCTACACATTGAGGACACAATGCAAACTTCCCTTTATGCTTCGTGCGCAACAAAGACAAGGGAAAAAGGTAAGAAACAATCCATAAGACCTTCGGAGAAGGGCTTTCCTTACACAATGTGGAACAATATTTTCGTGGATCTTAGAAGGCTTCAAGAAGCCATGCTTAGATTTTACGAGTTACCTGAAGAAGGTGACACACTTAACTTTTTTCTTTGGTATTATTCTTATGATAGACTCTGAAGTTTAAGGTCTTAGCACTATTTATTTTGTAGTGCTTGGCACAAAAGTCGCTTTTGTGCTGAAACTCGATGAGTGTCAAATAGTGAAAGGCCGAAGGTTAGAGAGGCTAAGTGTCACTCTAATGAACGAGGTTCTTCTGCAAACCAAGCGAAGGGATTCAGTCGAGCCATCTCCCACCCCATCTTTTAGCGTACAATCAGAGAAAGACATTTGGTGGTTGGGTGCTATTGAGGTGCCCAAAGAGACCAATGGAGTACTTTTATGGATGTTTGAGAGAACTCCATGGATCACAGAAGTAATACACTCCCAAATTGCAGGTCAGAAGTTGGAGATTGAGGGTTTTGGGAGTTATGATGTGGAGTGACACTTAGGTTGGGATTTGAAGACCATAAAGTGTTTGCTTGGCTGCAAACAAGAGGCTTCTTCTCTCATGCCTTGTCCATTTTGCACTCGAGGGTCACTAAATGTGAACGCAGGGTTCAACTCTTAGCGACATGTTTATTTAAAAAATAATACTTTTTTTAAAAAAATTAGTGTGAATAGGGTCCTTTTTAAATGGGCCCTTATAAATATTGCATGCTCTCATAAACCACTCATTTCTTAAGAACAAGTGAGCTCTTACCAACAAAATGACGCGCACCAAACAAACCGCGAAAGAGCATCCGCCTGCCAACAAAAACACCCTCCAAGGATGTGAGAAGCCGTCTTGGCTTAAAGGCACAAGAAAACGGCCACGAACGCCTGGCCGTTCCAGGAACACATCTGGTAGTGGGCATGGTGGTAGGGCACGAGAGTCATCGAGGACTGTTGAATCTCCACCTCCTCAAGATATAACACCTAGAAGGAGAATGAAGCAACGTGCCCAGCACTGGAGAGAAGAAGAGGGCCAACAAACAACAGAGTCCGATAGGAAGCAGCCGTCGCGCCACCAATCACAAGCAGGACCATCCAAGACTCGAGTGGTCCATACAGACACTGAATCAGAGAGTGAGCCACCATGGCTGCGAGATAAAATACCGCACACACACCGGATGGCCGTTGGGGAGAAGATATTGCCTCGAGGCCAAGGAGCTCTCCCCATACGACAAGATCGGCAGCCAACGGAAGAGGAAGAATTAGAAGAGGCTGCAAAACCAGCCCCTAAGCATGTAAACATGCGCAAGTCTAAGTTTTTCAAGAAGCCTAAACGTCGCCCGCCAGCAAATGTGCAAGTGCCCCCAAGACAACCGTAGCGGCGCCGAAAAATAGCAAGGGCATTTGCAGAAATCCGCCACTACCAGAAGACGATGGAGCTTTTGATTCGACGCGTCCCCTTTGCTCGCACTGTGAAGGAGGTGCTTCAAAGCTATGGAAATCAGTATAGAATGCAAGCTATAGCGCTAGAGGCTATTCAAGAAGCTGCAGAGGCCGACATCATTTCGGTGTTGGAAGATACCAACCTATGCGCCATACATGCAAAGTGAGTGACAATACAGCCAAAAGATATGCAGCTTGCACGTCGATTGCGACGAGACTTCGAGCATTAGCTGAAGTTACCCCTCTTTTTGTATTGCACACCCTTATCTTTGTAATGATTTGACTTTTTCCAATGACAATATGATCAACAGTTGTCTCTACTGTGTCTATTATCTTTGTAATGAAATGACTTTGTAATTTCAAGTTCTGTATGTAATTTCAGTCAATTTAAGTAAATTTGTGCTTTTTAAGTACCCTTGGGGGTAGATAAGTCTACAAGGGGCAAAAAAAAAGCCTGGCCACAAGGGCGCGCAAATGGCCTATCCAAAACTGCGCGCAAATGGCCCATCCATCAGTTTTGGATGGGCCATTTGCGTGTCCTTGTGGCCAGGCTTTTTTTTGCCCCTTGTAGGCTTATCGATCCCCAAGGGTACTTAAAAAGTACAAATTTACTAAAACCTATTGGTTTTGCAACATTATTTTACATGGATCCTTGTGGACACCCTTTTTTGGCCATTTCAAGCTTTGAATTTCCTATAGGATATTAAAAAAAAAAACATATTGTGAAACCAAGTGTCTATGCAACATTAATTTGGATTTTTCAAATGTCCAATGTAATGGGACTTTTTGGTGCAGGGGTGTACTAGGTAGAGCTAAAGCAGGTGATAGTGTGCTGGAAACTTCATTTCATAATTGATTTCACCTTTTCTAGTGTCCTTGAGTGTGAACATATGTTGGAATTGCCATAAAAAGGGTGCATCTAAATTAATGATGCAAAACCAATTCATTTCAATAAATTTGTGCTTTGTAAGTATCCTAGGAGGTAGATAAGCCTACTAGGGGCAAAATAAAGCCTGGCCACAAGGGCGCGCAAATGGCCCATCCAAAACTCATGGATGGGTCATTTGCGCGCCCTTGTGGCCAGGCTTTTTTTGGCCCTTGGTAGGCTTATCTACCCCCTAGGGAACATAAAATACCTAAATTGACTGAAATTGAATGAAATTACATACAGAACTTGAAATTACAAAGTCACCAATCAAAACAATTTTCATATCACCAATTGAAACAATTTTCAAGATTGACAAATCACATTCAAAAGAATTTGCAAGATAGAGAGATAATCTCAAATATTTTTTATTACTTTCAAAACGGTGATTTTACATCATGTATCTGAGGAGTCCATAATTTTTTTGACCATTTCCTGGCGCCTATTTTGCGCGTAAGGCAACTCCCCAATCAAGAGGGACTGCGCTATGGCCTTTGGGGCAGTTGAGCCAATGGAAGTATGTATCCCTATCTGGGCAAGCACTTTACCACGAAAGCCAGTGCCAAACGCTGTGCATACAAGGGATCTACGCACTAGGAACACTTGATGCGCAGTTTGAGCAATGGTGCTCAAACACAAAAACTTGCTCAAAGCTTTTAACGACCAAGTCATAAAATGGGCTTGGGGATTAAATTCATTATGGATAATGGCCACATCGCCAAGGGGGGGTTGTCCTAGGTAATGCGCAAGGGAAGCTTGAGGTCCAAAGCCCGTCCGCTTGCCACCCGTCCTTGCAGCAAAATCATCAACCTCCACGACATCCTGTCATAAACCGATGAAGGTTGAGAAAAAAGACAATGAAGGATAAAATAGTAACATGAAAATTAGGATACAGTTTACCTTCTGCTCCTTGTCGTCCTCATCCCTGTTGTCCTTTGCATCCAAGTCAATGCTCCTATGCACCACAGATACGATCTTTGGATCATCAGATGGGAGGTTGCATAATGGCATAGGCATCCTAGTAGCCTCAACTTTGGCTTGCGTGGCTTGGAATTCTTCATCAACCACGTGCAACTGCTCTGCTGCTAGGATCTCCGCACATACAACTGCAATAGTGTCAGCAACAGAGTCCCCATCTGGCAAGAGCTTGCTTTCTAGGGCATCTGGCGTATTGTCTAAGGGACATTTGGTGCTGCTGCATAGCACGCTCAAGCATTCATCCATGCGCAGGTCAAATGCTTTCTCCAAATCATGCAGGAACACATACTCCTCCCCATCCACTAACACTGAGGAGAAGCGGCTGATTTCTACCTCTGGGATAGCCACATCCGTCAGTGGTAGTGGCACTGGAGTGTCACTAGGGCCAGCCGCAACTATGGATTTCTCAACCACTTCCTCAAGACCCCTAGGGTACTCGAGCCGGTGTGCCTTTCCTTCCGCTACAGGGTTCATGGGGATAACCTGCTGCTCCTTGGTGTCCTTGATAAAGGACCCAACCTGAAGGTGTGGTAAGCGGAGCTCCTGCAAATCAGGTTCCTCGCTCACCAAGAAGATAAATGTTGCGAGCCGAGAAAGATACTCCATCCCCAACTTGCGCTTCTTGAGCGTTGACACCCTTGGGGCTTACTCGTCCAAGTAATGGCCTACATCGGTTGCAATTTCTTGGAATCGTTGTAACCGCTTGGAGAATGGACGATCACCTTTGTGTATATAGCGCAAAAGATCGTAAGGCACCCAGATCCCTACATGTGGGGGGATAGATACAGAATATTTATGATGTACTCCTCCATGAACGCAAAAATCTCGGCAAATGCATCCTTGTGAAGGGCAACTGTGGCATCAAGGTCAGGGAGACGAGTAAAAAAGGTGTGGAGGTCCAACTTCCCTTTGTATTTGGTGTCCTCGAGGAAGAGGATGAAGCGTGACAAAGGGGTGGATGTGGTTGCAGATGCAGAGGTTGTGGAAGCATCCATGTCTAGCCTGGGGTGTAGATAGAGAGTGGTGGAGCTTAAGAGTTGTAAAAGTGAAAATAGTGAATGAGTTAGGTGGCCCTCCTTGTACCCTTTTTTTAAGACATTAAAAAAAAAAGGCACTTTCACCAAAAAATGATTTCTCATCCCAATGCAAAAATTATATTCAAAGGCATGATTTGCCGAAGCAAATCATGTTGATTACAACGGGGATCAGTTTGAAAATTGCAAGAGTTACAAAGTTATAAGATCGATAGCATAGTTCCATCCATCTCCCAATCCTCCTCGACCTTCAATTTGTCTTCCATTCTCTTCCCAATCTGCGGACATTCATTACAATAAGCATCCAATGATCGACAAACCATGATGTATTGAAAATGTGGTGGAAGGATTCTCACCTTGTGACCTTGTAAACGAAATTGTGCTAGTTGAAGGGCCTCAAAACCCATAATAACCAAATGTTCTCGAACATTACTGAGAGTCCAATGCTTGTTCACTTGGATTGCCTCCAAAGCATCGTTGGGCATCTTCACTGCAATGTCAAAGCTTGCAATAGCGCCGTCTACACTCTGTAAGGGAGTCCACACTCCAAGCTTGCACATCCAACGATCATAGTGAAATCGTATGTACAAGGAGGTGCGGGATTTCAAATAGCGCATTCCAATACCTGAAGCTCCAACCTTACAACGGTACCGGTCCTTGTTGTGCATGCCCTCCACAAAACCCCAGTCCTCTGCTAAAAGCCTTCCTAATTCCTCGTAATGCGCATCTTTACATACAAGCATTGTGGTAGTCTCCACAAATCCAAACTGTTTAAAAATGTGCACAAAACAATGAATAGGCAAACACCAACTTAATTCCACAGACCTAGAAGCTTTAGAGTATTTCAAAGAGTTTTGGGCATCCATTATCATCTTTTGCTTGAAAGATGCTACCGACCACAAATCTGGCACCGGCCACTCCATACTTAATAAGGAAGTTACTTTGATGGATTCAAGCGTTCCAAAGGCGTGAGAATAGAAGAAAATCCTTCTTTGAACCAGTTTGGTTGGGCAAAGATGTGGGAACATTATTGCTCCAATATCCGCATGTATAGCATTGAATGTGCCGGAGAGACTATGTAGTGGCTGCTCCTCCACCAATGTGGATGGAAATATGACTATGAATGCATGACAAATCTTAAGTATGAATCCATAATAACATTACATTGTGATTTCACACCTAGCTTTGTATTCTCAAAACATGTACTTACAATGTGTTGGAAATCGAGGTGGTTGTTGCAAATGCATGGTTGACATTGAGAAAACATGTTGCACAATGGCTACGGTCCCCTTGTCTTTGCGGTTCTTGAAGCCAAGGAGCTTTCCTTTCCAATGAAGATCCAAGTTTGCACGATTCCGCACACGATGAGGGCCAATAGCAGATGGTTGCATGTATATCCAAGCACCTTTGGTGAACTCTTGTGGCACCCACTCATGATCTACACCTTTAGTGTTGTGGCATGCAAGTGCTGTGACCTCATCCTTTGGCCGCCTTTGCGAAGTAGAGTTGGCTATGGTTGAGCAAAGAAAACTAGGAGGAGGAGAAGGACCTTGCTTGTTGCTACAATGTAGATGGGATAAAGTGATACGAGAAGGTGGTTAACCCTTGTGGCAATGGGAGGAGAAGGTGCATAACCCTTGCCTGCCTGGTGTGGCAATGGGAGGAGAAGGTGGATAACCTTTGCTTGGTGTGGCAATGGAAGGTGGTAGGGGAGGAGAGAGGAGCTTCCTTGCTGCAGCAATGGAGATGGCGTAGAGAGAGAGAGTGTTGGAGTAGAGGATGAGTGTGATGGTTGCAACCAAGGAGGGGTTGGAAAAGGGGTTCTAGAGAGAGAAAATCACTTTTTGCCTAAGAACTACTTTTGGGGGAGCTCTGGATAGCAAAAAAAGATTTTTCAAAAGTTTTTTAAAAAATTTGAATTTTTAGGGTTTTTGGGTGCACGTTTTGACTTTTTGAGGTTAAAAAATGCTTTTTTGACTATGAAATAGTTTTAGGGGGTTTTAAGAAGATGAAATTTGAGTTTTGAAAATTTTGAAAAATTTCAAATTTTTGGGATTTTTTCAAAACCGGATAAAAAAGGAGGGAAGTTGGAGGTTCCATATGGCCCCCCCTCCACCCCACCTTCTCACTAGGTAAGAGCCCATTTAAAAAGTGTAAGACTACTTTGTCCCCCTACATTTTTGAGGGCATAGAGTGTGTCCACCACCCTCTTCTCATTGGTTGGCTTCTAATTAACCTTAATCCCAAAGGGCCCCTAGAGGGTACATATTTTTCCTAATGCTAAGCCTCTTGGAGTACCTTTACCTCTATACACTAAGCTTAGCAAAGCAGATTGCCCAAAGGATGAGGTAACATTGAAAGCAATGAAGGGAATCCCTTATGCATCAGCTTGTGGTTCTCTTATGTATGCTATGGTTGCCACTCGTCCCGACATTGCTTATGCAGTGGGAGTTGTTAGTCGATACCTGTCGAATCATGGCAAAGCGCATTGGGAAGCTGTCAAATGAATTCTAAGATATTTGAAAGGTATACAATCAAAGTGTATCTGTTATGGCAAAAGTGACTTAAAGTTGCAGGGATATTGTGATGCAGACATGGCAGGTGACATGGATACCAGGAAATCTACCAGTGGATATGTATTTGCCATTGCTGGTGGTGCAGTCTCTTGGTGTTCTAGGTTATATTTCAGCTACGGAGGCTTCAAAAGAGGCCATTTGGTTGGGCAGACTTGCAAAAGAACTTGGCATGCCTGCTCATACACTCGTGTTGGGTTGTGATAGCCAGAGTGTTGTCTATTTAGCCAAAAATGCCATGTTTCATGCACGTACTAAACACATAGATGTGCGGTACCACTTCATACGATAGGTATTGGAGGATGGTCTAGTCAGCTTGACTAAGATCCATACACAGGATAACTCTGCAGATGTTCTCACCAAGAGTTTTGCTAAGGCTCAACATGAGCATTGCATACAGTTGGTGGGAGTTGGTTAACTTAAAGGCGTCATTTATGCCTTTAAGTGGGAGGTTGTTGGGTTAAAGGCCTAAATAACCCCTTTTTGTACATTTATTTTTATACTTTGTCTAGGTTCATATTGAACCTGGACACATTTTTTGAAGGTTACTTATAATAAAAGTGGGAAAATCCAAAACTCACTTATTGAGTTTTCCCCAAAAACGTGAGCTCTCTCTCTCTCCCTCTTCGTTCTGCTAGTGCTTCCCTTCTGCAGCACAGTGCCTCCGCTTCAAGCCTCAAGGCCTGCACATCTTCGCGTGCTCTATCACTTGCACACACCGTCGCGCGCTCATCACGATCTGCAATTGTTGAAAAGCGTTGGCTGATTCTTATTGATGGCTGGAAACGCTAGGTTGACATGCCGGGGGGGGGGGGGGGGGTCTGGCTGAGAAGGTGCTTGTTGGATGTTTGCTTGTTGGATGTCTGGTCCCTGTTGCCTCTTCTACCCAATAGTGCTAGCGCTAGGGTTTCTTATATACTTCCTTGTCAAATTGCCGTACCTAGTTTCCCAACAAAAGTCACTTAAAAATAATAAGTGAAAATTGGCTAAAATAGGAAAAATAGGTCTATGCACTACAAAAATGCTCTTGATGGAATTTGATGGAAATCTGATGATCATGCTGTGTGCAACCAGAGGATATGCATCTACTATAAGTGCCTGGACATGCACGGTCTGCGAACAGACTCACAAAAGTGCCAGAACACTTCCTAATCTAGGCTAACCGAACTGAACTGAACCCTTGTCATGAAGTAACTTGTCCATGTACACATAGTGTTAAATGTGCACGTGACATGCCAAGCGTACTTGCTCGAGCTCATGCTCTATGGCTGCCATGCTTTCTTCGTTCACCAAGCGTGCTTGCTCGCGCTCACGCTCGAAGGCTTCCATTCTTTCTTCGTTCCACGCTTCTTGTTGTCTCATCATGTCCATCATCGTCTTGACCAAAGCCTCCATAGAATTTGGTGCAATCCTTGGCGTAGATGGGGAAGGAGGAGGGTCGGAAAAACCTCCTGGTGGGGGAAATTCTTCTTGGCCACTTCCATGCTCATCACCTCCATGCAAAGTATCCATTCCGCTTCGGGCAATGACCATACAGTGAAGTCTTGGGTTCCTAAGTTTACGAGGAACTTGGGGTCTTGTGGTTCTTGGGTTCTTGAGGGTCTTGAGTTCTTGAGGTTCTTGAGGGTCGTCTTTAGCTTCCAATCTGTGTTAGAGAAGGATCTTCTCTTACTCGAGCTCCTCTTTCCCACGGGTGCACCCCTTGGCGGCCTTGCGCTAACACCAAGGTTGCTTTTTCCCACCTCACGTCCAATTGGCCGGCCGCTAAGTGCACGGTCCGCTCTCAATGAGTGAAAAGAGAAACAAGGGGCTTCTTTCTTGGGTAGTCTACAAAAACACGATTAGGAATCGATACGCCCAGGTGGACTTGGGTTACGTGCGACCGCAACAATAAAAAAAAATTCTGTGGTTCCTTCCTTGAGTGATATAGAACACTGTCAAAGCTCTGATATCAATGTTAGGTGCAACGGATGTGAATGTTGACCTTTGCTCAAGATGAGTGCTCCGAATTGTGCTCAAGGTTCCTTGCACTTACGGAAGGGAGAGCCTTCCGTTCCCTTAGTGAGAGAGTGCAAGTGATCACAAACAAAGTGGATAAACATTGTGAATGAAGGTGCTGAGACTGAGAGATAGAGAGAGAAGAATATGACACCAGAATGTTGTCAAACCCTCCTCCGAAGGCCACACTCTCTATGGCGAGAGCGGTCTACTATTGATTGCACAAATCTCTACAATCCAATGGACTTGCCGACGATGTCAACGACGATGAGGACGGATGGGCTGAAATCTGAAAACGCTAATGGCTGAAATCTGCAAATCTTGTATCTGCTGAATTCTGACTCTATGTCGATGACGACAGCGATGGCGACAATGCGACGGCGATGCGCTGAAAACGCAGATGCTGAAATATGTGTTTTCCGGGCTGAATCTGCAAACGTTGGCTGATCTGACTATGCGGCGAGGACTGTTGTGGGAAGGTGAGATCTGTGAGGTTCGGGACTTGCGGTGCGGAGTCTAGATGCTGAAAACTGAAAACGATGATGCAGAGAAGGTTATGACGCCGGAAATCTGCAAAAACGCTAGGCTGAAATTATGGTGCAAAAGCGCTAGGTCTGAATCTGTATCTGATGCAAAAACGCTACTGGAATTGCTGTGCTCTGCTGTCACCAGGCTGGTCTACAACTGCAAAACGCTCAGGCTGATCTGCAATGGCTGAAAACACTTGCCTTTCTTGATGGCTGAAAACGCTAAGTTGTCTGCCGGGGGTCCTTGCTGAGAAGGTGCACTGTTGGACGCCTGGTCCCTGCTGCATCTTCTGCTAGAAAGTGCTAGCGCTAGGTTTTCTTATATTCATGCTTGTCAAAATTGCCCTACCTAGTTTCCCAACAAAGTCACTTATTAATAATAAGTGAAAAATGGCTAAAATAGGAAAAATAGGTCAGTGCACTGTAAAAATTCTCTTGATGGGTTCTGATGGTAATCTGATGATCATGCTGTGTGCAACCAGAGGATATGCATCTACTCTAAGTGTCTGGACATGCACGGTCTGCGAATAGACTCACAAAGGTGCCAGAACACTTCCTAGGTTAGACTGACTGAACCCTTGTCATGAAGTAGCTTGTCCACCACATAGGGTTAGATGTGCACATGACAAGTTGAATGGTTCATTGGATTCCTCTAACCTAAAACTACATGCACGTCATGCCAGAAACCCACCGTTGTGTAACAACCCTTGTGAAAATGTGTGTACAAAGCATTTATGCAGAGGGTTCCAAAAGTGGAAACCTAATCTAATGGACTCATCTGGACATGCAGGTCTTGCGAATAGGCTCACAAAATTGCCAGTTTTCCACCTATCTAGAAGTCGATGAAGCATGTCCATGTGGCACAGAGAGCCACATGCACGTGCCACCCACTGGATGGAGGAGTACAATATTTGCTAGAGCTTGGTATGGACCTGTTTTTATGGTTGAAAATTGTCACAACAACAATAGAAATATAAAACTTGTTGAAACTTGTCTGTGACTTCTAGGGAAACCCTCACCCCAAAAGTGATGATGAACACCTCCAAACTGAAAAATACAGCATGGAAGAAGCTGTTGCAGCAACCCTAACCAACTTTGTCGTGAGAAACCTTGCTCTGATACTGTCACGTGCACATCTAACTCTATGTGTACGTGGACAAGCTACTTCATGACAAGGGTTCAATCCAATTCACTTCAGTTAGATTAAGAAGTGTTTTGGCACTTTTGTGAGTCTGTTCGCAGACCGTGCATGTCCAGGCACTTAGAGTAGATGCATATCCTCTGGTTGCACACAACATGATCATCAGATTAGCATCAGATTCCATCAGGAGCATTTTTACAGTGCACATACCTATTTTCCCTATTTTTAGCCATTTTTCACTTATTATTTTTAAGTGACTTTTGTTGGGAACTGGGTAGGGCAATTTGACAAGGAAGTATGTAAGCAACCCTAGCGCTAGCCTTTTTTGGCAGAAGAGGCAGCAGGGATCAGACATCCGGCAGTGCACATTCTCAGCAAGACCTCCCGGCAAGAAGTCTCAACGTTTTCAGCCATCAACAAGAATCAGCCAGCGTTTTCCTTCCATTGCAGATCAGCCCTAGCGTTTTGCATTTGCAGGTCAACCTGGCGACAACAGAACAATAGACCCTCTAGCGTTTTTGCAACAACAAGGCCTAGCGTTTTTTCACCCATCAGCAAACCTAGCGTTTTTGTATCCACAGCAAGCCTAGTGTTTTTGCATGGCAGATCAGCCCCGGCAGTAGCAGAACAGTAGAAGCCTAGCGTTTTTGCATCAAGGACCCAGTTCAGCCCCGAGCGTTTTTTGATTTGCAGATCAGCCCTAGCGTTTTGCAGATTCATCGCGACAAGATCATCAGAAGCATCAGCGTTTTCAGTTTTCAGCAGTCAGACATTGCAGTAGAAGTCCCAAACCTCGCAGATCTTACCTTCCCGCAACAGATTCTCTCCACACGGTAAGATCCATCGAAGTTTGCAGTTTCAGCCCGGAAAACGCATATTTCAGCATCTGCGTTTTCAGCGCGTCGTCGTCGCATCGTCGTCACTGACATGGAGTCAGAAATCAACAGATAAAGATTTGCAGATTTCATCCATTAGCGTTTTCAAATTTCAGCCCGTCTCGTCGTCATCCTCATCGCCAGCAAGTCCATAGCATTGTAGAGATTTGTGCAATCAATAGTAGACCGCTCTTGCCATAGAGAGTGGGGCTTTCGGAGGAGGGTTTGACAACATTCTGTGTCGTATGCTTCTCTCTCTATCTCTCAGTCTCAACACCTTCATTCACAGTGTTTACCACTTTGTTTTGTGATCACTTGCACTCTCTCACTTAAAGGAACGGAAGGCTCTCCCTTCCGTAAGAAAAAGGAACCCTTGAGCACAGTTCGGAGCACTCATCTTGAGCAAAGTTCGGAGCACTCATCTTGAGCACTCATTCACATCCGCTGCACCTTACATATACTATTTGAACGTGCGGAAATATGCATAGAACACCTACCACAAGGTGTGTAGAGGTTGGAGGAGTATAAAGGAGGCGAGCAAGAGCAAATATGTGCGAGAGACGAGAGCAGAAAGAGGCTACAAAGCAAAAAAACGAGATTTGAAAGTGTACTTCTATTGTACGCTTAAGTTTTAAGATGTCCTTTATAGGTTTTAAGTTAGGGCACAATGTGTACACATTGTGTCCACATTGTATATGGCCATGTAATGGCCAAACACAAAAATAGTGAATAAATGAGCATGTACAGACTGTGGGGTATGATCAGGGGAGCCAGTAGGCTGTTATTCCCAACACACTTGACATGGTTAGCCATCTAGCCTACTTACACACTTGCTCTTGGTTTATGTTTAGGACCTATGTCTTGTCCAAAGACCCTAGCTATTCTGGGACCTCCTAGGTTCACTGACTTTTCACTGCTTGTTACTCTGTAAATACGCCCCAATTTACTTGATGCCTAATATTCTCACCCTCTTAACCTAGATCATTATCCTCAATGATCACTATGAAGGGTGTAAAGCGGGGTCAGAACACAAAACCTGTCGTACCCATGTCCAATGGTAAGTCTTTGTCCACCAGCGGATGGTGGTGGCCTCTTTGAGAAGTTGATATTCCTTTATGCCGTGAACACGACTATATCTCTCGGAAGTCCACTTAAAATGGTGATGGTCAGTGGCTGCTTCCCATCTGTCATTGTAGTCGTCATCAGTCTCTGTAATTGTGTTAGGCTCCTTCCCTCGACCAGATTGTGTGTGTGATCATGGTCTTTCACTATGCCTGTTGGCATCATTGGCATTGGTATGAACTTTCGCTTTGTTCTTCCCATATGAATACTAAGAGCCATGTGAATGAGAGCATCTTTCAGCTCTCTATGAGTGTCTTCTTTGTGAATGTACTGAGTTTTCAGAGACTCGATGCTCCTCGGTCCCTCTTCTACCTGAATTGGCATCAATTTATTCACCTTGGGATCGTGGTTTCTCCTCATTATAACCATGCTATGATTCCTCAACTAGTGTGCCGGTATGGTCCCGATCTTCAACAAACATTGTAGAGCTCTCCTTTCTCGCACAAGACGACGTGGAGGCATTGCGAATAGCTGATTAGGAGTGAATTGTAAGTGGGAGACTACCATAATCGTCAAAATGGAATGAGCTGGTCAATTGAAACTATTCCAGAGTTAGAGATTCAAAGTCAGATGCTAGCTCTCAGATCGGATTAGATGAATAGAATCAGACTTCAGAAGACCAGATATTGAGAATTCAGACAGACAACTGAACTAGAATGAAAGACTTCTGATGACATAGACTGAGGCAATTGGAAATGTACATTTAGATTTATGAACCGGTTCAGAAGTACAAAGTTCAGAAGTATAATTGGTACAACACTTAGTGCTCATAAGCTCTACAAGATGACTAGTGTCTAGAGTTCCAAGAGATACAAGAGTTAAAGTCCCCAAATGGGGATTAATCGGTCCTATTTTAAGGTATCTGCACTCGGGTCTTGACTGGCCGCACAATTAGGATAAGTGGCGATAACTCCACTAGGTAACTCGTCCAAGGAAATCCTCGTGCAAGGCATTCCTATAGCCGGTTCCCACCTTCTACAGTTGCAGAGGGTGCTCCATAGTCACCCATCCTTTTGGAAGCATAGGTGTGTTTTTCCGCGTAGTGAGATTGTTGTTGGGTTAAAGGCCTAAATAACCCCTTTTTGTACCATTTTATACTTTGTCCAGGTTCAATATGAACCTGAATACATTTTTTTAAAGTCACTTATAATAAAAGTGGAAAAACCCAAAACTCACTTATTTGAGTTTTCCCCAAAAACGTGAGCTCTCTCTCTCTCCCTGCTTCGATTCCTAGCGCTTCCTCTCTGCTGCACTCCGCCTCCTGCTTCTTGCCCCAATCCTGTACTACATCGCGATGCGCACCTACCGGTACCTTCTGCTTCGCGCTTTCAATTGGTATGAGAGCCCTAGGGTTTCAAAACAGCCCTGCGCAGTCTGTTGGACAGCGAGTTAAAATTGCTCTCCCGCGATCAATTTCACTTCCATCGCGAAGCCCCTTGCTTCCGGAGTCGAAGAGGTCATCAAAACTGTAAAAACAGCCCAAAACAGGCTGTTTTTAGGTCAAAACAGGTGATTTACAGGTTATACAGGTCAAAACAGCAATACGTAGGTGTACCAAAGTTGTGGGATCACATGTATTGATGTTTGTCACGACAAATTGAGTGAAAAGTTGAGTACAGGTGCTTGAAATTGCACTTTTCAGCTGAAATTTCAGATTTGGACAGTTTCATGTAAAGAAATTGGCGTCTATCGTATGCAAAGTCTTGTGGTTGCTCCTATTTGCTAAAATTTTCAGCCTATTGCATCTCTCTTCTATACACACTTATGGTTGAATTAAAATGGCTTCTTCCTCTTCCGCATCTGACACTAAAAGTTTGATGAAAATCAAACGGTTCGATGGTCAAGGCTTCGACTTGTGGCAAGAACGCATGCAAGGTATCCTTTTCTTTAAGGATTGTGAAGATGCACTGGAAGAGAATAAGCCGCCAGGTTTGTCTGACGAAGAGTGGGCCAAGTTGAATAAGAAGGCTTTGGCCTACATCAAAATGGCTATCAATGATGACATTTTGACGGACATCAAGCGTTTGGACTCTGCTTATGCAATATGGCAAAAGCTAAAGTCCAATTATGAAAACACCACGCCTGTGAACCAGGTGCATTTGATGCGAAAGTTGGTGAATATGCAGCTTGATGACTCGAAGTCAGCTTCTGAGCATTTGAGTGCTTTTATGGTGTGTTGAGTCAGTTGCAGGACAGTGGGCTTCAGCAATTCGATGATAAGTTGAAAGCTATTTTCTTGCTTATGACATTGCTAGATACTTGGGAAACCTTGGTTGTCTCCTTGAACAACAGTCCCACCCTCACGTATGACGGTGTGAGAGGGTCTATTCTCAATGAAGAGATTAGACGCAAGTCTAGTGGGGAAGGTGGCAGTTCTGCCTACAATGCAAGAGGTAGAAATCAAAAGCATGATGGGGGCAACAGGACTCAAAATAGAAGTAAGAGCAAGACAAAGGATAAGGATGTCACTTGTTATCAATGTGGCAGAAAGGGTCACAAGAAATCCGATTGCAGGTATTTCAAGAAAGAGCAGGAAAGGAAGAAGGAAATGCAAGATAAGAAGAAGTAAGATGAGAAGGAAGGGGAAAAATCAGCAGGTGATTCCTCCATGGATGCTGAGAATGCAAATGTATCCTCTAGTGTGGTCATTGAGGAGTTGTCAGATGTTGAGGAAATCTTGGTTGCGGCTTCATGCCCCTCAGATTTGGTGATAGCTATTGCAGAAGACATGCTTATCTCGAAGAAAGATGTCATTGATGCATTGCTCAGTGCTAATGATGGCCTATCCCAGTCATGGATAGTGGATTCTGGTGCTTCATTCCATGTGACTCTATCTTTGGAGTGTTTTGCTACATATGTTGCAGGCAATTATGGCAGGGTGTACCTTGGTGATAACTTTGCTTGCAATATTGAGGGAATGGGTACTATGCGTTTGGCTCTTAACAATGGTCAAGAGCTTGTGTTGAATGATGTCAGGTTTGTACCAGGCATTAAGAAAAGTTTGCTATTTGTTGGCCAGCTAGATGCACATGGTTATACTACCATCTTTGCTGGGGTTTCATGGAAGTTGCTTAAGGGCTCTATGCTTGTTGCAAAAGGGTCTAAAAGAGGTACTTTGTACTATCTCCAATGCAAAGCTTTGCCTGGCAAGTTTCTTGCTGTTGCTGAAGTTGCTTTACACACGGAATTGTGGCATAAGAGACTTGGCCATATGAGCCAAAAGGGTATTGATGTGCTTTCCTCTTTAAAGAGGGTTAATGTAAAAGGCAAAAACTTGGATTTTTGTAACGATTGTATTTATGGAAAGCAAAAGAAATCTTCTTATTACTCTGGTGTCTCTCGCAAAGCTAATCCTCTTGATCTTATTCACTCCGATGTATGCAATATGCCTGTTAAGTCTTTTGGTGGTGCAATGTATTTTGTTACATTCATTGATGACTGTACTAGGAAAGGATGGGTGCATTTGTTGAAAAGTAAGAGTGAGACTTTCAATGCTTTTAAGACGTTTCATACTTTTGTCACTACGCAAAAGAGTACTAAGCTTAAATGTCTCAGATCTGATAATGGAGGAGAGTATGTATTTGCTGAATTTAAGCGTTTTTGTGATGAAAATGGGATTAAAAGGGAGTTGACAACCCCTTATAATCCGTCTTCTAATGGTGTGGCTGAGAGGTATAATCGTACTTTATGCGAGAGAGTGCGTTGTATGTTGTCCACGTCTAATCTTTCCCAAGAGTTTTGGGGGGAGGCATTGAAAATTGCACTTTATATTTGTAATCGCTCTCCTAATAGTACGCTGAAAAATGACATTCTAGAGGAGGTTTGGTCTGGCAAACTTGCCTCTTATGATCATTTGAGAGTATTTGGCTGTGAAGCTTTTGTTCATGTACGCAATGACTTGAGAACAAAGCTTGATGTAAAGTCCATTAAAGGAGTTTTCTTGGGTTATGGGAAAGAAGGTGAAATGGGTTGTAGAGTGTGGTTACCACAATTTAGAAAGGTAATACGTAGCCGAGATGTAGTGTTCAACGAGGCAAAATTGCTTAAGAATGCTACAAAATCTGATGCTGACAAGAAAACAGTCAGATTTCAGCCTTCGGTGCCACCCATTGATGTTGAAAAAGAGCCTCATGATGCATTACCGCAAGCTAAAATTGATAATCAACCGGTTAACCTTGAGCTAGAAGAGGTAGGACATGATTTTGATGCTCCTAATGAGGATGGACAGCCACCTGAATTGGCTGAGAATGATTTTCAGCAGCATGATAGAGCTGAAAATGAGCTACCTTATGATGTAGATACGTTGCCTGAGAATGTAGATTATTGGGTACACAGGTCAACTTGTTTGAGAAGGCAACCGCAGAGATTTAACCTCTCTTTGGATCATGTAATGTTGACAGATGAGGGTGAGCCTCTTACATTTAAAGAGGCCAAATCATGTGAGTCAAGCAGCAAGTGGGAGCTTGCAATGCAAGAGGAAATGAAATCCTTGTATGCAAATGATACTTGGGATCTTGTACCATTGCCTAAAGGAAGAAAGGGTCTTCCTAACAAATGGGTGAAAAACCCTAGTACAAGGCAAGATTGGTTGCAAAAGGATATGCACAGAAAGAAGGAATTGATTTTCAAGAAATCTTTTCTCCTGTTGTAAAGCTTACAACTTTACGTGTCCTTTTTGCTCTCGTGGTGGTGCTTGATTTGGAATTGAATCAAATGGATGTAAAGACAACGTTTTGCATGGTGACATTGAAGAGGACATATACATGAAACAGCCTGAAGGTTTTCTAGTTCCTACACGCGAGGAACTTGTATGCAAATTGAAAAGGGCTCTGTATGGTTTGAGACAATCATCACGACAGTGATATAAGAGGTTTGACACTTTTATGCTGTCTCAAGGCTTTAAACACAGCCATGTAGATCATCGTTTGTATACAAAAAGGGATGAAGATGGTAGTCCCATCATACTTGTTCTCTATGTTGATGACATGCTGCTTGCCTGGAAACATAAGACTAGTCTTGATGCTCTGAAACGTAAGCTAAATTCAGCATTTGCTATGAAGGATTTGGGTGATGCAGAGCATATTTTGGGCATGCGTATTAAAAGAGATAGAAAGCTGAAATTGTTGTTTTTATCTCAAGAAAGATACATTGCAAAAGTACTTGACAGATTTAATATGGCTGATGCTAAGTCTCTTGGGGTACCTTTACCTCCATACACTAAGCTTAGCAAAGCAGATTGCCCAAAGGATGAGGTGGCATTGAAAGCAATGAAGGGAATCCGTTATGCATCAGCTTGTGGTTCTCTTATGTATGCTATGGTTGCCACTCGTCCCGACATTGCTTATGCAGTGGGAGTTGTTAGTCGATACATGTCGAATCCTGGCAAAGCGCATTGGGAAGCTGTCAAATGCATTCTGAGATATTTGAAAGGTACACAATCAAAGTGTATTTGTTATGGCAAAAGTGACTTGGAGTTGCAGGGATATTGTGATGCAGACATGGCAGGTGACATGGATACCAGGAAATCTACCAGTGGATATGTATTTGCCATTGCTGGTGGTGCAGTCTCTTGGTGTTCTAGGTTACAGAAAATTGTGGCATTGAGTATTACTAAGGCTGAATATATTTCAGCTACGGAGGCTTCAAAAGAGGCCATTTGGTTGGGCAGACTTGCAAAAGAACTTGGCATGCCTGCTCATACACCCGTGTTGGGTTGTGATAGCCAGAGTGCTGTCTATTTAGCCAAAAATGCCATGTTTCATGCGTGTACCAAACACATAGATGTGTGGTACCACTTCATATGACAGGCATTGGAGGATGGTCTAGTCGGCTTGACTAAGATCCATACACAGGATAACCCTGCAGATGTTCTCACCAAGAGTCTTGCTAAGGCTCAACATGAGCATTGCATACAGTTGGTGGGAGTTGGTTAACTTATAAGTGGGAGGTTGTTGGGTTAAAGGCCTAAATAACCCCTTTTTGTACATTTTTATACTGTTGAGGTTCAATATGAAACTGGACACATTTTTTTAAAGCCACTTATAATAAAAGTGGGAAAACCCAAAACTCACTTATTGTGTTTTCCCCACAAACGTGAGCTCTCTCTCTCTCTCTCTCTCTCTCTCTCTCTCTCTCTCTCTCTCTCTCTGTGCTTCGATCCCTAGCGCTTCCTCTCTGCTGCACTCCGCCTCCTGCTTCTTGCCCCAATCCTGCACTACGTCGCGACGCGCACCTACCGGTACCTTCTGCTTCGCTCTTTCAATTGTTGTTCCGCGTTCTCTCTCTCTCTCTCTCTCTCTCTCTCTCTCTCTCTCTCATAGCTTAATGGTAGGATTGCCCTCTCTTTTCTCCCCACGACATTGCTTCCCCATTGGCCACTCTCATAGTCAATAGTGTCATCTCGTGAGTCGTGAGGCCCTCCCTTCGCTCTGGACGATGGGATTTCCTCTAGCTTAGTTGTGTTGAGAGGTGTTATGTGTTTGGACCCCGGAAGCTTGCACCTTCCACTTGCTTTTCAGCGCATAATGCGGATCAAGCGTTGAACTCTGGACTTACACTAGAGTCGAAGGGCCTAGCCACGAGCTCTGCAATGTGCCTAAAGTTTCTATATTGTTGTGTTTCCTCACCTAGTGTGAACCAGCTGCACCTGGAGAACGCTCAAGACTACCCAGCATTTGTGCCGAGCATCTGCATGCAGTCTGAATGGGACCTAAGGGGGCCTTCACATAGACCAGATAGTGGTACTTTTGAAGGGCCCTCTAAATAAGAAAGTGCATTAACATAGACCTTCAGTACCGCATAAAGATTGTGCACATCTTAGAAGCACCTCCAATGTAGAGGGCCTTTGAATCACCCTCTAGGTTTTAGATGGCCTTCTAAGTGAGGGTGAGCTGCTACTGCCAGTCAGCTTTACCTTTCCACCTCCAATCACATACTTTTTGTCCCTTTGAAATTTGGAAATGGAGCTGACCCACCAACTTGCCAGAAGCTAGCCTATGGGGCGACTTAGATGGTCTTCTAAGGCCCTTGGTTGTATTTTGTGCGCCTATGCATGGCTCATTTGGCCACTTTGGACATGTCTCACCTTTGAACTCATTGTCCTTATATCTTTTTTAATGCCATGCATGGGCTGCTTCTGGCCTTGCTTGGATGCCTCCTATCTCACCTTAAATCTGTAGCCCTGCATTCCATCATCACTATTGTTTTGAGCATTGGTCGAACATGGATGGAGCTATTCACCCCCCTGGCTCTTGCTCTCACCTCGTGTGCCAGCATTCTTGGTATTTGGGTTGCTCTGCTCTGGCCTTCTCTCATTTTCTCCTCCGTTGTCTTGCCGTCTTCTATCTCTGATCTATCGTCTCTCTTTTATTGGGCTGTTGTTACCCTGACACTAACTGCATATGCATAATTTAGGCCCTTATAATGCCATATGTCATCAACCTGACTGTCAAATTAGATCAATCTTAAGCATAGGTTGTATGAATGCCCATAAATTGTTAAAAAAACTGTAATTGTGCTTGAATGTGTTATAAGTGGTCTAAACTTGATAATACAGTTATTAACAAATTGATTTGATTGATCCACCCCTTTTCATAAAATTTTTCTTTTCTAGGTTTTATCATTTTGTTGGAAGTAATTGACTTAATACCAAGCATATCTTACAGTAATAAAACTGGCTTATATTGACACAGCATATCTTACCAAGCATACCTTACAGTAATAAAACTGGCTTATATTGAGACAGCCCATGTTCAATGTTTTTAAGCCAAAAATTGATGTTGTGTCACAGGTTGAGTTCAACCCCGATGTTATCAGATATGAACAACTACTAGATGTATTTTGGTCAAGTCATGATCCTACACAAGTGTTTGGACAAGGGCCAGATGTTGGTGATCAGTATAGGTAAGGTTCGTTTATACATTGCAATGACGGGAAAACTAGATGCTTGGGTACATAATTCATCGTTGAGCTTGTATGCTGTAGATCTGCTATTTATTTTCAAGGACCAGAACAGGAGAACCTTGCCTTGTTGAGCAAAGCAAGAGAGGAGGCAAAGCTAGTAGATGGTGTGCTGACAACTGAGATAAAGCCAATGAGCATTTTCTTCCCTGCAGAGTTGGAACACCAGGTCGGTTAAGGCTCTTGTTTGTGAAGCATTGAGAGAATGGCATGTGTATTTATTAATGGTTTCCAAAAAAATAATTCTATACATACATTTAACTTTAAGGAGAAGTAAGGAGAAGAGGCACTAAGGGAAAGCTGAACACATTGCATGCATGCTAGACGACCTCTTTATGCAAGGAAAATTTCCATAGCCATGAGTCTTGTCATTTCCTACACTGTCACCCATTTCTTTCGCAGTTTAGATGTTTTGAAAAATAAATTCAATACATACATGTAACTTACTCTTAAGGAGAAGTAAGCAGAAGATGCACTAAGGGAAAGCTGAACACATGGCATGCATGCTAGACGACCTCTTTATATAGAAGGAAAATGACTTTTGACTTTCCATTGCCACAAGGCTTCTCATTTCCTACACTATCACCCTTTGCTTTTACATTTTAGATGTTTTGAAAGGCTTTACTTTTTTCCGACATTGTGGGGCTCTAATGGCTTCAAAAAAATAAATGCAATACATCCATATTGCAAGGCAAAATCAAGAAGAAAACGCTGAGAGAGAGAGAAATAGAATGTAAATTGGCATATACAAATTGCATGCACTCTACACAACCCACTTCATAATGACTTTTGACTTTCCAATGTCAGAGGACTCTTCATTATCACCCTACACTTCTACCTTTTAGATGTTCTGAAAGGTTTTTAAATTTTTTCGAAATGGTGGGACCTAATGCTTTATATGTCCTCATGTGGTCCAAAGTGCTAAGTGAATTTTCCTGCCAATAGCATGCAAGTTCAGCTCTGTGTCCTGCTATTGCTCATGTCCAAAGTAGTACAAAGCTGAGCTGCAATATAATAGGGGGAGTATCTCCTTAATGGCTGAAATATGCTCCTTTCTTATCATCATATCCAAGTAGTTTTGTCTGCACAAGATATAAACTCCCTTGAATTGCCAGTTTCAAACATTAAGCTTTTCAAATGGTGCAGAAATTTGAACTGCGCCAAAATTCTCAGCTTATGCAGCTGCTTGCAAGTGCGGGGATAGAAGAAGATTTCTCATCGTCTCATTTGGGAACCCGGCTGAATGCATATGCAGCTGGAATGTGCTCAATCTTGAAGAAAAGGGAAATAGATCGAATGGTCGACAATTTTCTGAGATGCAGGTCAAATCTACGGCAAATTGCACAGAGATAATGATCCTGTTTGTGGTATCATGTGATACTCATAGATGCATGCTTGGTTGTGGAGAAAAGGGTGAGTGCACATTGATTTTCAGTGTATATTTAAATGCGGTTTCTTTTTGCGCCTCTTTCTTGTATGTATGCATGCACACACCTATGTGTTGTATAAACTCTGAGCCCCTGCAATGATTGGAAGAAAACTGTATTTCACTCCTGAGAAAAAGAGCAAAAATGAGCTTACTTGCTTTCTTCCTTTCTGTTTGCAGCTAACTAGTCAGTAATTATTGATTGATTATGTATGGAGAATTATCAATGTCCCTTCTCAAACTTATCATATCAAAGCATAGTATTTCTCTCTCCAAGCTAGAAAGAGAAAATACTTTGTAATACCAAAGGTGCACAAACTGATGCACGCCCTTCTTGAGCTCAACTGTCGTGAGTGGCACATCTATCCTTCTATGCCCAACAAAAACGAAGATTGTGACACTCATTCAACTGTTGTCAACAAGCCTATGATTTTGCATTTTTTAAATCTAGAAAAGCTACCAGCAGTACCATCACCACTTTTAATTTTTGATATACAATCGAATATTTGATTTCAACTATGCATCAATGTATTATCATGACGTTGGCATGGATCATCTCAACAGTGCAATGAAGAGAATACTGGAAATTTTAGTGTAATACAGAAAATTGACTTTTGTATCGTGAATATGGAAGTTCAAGCATTTCAAACTTTGTACATCTGTGACATAAGAAGGTAGCTTTGTCTTTCTGATATATAGGTTGATGGGCGCACTTAGGATCAGAAATTCTTTTCGTTTGGGCAGTGATCCGCTTTCAGTGCAGATCCACTGGTTTAGTCAGCACACATACTGAATCTCAGTGCTATGATATGGCTAGTTGAGTACGAAATGTTTCACGCATCACGAGATGTTTTTAGCCTTGCCACACGGAGTTTTGACAAGAAACATTTCACCCCATTGGGAAGACATTATGGAAAGGTATGCGGCCAAATCAGCATCGTTCTTCAGAAAAATGCAGAAAATTTGACAACAATGGTTTTACCCTATTTGGAAGGTGCGATGAAAGGCAGAGCTTAATTGACATATAAACATCAAGGGATCATTGCATGTGCAGTTATCCGCTAAGAACATTTCCGCGTAAACTCATGTCTGAAACAATTTGAGGGTTTCATCCATTTTATGTTTCTAGCTGTTAAGGATCGTGTTTCATGGTGACGTTTTGGGCACTGCAATGTAGCTTGAGCTGAACACCATGGTGAAGGGACTCTTTCTTGGGTGACTTAAATGCAAAAGAAGAATCACGAGAGTGTTCAGGTGCAAGAGTGTAATGTGTGCAAATGCATATGTGGGTCATGATTACCCTTAAACTTCATAGAAATACTAACAAACCCTTAATGGAAGAACAATGGGCGCTTCATGTCCTTTGAATAATGCTGAAACGTAGTTTTTTCCTTATGAACCCCCTTTTTTTTTGCACTTATGTGCAATACTTTGAAGACAGTTAAATAACTCAAGGTTGACATGCTAATTGTATGCATAGTTATTTGCACAGGAATTTTCACCAATTTTGTAAGCTCTCTGATTTTTAGTACCTATTGGTGCATATGAAGTGTGCCTTGAGCAAGCAAGAGGGTTGACACAACCCACAAGACCCTTCGAGGAAAGAGCTATGGAAGTTGTTAAGGTACAAGACAATTTGCGATAATTGTTGTTATGATGCAAATACGAACGTGGTTCGTATCAGAAAGAAGCTATCGAAAATTTGTTGAGATGATGGCTACACCGCCAAGTGACAACAGCATGAGGGCATTCTTCGTGAATGGCACTTTGATGAAGGGTTTACAGAAGGCAGAAAAGCAGTAACACTTAGTATATACATGGCTAGACTGCCATGGATTGTTTGGCATGCACAGCACTTGCGCAGAGTCACATGTTGCATGCCGTGCGGTTGTTGAGATTAGTCTGCATGGACATCATCGCGAAACCAGGCCTTTGTTTTGTCGAGAAGAGGGGAAGAAGAAGAAACACTGGCAAAGAGGTCGCCTTCGGGCGCCCAGATGCCAGTTTCCGGATGTGGGGCCCACCAGGTGGTCGTCTTTGTCAGACTCTTCATCTCACCGCCACTGGTCGGGTTCGATGATGAGATGCACAAGGGAGCTTGTAGTCGGAGGTTGGCGGCCAGCCTGCTTCAAGGAAAGAGCATGAATGTTAGATATGAAGAACCAGCCGCGAGCTTGCGGAGTGAAGATAAGCTGGCGGGACTGGTGTGTGAAAACATACGAACCTGGTTGTGTCGAGGTTTGCTACTAGTCTGCTGAGCGCTCTAGCATTGCTGCTTGCCATCGTCTGTAGTCTGCTCAATTTACTTGTTACGCACCTTTATATAATGGGCTCGCTTCGTAAATTTACCTCAAGCCACGTCCCTGCCGCTATCCGCTATCTCGTTACCTATTTTTAACGTCTCTCTCTCTCTCTCTCTCTCTCTCTTGGGTTGCAATTCCATCGAACCTTTTTTTCACGGCCTTCTTTTTTTTTGATATTTTAGTTATATATCTCTTTGGTTGACCTCTGTGGACGAAAATTCAATCTCTCTCTCTTTCTCTCTCTCTTTGTGTGTGTGCATGCGTGTGTGGGCTCTGGACTTTGGAATAGTTCTAACAAATCC
The DNA here is from genome assembly GCF_014529385.1 of Adiantum capillus-veneris. Taxonomy (NCBI): domain Eukaryota; kingdom Viridiplantae; phylum Streptophyta; class Polypodiopsida; order Polypodiales; family Pteridaceae; genus Adiantum; species Adiantum capillus-veneris. The sequence continues at coordinate 91,314,317 of NC_140943.1, read as the reverse complement.
CGGTTTGAAGTGTGAATCTCTCAATTGAGAATGAAAAATACAATTGAAATCTCGTTGGGCCTTAATTTCCAAGATAAAATATTGGCCATTTTAGCTATAAATCTTGGTAAAATATTGGGCAATTTAGATATAACTCTTATTGGACCTTAATTTCCAAGGTTGGGCATTTTAGTTATGAATCTCGGTATATATCTTAAAACTTTGGTACAAATCCTAGTCATCTTGTCTCAATAGTATGACCTTGAAAAACACGTCAAGAAAATGTTTTTTTCTCGCGCAGTGCTCTCAGTCCTCATTTCTTTATTCTTTTTTGAGGTATAAAATGATGATACTAGTAAATTGTTGACAATTCTTCCAAAAGAAAAGGTATATCGAGAAGAATTTCTCAAAACTTGTTTCGGATGACAAAGCTCTGCACTTCAAGACAAAGCACTAACCTGATGAGTAATGTGTTCAGTTGATGATGCTTGTAGCTCGAAAATCTAACCGTGAACCCTCATTATAAACACCATCAATGTTGAGGAACTTTATTTTTCTAACCATACACAAATATATTTTTTGGTGATTCTCCAAAGGTAAAACTCTAGAAGATTGAGCTGTTTTTCCAATATCTAAAAATTCCTCTCAAGTTTCAAGCAAGGTTTGTCATTATAAAATCTCAAAGTGGCACCTTATGGTTCTACATATCTAGGAGTGTGCACTTCCCACCATTGTACTTGTATGCCTTATAGACTCATGGCCCATGGCACTTGCCTAAAAGCTTGTCAAAAAGCTAAAAATGTACACAAGGATGCCTTACCAAGTACCTACTTTGTCCACAAGCATACGTTTTTTCCACTTTAGTCTTAGTCCACTATTTAGGCTTTACTCATTTACAAGATTTTGAAGATCACAACAGTTTTCCAAAACTACCGTGTCCTAGTCCATTCATTCCCATCACTAATCTTCAAGGTAATATATTCCCGAGTACTTATAACTTCAAAATAATTCCCTTGTCCATTGCTAATTATTAATGAAATCAATCCTAGCGTGAGTCTATGCTAACATTATGTTGCATCATAATAAAAAAATTTCAAGACAATGTCGTCTCTCTCTGTTATCTTTTTGGGGGGGTTGTGTGTGTGTGTGTGTGTGTGTGTGTGTGTGATCTCTTTTGGAAAGGTTTTCTTTGGTTGTTTCTTTGCATGTTGCTATATTGTAGGCCAAAAAAAGCTGAGCTCGAGCTTACCAGAAGTTGGTACAAATACACAAGAACCCCTAGATATGCAAAAGGAAGGACCATCACCACTAAAGGAAACAAAGCCAAGGATATTAAATACTAGTGAGAAAGTGGATGAAGCTAAAGAAAAGGAACAAGAGCTCAAAAGGAAACTAAGTTCTGTAGTATCAGATATGAAAGACATACTAGAAGACATTTCACATGTAGTGGAAGAAGGGCTTAATTATCTATTAGATATGTTAGAGACGACAATGATGGTAGTCAGACTTTTGGGTCAGTTCTATTTGAAGAGTCGTCCTTAGAACATCCACGTATCAAGGTGGATATGGAATCTCTGTATTGGGTTTCCCCAATCCCAAAAAATAAGCTTTTCAAAACATTAAAAGGGAATAAGTGAAGGGTGAGTTTAGGAAATGAAAAGACCTATGGAAATGGAAAGTCAAAAAACTTTCTGTGTTTATATAAGGAGAGATGGTCGAGTGCACATGACTACATTTGTGTTTTTCTTTTGAAGCCATTAGGTATACCTTTTATTTATTTATTGCGATCGCTGTTAAGTAAAAATAAAAAATTAAGAAACCAATACTTTAAAAATGCTATCTTCATCTTAGTAGTTTGTAAGCCAACCAGAGTGCTAAAATCCAAAGAATGTTTGGATGTTGGAAACTTGCATTCTATAATGTTCACTAAAATAAAATGCACATTAAAATTCAAAGAGTTGCTAAGGCTTAGACCTAACCTATGGAACATCTTGGATAAAATATTGGAGAAAATGGGGATAAATCTTTAATACAAGAGCACATAGAGGAATTGAAACAAGGACAATGTCCACGAAAAATTGTAAAACCAATTCCAGTAAACAAGTTGCAAGAATATTTTGAAGGTGAAGAGGGCAACACCACCTTACCTCTGGAGTATGTTGGGGTTTAATCCATGGCTATACTAAACAATGGGGTAGGTATTTCCATTGCAACCAAAAAAGGTTGAAAATCTTGGTGAAAACCCGCTATTAGAAAAACACAAATGAAAATGTAACTTGGAGATGGACATTTAGAGAAATTGATGGCTTTACTAGAGGGAGTTGTGGTCGATTCCTATGGAGCATTGACTACCAACATACCTTTGTAAGCTTGGATCTTGGAAAAGAAATCCAATTATGATATTATATTGGAAAGAACGTTTGTGCGGAAGGTGGCAAATGATTCAAGGTTGGGATATGACTATAAACACCTTGTACGAGTATGTTCTATCATAAGGATAAATTTAGAAGATCACTTTTTATAGACATGTCTAAAATTCCTATCAAGGAATTTGACTCTATATATATTGCAGATACAAAAATACCATTATGGTTGAATGAAAAAACACATATTTGGATATGGTGGGCTTCAAAAAATGGTAGTTTAATGAAAGAAGACTACATCTTGGATTGAGAGGTAGAGAATGAGGCATTCATTCCAAATCCATATACATTTTACTATAGAGATACACATGTAGCAAGTCTATCTAGGAAACTGTGCTCGATTGTTAGTCTCTTGTGGAAATTCCTTCCTTTGTTGCTTGCCCATCAAGATCTCTGCATCTCTTTTAGCACAACAATACTTAGGTGGCCAAATCTCTCATGCCATAATTGAGTTGTATCTTTTTCTATAGTTAGTGTAAGTGCAAAAAGCCCATAAAGATTGCTGCATCTTACTTCCTTTCCCGTTGTGTTGCCTTGAAAATCTAAAATTTCTACTCCAGTTTGCTTGAAACAAACTTTAAGACCACAATCAATGATTACAAAAATTGAGAGTAGAATCTTCTTGATTTATGGCATGTACAACACATCAAAAAGTTGCAATTTCACTTGTAGCTACTAAACGTGAAATTATTCTAGATCCTTCTATTGGACATTTTGCATTATGTCCAACAATTACATTGATGGATTCCTATAGAGGGCTTCCAGGAACTATTACCAATGTTTCTTACTAGTCATATGTTGGAATGCTCCACTATCTAGAATCCAAGAACTATTAGTAAACAAAGTTTGTGTTGATGAGCATACCTCTTTTATGGAAGCCCATAGTTCAAGCACTACCTCAACATTGCTGGTGGATTCCCTTTCCTTCCAAGAATCTATCATGGTACTGTTCTTCTCATCTAGTTTTGTCACGATATTGAGCACCCTCCTAATGTATGTGGTTAGCATTACAATTGGGATAGCTGGCATGTAATGATTAAATATTGTGTTGTATTAGAAGGCACGGACAATAATAAAATACTTCTCAACCATTTATTGTTGCATAGTGTTGTAGTTATTTTCCAATAAGCCTATATGGATCCGTTGTACAAATTTAGTGAGAAACTACCCTATGAAGGGTCATGCGGAATAAGTGATAGGTACCACACGTGAGCTAAAGTGTAAAGAGGGGCCTCTAATTTTTTGTCACCAACAAATACTCAACTCCATAAGAGATGCCATGGAGTTTGGGGGCTATAGCTTTAGGCCATTCTCTTGCAAGATTCTCTCTCTCTTCTCTAATGCTAAGCTCTATGTAGTTATTGTGTCAACATCTTTCTCTCTTATAGACTATCACCATCATAGCTATTCTTGTGTGCATGTGTGTGTGTGTGTGTGTGTGTGCGTGTCTGTGGTGTGTCCTTGTCTATTTGTGTGTACTTAGTTAAGGAAGAGATGGTGAGAAGTTTGATGGGTGTATGTGTGCGTGGGTGAGAAAAATTTGAAGTATTTTAGCACTTGTTCTTCTGATTTCCCAACAATGGTATCAGAGAAAAGGTTCACAAACATTGACAGTTTGATTTCAATTCTTGAAGAGGAATTTAAAATTGGAAACATTGGATTTGTAATTTGAAGTTCAATAGGCATTTAATCAATGTATAATCAGTTTTTTTAAAATCAAAACACGCTTATCGACAATCATAATTGGTATGGCAAGCACTTAATTCAAAGCAATTGCTAAATTTTGTTGGGTTTGTGGAGCTGCGAGGACACAAGAAGAAGAAGTTTTATGGTACTGTTCTTCTCATCTAGTTTTGTTAAGATATTGAGCACCCTCCTAATGTATGTGGTTAGCATTACAATTGGGATAGCTAGCATGTAATGATTAATTATTGTGTTGTATTAGAAGGCACCGACAATAACAAAATACTTATCAACCATTTATTGTTGCATAGTGTTGTAGTTATTTTCCAACAAGCCTATATGGATCCTTTGTACAAATTTAGTGAGAAACTACCCTATGAAGGGTCATGTGCAATGAGTGATAGGTACCACACATGAGCTAAAGTGTAAAGAGGGGCCTCTAATTTTTTGTCACCAATAAATACTCAACTCCATAAGAGGTGCCGTGGAGTTTGGGGGCTATAGGTTTAGGCCATTCTCTTGCAAGATTCTCTCTCTCTTATCTTATGCTAAGCTCTGTGTAGTTATTGTGTCAACATCTTTCTCTCTTATAGACTATCACCATCGTAGCTATTCTTGTGTGCATGTGTGCATGTGTGTGTGTGTGTGTGTGTGGCGTCTTTGTCTATTTGTGTGTACTTAGTTAAGGAAGAGATGGTGAGAAGTTTGATGGGTGTATGTGTGCGTGGGTGAGAAAAATTTGAAGTATTTTAGCACTTGTTCTTATGATTTCCCAACAGTGGTATCAGAGAAAAGGTTCACAAAAATTGACAACTTGATTCAATTCTTGAAGAGGAATTTAAAAATGGAAACATCGGATTGGTAATTTGAAGTTCAATAGGCATTTAATCGATGTATAATCGGTTTTTTTAATCAAAACACGCTTATCGACAATCATAAATGGTATGGCAATCAATTGATTCAAAGCAATTGCTAAATTTTGTTGGGTTTGTGGAGCTGCGAGGACACAAGAAGAATAAGTTTTTTAAGAGATTTGTTAAGTGGTGAAACAGATTCAATATCGGAGTGCCTTTGAAAGAGTTTTGAGAAGAAGCGGCTTTGTCTTAAGAGAAGGAAAGTAGAGAAAAAGGCACTTGACTGTATTTGCAAGAAAGCTAGCAAGAGGTTGCAAAGGAAGTAAGAAGACATAATATGGAGTTTTCAAAGGAGACTTCAATTGCTTAAGAAAATTCGAAGGTTCCTTGTTGAGATTTACTTGAAAAGATCCTCCTTATTTCAAGAATTTACCAAAGATTTATCACAAATAATCTCGTACTTCTATGTTTGAAATGGAATCAAGGATCATCAATTGGATGGATTTCTACTGCTTGTGATTTGTTGGCACATTATCGGGGGACTCGATCCTTGCGCACTAACCACCAACCTCCATCAAACTGAGCCCGACCAGGGTGTGTGAATAGCCTTCTCTTCAAGTGTGGCCTTAACTCATTCACTTAACCCTTTGGTTGTCCATCCAATTTCACATTATCTAGCTCACAATAGCCAACTGGAACCTCCTTGTAGAGAACCTTATCGTATAAATCCAACTACACATATAGGGATACAAAACCAAATCACCGACTTACTTTATAGAGAGGACTAATAGGATCTAGTAGTTCACAATATGGAGCTCCAATACTTTTTGTAAAGAAGAAAAATGGAACCCTTTGTACATATATCAACTATAGGGATTTAAACAAGATCACCATTAAGAATAGGTTTCCTATTCCTAGAGTTAATGATATGCTAGACAAATCCGAAGAGGCAAACATTTTCTGTAAAATTGACCTAAAATTTGGGTACCATAACACCAAAAATGTTTGAACAAGATGTTTACAAAACTACATTCAAGACACAAACTAGGCACCACGCATTTCTTGTCATGCCATTTGGTCCGACAAATGCACCAACTACTTTTACACATATGATGAACATGATTTTTATTAACCATCAAGATCATTGTTGTATTTGATGAAATTTTGGTGTTTAGTAAATTTGAAAAAGAGCATAAAGAACATGAACACATGTATTTGATATGCTTTCACAAAACCACTCATATTAAATACCAAAAAAAGTTCATTTTTCCAACCCGACATTGAATATACGGGACACATTGTATCGGGAATTCATGTTGACCCAAAGAAAATTGAAGCTATCTAGTCACATACTAGACCTAAAAACTTGCATAAGCTGCATTATTTCCTTGGTCACTGTAGTTATTACAAGAATTTTGTTCGTAATTTAGCTTATAAATCTCATTATTTGACTCTTCTGTTGAAGAAAAACACTTCTTATGCATATATAGATTTAACAGAAAGCTCATTCACTACACTCAAGAATGCTTTAAGTAATGTAACTATATTATAATTGCTTGATTTTGATAGACCATTCTTTGTTGTAGTCAGCGATGCTAGTGGAAAAGGTATTGGTGTAGTTTTTATGCAAGATAACCATCTACTCGCATTTCAGAGCCGCAAATGTAAACCTTGCAAATCAAAATTCAGTAAAACTAATTCAATAATCAAAACTGATCAACAATGTATCAAGTATTTATTATACTAATCCTTAATAGATGATAGGCATACTAAGTGGGTTGCCTTCATTCAAAATTTTCATCCCAACATTCAATACCAACCGAGTAAAGAAATGTTGTAGCTAATGCTTTGAGTCTAAGACTCTTTCTTAATAATCTATCAACCATTATGGGTACCTCATTTGATCTATGCTCTATACTTATGCACAAGATGAAGATCTCAAAACCACATGGTTGCGCACAAGAGTGGAAGCTCACATTAAAAAAATCCCCCATTTTTCTCATATTGACTTGTTGACTCTTGAACTTGTAGACATTATAATTTTAGACCTACTAGTGAATTTTGGTTAAGTTTGGATAAGGGATGCACACACCAGTTATGTTTAATTTTTTGTTATGGTAAAGTTATGGTCATCAATGCCAAAAGAAACTCAGTCACCAACTTTGTGCCAAGTTTTAAAGACTTTCTAATCACATATTTATTCTCATCATATATCTGAAGAGGAGCTACAAAAGTTACCAACCAATGTTTGTTTCCAAAATTTGACAAACTTTAAGATGCAATGGTGGTCAGTGCCACCATGTTTTCTCAAGGGCTATGGTAGTTGCACCACCAAAATAAAATTCTTGAAGAGACCAAGTTAGTTTATTTGGAGAAACACTTCAAGCTATCACCATGGGGAACATATATAAGGAGGCGGTGGCTCCGGAATCTCCCACAAGCAGAACATGGAGTGGATATTGGGGTCTTGTGTGGATGTGCCCTGCCATATTTGAGATATATGTACGGTGGTACAAGCCATGCATGTGCTTAGTTGATAGGCAAGCATGAGGTGGGAACCCTGTTCCTAGGCATTCCTAGGGCCAGAGTTATTATTTTTTCTATAAAATTTTAGCCTTGTCACATCTTCTAATGACATGGCATTTCACTAATAGTGAGTTGATGCTGTGTAGGTTGGAGCTATGCGGACTCCAAAGAAGGAGCCAATAATAAAATAATACTTCTCGTCCATTTATTTTTTCATAGTGTTGTAGTTATTTTCCAAGAAGCCTATATGGCTATGTTGTACAAATTTAGTGAGAACATACGCTATGTAGGGTCATGCAATACGTGATAGGTACCACACATGAACTAAAGTGTAAAGAGGAGCCTCTAATTCTTTGGCACCAACTTAGTCAATAAAGAAACTAAATACGGCTTATGATGTTGGGGACATTACTCTTGATGCCTATAGAATTTACTTCGACTCTTGTCTCCTTGCCTTTTGTGCTGTTTGTGAGAGCATCATCACCCTTGATGTCCCTAGTCTTGAGTCATAGCTCCTCTTCAAGAAACATTGCACTTAGTTCTTCAAATGTAAGAGGGATTGAATGATCTTGAGTGCTGAGAGCTATCAACGCGGATGCTAACTTGGTTGGAGACATTCCACAGAGGTCAGCGGCGGGTAGATTCCTAATGGATGTCATTTTGCAAAGGTAGCAAGGTCCTCTATTGTGACTTATCAAGTCAAACCCTTGACTAGACACTCTATGAACTTTTAGCTAGATTGATTTTTCTACCCTCTATGGCAGCAAAGTCGTCTATTATGACTTATCAAGTCAGACCCTTGACTACATCCTCTATGGACGTTTTGCTAGATTGATCTTTCTACCCTCTTACTACATGCATATATGTTAAGATGCATTCTATACAAGTTTCTTTATTTTGAAGGACATGAGAATTTGGACCTGTACTAAAATACCCAAGGGTAAGATTCAACTATGGAGCTTAGGAACGTCATACCTATGAAAATATATGTTAGAACTAGACAAAGAGCCATGGATCAAATATGTGTAAGGCTTGGATAACTTGAAGGAAAGACTAGAGGCCAAATCTCCAACACTACCTTGCACCCTAACCCTCTTGTCAAGGAACAACAAGATCTGGGGGGGGGAGGGGGGATGTTAGCTAGTAGTTGAAGATCATGGGGCACCACTTTGTAAAATTTTCCATTATTATAATATGGCAACCACTTAAGTTTTTCATCTTGACTTGTAATTTGTTATTCTTATGGATGTATGCAAGAGCCATTTTCAATGAGCTAGGGGCTACAAACTTCCATTTTGTAACTGCTACATCTAATGGCACCTAGTTTGCTAAGTTTTGAGCCATTTTGGGTGAAGTTCTAAATCCTAAAATTTTGGCCAAGTATAAAGGTAATTTTTGTAATGTAAAGTTTTAAATTGAGTGTAATATTCAGAAATGTGTGTATCTATGCTCTTTATCTACTTATTTCTTCCTCATACACCATAGCAATATGATCCTTAGCATTGATACACATTGCTAAGTGAAGGCTCTTCACATTGATGTAAGTCTCTTGTGTTGTTTCTCAACTTGGTCGGTGACTCCTTATGAGTTGCTTTTTGTGTCGTATCTTGAGATTTAGGCATTTGTTTGATGAACTGCAAGTTGCATTAGGTAGAGCTCAACTTTCTTGAGTTGTAAGATACCTTAAATGCTAATTTTAAAATGCTAAAATTAGGGATAAAGTTGAGTGTTTTTCTGGTGATTGACTGTTGTTTGGTGATTTTGAGACCATAGATTGGCTATCTTGGTTGTATATATCATCCTTTAAGTTTGGTGTCATTTGGGAGTCATTTGGTTGACAAAATAGTTGAGATTGACTCGGGGTCATAGTCTAGTTTTTGATGATTGTCTGATCATTTGAGAGTGGGCATTTGATTGTAGTCTACATTGACATTGTTTTCTAGGAACTTGACAAGTTGTTGTTGCCTTCATGGCCTAGCCAAGTCTTTTGCATCCCTTGTATTGACATTAATGTAAGGTTTTTGCTATATCTACAATAAGATTAGAATGGAGTGTGGAAACCCATCTAGCAAGACACATTAATGTTTCCCAAGGAGAATCCTACTCCTCAACATGTTAAAGCATTCAAAGATGGGAACCAAGGAGCACATAAGGTCATGTATTGGTTGTCTATTAGTGTGGAGAATTCTATGATTAGGAATACATGGGATGAAATTTCTCCTGAAGAAGCATACATGGGATGCAATTTATCCTAAGGAGGCATGGAACAATTTGGTCTCATTCGATATGATCACCATTATGGATAGGGAGTTGCATGAATATAGAGCTTGACACACTATGAAGAACATGTGGGTTGTTCGTGGATGATTATGTCTTGAAGATAAAGAACATATGCGAATTCCTTTCCTTTATTAGTGAGAGGTTGATGAGGATGAGAAAATGGAAGCATGCTTGCATGGTTTAGGGCCAATGTAGAAGCAATTTAAGACCTCTCTTTATACTCAAGAAGAAATTTTGAGTTTTACGATTCTTGTACCATTATTGATTGTGGAAGAGAAGAACATTAGTGAATATTTATCTTCACAAAATACAAGTAATTTTGAAGGAATTTTATAACAACAAAGGTAGATGTTGAAGGTGCATGCCAATGAGGCGACTGTGGTTGTGAAAACCAAATTTAGGGTAACCAATGTATGTTTGAATATTAAAGGTAGAATACATGTGGTAGAGAAAACTTTCAAGGTAGGAGGAGGAAAAAAGGATGTGGAAAAATTTGAAAAAATGTAAAAAAAATGGTGGGAGATACTGGCACGCAAGGCCACTTTGAGCACGACTACTCACAAAGAATGCAACAAAACAAGTTTCAGGAGGTATGTATGAGCCATAGAAATTGTTTGTTATGCATCATACAATAAATACCATGTGTAAAAGTGTATCTAAATGTGGTGATGTATGTGGATTGAGGTGCATCAAATCACATGACCAGCCATGGTGGATGGTTTTTGGACATGGAACCTTAGACAATCATGGTTATGTTGAATTGGAGATGATACAATGCATCCTATTGTACATACACAGAATATTCCATTGTCATTAGTAGATGTAAAGGATACTTTATGATGTATTTTATGTGCCCAAAATTCTTGCCAACATTACAAATAACTTGGTTTTGTTGAAAAATTGTTGAGTAGGGTGTGTAGATGAAGTTCAATTTTGATGGCCTCTATGCATAGGAATACATGAATAATGAAAATCTCATTGCATGGTGGGCATAAGGCTCACTTGATGCTGATGTACCATATATGAAATCTTCCAGGTTTGCACAAGGGTTAGGAGTTGTTGCACACATTGAGATTTGTCGTAAGTGTATTGGATATGAAAATGTGCAACGGCTAAAGATTATGCAAAGTGAAGAGTTTGTGAAAGGTTTTCCAGTAATGCTAATATACATAAGGTTTTCCAGTAATTCTAATATACATAAGGTTTGTTAAGGTTTTTCAGTAATGCTAATATACATAAGGTTTGCGAGGCTTGTCAATTTAAAAAGTAGGAAAAATCTTCATTTCCTCATGAAAAGCATGTAAGAAAAAAATGTATTGGAGAGAGAGTGCATTTTAATGTATGAGTTCTTGTGAAGACTGTGTCTATGGGTGGATGCAGGTTCTATGTTGACTTCATTTGATAACCATACAAGGGATCTATGGGTATACTTCATGAAGAAGAAGAGTGTGGTGTTTACTCACTTTCAAAATTTCAAGGTTCTGGTTGAAAACAAGAGAGGGAAATATGTACAGTGCCTGAGGTCACATGGAGGGGGAGAGTACTTCTCCAATGAGCTTGACAATTTTAGGAGAAAGCATGGAATTCAAATTTAGTTTTTATACAAGTATACTCCATAGTAAAATGTCTTTTCTAGGTAGAAGAATATGCACATTGCAAAAGTTGCAAGGGAAATGATGAATGATAAGAATATGCCTCATGGCTATTGAGATGAGGTAGTTTCCACAACTATCTACACCATAAATAGGACACCCACTGCTACTATACACAATATGACACTCAAGGAGAAGTTTACTAGTAGAAAGGCTGATTTGGGACACCTTAAAATGTTTAGATTTATTGCTTACATGCACGTAGTTCCAAACAAAGTTAAACCCAAATGCTGAAAGTGTGTATTCATTGATTATTGCATTGAGAAAAAAGGGTATAAGTGCTACAACCTTATTATGCACCAAGTGAGGATGAGTACGGATGTGGATTTTGATGAGTTAAAGAGATTATATGTTGATATAAAGGATGATTATGGGTTTGGTGTGAATGAGAACATGGCTACCAAAATGTAGGTGTGCAGTCACATGTTTTGAGTGGACCGCAAGGGTCATCTAATTCAACTAATGTGAAAAATCAACGGAGTAGTAGGTTCCATGGAAGATTCAAGTATTGAAAATTCATCAAATGTATCAAGGAATGGTAAGGAAAAGGTTTATGATTCCCCAAGGGTGTCAAATTTGAGCGAATGACATGATGGTAATGATTTAAGTGGCTAAAAGAAAAGTAGGATGTAGGTTGAGAATGGGACACTTGGTAGTGATCCTGGACCACATAGATTCCCCAAAGTAAGGAATAATCCTATGCAAAGGTTGTCTTATGATAGAGTTACATGGCTTGTCATTGTGCAGTTATGGCAAAGATTGTGGAAGATTACTTGCTTTGAGGATGGATGAGGTCTACAAAGTAGGACAAAATTCAGATGGCACAATTTGTAGTTACAAGGCTAGATTAGTAGCCAAATATTATGCTCAAACTTATGGAAGAAATTATAAGGATACTTTTAACACCATAGCTCAGATGGATAATGTCCATACAATTATTGTAGTGATTGTAGAATAAGGTTGGGTATTGCATCAAATGGATGTGAAGAATGCATTCTTGCATAGTATCTTGTAAGAAGAGGCTTGTAATATGGAGTAGCCACATGGATATGAGGATATGAGACTTCTCAACTATGTAAGAAAGCTTAGGAAATCACACCAAGATCTTGGCATGATGAGAGGATTGCAGCCTATTTGATCACTATTGACGTTGATCACTCATTGTATGTGTGCAAGAATGAGGTAGGTCTTGTGATCACATGCATCTATGTGAATTTGGTGGAAATCATGAGGGAAAATTTGAGCATGGAAAGGGCCTCTTAAAGTAGAAGTTTGACATGAAATGTTTGGGAGAGTTGTGTTGCTTTATGCACATGAAAGATTTGGGAGAGTTGTGTTATTTTATGTGCATTGAAATTGTATGAAAGAAAGAGGGCATATGGTTGCCACAAAGGCAATATGCATTGGATATGTTGTCAATATATGGTATGGATCATGATAAGCTATCACTATGCTCTTGGATCAAAATTTGAAAGGTGCAAGTTGATGTGGGTGATGTCCTTGAGAATGCCACCATGTACACAAAGATTCTAGGCAGTCCCATCTAATTGACAATCTCATGATAACTATATTTGAGTTACACGGTTGGATTTGAGAGGCAATTGAAGCAGATTTCAAAGAAGGCACACTTGGATGTGCGATTAGGCATATATTCTACTATGTGAGTGCTACCTTGGATTATACACTTTTTATGAGATTGGCATGGAGGTGCATCTCCATGGTTACACATATGTAGATCAGGTTGGTAGTCTATCTGATATATACAACCTAGTCTATGTTCTCCCTTGGAAGTATTGATATCACATGGAGAAATAAGAACCAATCCGTGATTGATTTTGTAAGTGCAAAAGAAAAGTACATGGATGATATAGTTGCAACATGCAAGGTAGCATGGGTAGAGATGCTAATTCAAGAATTGGGCATACAAGTTTTGAGGCCAATTTTCATCTACTTGAACAACCTTTACAACTTACAATTGAAGAGTACATGGTGTATGCAAAGTGAGGGAGAAGAAGAGCAGACATAGTGTTGGAATTAGGGTTGCAGAGAAACACACACAGCTTGGAGAAGACGAAGGAAGCTCAAGGCACACAATAGAGAGTGTGTTACTTAGTGTGCAATGGAAAGATAGATAGCCCTAGAGTGATGGGCGTATATACAATGCACGGGGGAAAAAACCTCCTAAAGAGGGAAAAAATGCCTCGACGGTCCTAGTGTGTTCACACACATCACTACCACATGTATATGGTAACAAATCCCCCCTCAAGTGATGCAGTGAACGAGAGATGGCACATGAGTAAAGGGAAGTGCCATGCCCTGAGGACAGGATCAGTCCACAAAGGGGAGTAAGCCCAAAGCTTTGCGGAAAGCTTCAAGCTTCTCACAAGACAATGCCTTTGTGAAAAGATCTGCAAGGTTGTCCTGTGTTGGCACATAAGCCAAGCTGATCTCTCCTGCTGAGAGCCTCTCCCTGACATAGTGGTAATGCACCTCAATGTGCTTTGTGCGAGCATGAAAAACTGGGTTCCTCGCAACTGCCAATGCTCTCTGACTGTCAGTGTAGATAGTGTTGGCAGTGTCCTGTCCAACACCCAAATCAGCCATAAGGCGTCTGAGCCATACACACTCAACCGTAGCTGTGAAGACTGCCCTGTACTCAGCCTCACAACTCGAAGTGGCCATAGTATGTTGCTTCTTGCTCAACCATGATATACATGAACTGCCAAGCATGAAACAAAAACCACTTGTGGACACTCGCGTGTCAAAACAACCAGCCCAATCTGAGTCCGAAAAAGCATGTAAGTCTGGTGGCAATGATCCCCCCTTGGGATAAATCAAGCCAAGATGTAAAGTGCCACTAAGGTAGCGGAAAATCCTCTTGACTGCCTGCCAATGCTTAGACCCTGGGCTATGCATAAATCTGCTGACCTGTGAGACTGCAAACTGAATATCTGGCCTCGTGTTGCATACATAAATGAGGCAGCCAACAGCAGTTTGGTAAAGAGTGACATCAGCAGGATCACCGGCATCATGTAGACTCAACTTCAAACCTGTTTCCATGGGAGTGGCAATAGCTTTGCAATCCTCAAGTCCAAACTTACATAGCAAAGTCTCTATGTAACTTTTCTAACACAAGGCAATACCACCATCACACTGCTTAAACTGTATACCCAAGTAATGATGCAACAATCCCAAATCTTTCATCTTGAAAGTAGCATTCAAATCAGCCTTAAATTCAGCAATATGTCTCTCATTTGGTCCAATGATCAGCAAATCATCAACATAAAGAACCACAATGAGAAGTACATCACCCTCACGCTTTACATACAATGTGCTTTCTGTTGGACTGTTACGAAAGCCTTGTTTGACCAAATGAGTGTCAGTTTTCTCATACCAAGCACGAGGAGATTGCTTCAACCCATACAGAGCCTTGTTACATTTGCACACTTTGTCCTCTTGTCCTTTTATGACAAAACCGCGAGGCTGCGTTACATAAAATTCCTCAAATATGTCACCATTCAAGAAAGTAGTAACAATGTCTGATTGATGTACATCCCAACCAAAATGAGCTGCCAATGCACATAGAAAACGCACAGTAGTCATACGGCAAGTGGGAGCAAAAGTCTCTTCATAATCTATGCCTTTTTTCTTTGCATAACCTTTTGCAACAAGTCGAGCCTTATGGCGATCGATCTCACCATCCGGCTTGCGTTTCAACTTGTAAACCCACTTCGTACCAATGTCCTTTTTTCCAGGAGGCAAATCACATAAAGTCCATGTGTCATTTTCTATAAGTGCATCATATTCTGATTGCATGGCAGCCATCCAATTTTTTGAATTCTATGCTTCATTGAAAGTCAGAGGCTCCTCAACATCATGTAAACTAGACACAGCCAAAGCATAACAATCTGATGCATAAGATGCATGGCGAGAGCCTGAACGAGTACAACTAGACAAAGGTGCATCCAATTTACTGTCACGCAAAGTGTGCACCAGCCATTTTGGCATACCTCTAGCCTGCTCATTTTCAGCCCTTTCCTCATCAAGTACATCATGTACATCTGCATCAGCAATAGGCTGATCTAAAACATTTTTAGAAACCCCCATAGGTTGTACATTTGCCTTATTGGAACTTACATTCGTATTTCCACCACTGAAAAGAGGCAACAAAGTGTCATAAATGTCCTGTGAGCTTACATTACTGTCTCTTGTACATGACAGCAAGGGCTGAACAGAATCTTCCACAAACACGCCATCCCGTGAAACCAAAATATGTTTTGTTTGCGGATGATACAACCTGTAACCTTTGCTTTCAGCACTATAACCAACAAAAATACATTTGACAGCCTTATCATCCAATTTTCTGCGTTGCACTTGTGGCACCAAAGCATATGCCAAACAGCCAAAAACACGCATATGCTCAATAGAAGGCTTCTATCATGCCATGCTTCATATGGAGTAATAGACTGTAAATCTTTCGTAGGGCACATGTTAAGTACATAAGTGGCACACATGATGGCCTCAAGCCAAAAAGAATGCGGCAAAGCTTGACTTTTGACCATACATCGTGCCATTTCCGTCAGTGACTTGCTTTTCCTCTCAACAACACCATTTTGTTGAGGTGTATAAGGCAAAGTACATTGGTGTTTTATCCCATGACTAGCCAGAAATGCATTAAATTCATGAGACATATCCCCCCCCCCTCGATCGAAACGGAGGGTGCCCACAATACATTTCGAGACATTTTGAGCCATAGCCAAAAATTGTTTGAAGCACATAAAAACTTCGGACTTCGCTTTAAGCGGAAATACCCATGCATGCTTGGAGTAATCATCAATGAAAGTCACGAAGTACAGGTAATTGCCCAAGGACGGAGTTTGTATGGGCCCACAAACATCACTATGCACAAGCTGCAACCTGCATGTGGCCCGAACTGAACCATCCTTTGGAAACTTAGAACACTGCATCTTACCCAAAATAGAGCCTTCACAAACATGTTTGACAGGTACTTCAAGAGGCGGCAAAGAAGCAACCATATCAGATTTCTACAAACTCAGAAAACTGGCAAAATTCAGATGACCAAAACGTGCATGCCAAAGTTTTGCATCTAAAATAGCCCTTGAATTTGCAACAGCATTTGCAAAATTTTGTCCACACTTGTCATACAAAGTGAGCTTATACAACCCACGGCACAAAAGGCCAGATGCAATAATTTCATCACCAAAACTGAGATCATGAACTGTACATCTGTCATCCACAAATTTGACTACACGTCCAAGTCTAGCAAGTGCGGATATAGATAAGAGATTCTTCTTGATCCCAGGTACATAAAGTGCATCAAAAAGTGTGAAGGAACTGCCATTAGCAGCAGTGACCACAATCTTTCCAACTCCTTGAACTGGACAAGAGGCGTTGTTGGCACAAGTGATTGAATTCCCATGAGGGACAGACTCGAGAGAGGTAAACAATTCACGATGTGAGGTAATGTGCTTTGTAGCACCACTATCGAAATACCACACATGTGAATCTGCAGCAACTGACAAGCATGCATCATGCAACAGGATTGTAAGTGCACTCTGCGCTAAAAGCCCATTCTGCATCAACATCAGCAACAGAGTCTCCTTTCACAGAAGACTCAACAATGGCTGCATTGTAGTAGAACCAGCATTTGTAGTGGAACCACCCTCTTTCTTCTTAGTCTCTTTGGCCTTCAACTTAGGACACGACTTGATCAAGTGATCATTGGCTTTACAATAATGGCAACGCATCTTCTTTTTGCCCTTATCACTAGAATTGCCAGATGAAGTGCTGCCAGCAGAAGCATTAGGAACAAAGTTTTGCCACTCGCAGCAGAACCATAAGAAGTGGCTACATTACTGTTACCACCCTTTCTTTGAGAAGCAATAAAAGCCTGTTCAATTGCACGCTGCCTAGTCCTGTTTTTTCTAGAAAGCGACTCTTGCAACAGCAATGTGGATAATGCATCAAACTTGACAACTTCAGGATTTCCTTGGGTCATAAGTCTCAAGTACTAGCAAAAGTCTGGTAGGAATCTGGTAAGGCATCAAGAACAGTCTGCACAAGGGAACTGTCTGAAATGACTTCACCTGCAGAAATAAGCTGCTCATTGATATCCTTGACACTAGCAAGGAAAGTGTCCATATCATCTTCCTCATGCATAATCTTTGACTCCAGCTCTTTACGCAGCAAAGCAATTTTAGCCTCATTGCGGCTTGCATAAAGACCTGCTAAAATATCCCAAGCCTGTTTTGCAGATTTTGTAGAACGGATGTGAGGAACAATGGTGCGCTTCACAGAAAATGCAATCAATGCATGAGCCTGCGCATCCTTAACATCCCAATGAGCTTGTTCTGTTGTAGGCAAAACAACTCTAACAACTGCAATCCTTGCAGCAAGACCTGCAACATCCTCAACATTGCCTACATCCTCAGAACCAGGACGTACATCAATGCCCTGCACAATGTTCCAAACACCCTTTGACACAAGAACATGTTGCATCATATAAGCCCACATAGGGTAGTTTTCCCCATCCGACCTTTCCTCTGCAGCAAACATCTTGAACACATCTGTGTTGTTGTTGTCAGCCATGGTAAATGCTGCACCTGATGTGAAAACTGCCCGAAAATAGGAGAAATGGAGCGGGAACAACCTGTGCTATATAGCACAAACCGTAGAAGACTATAAGGCACCTGTTATGCAAAAAACGGCACTGAGACAGAAATTATGCACAAAATGACGAAATAGCCTGTGCAGTACTGCCTGTAGTGGAAACGGAGGCCATAATGAGCCCAAATCAAAATTCTGAGCAGACCAAGCTCTACGAGCACTCCCAAAATTTTTGTTGACCTGCTATCGCTTGCCAAAGCTCACTGAAATCGGAGAAAGTGAGCAGGCGTGTGCTGGAGCAGCTGGCGACTAAGCTCGGGAGGGCGTACCCTGCTCTGATACCAATTGTTGGAATTAGGGTTTCAGAGAATAACACACAGCTTGGAGAAGACGAAGGAAGCTCAAGGCACACAATAGAGAGTGTGTTACTTAGTGTGCAATGGAAAGATAGATAGCCCTAGAGTGATGGGCGTATATACAATGCACGGGGGAAAAAACCTCCTAAAGAGGGAAAAAATGCCCCGGCGGTCCTAGTGTGTTCACACACATCACTACCACATGTATATGGTAACACATAGAGTGTTGGTGGAGCTCTTAGTCAGGATTGGGATACCTCACTAATCTTTATTGTTCTATATGATCAAAAGAATATATAAGGTTAATACGATCAGTGTGACGGAAGTTCAATTAGTTGTCCTGAACCCTAACAATATTCTTTAGTAGTTGAGAATATAGATAATATCTAGCATAACTGGATATGCTAGTCAACATACCCAGCATGCTAACTAGCATATAGACTATGCTAACTAGTATACATAGCATAATAAACATGTATGCTGACTAGCATACACAGTAGAATAGATGCTAAGAAGAATAACTGTGTATGCTAACTAGCATGCAGACTATGGTGACTAGCATACACAATAGCATCTATGCTACCTAGCATAACTGGGTGTGCTAACTAGCATACAAAGTACATTGTATGCTAAACAACATCACTGGGCATGTTGGCCACCATATACAATATGCTAAATAGAATAACTAGCATGTATGCTTACTACAAAAGGATGCGTGGAAGATCGCCAACAGAGAGAGATAGAGCACGTAAGAGAACAAAAGAGCACGTACAAATGCGTCTCCTACAGCTGAGTGCCACAGCGGCACAGCAAGAGAGAAGAGAGGAGGGGAGAGAAGAAACACACAAGCAATGGGTACAATCTTTCCCCGTGCAAGAGTGACCAATTCCCTCTTGCACGTATTTGATCTATAGATTTCTTGAATGTTCAAATTGAGTACAAACTGGCCGCCGGCCGGTCTTAAATGGCCAAAGCTCATAAAAGAGCACGTGAATAATAAAATGTATAAAATATGTGTTTGTTCGCATAGGCTTAAATCGGTTAAGTCTTTTCCACCTATTAGTTGCAATAAATAGTAGAATATCAATTCCATAACATACCTCTCTGTTAGAAAGCAAATCCTCAGTTGAAAATAAAAGAATCTGCAAACAATACTTGTCAAAATAGTGATTAGTATTCTGTGTTAGGAACATGTCATAATAAAAGAAAGAAATTAGGAAAGTAAAAAACATTGTTTATGCTCCACATACGACCTATTCTAGTGTCCCATACCACTAGAATAAGTAGTATATGTCATAACTTGATGAATCAGGATATCCTTGGTCACACTCATCATTCAATAATCAATTCTCATCAATCTCAAGTCCAATTCCATAAATACTATCGCAACAGAAAAGCATCATAGACCAATTCCCAATCCAAGTCCAAATCCAAATCCAAATGTCTGCCAATATATACACATTACAAGTCCAAATCCAAATGTCTGCCAGCATATACCCATTGCAAGTCCAAATCCAAATATCCTTCATTTTGTATACCCGAGTAACAAAATCATACGAGTTACACAGGTGGCCAGCCACTGCAGCATGATTTTGTGATCGGTGTTGCCTAAACTAACAAAGCTACACCCAACGTACTGCCTAAATTGGCAAATCGGTACTTGTGCTACCTAAATCGACAAATCTGCAATTAATATTGGTGGAAACAATAAATATCTTATTTATCAGCGTGCTGCCTAAACAGGCGAATCTGCACTAATGCTGCCTAAATCAAAAAATCTGCATTTGATATTGATCAAGAATCTGCAATTTATCAATGTGCTTTAATACCACTTCTACAAACAAGAGCGCGAAGAGCCTTGCAAGACACTAAAAATAATATACTGCAAGCCATAATCGACAAAATTGTATACCTACTAATCGTACTTGCACATAATCCGAGCTATACGCAAGAGAAGAGAGAGAAGGAGCGAGAGAGAGAGAGTAGAAGAGAACGTGCAAGAGCACCTCCTAGAGCGGAGTCCTATGTCGACACAACGAGAGAGTAGAGAGAAGAGAAGAAGACTAAACACAGGCACTGGGTGCAATCTCCCCCCGTGCAAGAGTGAGCATTTCCCTCTTGCACGTATTTCATTTATAGATTTTTCAATGTTAAAAGATGAATACACATTGGCCGGCCAACACAAATGACTAAAGCTCGTATAATGAGCACTTGAGTAATAAATGTACATATCCCTTATCCATAACATACTCTGGGGTTGAAAAAGCAACCACCCTCAATTGCGAGGTACATAAGTGGGAGAGTTGAGTGCAAGGTACAAGACGGGAGGTACATTCCTGCAAAGCACACGAGTAACTAAAAACCAAAAGAGAAACAATGATTAGTAGGAAGCAATTTAAGAGTGGAAAAATGTGTAACATGTGTATGGTGTAATGGGACTTCATAAAATGAAGTAAATGTGCATAGGTGTGAAATGCAACCTTGGTAAAAAATGTGCTTCCAAATAGACCACCATCTGTCACCCTTCCAACTTTCCATACTAGTTCATCATATCCTTTCATATCAATCCATACCAAATGTGGTGGGCTAGTTGCACATATAATGCAACCACGGAGAGTCGTGTTGTACCAGGCGTAGGCACTCTAGTACACATGTATCGACATCCATAATTTCCAATAGTAGTATTGCAAAGCAGAGAGCCCCGCATCACGAGGTGTAGGCACTCTAATACACATGTCAATAACCATAAGTTTTCGTAACAAGGTGTGGAATGGATAGTCTTGCCCTAGCTAGGCGTAGGATCTCTAACATGTGTAGAAATTTTGCCATTCCCATTTAGTCTAACCAATAAGATCCTTGCCATAACAATGTACAATGTCTCAAGTAGTGTGCTAGGATAAATTCCAAATCACTAGAATGAAAATAGTGTTGCACATGTTTGAAGCTTGTTAATACAAAGTGCAAATGATAATGAGAGTGGTAAGATTAGTCATCACAAAAGTTAGCCATCTAATTTTACATAGAAAGAGCTTACTTACTATCGGTAACAGAAACGATTTTGCTAGAGGGATACTATCAGAATGCATTAAGAAATTTGTATATCTTAAGATTCTATGATATGATAGCATTGTACTTAGCTTTACCTGCAAAAGTATTTCAATAGTTTAATCGTACACTAAATAGGTTAACGTTTTAAAAGCTGTTAATGGTAAAATTGATGCAAAGTATGGTTTGAAAACATACAGATAAATACACCTATTGCATCGACCCTTGAAATGTCATCTTTTTAAGCATTGTCTACTAGGTTTTACATGTGGTTTCTCTTCATCTCCTATTGCACGATCACCCACCTCTTGGTAAAGATCCCGCCTCAAGGAAATCTATCCGTGTCTTGTGGAAAACTGATGTCATTAGCAGGTCCGTCTTTTTTTTCCCAAGTCATCGTGAAGCTCTTGTCATGAAAGCAACTTATGAACCAAAACTATTGGCACATTCTAGTTAAGAGTCATGTGTCAGTTTGCCTAGCAAAGCAAATCATTCTACTTATGGTGGTTTACAAGCGTAACTTCGTCGAGTCAAGAATGGACTTTGTAATTATGAATGAAAGGAGATAATATATATAATGTTGCTAAATTGAAGCCGATGCCAAGGGCATGTCTCAAAATAACACAAGTTACAGGTTGAGCTCACTTCTTGAAGAAAAAGTAGTTCAGTATTCATGTTGCATGCAAGAGAGAAACATGGTTGTTTGGGAAGTTGAGCTGCTCATATACTTGAGTTGAACTCAAAATTACTGTTTCTTTGCAAGCGATGAGTTATAATAAGGGGTGGAAGACTAGGTAGCCATCAAGACCCTAGCGAGAAACCGATATATCACTCCCTGTATAGGGATCAGAGAGAGAGAGAGAGAGAGAGAGAGAGAGAGAGAGAGAGAGAGAGAGAGAGAGAGAGAGAGAGAGAGAGAGAGAGAGAGAGAGAGAGAGAGAGAGAGAGAGAGAGAAAATAAAATGTTATATAAAACATGGGTAAAAGCCAAAAGGACCTATGAATAATGAGACCAAAGTGAGAGAAGGAAGGGGAAGAGGGCGAGAGAGAGAAATGAAATGAAATGTTATACTAAACGTCTTGAAAAGGCCAAAATTAAAGACGAGGCCAAACTGATACAATCCATGTGAATCTAATAATCTAATCCAATGCCTAGGTACAAATGAAAATGAAGTAAAGTAAAAAAAAAGAAAAGCAAAAATTGTTGTCAGCAGCGTCAATGCCCACTGCCTCTGTAAGTAGGCGTACTGGGAGGGCCATAGAGAGAGAGACTGGGGTGCAAGGCGTGCTGCTGGTTGGAGGTGTCAGTTGGCTTCTTGCCTCTTGATAGTGGCACTATCAATTGTTGCTTACTATCTACAACAACCGCTTATCGCCACCAGGTTTCCATGTATGCCATGATCAGCTGCTTCACTCCGTAGCACGAGCTGAGGCTGCCGGCTACTGTCGGGGGATATGTGTTCGCTACGTGAGCCGGCGCCGGGCCTCTGGCTGTGGGAGGTGTGAAAGAGAGAGAACAAGAACAATTGATGCAACTGACTCTGGGAATCTCCGTAATCATCAATTAATTGATTAATACGTTTGAGTACAACTTACTCTTTAGCCAAGGCTTACTGTTAACAGCACCATCACTTGGATCGTCTGCTAACTAGGAGTTTAAGCTCCCGTCAGGATTAGCCGGGACGTTAACGACACCGGACTTAATAAAATGCTTAATCAAACATTATCTGATGACGGTGAAGTAACTTCTGCAAACTTTATCTCGACTCATTGTCTCAATCTTCAGGCTTCAGAAATGATATGCAGCTTGCATGCACTGCCTCGACTCCCGAAGCTCGATCCCTTTTCAACTCGAATCCCTTTGCTTCTGCTCCCTTGTCTTATACTTGCTCAATTCTCGACTTATGTAGGCTCAAAGCTTATGCTTGCTGATGTACTTTCAACTCCCTTACTTATGTCCGATGTTGGTTGCCCTTCTTTATCCTGTTTCTTCTTTTCGTCTTCAAACTCATCCAGCTTTAGACCCTCCTTGGACCTTCTTCTTCAGCTTATGTTACCTTCCCCTTCGAAGCTTCCCGATTTTCCTTCATGTTCGACTTGCTCCGAGCTCTCAAGGCTTGCCTTGCTTGCTATGTTCAAACTTGAGAGGGCGAGAGGAAGAGAAAACCTTGCTTTGTATGTTTAAACTCGAAAGGGAGAAAGAAAATCCTTTGCCTTGCTTTGTAGTAGCCGGCGATGAGCCGAGAGCGAGAGAGAGAGAGATTCCTTCTTGCTTCGAGAACGAGTGAGAAAAGCTTTCCCTCCTCCTCGTCCTCGACTTGCTCTCAAGAACGAGAGAAAGAGAGAGAGCCCTTGCTTCATCCTCCCCATTCTCCCTTCTTCCTACTCTCCTCGCTGCCCCTCCAATCTGCAACCCTTCCTTCCCTTTTTGCACTCGTTGATGCCTTTAATAATAGCTCTTCTCTAGTTTTTTGCCCCACCACGTAGTCACGGCGCCGTGACTGACGTGGCGTGGGAAAGAGTTCGATGACGTGGTAGGGTCGAAGTTCGAGCGTCACCAAATCGGGCAGTAATGGCACCGAAATTGAGCGTGCTGGCGAGCTATGCATTTTCTCCTTCCTGGCCGTGCTCAACCGAGCTCTCTATAGCCTAGCGCAGTCTCCTTTCTCCGCCCTGCACTGCTCGCTTCTTGCCGTCCCCTCCATCTCCCGTTATTTTTTTTAATCTCCCTCTTCGTTCTCCACTTAAGCCCTTATTAAAGAGTTGGGCGGCCATTTTACTTAGTCTTATGGGCGGCCTTGCCACTTGGTTGCCTTTGGGTGGCCTAGCTAATCTACAAGGGCACCATTTTTGACATGCATAGAGACCAAAGCAACACATATTCGACCAACAGTCCTTGACTAACAATATCCTCATGAATTTCGATGCCCGCATTACTTTTCCGACAGTGCCATACGCCTTCAATATGCAAGTATAAGTGATTGCAACCGGAGAGTTTTCCTCTCTTTGCATCTTCTCCAAATATCCAGCTTCTTGGTCCTGCCTTATTGGAGTTATCCCACAATAATTGCATTCCAAGAGATGACATTCCGAACACGAAGCTCTTCAATCACTTTTTGTACTTTATGAGACGTACACCACATTTGACTTACATGTAGACTATCATAGTACTGCTGCTGGCAATGTACCCTGTTATCAATACACTGCAGGAGATACATATCAGATAAGATTCTCGTCGAGCACTTACGCTGTTGCATTTCAAAATCCGATCGAGAGCCAAAATCTCCCAGATGGCACCCTGTCCAAGCCGACTGGACTGACATGGATTCGACCCCCGGTGAATCTTTAACGGCCAATAACTTGGCACCGGAACTCCGATTGCTGATCTGAAAAGACCGACGCGCTCTACAAAGTGAGCACTTTAGGCCCGTGCATTCATTCCATTTTTGTCACCTTAGCTGCAGTTGCCCAATCCGGTACGGATCTGCAATCAACTTAAACTTCAAACTACAATAACTTCTTCATCGTGGCTCCAATCGACGAGCCGTAAAGACAGGCCGGTAGAGCACTTCAAGCACTGCAATTCTAGGTCATAATATTCCATCTATGCTCACTTCAAGCACACTCATTTTTGACATCATTAAGGCATATGTTGTCCCTTTTAAGCTACATCTAGCATACATTAATCATTAGGCTTGGCTTGTTAACAAGCCCTGATCACTAACTGTTAGTTGTGTAGGCTTTAAAGAAGCTTATCTTGTATTTCTCTGCTCTTTTTCTCTTCATGGCAGCGGAGCTGCACGACATCCACCCCCTCCGAGCCTGCACAGCCTCCGGTCTGTGCCAACAACACTTCAATCTGCATCTTCAACATGTACCTTAAGATTTTTTCCATCATGAGACTCACGTTATTGGTAAACATATGAAAAAAAATGAAATAAGGCTTATAACCTATCATTAATTGTCTAGCTTAATCATCAGGTAGCTGTCCATCAAAAATCTTTGAACCACATCTGTCGTATCTTCAAAGCATTCAATTATGGATAGCATGTTTAGTAAACCCTGCCAGACTCAAGTGCTCCAGTTAATGATGCACACGGCTTGACCATTAAGCTCACCTTAAGGAACCCTGTCAAGCTCAAGTATGCCTTACTCTGTCTGCACACGGAATGGCCGTCAAGTCCTTTACCTCAAGTTCTGGTAGCAGAACCAACTCAAAAGATGTGAAGATACTTCATGAATTATCCAAAGAAGTCAGCTGGAAGCCAGCCATGTAATCTTATTGACCGCATAAACGAAAACTCTTCTGACTTAGTATAGATCTAGAAAACAAAATCTTGTACCATGCAATCTGCTACAACAGATAACTGGTACTCTTCAAATCTGTAACTGGCACTTTAGTAGCCCCCTGGATCAAACGGGAACCTAATCATCTGTCCCAGTGTGAGCATTCCTTTAAAAAAATTACACCATCCTCCAGGATCATAGGGAATATACAAGAATTTCCAATCATTACAGCATAAACATAGATTAACCCATAAATCTTCATACAAACCGCCTGGATCATATGGCATATAAATCAATTGCCCAGGACCATGCATACATCTGTCACCTCCTGGGTCAAAAGTTAGCTCAAAATCCCCTACATCATTGTAAGGTCTCTGACCCCAACCAAAAAGAGCACCCTTGTACCATGAAATGATCATAATGGAAAAAAAAGTTACTATTTTTAGCAGTTTTCCGAATTCTGTCAGTGCCATGATGTTTAGAACGTTATAAAGCTTCGAAATGTGAATTAAAATATTTTTGTGAAAATTTTCCAAATATAGTAAGTTTTTGGTCGCCCGACCCGTCTAGTTTTGACCGTCTCGAAAATCTGCACCCGTACCCCGAATTTGAAAAAAATGCAATTTCGGACCTCGGGGGGGGGGGGGGGGGGGGGGGGGAGGGGGGGAGGGGCTGCTAAATATGGCAGGTACTCGGGCCAGTACGCCTTAGTTAGGGCTCAGTATAGAAATTTACGACATCAAAATCCGACTCGTATGGCCCATTTTAGCCTAAAACCAATTTTTCATAAAATTGTCCGGGGAGGCACCGGGGGCCCGAGGTTGTGTGGGAACAGGTTCCAACCCACTCCAGCTCAGCTTTAGCAGCTAGGGGGTGCCCTTTGTCCTTGTGGGAGTCCTGGGAAAGCTGCCAAGCCAGTAACTAAGTCTCAGAGTCAGTTAACCTAGCCAATCTGACACTTGGTGGGTAGGGAACTGGACTTGCCATGCTTAACTGGAGAAGCTCCCAGATGCATTTAGCAACCCAGATCGATTTTCAGCCCTGAGGAGCCTATTTAAAGGCCTGCTCACACACACACACACACACACACACACATGCTCACACACACACCCAATACACACACACACACACACACACACACACACACACACACACACACACACACACACACACACACACACACACACACACACACACACACACACACACACACACACACACACACACCTTGGGAAGGTGCTGTCGGTACACACACAGTTTTTGAAGGAGAAGCAAGGAGGGAGGTGCTGGCGAAATTCTCATCTTGAGGATTCATTGGATCAGAAAAATCAGAGGATTCTCAGCCCCTAATCACGGTAATCATGGTTTAATTACTACTCTTCTTAATTCTCATCTTTATTCTCCAAATTCCTTAGCTACTATGCTTAATCCTGGCTATAATTCCTTATAGCTGCTCTCTAAATCTCCATAGCTATACTCCATTACATAATCATCATTCAATTAGCTAAATTATGCAGCCATTCATCATCCTTAACCAAGGATTAATGCATGATTAGGAAAGATTCTCTCTCTAGGCAACATAGTTAATAAATTGTCAGCCAGTAATAGCGTAGATTTGATGAAATTTATTGTTTTACCACTCAATAGTGTTGTAATTAAATTAGACTCAATCTTCTCTCACATTAAAATGTGATTAAGACTGAAAATTAATCCGTCATTAGGCCATTAAGAAGAGAATTTTATCATGTCACACATGCCTGCGGCAATCCTGCATCTTCATATTGCTCTAGGAAAATGAATGAACTTGCTTACTTCATCTCTTTCGTGAATCATTTAGTAAAATTCTGAATTTCTTAATCATCTAAGCCAAGTAATTAACCTTAGAGCCATTTCCATAGGATAAGTAAGGAATTACCCATAAAACTGCTAGGTCTCGAAGGAAAAATCTAATCTCTTGCCTAAGGAGGATTCTTTAATAATTCTAATCTGCCATTTGGTTGCTATGATGCTCTTGGACTTTAGCTCTTTTCTTCAAGTTTATCATTTAAAGTAGTGAGTAAAATGGCCCCGTTTAAGAGAACTCGCTTCGGTGGTGCCCACGACCACGAGGCGGGAACGAGCAATACAAATGGAAAAGGAAAAGCTCCCATGGTCAAACAAGCACCGGCCATCTCACGAGCCAATGACAAAGAAATGGAAGAGGTAGATCACAGTTTTATTCAAGTTGTTTAATTTAACATTGCATACGTTTAGCTAGGAATGAACATATCCCCAAACATGTTGGAGAAATCCGACGGAAACCTCGGCAATTGAATTCATTTGTATTTTAAAGTCTAAAGTAGGAAAGAAATGATTGACGGATATACTGTTTGCAATAGGAAAGAATGTTTGCTAGGGAAAATTTAGCTCGGCATGTTCATTCTATTTCCAATGTTGAATTAGTCATGAACCCCCTCTTGATCACAGGGGGCAGAGTTCCTGGTTAAGGGCTCTTGAATCCACGACTGCTAGTTAAGCGATGGATACCCACAACTGTTGGTTAAGCGGTGGGAACCCACGTCTGCTAGTTAAGCGGTGGGAATGTCCATGTTGTGCTTTCTATGCGGTGGACATACCTAGTTGTATGGGCAGCTAGGCGACAACGGGAGGAGTAAACTCTCGTTGGAGGGGGGGATGTTGTACCTCCAGAACATTGGAATTTTAATAAATAAGTTTGAGTAGAATTTTTACTAGAATACTGTCTTGGTGTTGTTTGCAATACTGGTTGAAGGGCTGTCTTAACGAACAATGTGCTTCTGAATTAAAACAAGGAATGTTTATGTTGAACAACCTTTGTGGTAGTAATTAGGTCACACAAGGAAGTGTGAGTGTGGGGGTGGAAAGTGGGGGCTTGGCTCAGGTTGCCAATGCCTACGAGATGGGTGGTCCCGATTGGTCGGGAACTCTCTGTCCCCATAGTGCTTACTCGATATTAGTAATGCTCATTGCCCCTAGAGCGGGGAATTCTCGAGAGTACGTGCCTCTGAAACATGGGAAAAAAGGCACTTGAGGCTTCTCTTCTCTTGGAAGGTGGGTCCTAGGAGCGCTAGATAGCTCAAGTACGCTTTCCCTGTGAGGTGGAGCTAGATCTCCCTGCTAGTAGGCTTGAACTCGACTCACTTTGTGATGAGAGATCATTCGCTAGTCGAACCCCAAACCATTTTGTTTGCTTCCGCAATAGATCTAGTGGCCACCAGGTTCACCATCAGATCCGCCGTTGATACGGTGGGGTGGGGACCTCACAATCATAGGGTAACATCAAATTCCATATAGCATTAGGTAGCACCAGATACTGCCATATCCCCTGTGCAGCTGGATCATCCAATTGTCGATCATCAATGACAGGTAAAAGCATTGGCAGTTCACCTTCACTCTCATTAGTATTGGAATCCCAATCATGCATATCTGAATACATCAAGTCTCTGATAAAATCCTCTTCATTAGGCTCAAAAGATGCATCCGAAAACAATTCTCTATCTTGTAGAGGCTCAAAATCAAGTAAAGCATCATCCAACAGCTGCATAAGTTCATCATCTGCTGAATCTGAACAAACTGGCTCATGCATGATTCTGGATTGATTGGTATCCTTAGCATCTGTATTTGAGAACCCTTCCAAAGCTTCGTCCAGTAAGAACATAAGGTCTAGGTCCACTGCTTCAGAAGGTTCCTCTATCCTGCACATCTCAGGCTGCTATAAACTAAGATTTCCACATATAACATGCATACTAAATGCATCTGCAGTCTTTCACCCTCAGCCAAATATCTTTGCACTTATGTAGCACAAAGTTCAGCATGCACATTGAAAATTTTACCTACTGCCCTGTCTGTATCATCAGCACAATGAAACCAATCATATTCAACATCAAGAGATTGCACTTCACTATGCACCCCCTCTGAATCAGCATCATCAATTTCATGATCATCTTGCCATCGTCTCAGCCCTGTGTCACAGATTGTCGATAGAGAAGAAGTTTGCTCCCTCTCTACATCACCATCATCAAATTCAGGGTCAGTCTACCAGATTGGTAGCTCTAGGTCACAGAAGCGTGTGAAAGGAGTCTGCACCCCCTCTGAATCATCATAATCACGTTCAAGGTCAGTTTTCCAATTTGGTAGCTGTGCTTCACAAAAACTTGTCAATGAAGGAGTCTGCACCCCCTCTGAATCAAGCACATACTCTTGCTTAGCCAAGTCCTCAAAATCTGGTACATCCAAATTCGGCAAATCTGGTATACCAAAATCCATGGTCTTGCTGCTCTCAACAATAGCCCTGCTTTGACCTATGACATCTGTATCATTAATCCACTCTTTGGCAAAACCTGTACCAATATCTTCAATCACCTCTATGGTAGAATCTGTACCAGAAAAATTTTGCTCTAATTCTGGTTCAGTAGCAAAAGTATCAGCTGTAACTGAATCTTCTTGCATGTCTACATGAATATGATTGCACTCATTCACCTGCACAATTTCTTCCTTAGCTTCAGCCAATTCATTGTTTTGATCCCCTGACCTCTTTTCGTTTTGTACTACAGGTGTATGTTCTTTGCAAAATTCACCCTGTGTGGTTCGAGGCTGTAGAGACTCACCCTCAAGGACTTCTACTTCATGCATAACATCTGCAAACCCCAAATTTTCATATACAGCTTTGACTATGTCTTCATCATTAGTCTGTAAGAAGGTAGCATCCTGTACAATAAACTCATCAATCATCACAGCTTCTAACTTTGATCGTACTTGTCCTCGGATATCTACGTAGTCCGGTAGACTTGAACTATGTTCTTGATAGATTTCATACTCCTCATAACGTGCTTGCACAATAGCTTCTTTAAAATACTCCTAGTCGTTGTTGCAAGCTCTGGTAACCTCTTGAATTTGCTCCTTCACATCTGAACTCACTAAACTGCTCAAAAAATTGATTATCAACGCTTCTGGTCCTTGTACCTTGGTGTCCAGCTCACAACACTCTAGGTATCCCTCTAGATCGTATCCATCAAAGAGTCGTCTTTCGTCGTATATTGCATCTAAAGCTTCATCCAAAGCTTCATCGATTTGATTTTTCTTCTTTACAGTCTCTATTTCAAGCAGAGATCCTTGAACCAATTGAAGCATCTTTGCAAAATCTAGAACTGTTGACTTATCATCAAAACCGTTCACACTTAGTTCTGCAATCATCTTCATCATCTGCTCTAAATTCTCCATCTTTACCTCCCACCCCGGCTCGTTTTGTGTCGGGTTCACCAAAGATGTCGGGGGATATGTGTTCGCTACGCCGGGCCTCTGGCTGTGGGAGGTGTGAAAGAGAGAGAACAAGCACAATTGATGCAATTGACTCTGGCAATCGCCGTAATCATCAATTAATTGATTAATACATTTTAGTACAACTTAATCTTTATCCAAGTCGGGCTGTTAATAGCACCGTCACTTGGATCGTCTGCTAACTAGGAGTTTAAGCTCCCGTCAGGATTAGCCGGGCCGTTAACGACACCGGACTTAATAAAATGCTTAATCAAACATTATCTGATGACGGTGAAGTAACTTCTGCAAACTTTATCTCAACTCATTGTCTCAATCTTCAGGCTTCAAAAATGATATGCAGCTTGCATGCACTGCCTCGACTCCCGAAGCTTGATCCCTTTTCAATTCGAATCCGTTTGCTTCTGCTCCCTTGTCTTCTTGCTCAATTCTCGACTTATGTAGGCTCAAAGCTTATGCTTGCTGATGTACTTTCAACTCCCTTACTTATGTCCGATGTTGGTTGCCCTTCTTTATCCTGTTTCTTCTTTTCGTCTTCAAACTCATCCAGCTTTAGATCCTCCTTGGACCTTCTTCTTCAGCTTATGTTACCTTCCCCTTCGAAGCTTCCCGATTTTCCTTCATGTTCGACTTGCTCCGAGCTCTCAAGGCTTGCCTTGCTTGCTATGTTCAAACTTGAGAGGGCGAGAGGAAGAGAAAACCTTGCTTTGTATGTTTAAACTCGAAAGGGAGAAAGAAAATCCTTTGCCTTGCTTTGTAGTAGCCGGCGATGAGCCGAGAGCGAGAGAGAGAGAGAGAGATTCCTTCTTGCTTCGAGAACGAGTGAGAAAAGCTTTCCCTCCTCCTCCTCCTCGACTTGCTCTCAAGCACGAGAGAAAGAGAGAGAGCCCTTGCTTCATCCTCCCCGTTCTCCCTTCTTCCTACTCTCCTCACTGCCCCTCCAATCTACAACCGTTCCTTCCCTTTTTGCACTCGTTGATGCCTTTAATAATAGCCCTTCTGTAGTTTTTTGCCCCACCACGCAGTCACGGCGCCGTGGCTGACGTGGCGTGGGAAAGAGTTTGATGACGTGGCAGGGTCGAAGTTTGAGCGTCACCAAATCGGGTAGTAATGGCACCGAAATCGAGCGCGTGGCGAGCTATGCATTTTCTCCTTCCTGGCCGTGCTCAATCAAGCTCTCTATAGCCCAGTGCAATCTCCTTTCTCTGCCCTGCGCTGCTCGCTTCCTGCCGTCCCCGCCATCTCTCCTTATTTTTTTTAATCTCCCTCTTCATTCCCCACTTTAGCCCTTATTAAAGAGTTGGGTGGCCATTTTACTTAGGCTTATGGGAGGCCCTTGCACTTGGTTGCCTTTGGGTGGCCTAGCAAATCTACAAGGGCACCATTTTTGACATGCATAGCGGCCAAAGAAACACATATTCCACCAAAAGTCCTTGACTAACAATATCCTCATGAATTTCGATGCCCGCATTACTTTTCCGACAGTGCCATACGCCTTCAATATGCAAGTATAAGTGATTGCATTTGGAGAGTTTTCCTCTCTTTGCATCTGCTCCAAATATCTAGCTTCCTGGTCCTACCTTATTGGAGTTATCCCGCAATCATTGCATTCCAAGAGATGACATTCCGAACACGAAGCTCTTCAAGCTCTTTTTGTACTTTATGAGACGTACACCACATTTGACTTACATGTAGACTATCATAGTACTGTTGTTGGCAATGTACCCTGTTATCAATGCACTGCAGGAGATAACATTTCAGACAAGATTCTCGTCGAGCACTTACATTGTTGCATTTCAAAATCCGATCGAGAGCCAAAATCTCCCAGATGGCATCCCGTCCGAGCCGACCGGTCTGACACGGATCCGGCCCCCGGTGAATCTTTAACAACGGCCAATAACTTGGCAACCGGAACTCCGATTGCTGATCTGAAAAGACCGACGCGCTCTACAAAGTGAGCACTTTAGGCCCATGCATTCATTCCATTTTTGTCACCTTAGCTACAGTTGCCCAATCCGGTACGGATCTGCAATCAACTTAAACTTCAAACTGTAATAACTTCTTCACCGTGGCTCCAATCGACGAGCTGTAAAGATAGGCCGGTAGAGCACTTTAAGCACTGCAATTCTAGGTCATAATCTTCCATCTATGATCTCTTTAAGCACACTCATTTTTGGCATCATTAAGGCATATGTTGGCCCTTTTAAGCCGCATCTAGCATACATTAATCATTAGGCTTGGCTTGTTAACATGCCCCGATCACTGACCGTTAGTTGTGTAGGCTTTAAAGAAGCTTATCTTGTATTTCTTTGCTCTTTTTCTTTTCATGGCAGCGGAGCTGCACGACACGCGTACCTCAAGGTGTTGGAGCATGGGCGAGGCACGCTCAAGGTCTTGCCACCCACTAGGTGGGGTTGCAATATGGTGGGTTGAGGATTGAGAGAGAGAGAAACAGGGTTGGTCTACTGAGATCGGAGAGAGAAAGAGAGATCTATGGAGATAAAGAGACATCAAACGCTGCTCTGTACATCGTTGAAGGTGTGTGTGTGTAGTGAATAAGGAAGAGAAGAGATAGAGAAGGCATCACTGAAGTCTTTATGCAGGTTTCAAGCTCACTAGCTGCCATGCAAGAAGCCACATGCATGTACCTGCCATGAAAAAAGGTCACCATGCAGTGGTAGATGCACTGCAGCTATAGTAGGTAGTTGGGGAGGGTGGGCAACACCCGTATGCCAAACAACTTGAAAATCCATGGTGGGAGGTTGGTGGTTGTAAACAATGCGAACAATGCATGATAAAAATAGTGGCGACAAATTGAGAACCATGTAGGCTATGGTCAGTTCAAAGTGAATATAACTGTAGTGCAGTGCCTGCTTTTGCATTCGCAGTCAAAGTATTGTAAATAAGGGAGTATATCATAGCCATCTTCATTGCAAAATTTTGTAATGGTTACCTCGTTTACGCAGACATCAAGAGTCACCAGTATTTGATCCCATCCAAAGGTTTCAGATAACTCCTATGGAAATGGTTCCTTAATATAAGCTTCATCTTCTACTGAGCTCTAGGATGCAGTCTTCCTTTCTAAGACTTCCACACCCCAAAGCTCCGCACATCCAAACATGAGCTTTTCTTTGCAACCAAGCAGGCACCCCTTTTTCCTCTTCAATTGTGGAGTGTAATTCTTCCTCGGGGTTTGCTCTACATCTCTATAACTATGATTTTTGACACTAATTTTTGTAGTGACCTCTTTGTGTCTCAAGTAGATATAGTCATAGCCGTAGTCTTCTACCATTTTGAGCTGACGCATGAATGGTATGCCCAATATGATATTAAAGTTGGTGCTCTTGTCAAAATTCATTATGGCACAAGTGTGCTCATACTCTATGCCACACAAGGATGAAATGGTTTGTTCTAATATTCCTATCGATCTCTCCACGTATCCATTCACTAATTGCAAATTCAGTCGAGTTTTTTTTTAGAGCAGGCTTTTCCCATTTTTTCCATGTTTTCTTTGGTTGCAATGGCAATTCCTACCCCACTATCTAATATAGCACTCATCTTTACTCCTTTGTACTCAAGCGGTAAGGTGGTCTTTCCTTCTTCTCCTTCACAATAGTCACCCACCTTATTTAGTGGTACTAGCTTTGTCTCTGGCCTCTTGGGTGAAGTTTCATCCATATTTTTATCCGCAAGCTGGTCATGTGAAGGGATTTTCAACCCCATCTTTCCAGGTGTTTGCCCATTTGGCCCCATAGGCGCGGTCTAATTTTTAGTAGCTCTAAGAGATAAATTGTACATTGGAGAAGACATCAATTCATGTAAGCTCTTGGTATCCATAATTTTTGTTGTAGTTTTCCATTGAGAAGGTATCATTTTAACCTCAAATTTTGTTTCGATTTCTCCTATGAAAGATGGCAAAGTCTGTAGAGAGTGTGGTTTGCTCTCTTCAAATGCGAGAGATCGGACATCCCCATATAGAGATCGTATATCCCTAGGGAAAAATTCGTGACCCATGTTTATCTCAGGGATAGGTGCTGACTGTAAGGTAGCACTATGATCTCTTTGGTTTCTGATCGATTAGGGATTGTGGCCACGGTTCTTCTACCTCTAGAACAGGAATCACTACTTGTGATCCCACCCCATTTGTGGTATTGGCTACTTCCCTTGTATCTAAAGGTGCCTCAACTCCGGGCTCTTCCTGGTCTTTGTTTACAATACCATGACTCTCCATTTCCTAGATTTTTTTGCGAATTAGCACCTCCATTTTTGGAGCATCTGGAACATGTGGTTCAATAAGAGATTGGGTCATCTGAATGAGCTCCTTGCACATTTGCAACCTCTCTTTTTCATACCTTGGATCATGATACATCAGCCATCTGTTCTATTGGGCTTGATTGGGTTTTAGCCTAGCTTCAAAGTGCTTCAAAATTGCATCAAAGGGTTCAAAGACTTTGTCGACCAAGGTTGAACCTCCCGAGTTAGTCTTTGACTCTTTAGGTCCCTTTGCATTTTTCTTGATTTCTTGCTCTCATCTAAGCTGTTCTCTTGTTTGATTCAGTTCAGTTTCCAAAGCAGCTTTCTCCTGTAGCCTCTTTGCTTTCATTTTGTCCCTTTTGTCTTTCCACAAGTTTCTTCCCGTTCTCATCGAGATGTTCTCAATTTCTGTTTGGGGTGGCAATGTGGGTTGCTCCTCAACAATTACATTTTTTGCAGCTTCTTGAGCTTGAGCTCGAGTTATTACCTTTAAAGGAATTCCCGGTTCTACCTCGGATCCACTTGAAGAAGGCATCATGCCTACAACATTCATTGTTGCTTTCTCGCTGTAGTTTGGATTTTTAGCACAATGTTGGCGTCGATGGTCTCTCCCACAACCATCACAGAATACAAACAAATCTATTTGTAGACCCTTGTTTGGACAACCTCGTGCCTAATGATCACCTCCACACTCATAGCATGGACCTTCTTGTTTCATAGTTGGTGATACAACCAATGGTTGTTCTTACCTTGTAAGAATTTTCTTTGAACCATACTCCTGATTGGCTCTATGAACATGAGCGTATTTGTATCCATGGAGTACTAGTTTTTCATGGGTTGTGGCACGTGCATTGGCTGAGTATAGTTGAATACTACTCTACCATCATTCTGAAGAGGTGCTTGTTGCCCTAGCACACGTTGTGGCTTTGGTTGAGTGCTACACCATAGAGGGGTGATCCCCTCCACAAGCATTACATATTTTCAAATGAGGTTGTTGTACAATCGAGTTTTGTATGTAGACTTGATTAACTCTTCTAATCACCTCCTCGACTACTTGGTCAAAGCGTTGCATTGTACAAGGGTCTCGGAGTCATCCTCAGCCAAGATCACGTGGCATGGGGGGTTGGGATGGATAGTGGGCGGCTGTGTAGTGTGCCACAAACAACTGGTGATCATGTGGAGTTTGGTCGCCTACATGTTTTTGGGTATCTAATTTTGCATGATCTTGTGCTACTATCGGACGACACTTTGTGAACTCGTTCGTGTTGTTATTATGCCCGTCTGTTGTTGATGATAAACAACGTCTTCACACTATTGGTGAGCATCACCATTGCGTCTATTGGCTACTGTTCACATGCCGGGTCGCGTGAGGGTGGAGTTGGTGTACGCTTGCTGGCTTGCTGCTACCATAGCTACTGCTAACAATAAACTTGTTGAAATTGTTGTCGATCACATGCTACGACAGTGTGCCCCTTGATCTCACACTATGCAGATGCCTCACGTTATTGTTGTGAAAATAAGAATCTTATTCTTCTTCTATTTCATGGCTATATGCATATTAAAAATCTATCACCTACCATGCCATGATCATCTCAAGCTCTCGTGCACTCATCTTCTCTTTATATCCCTAAAGAATTCATCGCGGTTTTACTACAAACTAAAATACTTTTGCTCATCGCAATTCAAAAAAGATTTACCTTTAATGTATTCAAAAATTACAAATATTTAAGAAAAAACTTTGCAAATCAAGAAGGAACAAAACAATAAAATTAAATAAAACTAATTGGACTTGTATAATTGTACTTATCTTTTGTACTTGATTGAAAAGATCCACAAAGCGAATTATGCACCTGATTCGGATATCCAGTTTAGGATTTCTATGATTTCCTGCTACCAAGAACGTAGCCAAGGCTCTGATACCCCTGATACAAATGGATGCATGGAAGACCGCCAACAGAGAGAGATAGAGCGTGTAAGAAAGCAGAATAGCACGTGCAAATGAGTCTCCTAGAGCAGAGTGCCACACCGGCACATCAAGAGAGAAGAGAGGAGGGGAGAAAAGAAACACACAAGCATTGGGTACAATCTCCCCCTATGCAAGAGTGACTATTTCCCTCTTGCATGTATTTGATTTATAGATTTCTTGAGTGGTCAAATTGAGTACAAACTGGCTGGCCGGTCATAAATGGCCAAAGCTCATAAAAGAGCACTTGAATAATAAAATGAACAAAATATATATTTGTTTGCATAGGCTTAGATCAACCGAGACTTTTCCACTTGTCAGCTGCAATAAATAGTAGAATATCAATTCCATAATAATGCTAACTAACATACCAGTAGCATTTATGCTAACCAGCATAAGTAGGTAAGCTAAATAGAATAAGTGGGTATGATAACTAAACACAGTATGCTAGCCACCATACCCATATGCTGACTAGACATACAAACTGTGCTAGCAAGCATACAGACTCTATTAACTAGAATACATAGTATAATTTGTATGTATGCTGACTAGCATACACAGAAGCATGTCAATTGACTAGCATAACTGGGTATGCTAGCTAGCATACAAAGTGCCATGTATGCTAACTAGCATAATTGGTCTTGTTAACTAACATACACAATATGATGTATGCTAACAAGCATACCTAGGTATGTTAACTAGCATAATTGGTCTTGTTAACTAACATACACAATATGATGTATGCTAACAAGCATACCTAGGTATGTTAACTAGCATACTTGTGTATGCTAACAAGCATACCTAGGTATGTTAACTAGCATACTTGTGTATGCTAGCTAGCACACACAATATCATGTATGCTTACTATCAAAATTGAGTATGTGTGTGCATCTCTCGCACGTGTCAAAGCAAGGGACTTGCCACACATTGTGTGCAAGCCACAAATGGCTGCAAGCACACAACCAAACTAATCTAGCAAGCTCGAGAGAGCAACGGTGTGTTACTCACCACCCTACGCTTGCCTTTGTGGAGGATTCCTCACCGCGAAGAAGAGGGAGGTACCGTCGTGCCACGCTCAACCGCCTCGCCCCCGTCGTGCTGTCGCAATGCTCAATCACTCTCTGTAAGGGCATCTTATCCTTTTGTCAGTGTGATCTTGTAATGTTGGCATTCATCACATCCTTTTGCAAAAAGTGATGCATCCTTGAATAAGGTAGTCCACCAATAGCCTGATTGCAACACCTTTCTAGCTGTTTGTTCCCTTGAGAAATGTCCTCTGACTATACCCATGTGGGCTTCTTGTAGTATGTATAAATACTCATCCTCACGGGCACATTGTCTAAGAATATCATCCTTCCCTAGCATGTAGAGAGCTCTTGCAACAATGAGAGAATAAGGTTCACATTATTTTAACAATTTTCAAGCTATGTCCTTACGAAGCTCTTTGGGTGGAAAACCATTAACTAGAAATTTCACAATCTTTTCACTCCATTCAGGCATGGCCTCAACTAGAAATAAGCAAGTATCGGGCAATTCATCATCAACTCCAGTAGGGGCTTCACCATTAGGTATGCGAGATGAATGACCCGCCATGAAATGTCTTTTACCAAGTTTCACCACAACGGTAAAATCAAACTCAAGGAGAATTAACAACCATCGTGTAATTCTTCCCGTGGAACAAGATTTATTTACTAGATACAACAAGGCTTGATGATCCACGTAGAAAACAAAGTTGTTGGCAAGAAGGTAATAGCAGAATTTGTTTACTGCATAAATTAGAGCTAAACCTTCTTGCTCTGTAATGGTGTAGTTTCTCTCGGCATCATTCAATTGACGACTTGCAAAGCTAATGGGGTAGTCCAGTTTATGTTCTCCTGGTTGAGCTAGTACACACCCAATAGCAAAGTTTGATGCATCAATATACACATGGAAAATTACATTCCAATTGGGCACTCGTAGAATAGGAGCACTAGTCAAGGTCTTTTTGAATGACTCATAAGCATGGTCACACTCCGCGGTCCAGTGAAACTCAATAAGAAGTTTGTACAATGGACGAGCCATCTTGGCAAAGTTTAAAATAAACCATCGGTAATGACCAACATGAACCATGAACCTTTGAACTCCTTTATAGTTTGTAAGTGGTGGCAATTCAGCAATGACTTTAATTTTTCTCTGATCTATGGAAATCAAATTTTTGGACACTATATGCCCTAAAATGACTCCATGTTTAACCCAAAATTGACATTTGAAAGAGTTTAAGGAGATGTGATACAATCTGCACTTCTCAAAGACTTTTTGTAAGCATGATAGATGTTCTTTCCAAGAGGAATAAACACAAAGGTCATCTAAGAAAGATTCACAAAACTCCCTCAAATATTCTCTAAAAGCAGTGTTTATTAATCTTTGAAAGCTAGTAGGGGATTGGTTAAGCCAAAAGCCATAACACAAAATGTGAACACTCCAAATTCGGTTATAAAGGTTGTTTTAGCTTGGTCCTCTAGTGCAATTGTGATTTGATTGTAGCCAGAGTACCCATCTAAAAAGCTATAAGCTTCCTTCCTTGCAACTCTTTCAAGCACATGTTCTAAATATGCAAGGGGTAATGGTCCCTCCTAGTGGTGGCATTGAACTTCTTGAGATCCACGTACACTTTGAGTTTCCCATTCTTTTTTGGCACAATCACTATTGGAGACACCCATTCTTGGTGCTCAATAGGGTATATGAATCCGCATTTCAGAAGCTTTTCAATGTCTTCTTGAACGATCTTTGCATATTTAGGATTCATTGGGTAGGGTCGTTTGCTGAATTGGTTTAGCCATGCTATTCATGGGGATTGTTTTGCACCACGGAAGGTGGAACACCTTTCATATCATGATATGTCCAAGAAAATATATCCCTAAATTA
The DNA here is from genome assembly GCF_014529385.1 of Adiantum capillus-veneris. NCBI lineage: Eukaryota > Viridiplantae > Streptophyta > Polypodiopsida > Polypodiales > Pteridaceae > Adiantum > Adiantum capillus-veneris. Next base: position 91,274,192 of record NC_140943.1, on the reverse strand, counting down.
ATTGAGAAGTTATTTAAGTACAAACTCCTTAGTCTCTCACAGATCTTAGGCAATGAAAACAGGTTTGGACTCTTCTCCAGGGTCTGCTAACTCTATTTCCTTAACTATCACTGGACCGTCATAAACTCCATTTCTTCCATCGATAGGTTTTCTTTGAGCCTTTGTATACACAACCTTACGTTCCTCTGTGGTGTAGGATTTGAAATGTTTAGGTGCAAGGTGTAAGTCTATGGGGTTTTGTTGTTCTGTGGACTGTGATTTCACTTTCAATTCCTTTTGTTGTTGAGCTAACTCTCGATTTTGTCGTTTCCTTACGATACAACTCAACTTTGGCTTCTCTGTAGCCTCTAGTTGTGTGATGTCAATGGGTTGTGGACTACACTACTTAATGCTTTGAAGGTATTTCACCCCAGTTATCTACCAACTTCCAATGAGCATCACATGCCCCTATATAATTAAGCCATTCTGCGGTAGATTTCTTTTCATTTATTCTAGCACGCACATTTTCTCAATATCGTTGCCTCTTATATCTCTTACTCTTCTTGTCTAATTTTTGATTACGGAAGATCTCTAGTGAAGAGTCACTAGATGAATCGCTACTTGTGTCTTCTGCTCCCTTGGATAGATTGTCATCTAGGGTACCACTGGGCCCTGAATGGTTTGTCCCCACATTTGCACTAAGATTTAACTTAGATTCTTCATCCTCAGAGTCAATATCAATTGATGATTCTAACCCCAAATCATGTGGGCTATAGTCTTGTGAGACGCTACTGGTTCCAATGCCAGTCAAACCTTCATCTTGTAGGTCATCAGAAGCTATACGCATTGCTTCTAGCATATCAAAGGATACGAGTGGTGGCGTTTCATCCCCCTCAGGTGTTACCCAGATCGTCCCCCTGTTTCTCCAAGTGTCTATGGTTGCTGCTAAGTGGACCCAATCCACATTGTCGAACTCAGTCATCCTAGGTAGTACATCCATATAAGGAGAATCTTCCCCAACATTAGTGTCCACTTTACATGTGTAACAATACTGCAATGGGGCCGAGTGAACTGTGGTGCTAGATCTATGATCAATTTTAAACCTGTTTCCTAGGGAATGTGCGCGACCAGTTACAAGTTCCACTCAAATGACAAAATCTTGGAATTGCAAGTAGACATGGTTTTTAGACCAGTCATGCACCATTTTTTCTTCCCTCATGAAAGGACGTCCTAAGATCATCTCAGATGCCATAGTGTGCTTGGAGAAATCCATAACAATGAAGGTATTTCTTATTTTATGTCCAAAGACCTTGATCTTGAGATCTTCTAGCATCCCAATAGGTTTAACAATAGACCCATTGGCCATCTTTACTACCATGGTTGTGGTCCCAAGGTGAGGTCTTCATATAGTTCCCCAACAATTTTTAGTCACAATGCTAACCCCAACGCCACCATCAAGGATTCCATTCACAGTTAATCCCTTGGTAGTGATTGGTTTGGTTGCATTGGATTCATCGCCCTCAAAGTATTGTCCCAATTTGTTAATAGGTATTTCTACAACAGGGTTCTCATCTGGGTTGGGTTGTGGATCTAAGTGTTACTCCTCTATTGGCATCTCCCTAGATCCATCCATCTGCGCAAATTGTGGTAGCTTGACCTTTAGTTCTCCATTGAAGAAAGCTCAAAGAGCTAAGAATAGCTTAGGGTCTCCGTATAGTTTGGACATGATGGTGGTTCTAACTTCTGAAGCCATGAAATCCATCAATTTGGCAATATTTAACGGCACCTTTTGGGCTTCAGTCCCTTGACATGGGGAACATGGGATCTCTATTTCTTCGATAGGGTTAGGTAGTCCCTCTGTAGACATTATTTCCAACAAGGAGTGAGTGTGCCCACTTTCCCATGACTTTAAGTCACTTTCTTCTTGGATGACACTAGGTATGGCTAGAGGTCTATGGACTTTGTGAGGTTGTTGTTGCGTAGGAAACAATGTGTCTGTAATCTGGATCTACCTAGGTGCTAGCTTTAGATCCCTTTGGGTATCTTCTACCAAACTCCTTAATTGCTTGACTCACTCGATCTCCTCTGTAGGGTTTGGATAAGTTCCTATCTTCTTCTTGGATCCTGGCCATTGTGGCTCATGGACAATCTTCCTTGTTGGTTTATTTCATAGTAGTTGTTTTGGTCTCCATGATTTCACCTAAATCAGAATCCTCTTCAGCGTCGTTCATATATACGGAGTCGTCACCAGTCCCTATGTTGGTCTTTGAACTAAGGTCTGACTTCGCTGCTTTTTGCGATCTCTTCCTTTGTGTTTTCTTCCTCTTCTGAGATTGGGCAATTGATGCCGTGTCTCATTCTTTGAGAATATAATTTTGTTTTTGGAGCATCGATCGTGTGAGTACATTTACTGATACCACAGGTGTACTTTGTGATGGCTCCTCGGTAACCTCAATCAAGTTTAATGGCATAATATTTGGTGCATTTGGATTATTCGTACATTGGGCAATCAAATGATCTATGCCACATCAATTACACATGAGTATATGCATTGTAGACGTGCTCACTTGATTGGTTTGCATTAGTGTGGCATTATTTTGTAGCCTAATAGGACACTCGGCTACACGATGTGGACCTCCACACTCATAGCATTGAAGAGGTGGTATCTTGGCAGTGTAATTGATATTTTGGTCTCTTGTAGCAAGAACAACTACTTGATAGACAGGTTTGACTTGTTCCCAATAGGCCTCCATGTAGTATTGTGGACTTTCTTCAAGTGCATCAATCCCGTAGGCAATATTAGGGTCTATATCTTCCTCACAGCCTTCCAACAAAGCAATAGATGACTCACAACCCACTTGATTCACATATGTGATTCGTGGATGTGGTGGTTGCGATCCTAGCACTAGAGGTGGTAAGGGTGTTGTTTGAACAACATTTTGGGCCCTAGGGACCATGTGTTGTGATATTTGTTCAAGAGGTGGGGCCGACATCAATGCAGGCACTCAAGGTGTGCTTGTCCATGCTAAGGTTTTTCTATTGGCCAGTGCGCACTTAAATACTATGCAATACTTAGCTTGATGACCATACCTCCCACATGCATTGCAATTTCCATTGAATTTTACTTTAAAAGTAAGTCATTCATTGGTATATGCAAACCATAGCATACTGAGCACCATTGTTTCTCCCTTCTTGGATACATATGATTGTTTTGTGGCACACCATTGTCTCTAAGACTCTATTGAATGGCCTTGGTGAGATCTACTAAAGTTATCTCATATATCTTTGGCTCCTTAGCAATAGGCTTTAGGGTCATTGGCTGATGCACCGATGCTTGCGAGCTAGTAGATTTAGGCTCAACAAACACTCTTTCTCCTTGAATCATTAAATTATCCTCCAATTGGATCTCATTGGTGGTGACTGCTTCCCAAGTGGTGATACCTCTAATGACTAGGCCATTCTAGATATCCTCATGTTGTAATCTCCTAATGAATCTATCAAGAAATTGATTATTATTGAAGCACTCATTTGGATTACAACAAGAATTCAAATGCTTCAAGCGACTAATAAAGTTTCTCACTGACTCTCCTTCTTCTTGTTGGGCTTTCTAGAGCTGAGAGGCTACATCCCAAAGCACTCTCTCTCTCTCTCTCTCTCTCTCTCTCTCTCTCTCTCTCTCTCTCTCGTATGTATTCTTTCAAGCACAGTCTCCTAAGGGTAGGGTAAATCATTTTTTCTTCCACCCTTAGGGTTCTATACCAATCCCCAGCCTTCGCACTTAAGGTTAACCTTAAAGCATTACTCTTATGCCGGTCATTGTGTTCTCTTAGAGAATCACATATTTGTTCAAACACTTCAATATGCTTTCTCACATCCCCGTCTCCACTGAATTTTTGTGTGAGCTTGGCTATTTGTACTGCATAACAGTCATCGGATGTGACATGTTAATGCTAGCCGATATGGTCCCATTAAAATAAGAGCTTGGGTGTTGTGGTTGTGGAGCATAGGTTGTTGAAACAATGGGAGGGGTAGGGGCTACATGAGTACAAGGACCTATAGGTGTATACGATTGGTACACACTTGTAGGTACTGTTGCACGCATTGAGCTACCATGTAGCGGTGCTTTACTAACAATTGAGATCCATGGCATGTTTTTTGTCATGCCCATCATTGAGGTAGGCATGGTAGCTGTGGTGTCATCAAGGGAAAGATGAGCTAGACTTGGAAAGGTAAAGCTATCACTTATGGGCTCAGATTGCACTAAGACCCCTGGCGAAACAACATATGGAGGATCCATCGGACTTACCGAGGGAGTCTCCATTTGCGATAAGGTTGGTTGTTTAGCCTTCCTTGTATCCAAGAATCTCATGAGATCCGTTGAAGGCATGTGGATCCCCTTGTTCTGTCTCTTTAGCTCAATAACCCTATGGATGACCTCACAAACTCTTTGTTGTGTGGATCCTCTACACTAGTAGCACCCATTGTGGATTGTAGGATATCTAACCAGCCCACGTGATCATAGGTGTGACCTGTGTATAGGTCGGTTAGAGTTTTTGTTTGTAGTTTGTACTCCCAGTTCTTATTTAGCAATGCTCCATCTAGGATTGAGGTTCTAGGGGTGTCCTTTGAGCTAGATGCAATGTGGCTCTCTATGGGTTGGCCCTTAGCGGTTGCTAAGTCAGGAGCACTTGATTGCTCGACTAGCATGGTTGGTGACATAAGGACATTTGCCTTAAGTTCTCTTTGTTGCTCTGCCTTGTGTAAGCTCTCAATTTCTTTTTCCCTTGTAGCAAGGATATACAGCTCAACCTCTTGCACTTCGGAAGGCTTCTACCATCAGGTAATATAACCTCAGGGGGGAATAGCTATGAAGATCAGGGGGTGCAGTGAATGGAGTATTAACTTGCACACTCTCCAGGAGCATGGGATTTACATTGGTCAAAAATAGTAAATTTACCTCCCCACCCCCTCGTTTACATTGCTAGCTCCATTTCGGAGCGAGTGGCTCTACTAAAGGTTTCCTTCAAGCAGCTAAGCACGCTCAGCCCGGACCGTGGGCCCATGGCATGCATGTCTTGGCTTGAGCTATCGCGATTAGGAATTGGGTAACCCTCCATGATGTCGTAGTCAGAGAAAGAGTCACTAGCCGTCATGTTTGGGTCTTGGGTTGTACTACCTTGGGTCCCTACCAAGGGCCCGTAACCTAAGGTAGGTGGGTATTGAGAACCGGTGTAAGTCGAAGTGCTCCCTAGTTTCTTGGCCTCTAGCACACGACCAGAGCATAGATGCATGTGCCTTTGGCACCCTACAAGCGTCAGCGAATACCCTTGAAGGTTAACCACTTGATTTGTCAGGCATTTTGCACCCCGTTTTCACTCATTTTTTGATGTTTTTTAATGTATTTTTAGGATCGGTTTTTGGATTAGAGCGTGTGATATCTTGAAATGAGAATATTGCTCAGGGGGTCATGGTGTGCTTTACAGCACAGCGTTCGGTTACCTGAAGCTCCGTTGGTCCTCAAAAGGGTTAATTTTTACTTAGGCATGAGGCTAAAATAAGTAATTCTAAAGGGTGATTGAGGCCTGAGCCTGAGTGTGGGCTTGGGCTTGGACGTGGAGAATATTCCCAATCTCTTTTCTACCTTTAATTTTTTTTTTAGTCTTTTAGGTTTTTTGGATAAGGTCGCCATGATCGTGCCGCGTGCGCGAGTACACACATAGACCTAACCTACCTACTTGCAACTAATAGAGCTACTGTTACACACTAACACAACACTACAACAACTAATTAACTAACATACTGTACCTTATAGATCTAACCTTATAGATTTAATACCTTAAAGCTCACACCTTATCAACAGAAAACAATACCTTACAACAAAAAAGCTAACACCTTATTAACAAAAAATAGTACACTGCAGCAAAAACAAAGTTCACAAATCCTTCTCAACAAGCACACACCTTCTTTCTCTACCTTTCCTACATTTCACATTGCACCACAAAGCAGCATAGAGTGCTATTCGAGCTTAATGCAGGGCATTTCCCTGGCAACAACGCCAAAAATGTGCGCATCTATCGCACATGTCAAAGCAAGGGACTTGCCGTACACTATGTGCAAGCCACAAATGGTTGCAAGCACACAACCAGATTAATCTAGCAAGATCAAGAGAGCAAGGGTGTGTCACTCACCACCCTACACTCGCCTTCGTGGAGGATTCTTTGCCGCGAAGAAGAGGGAGCTACCGCCATGCCGCACTCAACCGCCGCGCCGCAACCATGCCATCCCAATGCTCAATCACACACACTCTCTCTCTCTCTCTCACGCGCGCGCGCGCGCGCACACACACACACACACACACACACACACACACACACACACACACACACACACACACACACAAGGATATGAAGAAGAAGATGGAGATGGAGCAAGAGCACTCTTCAATTGCACAAATGAGAGAATGAGTGATTTTTAGGTTTAGGTGACTTTTATATGAGCTCGCCCATTCACACTTGGGTGTCCATACGTATCCAACTAACCCTTGAATGTTCTAGTGAGAGTGCGTCTCTCATCGGCGATCACTCTTGCCCTTTTTCTATTGGATCGACAAGCCGGACCCATGACTACTAGAAGTGGACGTCGGTGGTTAACAGTATGCTAACTAGAATACACAGTAGCATGTATTCTCACTAGCATGTAACTAGCATACACAATAGCATGTATGATAACTAGTTATGCTAACTAGAGTACACAATACCATGTATGCTTGCTTAATAACATAACGAGGTATGCTAAGTAGCATACACATTAGCATGTATGCTTACTAGCACAATTGTGTATGCTAACAAGCATAACTAGGTATGTTAACTAGCATACATAGTATCATGTTTGCTTAATTTCATAATTAGGTTTGCTTACTAGCATACACAATAGCATGTATGCTTACTAGCATAACTGGGTATGTTGATGAGCTTGCTATGTATGCTAACTAGATAAACTGGGGATGATAACTAGCATAATGGGGTGTTTTAACTAGCATAATTGGGTATGCTAACTAGCATACAAACTATGCTAACCACCATGTCCACTGTGCTAAATAGCATACACAATATGCTAACTAGCATTCACAGTATGCTAACTAGCATACCAATGTTTTCTTGTTATGATGGTTTATTGATTAACATGCTTCCATTTATGATTATCTTACCAGAGATTGGTATGATTGGATTTCCTTGCCCTGTGAGCTTGCAACACCATTCTATTGGTATCCTCTGCTAGCAAGAGAAAGCTCTACATTTTGCCCCGAACGAGAATGCAACAACAAAGCAGAGAAGATGATTTCTATGCACACAGGGAAGCTTGATCGTTGAATGATTTTTTGTACTTCTAGTGGCATACCGCATCTAGTACACTGGTTGATTGTTGTCCCGTCACATACCCCTCATATCCTTTTTGTAAAAGTGTCCATAGCTAATTTACATACTGTGGTGGGGAAGAAGGAGCCTTGTAGCATCTTGCTTGTATGCATGAGTAGCTGCAATTGACTTTCAGAGGTGTGCACTTTTTCCTCCTACACCTCCACATTAATCTACAAACCAACTAAAAGAGAAGAATGGTAAGTACATAGGATAGTTGTTCACATACTCCAAACACATGGTGCAAGCACAAAAGTCACGGACACTTACACGATGATAAGTTAATATGTCAATTTTAGCATCACTAGGGGGTTCCTCACTGTGAGGAAACCCCAAACCATCTAATGTCTCTTTAAGTGTCTCTTTATTCACTTTGAGCTCTATTTACCTCTTTACATACACATTGTGGCTATATAATAAACTATGTAGTTCACTATCAACATCATGAAGCTTCTGTCTCATAGAAACCACAACTGAGCTAACCCTAGCATTGCTTTCTTTCAAAACCCTTGCAACTTTGAGATCCTGTCTTGCATTGACAAGATGTTGTTATAGCATCCTACAAATGTTTTGTGAGATGATCATCAAAAACCTCAATGTGCTACAAATCCTCAAGGCCAAAATATGAGCAGGATTTTTGCCCCTTTATGAGAGTGCTGTGATGAGAAAGGGGTGTCTCCTTGGTGTGGCTTTGGAAATATTCGTGGCTACTCGGCCCGATTACTCCTCCTTCATTTTCACAAACCCCTCCTCAGTTTTTTGACATGAATGATGGGAATCATGCATCCGACACTTTTTGACATGGGATTTGTAGTATTCTTTTTCTCAAAGGTCCTGCAAATATTGGGCAACAAACTCAGTCCAATTGAAGTGCATGGCTTAACCGCTTGCAATTATCGCCCGACTAAATTCGTTTACAAACCCCTTCCCAAATGCATAGTTGATCTCCATGTTGGTTGGGGACTTACGGTTCACCCTGTAGTGTAACTACATCAATTGGTCATATATATTTCTATGTATAAGATTTCATTTAATGCGATATTTTCCACAATCCTTTGGCTCTCTGAATACACTGAACCACTCCATTTCTCTAATTTTGTCCCACTTCACCAGTTTGGGGTTGGCACCATTCATCAAGAGGCCATGAACAACATTGAAATCTTTTGCTACAATACAAATTTCTCTTGCATTGGGATGTTGAGCTTTGGAGTTTTCAATCATCTTGCACATCCCCAATTACAATGCAAGGCTATCCATGGCAAAGGGAAAATTTTCTATTTAGTGGAAAATAATATATATCGCACATTTCATGCATACAGGAGATAGCCAAACATAGAAACAATCAACACCTTCATTGGGGATCCTTGGGATTCAGACATCTTCACCCTTTTGTTGCCCAGACAAGAAGCAGCATAAGATTTTGTCATCGACTTCCTTCTTTGTGGAGTTTCAAGAGAGTCATTGTCGGAGGTGGTTGGATGGTGTGCCAAGCTATTCTCCACCTGAGCGTAGTGAGTTGCAACTGAGGGATGGCTTGCAACTCCCAATCACCTTCCCCACTATCTCTTGCCAGTGGCCCCTACGCCCTGCTTCCCCCCATGCATCATGACTCCACCACTACTTCGAAGTAAAGTATCTTTACAATTCATGATGGAGGCCCACACACTTGAAGGACATCACTCTCCTTATGCTTACAAGATATGCTTGTTGGCACATGCTAACTAGCACAAAATGCATGACACATTAACGTGCTTCCACTCTGTAGTAATAACACAACTATTATACCGGGTTGTAAACTCTAAATGGGATTTGAGTACTATGTTGAAACAATTTATTATGTGGAAAATGTCATCATTAATATAGATTATTGTTGGACGGATAGCCGCGACGGACGTCAGCACAACGAGAACTCACCTAACAAGATTTGTCAGCTAAGGATGAAGCTCGACCCGCAGGCGCGTGGAAGCAAGCATAAGGTGTCAACCTACACTTGACCGACTCCTAACTAATTCCTACAGAGGTCTCTACCCAATGTCTAAGTCACAGCCTTCAAGAGTGCATAAGAGGAAACTTCCTACAACGCTTTCTAGAGCCGAACACCCATCAAACAATCTCGAAACACCTCACGACTTGAAGGAGACCCTACTAACACCAATAGGTTGCTCTCCCTAAGGTCTATGAACCAAAACCCCAACCCAAAACACACGGTGCAAAATCACGTAGGATGTCTGGTCGAAATTTTTAGGTCTTCGTTTCCAAAATCTAAAGTTCCTAATGTGTAGTTCTACTCAATGTGAACGCGTGGATATGCTGCAATGAAAAATCGGATAACGTATGCTCACCGAATCACCAGATGAAGCTCGAAAAACCGGACCATATGCGCGCAATGTAGGTATCGACACGTAGCTCTTGTCGAGGGAACACACTGCACTTCTCCGCACTCGATTTCGACCACCGGTGCACACGTAGCGTCAAGATGAAGCTCACACTCTCTCTCCTACACAGTACGCTCACTCACAGACTTCAAAACCTCTTTTTTTTAAAAATGACAAAAGGGTCTTTCATTAAGGTCAAAATTGGGTATAAATATCTTACAATTCTCAAACCCTAAAGTTCCAAATCAACCATCTACTCAATCTAACTATCAAAACTAGGATACAATCTGGAAACTTCTGTAAGCCCCAATATTTACAAGGTGAAATGTCGAGTTTTCTCAATAAATGAATAATTACATAAAATGATAATCTACCGAGTAATCAATTTCCGTAGGGTGTGTCCAGCTTCTAACACTCCCCCCCTCCTTGCTCATGTCGTCCCCGACATGGCTGTTGAGCTGCTTCTTCATCTTATGGTTTCGCGCATCTTGAGCAGCGACTCATATCTTGCATGTAAATCCAGCAGTGTTGGGCCGAATATATCAGTGTTGATGGTGAAGAAGCCGGTGTTGAACGCTTCTTCAAAGGCCTGGAGGTGATAGGATGGCAGAAACATTATCTTTTGATACAATGCATGTATCACCTCCTTGGAAGGCTGACCAGACAAATCATATGCACATCTGTAAGTATCTTGAAAGAAGAAGATACTCTCTGTCACCTGGCCCGGTTTGAACGTCTCAAAAACTGCCAAAAGGGTTTCGCAGATCTTCCTCATCTTCTTTGAGCCTCAGCCAGTCGTTTTGTGATGGAGGGTCGGGCCATCTTTCCTTGACATGTAATGCCCCATAAATCACCTTCATGATTAGCTCACCCGACACGATGTATGTGGGGTTCTTGTTGCCCTTCTTCACCAAATTATCATGTACATAAGCTGCATAATTGATGCTCTTCGGCTTGCTTTTCTGCATTGCCCAGGTGAATGTTGTGGCAATTGCTGCAGGCGGCATCCTGTACTTTTGTGTCCGCTTTGTACACATGGAAATATTGATTGTACAGCTGGCTCATGATTGCCACTTTGGGGTTGGCAATATCTTCAAAGGTATAGTTGGATTTCTTTTTAGTGTACACCTTTACTTCATCTCTTCTTTTGGTTATGCTATCCCCCTTGTTGGAGAGGTCTAGTGCAGCTGCCACCACTCTTTCTGTGATTAGAATCTTGGTGCCTGGCTTTCCCTGCAGATCTGTTACTCTGGCCACTCCATCTTCTTTTCTTGTTGTCACAAACTCCCAGACTCTTTTTATGTCAATACCTGCCGGCACCGCTTCAAAGTAATTGTGGAGATCAATCTTCTCTAGATACTCTGCCATCTTGCTTCTGACGACCTCATTGAGTTCCCGCAGTAACATTGGTAGCTCTATCGCATTTCATTTGGTGTCTTTGAACATGCCTTGGTAAATCTTTAGATCATTGGACTCCAGCAGATCTTCTTGGATCCATGTGCTTGTTGGCTTTAGAGTTCCTTATGGTATGACGAAGGGCTCTACCTCTTCAGGTAATCTTTTATGGTCATTCTTTTCTTCTTTGCCGGTGACTTTGCAGCTGCCATAGATCCTGTTGCACTCAGTAGTCCAAAGTTAGCGTTTTTTCCATATCAGCTGAGAAACTGAGTTTTATCTATCCAAATGACTTGAAAATTGAAAATAAAGCTTAAAAGGAACTTGTGAAACTGTGCATGTGCTCACAGTGCAATTCTGGCCAAAAATTTTCATTTAGACATCCTACGCGTAGGATGTCTTTTTCATCAGAATTGGGTGATACTTGACATGCTGGTAGTCCTTGGCCTGTGGAACATGGGTATGTGCTTGGATTTGGATTTGGGCATCAAAAAGTGGATTTTTGGGCTGATTCAGGCTTTAGGTCACAAATTGGGTAGAAAGTCCATAACAGGTAGCAAGTGATGTCCAAATGGGTTGAAAATTGATATATGGGCTCATTGCACCATGGTATTGGCTCCCATGATCGGTAGTCCTTGGCATATGGAACATGTCCATGCTCTTGGATTTTGATTTGGACAAGAACTGATGCTGGTAAGAGCCTGTGTAGTTTTTTTGGGCTCAAAAAGTGTATCTTGAAGGTGTTGGGGTTCAAAAATGATTAGAATGGCTTCAAAATTGGTATATGAGCTCTTGAAGATGATGTGATTAGATCTGGAATGGACAAACACCCTCTGCAGGCCAAAAATGTCAAATAGACATCCTACGCGTAGGATGTCTACTTCATCAATTTTTGCTTGTGACCACACAGATTGGTTGGTTATGTTCTTGTGAATGTGTTGTGCAAGTTTCATGTGATTTGTATAAGTTTTGGTAGGTCTATGGCCCATTATTGCCTCTATGCCCTAACTTTGCGTTTTTCATGCATATGAGGTCAATTTTGGTCCAAATGTGATGAAACTTGGTGGCTAGCATGTAAAGGTCATTCAAAAAATGTGTGTGATGAGAAATGTTGGGATTTGTGTCCAGAAATTCACTTGAGACATCCTACGCGTAGAGACAGAGGATGTCTCTTGATGATTTTTTCATGGAATTTGTCACTAGTACCTGCCCTTAGTCCCCCTGAGTCCCTTTTAAGCCTAATTTCAACAAAAAAGTCAAATGGATAGAAAGTAACTCCTTGTGTGGATTTCAGAGCCTCCGAGCCGTTTTCTGACTTTTGGAGTGCTTTTTGGCGATGAAATTTCTTGATGTAGGTCTCCATAGCTTCCTGATCCCTTGGGGATCCTTGCCGTATGGTTTTTGTCGACTTTGGCTTCACCGGAGCTTCATTTGGCAATTTGTCGCTCTAGAAGCACCTGTGGTTGTGTTTACATGTCTTCAATGATTTGTGGTGGTCTACCACCATAAGACTTAGTTGTCAATGGTGTAGGAAAGCCGCTCGTAAAGTTTGGTGGCAAATGGACATGCGGTTTGACCGCTAGATCTATTTGACGCTTTGTGTGCCTGATGCCGTTTCTGAAGTTTAGTGCCGCTTCGGGTCACTTTTTGGTCATGTGGGCTACATAGACTTGTCGAGCATGTCGAGATGCTCCTTCCCATGAATTTTGGTAGCATTTGGGCGCCTTTTCGCCGATTTCCCATTTGGTGGCCTTTTGCGGGATTCTAGGAATTAGGGTTTTTCCCGATGGTTTTCTACTGCCTTTGGACATCCAAAACTGGTATCCTATGCTAGGGTAAGTTTCCGATGAAGTCTCGTTGCTTTTGGTTAGCCGTTAGGTGGCCGCCTCTACTTGTAGGTCTCTACTGTCCGCTTTGTGTGTGAGCCCTACGCTAGTTTTCGCGACAAAACGACAAACATGCGCGAAAAGCTCAAGGTGGTGAGCCTACCTCTCATGTCTGAAGCTTGTCGGGTAGTCGTGCGCGTCGTAGAAGCTGCTGGAAGTTCTGCTCGCTCTAGGTGGCAGAAGCTATCTCTCAAATGTCAATAGTGAAAATAAGCTAAAAATGAGGTGAAAATTTCTTATAATGGAGGTCCTCGAACCACTTTTCATGAAATTTGACATGTGCTCCCAACTTCTTGCGAGATGCAGTTTAGGCTCAAAAATTTCTTGATTTGGACTCCATTTGCTCTGATTACCAGAAATTTGGCATTTTGGTCAAAATCTGGCCAAAACACACTTTCCGCTCCAGTCTCATAATTGCACCCCCACTGTACTATAGGTTTTCCTATAGTCATTGATCATTCCCATATTTTTTGTTTTTCATTACGATCGTTTTTCACCCGATTTTTGTATTTTTGAAGTTTTTCTGCCAAAAATTAGCAAAATCAAAAGGAAAATAGCAAATCAAACCCAGAAAATCCCAAAAAATCATAATAAATAAAAAACATCACCGCAAAACATTATATACATTCACATGCAATTTTTATGGCCGGATTCCTCCGTTTTACCAATATTTTTTTCAAAAAATGGCTATTTCTACTTATATACACACACCTAGGGGCTTGATTTGGCGTTTGGCCCCATATACCTATAGCTACATGCTGTATAAGGGCATATGTGCTTGGGTTAGTCCATAAAATTTTGCAATCAAACAACAACCCTTAAAATAGTCAAAAATCATGCCCTTTTTTGCTCTTTCTGCTATTGGTTCAGCATTTGAGAATGCCTCCTCCCCTCCTAGCCGGAGTCCTCCCGGACGACAAGGTATCGCCTCGGAGTATGTGCCGTGCATAGTTTGAAAAATTTGTGCCAATGCTTGGCCGATTAATGTGGCCCTAATTTATGCATACTCGGTCAATGCATGGAAAAATTAATACTGTGCAAGAGAAGGGTATAAGCAAGATTCTTATTGGCATTCGCCATCGAGGTTTCCTGTTTTCTTTGCAAGTAACAGCTGTAACTCTACTGCTCTCTGTTTAATTGTCTTTTTTGCAAAAGGCAGTTGCTTTGCCGCTATTGTTGATATAGCCGTAGTTGTCTCTGTGGAGAGGATTGGCTTGCCGGAATGGCCGTGGACCGTATTTCTTTTGCTTTCCATTGGTAGCTTGTTTTTGCCGGTTTTTGTAGGTGTTTTGCTACTTCCTTTGTTTCCACTGTTTTTTTGCGGATTGGCATCCACATAAGTCGGTTGTCCTTTTGCAAATGCAGCTGTCTGCTTTCTGTTGTTGCTTGTACTGAAGGGAGTTCCTTTTGCTTTTGTTTCGGTATCCAAATGCGAGTAACATTTGGGTTATTTTGCTGAGCATTTTCTTTGGGATGCATATCTGTTTTATGCCCTTGGTTTTTGGTTGAGCTATCTGCTTTGGTTGAATTCTTTTGTTACATTGTTTTTGGTATGCCATGTCATTTCTATCCTTCCGCATCCATACTTGTTTCCATTGTTTTGGTAACCTAGATCTTTGCACTGCGGTCGGTGTCTTCATATGTATGTAGTTAGCATGGTTGGCTTTTACCTGTTTGTTAGCCTTGGGTATCATGTTGTTCTTTGGTGGCACTCTTGCTTTTGGCTCTGTTTCCAGTGATTGCATTGCTGGCAGCAACTGATTATTCCGGTATTGCTGAGCAAAGGCTATTACCTGTTGTTCTTGTGCATGGAATTTTGACTGCATTCGCATTCCAATCTATCTGCACATTGTACTCTTTTTGCCAAGGTTGTCCCAACAACATTGGGTGTTGTGTGCTTTCATCCTCGACTACATAAAATTTGTGTAGGTAAATATATTGATGTACTTGTACATGCAATATAGTCCAGCCCAATGTTTTCAACAAGTGTGATGTACTACTTTCCAGCACTTGAGTAGGATGAAGTTGACCTATGAACTTGAGCTGTTGGTATAATCCGTGAGAGATCAAATTTGCTTGAGCTCCAGAATCGAGCAATGCCGTTGATTCAACTTGATTGCTCCCCACTTTGACTACAATTATTGGCTCCACTGTGTCTTCATCCAACTTCGTTAGTCGAATGGCATTGATTCGCAATGGTGCTTCACCTTGTTATTGTTGCGTAGAAGTCTTCGTTTTGCAATGCGTTCTTTTGCTTTCGCTTAGGCTTCTTCTCGTACTCTCTGTTTCTCCTTCATTCGTTGTTTTCCTTGATGGATTTGCTAAAGCATATGCTGTGTTAGTGGTAAATGATATTTTTTCAATCGATATCCACTAATCCAATTGGGCATTTTTTCTCCTACTAATGTACCAAGCTTGATAGCTCCGCTTTGTGATAGATCACTAATCACAAAGGGTCCCATCTCTCGCTTTTTAAGTTTCTTGGCATATTGCTTCAAAGTATAAACAAGTACATAATCACCTGTTTTGAACTCGTTAGTGCGCACATGCTTGTCAAAAAACTCTTTTTGTCTTCTCCTTTTAGCATAGATCAAAGCTACGGCTCTCAAGCAGAGTTCATATAGCTTTTCAAGATCATCTATTCTTGAAGAGAGCTCATGCCCTGTCCATTCTAAGCGTTTCTCTACTCGTAGAGTTGGAATTAAAAACTCTATGGGTAATATAGCATTTAGGCCAAACACCATGTTGTACGGTGTTGTTCCTATCGATGTTTTGTAAGCTACCCTGTATGCCCATAGTGTTGAGTGTAGTTGCTAATCCCGATCTGTCCTTGACTCTGACAAAATTTTAGTGAGAACCGTACATAGTGTTTTATTTGTGGCCTCGGCTTGTCCATTTGCCTGTGGATGGTATGGAGCAGATTTCCTATGTATGACCATGAATTCCTCTAGCAGATATTCAATGACTTCATTAAAAAAATGTGTTCCACGATCACTGACAATTTCTATTGGTAAACCGTATCGTACAAAAACATTCTCATACAAAAATTGTGTAGTGGTCCGTGCATCTGCTTTTTGCGTTGCCTTGGCTTCCGCCCATTTTGTGAGATAGTCTGTAGCCACAATGATATTGATAGCCGTTTTTTCGGCTCTCTGTAATTGCCATAGTGAGTTACCTCACCCTACCAAAATCACCCAAACACTGTGGCTATCCCTACCATTTCACTGTATATAGGTGCGTGTGAGCTAGGGGACTTTTCCCATATCTCCTTACTGAAATAAAAAACCCTCAGCTAGCTAGTCACTGGGCTAGTTGAGCCAAAAAAAATAAAAAAAATAAAAATTATAAATATATTATGACCCATTTGTGTGTAAATATTTCATTGTATATAGGGCCTAAATAAAAGATTTTTTCATAATTATTTTGGTATTTATTTAAATATTTTTACCTAGGTGTGTGTTATTTATGCTCTGTACATTGTCTCACCATTACCACAATTTTCCTTACCATTTTTCATACTCTTTATTCCATATAGAAATTTTTTCATGTAAGCTTCTCTTATATTTGGTGTAACTCCACCTCAACAAAAATCCAAAAAAACTAGTTCTATTTATGTGTATATTTTTTTCACTATTGTGATTTTTTCCTTCCTACATATATTCTCTATTACTCTCATAAATTAGACCACCAAAAATATTCATCTTTTTATGGTAGACTTATAATGAGAGAGATTTATTGTGACCCCTTTATATTTTTTCCACCTATATTATTTATATTTGACATGTACATATTTTTTAGACCCCTCAATATTTGATTTTCTTAGTTGTACTATTCACTTATATCATGATCTCAACAATATCTTCAATTATAGACCTACCAAATAAGGTCAAGGTAGCTGGCATGCATACATGCACTATGGAGGGCTCACTCTTGGAGGTATTCAAAAGAATCATCCAAAGAAGGACCCCACAAGGACCTTGTGCAGTGGAAAAAAACGGTCGGTTTTGCTGAATTTTTAAAGTTCACCTGCTCTCCGAATTTGAAAAGGTGATACAAACAAAAGTTGTAGCTCGTGGGCTGAAATTTTGCCTCAAATTTTTTCATATTTTTTTGAGCTACGAGCTATGAGCTATGATTTTATTAGTGGACCCCACTTTTCCCATGCTATGTAGCCACACTCTCTCTTCCACTTTATCATTTTCCTCTTTCACACACACTTCTCCACTCATCATCCCCATCTCTCTCACCACTCCTCTCTGCACACTACTCACCTTCTCCTCAACCTTGAAGAATAAGAGAAACCATGGTGAACTTATACCTCCCACACACAATTCCATTCCAAAATTGACCACCTAGTCTCATTTTTCCTCCTCCAAATTACCCATATCTATCAAAAAACCACAAAATTCAGCCTCTTCTCTTTAAAGACAGCATCATGGTGGTTGATTACTCAGCTTCAATTACCTTGTCTCTCAAGGAAGGTCAAGAGTGGAGAAAAAATGTACCGTCAAAGCTAGTGGACCGTCAACAGGCGTCAAAATCGGCCCTACTCAAGACACTTGGAGCATCAACCTTGTAAGAAAGCCACCTTTTCTTACCTCTTAAGAGTTTTTTCTTCCTTATTTGTATCCTACATGGATACTCCCATTTTAAATATCCAATTCCATTTGTAAATTAATACTAACTCTACTAACACTAACCCACTATGAAAAGTCCTATCACCTCCATTTCTCTCCTCTCTCTTTCCTCACCAACTTCTTGATAATTCCAAGCAAAAGAAATTAGATAAATTGCTGAAAATCTAACCCAACCATGGTTAGAGGAGTAACCCTAGCCTTCAAAATTGCTATAAAAGGAGGGTGTAGCTAGCACAAAAGGGGGAGCCATAAGCAAGAGCACTATGCTATAGCTTGAGAAGCCAAGCTCAACCTCTCTAGAAGGAGCTCTTGAGTGGAAGCTCATTGTCTTATGCATGTGCATTTGTTGTAATAGGGGATTAGCAAGGGAACTCTATGCCATTGTAAGAGAGAGAGAGTGATCATTTAATTGAGAGTAGGAAATCTATCATTTCTCCTACTAGTGTAAGCCCAACATTTGCTGAATCAAGGAGGGTGGATTTGGACTAAGCTTGGATATTTTGTTTCCCTTCCAACGTGAAGTAATGGACAACAATGATGCGTAAGTGTCTTGGTGTTTTTTGTTAAGTTCTTGATAGCTTGTCTCTGGTGTTGTCATCAATCTAGCCATAAATCCCACATACTGTAAGAGGGCGACAGGGTAGAGAGGACTCCCCTGGCTTTAAGACAATGATTGGGGTGGCTTTTCTTGTGATGTGTTGTGGTGAAATTTACGCAAGCTATGTTGAACAAATACTAATTTCACTTTGATTTGTCATGATAGATTTGTAAGAAGGTATTAATGCAACAAGCATCCCCTCCCCCTTTCTCTCTCTTTCTTAAATATATAGTTGTGTTTGCTTGATCATTGCCGATACGTTTCAAAGCAGCCCGAGCACTATCTCTCTCTCTCTCTCTCTCTCTCTCTCTCTCTCGTGTTTTAGTGTGTGAGAGTGTTCCATTGGTGTTAGGGTTAGTGTAAATTCCTTGCTTGTTTGTGGGTTGCTCTAACGATTCTCCTCTTTTGCGTCCTAGTTCGCTCTTAAACTAGGTGGTGCCCCTTGTGTAGTTGGGATTTGGCTGTGGGTTTGTTGTTTTGGTTTGTGTTGTGTTGTGCGCCAGCCCCATTGAGTAGCACGGGAGCCTTGAAGGGTGTCTTGAGGTTGCTCTTCTTGTTGCCCGCCCCGGACCGCCTCAAATTGGTGCCCCCACTGAGGAACGGCTTGTGTATTTTTGTGTAGAATCAACCTTTAGCATAGTCAAGTAGTTTGCATGAATCACGAAAATTTGTATGATCCCTTCATTCCCATTGCAAGGCAAAAGGTACACATAATTGTTAGTACTAAGTTGCAATTTCAACGTGTCATTCGTAGAATTTTAGGTCCTCTTAGGTTGGCTGAGATAAACGCTTCAGTAAATCCTTTTATTTTGCCTCTCATTAGGTACGACCTTAGTTTGGACATCTATATTTTGTTTTGTTTTAAGCATTAGGTCATGCATAGACCATGGATAATGGCCCAGGAATAGAGGTTTTCCCCTTCCATTTCACTCCACACATTAGAATAAACATTGCAATTAGTAGGAAAATCCATTTTCAACAACGTATGGTGTTCATGTTTGGTGCCCAAAGAGTAGGAGAAATTCTCGCATCACCAAACCCTGTCATCCTACCTCTTATTGATTATCATAGGTCATTTGATGTGAACATCTTTATTTTGTAGTAGAATAGATTGCAAGCTAGATACATTATTGTGTAAATCTTTTTAAGAAAGAAAAACAAAAACGGGTGTCACTTTGAAATCAATTCAATGGAAAGCCAACGCCAAATGTCTGGGTATCCTCTTTTCTTTGGAGAGCCTGGAGAGGATGCTGAATTATTTTTAGCGAATTTCAAGATGTCTTGCCGTATCAAGAGGATAATAACTGATCAAGAACGTGTAGAAATGTTTGAGGTGGTCCTTAGGAAAGATGCTAGCACTTGGTTTGACTCTTTGCCTGAGGAAGTTAAGGGGAATGACACAGAAGTTTTGAATCGTTTTAAGAGATACTTCTTTGATCCCCAAAACACTCAAAAACTATGGCAAGACATTGTTTCTCATAAGCAAAAAGACTTAGATGACTACTACTTGTACAAGCAAGAGTTTCTACGTCTTTGGGCTCTATGGATACGAAATGTTGCTAACCCTGGTGATGGTGCAGAATTTCTAAAGAAGGAGAGGTTCATAGCCGGACTCTTTCCTGACCTTAAGGTAAAAGTTGAGGCGGGTGCACCTGCTACCTTTGATGTAGCTGAAACTAGGGCTGCTGAGAAATATAGGAAACTCAAGTGCTTAAGGGGAGAGGTTCCAATAGAAGGTCTTAGACCCAAAGGTAAGTCACAAGCATCAACATCGAGGGAGCTTCCTGAGGTAACGGCGGAAGTAATTGAGAAGTTAAACGAATCTTTAAGCAGCCTGTCAATTCACCTTGCACAAGCTGTAGGTCCAAAGGGACAAGCAAAGAAGTCTGAAGAGCGAGATCCACGACCTAGGAGAGTCTTGCAATGTTGGAATTGCGGAGAGTCTGGACATGGGATGTATAATTGTCCTTGGCCCCGTGGAGAGCCAGGGAGACCTAACTTGAATTACCCAGTGATGAATGCAGGAGAAGGAGCTGGTCAATAACCAAGGCTTCTACAAAGACCAAATGGACCAAGACCACCTCCACAAGGGGTAGAAGGAGTTCCACCTTTGCCAGATCCAAATGTGCATGTGGTAGAGGTGACAAACTCAAATGAGGTTGACATGGAAGCAAATGGCATTAAGCGTGGCCGAGGAAAAGGTAAAGAGAAAGAGGGTGTCCCATCACAGAGTGACCATGGACAAGGCAAGAAGGCAAAGGAGACCAAGGAAGCTAAGAGGACTCGACGTCGTATCAATCTCCAAGACTTCCCTCTTGGACATGGTATGGCTCCATACAACCTGTTGGAAGACATGCGAGGTAAGGGTCTTGATATCTCATGGCCTCAGTTTCTTGCATTATGCCCACAAGTTAGGAGGGATTTAACAAAGGCAGTTAGCACTAGGAGAAAGGTAAAAGAGAGTTTTCCTGTTGTAAAAATTGCACATGCTGAAATGAACGAGGATATTACACCTGTGCTAGATTGTTACATAAAAGGAAGATTGGTTAGGAAAGGTCTAGTGGATGGGGGTGCACAAATTTGCATCATGACAGAAGGGCTCATGCAAAGACTAAGCATACACATCCATGAGACACCTGAAATCAAAGTGAAAATGGCAAACAATAGCAAGGCTAGGTGCATAGGCATTTGTAAAAATGTTTTTGTGGAGGCCTTTGGCATTAAGAAGGCAGTGGATTTCTATGTCATGTCTACCAAGGGAAATGGTTACCCATTTAACCTAGGAAGACCATGGCTAATGAAAATGCGAGCTTTGCAGGATTGGGAGATTGGAAAGCTAATTTGCAGGAATGACAATCACAAGAAGGTTGTCTTTGACATGAAGGAGCAACGCCAAGAGGAGCTCCATGAAGAATCATCTCGAAGTGAGACGGAAGAAGATTGGACTGAAAACACTTCAGAAGAAGAAAGTAGCGGCAGCATTACTGAAGAGGAGTCCTCCATTGAAGTCATGGGGGTAAGGTTTAAGCCAAACAACCAGGAGACCTCTTCTCGAGGTTTGGAAGAGGTAAGTTCCCAAGAGAACCAAAAGGTGGAAGATGAAGGAATGTTAGAAGGTATGTTGTCTACAACACTTACAAAGGATGAAAGAGAGGAGTTCAAATGTGTGCTAAGGAAATTTCCGAGGCTTTTTTCTAAAGACTACACCGATGTGCGTGGAGTAGATGTTGTTCAACACAAGATTGAGTTGAAGCCAGAGGCCACACCTAAGGCTCAAAAGCTACGAAGGCTAGGAGTCATTAAGGAGCAGGCTCTACTCAAGGAGGTAAGAAAGCTTCTAGCAGCAGGTTTCATTTATCCAGTGGAGAATTCAGAGTGGGTCTCTCCCGTTGTTGTCACTCCTAAGAAAAACGGCAAGTGGAGGGTGTGTGTGGATTATCGTCCACTTAATGAAGCAACAAAAAGAGATCACTTTCCCCTCCCATTTCAGGATGAGATACTAAATGAAGTAGCTGGTCATGAGAAGTACACTGTGTGTGATGGCTACTCGGGTTACTTTCAAATAGGTATCGCATTGGAGGATCAATTGAAAACAACCTTTATCACTCCTTGGGGTTGTTATGCTTTTAGAGTCATGCCATTTGGCATGACAAATGCTCCTGCAACTTTCCAACGCTTCATGAACATGGTGTTTCAAGCATTCTTTGGAAAGTCCATTAGGGTGTTCATTGATGATTTCTGTATTTATAGCTCAAAATCATTGCATCTACAAAGGGTAGAAGAAGGTTTAAAGAAGCTCTACGACATGGGAGGTCAACTCAACCCCGACAAGTGCCATATAGGTGAGGATGAAGTAATCTTGCTTGGTCATAAAGTTTCTTACAAAGGCATTGAAGTGGATCCTTCAAAGGCAAAGGCTCTTATTGAGCTACCATCACCCAAGAGTCTTAAGGAGGTCATCTCATTCATTCAAAAGGTGAAGTATATGTCACGCTTCATTCACTTAGCCTCGGAGTTGCTTCATCCTTTGCAAAAGTTGACACAACAAGTAGAATTTGCATGGTCTGATGAGATTGAAGAGTATTTTTGTAACATTAAAGTCATTTTGTCAGAGCTACCAACACTCATGCCTCCTTGTTAGGAGTACACATTCTTTGTTAGCTCTAGTGTTGGAAGGGAAACAATTGGTGCTGTGTTGCTACAACAAGATCCCCACAGTACAAGGATGCGACCCATCTACTTTGCTAGTAGGGTCATGAATGCTTTGGAGAGAGACTACACAGAAGCAGAACTCATGATGCTTTCTCTCATGTTTGCGGTGAGAAAGTTTAGATCCTACCTGCTACCAAAACCTTTTGTAATTCTCACTGCAGAAAATTTGTTCCCTTGGGTGTCATCTCAAATGAATCTTAGTACTAGGATCTCAAAGTGGATTATGGAGTTGCAAGAGTTCCAATACTCTTTCAAGGTAGAAGATAGTGTGCGTGCACAATTGGCAGAGATTCTCACTTATAGGGTACATGAGAAGGAAATTAAGGTGCCTCAAGTAAAGACCCTACCATTGCCACCACCAAAAAGTATTCCTAATGCTTTTACCTTGTTCTTTGATGGAGCTTTTCGTCGAGCCACAGGGAAAGCAGGGGGAGGGCTAGTATTGCTCAACCCAAGTGGAGAGGTGGTCATGAAAGAGAAGGTCAATCTACCAGGTTCAACTAGCAACAATGAAGCAGAATACGACACACTACTTCATGGTTTGAAGATGTGCATTGGCCAAGGGATAAAACGTCTCATGGTAAAGGGAGATGCACTTCTCATTGTTAAACAGATTTTAGGCATTTGGGCATGCAAGAATGAAAGCTTAAGGACAAAAGTTCATACCATCCGTAGGCTATTTAATCAATTTGAGGAGGTGCAATTATATCATATTCCTAGGAAACAAAATGAAGATGCTGATTTACTTGCACAACAAGCCGTTGCATGTGTAAAGAAAGAAGTGCAGGTCATCATGGTGGCGGCTGCTGTGAAGCAATCGAGGTACCAGGGATTGGAGTCATTGGCTCCCATCATTGGCTACATTTTGGAGGGTGAGTTTCCACCAGACTTCACAAAAGCTCAGAAGAGGAGACTCATAAACAAGGCAAGCGCATATCTCTTCCTAGAAGGCTCCCTCTATCAAAGAGGGAAGGATCAAGTGTGCAGAAGAGTACCAACTACCGAGGAAATTCCAGCCATTCTAAAAGGTTTGCATGAAGAGGCATGTTAACCCTCACGGCACACGGACACCCATCACCTACGATGGACGCGTATTATGTATTTGGTAGAGTCAGGTACCGGGCTTGTCGGACCAATAGGGAAAGGTAGAGTGATCGTCGATGAGAGGCGCACTTTAACTTGGACATTCAAGGGATTAGTTGGTTAAGCATGGGCGCCCAAGTGTGAATGGGGTGAGCTCCTATAAAAGCCAACTAAACCTAATTTTTACTCATTCTCTCATTTGTGCAATTGAAGAGTGCTCTTGCTCCATCTCCATCTTCTTCTTCTTCACCTCCTTGTGTGTGTGTGTGTGAGAGAGAGAGAGAGGGAGAGTGTGTGTGCGATCGAGCATTACGAAGGCACGACGGCGGCGAAGCGGTTGAGCGCGGCACGACTGCAGCTTCTTCTTCATCGCGGCGAGGAATCCACCACGAAGGCGAGCGTAGAGCGGTGAGTGACACACCCTTTGTTTTCTTGAGCTTGCTAGTTTAGGCTTGTTGTGTGCTTGGAGCCGTTTGTGGCTCGCATACGGTGTATTGGCAAGTCCCTTGCTTCGACAGTGCGGCAAGGAGCGCACATTTTTGGCGCCGCTGCCGGGGATATGCCCTACACTAAGCTCGGTTAGCACTTTACGCTTCCTTGTGGTGCAATTTGTATCATAGGAAAGGGCAGGGAAGGAGTGTGTGGAAGATTTCTGTTTTTTGCGTTTTCTGCAATTGCTGTCAAGTTTCAATTTCTGCTATTGTCTGCGTTTTTCAATTTCTGCAATTTCTGCGTTTTCAAGTTCGGCGTTTTCAAGTTCTGCAATTTTCCGCATTTCTGTCAATTTTCTGCAATTTCTGCGTTTTTTCTGCATTTTCTGCAATTTCTGCGTTTTTTCTGCATTTTCTGCAATTTCTGCGTTTTTTTGCATTTTTTTAATTTCTGCGTTTTTCTGCGTCAACAAAAAAAAAAAAAAAAAAAGTTTTTTGAAAAAAAAATAAAAATAAAAATTTGGGAATTTTTTTTTTTCAAAAAAAAAAAAAAAAAAAAACCGGAAATAAAAAACGCGAGCGAGTGGGCGGCGAAATTTTTCGAAAATAAAAAACGTGACTCTTAAAACGTACAGGTTGGTAATTTTTCGAAAATAAAAAACGTGACTCTTAAAACGTACGGGTTGGTTTGCCCAAGCCCAAGCCCAAGCCCAGGCCCAGGCCCCAGTCCTCAGTCTTATGATATATACTAGACTCACTCTTATATATATACCCTACTCCCTCAAGAGAGAATGAGAGCATGTGGGACAAGTCCTCCACTCTCCTCCTTTCTCTTCCCACTTGCACCCTTAGACTTTCTAGTTTGGGCCTAGTTCCCTACTAGAAATTGACAGTTTTAGGGATTCCGAGGGCATAGAGTGACCAAACGGAGGGCTGTAAAGCACGGCACGACCCTCTGACCGATACGCTCGTTTTGAGCTATCACACGGCCCATTCCACGACACGCTCTAAAAAATCTAGCAAAAAAACAAACAAAAAACACGCTAAAAACTAGTCACAAGGCCTCCTAGAGCAGCTTTTTTGACACCTTAGGGTATCAAAAGCACATGCACTTACGCTCTGGGCGGGTGCTAGAACACGAGCATATTGAGGGTGCCTCTGTTCATACGGACACCCATTACCCATCCACGATAAGCTCTAGACCCTCAGCGGGGACACAAGGTAGCACCACCCAAGACCCTAAAATAGCCGCTAGTGATTCCTCCTCCGACTCAGAAATCATGGAAGCATACCCTAACCAAAACACTGAGAGAGAAGGCCATGCACCTCCCGAAGCTCCACAGCCTAGTACTAGTATGTTTAGCCGTTTCATGGAAACATTAGGTAGAGCTACTCGCTCGGAACCTAATGCAAATGAAGCACACGAAGAGGATGGGTTGGACTCTGACACACCTCTACGATACCCCATTGAGTTAAATAGTGCCTATGGAAAAGTGCTATATAACGCCTTATTGGACACGGGTGCTAAATACAATCTGCTATCCTATGGGGTGTGGTGTCAGTTAGGGAAGCCACCTCTATCTGAGAGTATTATCCAAGTCAAGGGTGTCAACAAGAAAAAAACTACGGTTTTTGGAATCTGGCACACTTCTGTCAGTTATGACAATGGGGTGGTAGCTCAAGACTTTTTGGTCATGCCTACTAGAACTATGGAGGGTAATATAAACCTAGGCCGCACGTGGATGATAGCCACCAAATGCACTATTGATTGGGGGACTGGGGGTGTTACAACGCAAAAACCAACTCTTAGCCCTACCACTCAAGCCATAGTCCCTGAGATATTGCCCAAGGAAATAAAACCCAAGACGTTGCATGTCCAGGAGGTTGAACCATACGTCCCCATAGCCCAACTCTCTAGAGCTTCAACTAATGTAGTTGAAAGAAAGCTTGAGACACACAAGAACCATCCTAATGTAACAGCGAAAACATACAAGTGGGTCCCTAAAACCTCTGTAGTGAGCATGGTTGATGCAAAAAAATGGAAACCTAGTAAGAACCGTACCACTCACTCCAAGAAAAGTAAGAAAATGTTGCGATGGATCCCTAAACGACTATTGGAAGCCCAAGGCTACTATCAAGGAAATGATCAAATCTGGGTGCCAAAACGTAGATTGTGCTCTTACCTATCACCTGACCCAAGTGAGCCCAATCCCTTAGTTCCAAAACGAATCAATGATCATGGAAAGAAAAAAATCACAGAATGCTACACACCTGCTCCCGAGCTAGTTTGGGTACCAAAGAAAGAACGATTTGTTCCACCTAGCTCAGGAAGGGGGGAGTCCCATGAAGATTCTAGCTCATCATGTAATACATCCATAGAGGTAAAAGCTTCTACACCGCCTCCATCTATAGTAGTGGACCTCTATGAAGCTACAAAAGAATCCACACCTCCCAGTGTTCAAGAATCACCTAATGAACCACTTCAAGTTCGATCCTGGGAGAGTACCTTACCACCCTTGCAGCTTGACAAGGCACCTAGGGTAATAGAAAACTACTGGCAAAAATCCTCACCTATTACCAACTGGAACAATTGGTTTCAAAGGGTGACAAGCTCATTTCAAAAGGTATGATCTACCCAAGGAAGGGGGGAGTGTTTGCTGACAGTCATCATTCATTTGTTTCCCTCTCAACCTTTTTCCCTGACCTCTCAATCACCAATCTTAGGGAATGTACATATAAAGCTTTATACTCACAAAAAAAAAAAAAAAGAGCAAGAGCAATTAGCAAACGAGTATGCACATTAAAGTCAAAACATTGACTCAGACCTACACATGTCACATCTGGTACAGTGAAACGGAAACCTATGCCATAAAACACCTTTGATCCTCATCACTTGAGTGATGGAGGGTAGGTAAGATTAGTACGATAGGAGTGTTTCTGTTTTAGAGTTGAGTGATTAGCGAAGCTCTCTTTTCCCACTGATGTGCCTCCTAGAGGTATTGTTTTTGTTTCCTAGTGTGTACAGGAGCATGTTGCTATTGATAGGATTTGGACCTTCATGGAACCTTTCTCTCGTTCACACTTCAAATCAAGCGCGACCATCAACACAAACAGGTGTTTCTTGTCCATTAGCATTGCCCTTATCTTTTTTGCATCCATGTTTGTCTGCTTTGATTGTGACTGGTAGCATAATATTCACCGCATTTGCTTAGTATCAAACATTTAATTCAATGTAATCTTTTGTCATAGTCACTTGTCTAGGTTTAAAAATCAAGCAGTCCGACTAAGCTAGTTTGACCAAGCTAGGTATTAGAGATCTTCTCTTAATACCATGGGGAATGCCTTCCTAATAAGCAATGGTTACTTAGGTTCTTAATCCGATTTAGGCAGCATTGTATGAAATGTACTAGGGCTTTCTAGTGGGCTTAACCCTATCGACCTTTAGCTTAAGTATTATAAAGGGAGTTTACTAATGTGATGAGCCTGGGGAGGGTAACAGTGTTATATGACCCCCCAAAGTTACAAAATTAAAATGATGAAAATGAACAAACAAAAAATCAAAGTGCCACAATGTAAAATTTTAAGCTGGAAGAGAAATCTCAGCTTGATTTGGTACTTCACTCACATGTATTGCCTATGGTACTAGAGCCCTAGAGGTTCCCAGTGTGGGCGCTTTTCCTTGAAAAGCAAAAAACCCAAGGCATACAAAATAAGCACACACATCATAATTGAATCACTGTGAAAAGACCTTGGGGGGTCAAAGAAAAAGTAATCAGTCAGGCGATGATTTCATGAGAAATTCCTTTTATGGTAGCTTAACTACAAGGTTTTCTAGATATAGCCTCTAGTCAGCCCTTGAACATGAATACTTGGCTCTCGCGATTAAACAACTTAATTGACCACAGAAAGTTAAGAAGCTTACCCATGGTATTAATATTCGATCTCTAGTGCTTTTCGACCGTCAAATTAGCGACCCCAGACTTGTTTAATTTTTTACCTTTACATCTGTTTATGCATTTGATTACATTGCAATTTAATGTTCATTGCTAACAAATTGTTTGAAATTCTTTGACCAATCAATTTTTCTATCTAAAACTGCATATGCTTTTTATGAGAATGCAATTACTGTGCCAATGTTGTTTGATTTTGCAGTGACTGAAGAAGGCTAAGGACATTCATCTCAAATGCTCTTCCACCTCGACGAACCAGCTTCAACTCAATAGCTTCCGAGGACGGAATCTACATCAGGAAGGGGGGCATGTTAACCCTCACGGCACACGGACACCCATCACCTACGATGGACGCGTATTATGTATTTGGTAGAGTCAGGTACCGGGCTTGTCGGACCAATAGGGAAAGGTAGAGTGATCGTCGATGAGAGGCGCACTTTAACTTGGACATTCAAGGGATTAGTTGGTTAAGCATGGGCGCCCAAGTGTGAATGGGGTGAGCTCCTATAAAAGCCAACTAAACCTAATTTTTACTCATTCTCTCATTTGTGCAATTGAAGAGTGCTCTTGCTCCATCTCCATCTTCTTCTTCTTCACCTCCTTGTGTGTGTGTGTGAGAGAGAGAGAGAGAGGGAGAGTGTGTGTGCGATCGAGCATTACGAAGGCACGACGGCGGCGAAGCGGTTGAGCGCGGCACGACTGCAGCTTCTTCTTCATCGCGGCGAGGAATCCACCACGAAGGCGAGCGTAGAGCGGTGAGTGACACACCCTTTGTTTTCTTGAGCTTGCTAGTTTAGGCTTGTTGTGTGCTTGGAGCCGTTTGTGGCTCGCATACGGTGTATTGGCAAGTCCCTTGCTTCGAAAGTGCGGCAAGGAGCGCACAAGGCATGTGGTGGTCATTTTGCCCAAGAATCAACTGTGAAGAAGATTTTGCTTGCGGGGTATGTTTGGCCAAGCTTGCATGTGGATGTTCAACATTGGTGTAAAAGCTGTCACAATTGTCAGATAAATGGAAATAGAAGATTGGTGCATGGCCCGAGGCAAATAGTGCTTGCAAATGGACCCTTTGAAAAGTGGGGCATTGATGCCATGGCTCCTCTGCCTAGGACAAAAAATGGTAAACTCTACATTCTAGTGGCTGTAGACTATATGACTAGGTGGATGGAAGCTCAAAGTGTGGCAAGAGTGAATGAGAGGACAATTAGCAAGTTTGTGTACAATCACATTTGTTGCAGATTTGGCACACCTTTGGAGATTGTTTCTGATAATGGTCCAGGGTTTAGGAAGGGCTTGCTCACAGAAGTTTGTGAAGAGCTTCACATTCTACATCGTCATAGCACACCATACTACCCACAGTCAAATGGTTTGGTGGAGAAGGCTAATGGTGTCATTGCAGGAATCATTAGAAAGATGGTGCAAAACAAGACAAAATTATGGGATGACTTCTTGGATGGTGCCTTGTGGGCATATCAAACCACATATAGGGAAGCCACGGAGTTCACACCATTTCACTTGGTCTATGGTCAAGAGGCTTTGCAGCCTATCGAGCTCAACATTCCAACAATTGGACTTCATGGCAAAGGAGCACAAGATGATCAAGAGGTATGGATGGATCGACTTCTTACGTTAGTGGAGCTTGAGTGGAAAAGAGAAGCAGCATACGAGTGCTACAAGAGGAAAGCCACACAAGCGAAAGAAACGCACGACAAGAAACTGAAGGACAAAGGCATCAAGGAAGGAGAGCTTGTGCTAAGGTATGACAATCGACTTGACAATCGTTTTGATGCCAAATTTGAAACAAGATGGCAGGGGCCATACATAGTCAAGAAGGTTTTCAATTCAAGTTACTATCAGCTTATGGACTTGAATGGTAAAGAGCACTCCAGGAAAGTAAACGGGTATCGCTTGAAGCCCTATTTGAGTCGCCTTCTACCAAAGGATCTACCAAAGATCTGTCAAAAGGCCACTGTCTCATGTAAGTATTGTTACATGAAGCATGAGTGTAACTCTAGCCAAAATTCTGAGGGGCCAAACAATAAAGATCTCGTCAAGGACTCTGAAGCACTCTCTTTGGAAAAGATGCTCTATGATGGTACATGAATATACCATCATCCTGGGGGAGGGCTAATGATAGCCGTTTTTTCGGCTCTCTGTAATTGCCATAGTGAGTTACCTCACCCTACCAAAATCACCCAAACACTGTGGCTATCCCTACCATTTCACTGTATATAGGTGCGTGTGAGTTAGGGGACTTTTCCCATATCTCCTTACTGAAATAAAAAACCCTCAGCTAGCTAGTCACTGGGCTAGTTGAGCCAAAAAAAAAAAATAAAATAAAAATTATAAGTATATTATGGCCCATTTGTGTGTAAATATTTCATTGTATATAGGGCCTAAATAAAATATTTTTTCATAATTATTTTGGTATTTATTTAAATATTTTTACCTAGGTGTGTGTTATTTATGCTCTGTACATTGTCTCACCATTACCACAATTTTTCTTACCATTTTTCATACTCTTTATTCCATATAGAAATTTTTTCATGTAAGCTTCTCTTATATTTGGTGTAACTCCATCCCAACAAAAATCCAAAAAAACTAGTTCTATTTATGTGTATATTTTTTTCACTATTGTGATTTTTTCCTTCCTAAATATATTCTCTATTACTCTCATAAATTAGACCACCAAAAATATTCATCTTTTTATGGTAGACTTATAATGAGAGAGATTTATTGTGACCCCTTTATATTTTTTCCACCTATATTATTTATATTTGACATGTACATATTTTTTAGACCCCTCAATATTTGATTTTCTTAGTTGTACTATTCACTTATATCATGATCTCAACAATATCTTCAATTATAGACCTACCAAATAAGGTCAAGGTAGGTGGCATGCATACATGCACTATGGAGGGCTCACTCTTGGAGGTATTCAAAAGAATCATCCAAAGAAGGACCCCACAAGGACCTTGTGCAGTGGAAAAAAACGGTCGGTTTTGCTGAATTTTTAAAGTTCACTTGCTCTCCGAATTTGAAAAGGTGATACAAACAAAAGTTGTAGCTCGTGGGCTGAACTTTTGCCTCAAATTTTTTCATATTTTTTTGAGCTACGAGCTGTGAGCTATGATTTTATTAGTGGACCCCAGTTTTCCCATGCTATGCAGCCACACTCTCTCTTCCACTTTATCATTTTCCTCTTTCACACACACTTCTCCACTCATCATCCCCATCTCTCTCACCACTCCTCTCTGCACACTACTCACCTTCTCCTCAAACTTGAAGAATAAGAGAAACCATGGTGAACTTATACCTCCCACACACAATTCCATTCCAAAATTGACCACCTAGTCTCATTTTTCCTCCTCCAAATTACCCATATCTATCAAAAAACCACAAAATTCAGCCTCTTCTCTTTAAAGACAGCATCATGGTGGTTGATTACTCAGCTTCAATTACCTTGTCTCTCAAGGAAGGTCAAGAGTGGAGAAAAAATGTACCATCAAAGCTAGTGGACCGTCAACAGGCGTCAAAATCGGCGCTACTCAAGACACTTGGAGCATCAACCTTGTAAGAAAGCCACCTTTTCTTACCTCTTAAGAGTTTTCTCTTCCTTATTTGTATCCTACATGGATACTCCCATTTTAAATATCCAATTCCATTTGTAAATTAATACTAACTCTACTAACACTAACCCACTATGAAAAGTCCTATCACCTCCATTTCTCTCCTCTCTCTTTCCTCACCAACTTCTTGATAATTCCAAGCAAAAGAAATTAGATAAATTGCTGAAAATCTAACCCAACCATGGTTAGAGGAGTAACCCTAGCCTTCAAAATTGCTATAAAAGGAGGGTGTAGCTAGCACAAAAGGGGGAGCCATAAGCAAGAGCACTATGCTATAGCTTGAGAAGCCAAGCTCAACCTCTCTAGAAGGAGCTCTTGAGTGGAAGCTCATTGTCTTATGCATGTGCATTTGTTGTAATAGGGGATTAGCAAGGGAACTCTATGCCATTGTAAGAGAGAGAGTGATCATTCAATTGAGAGTAGGAAATCTATCATTTCTCCTACTAGTGTAAGCCCAACATTTGCTGAATCAAGGAGGGTGGATTTGGACTAAGCTTGGATATTTTGTCTCCCTTCCAACGTGAAGTAATGGACAACAATGATGCGTAAGTGTCTTGGTGTTTTTTGTTAAGTTCTTGATAGCTTGTCTCTGGTGTTGTCATCAATCTAGCCATAAATCCCACATACTGTAAGAGGGCGACAAGGTGGAGAGGACTCCCCTGGCTTTAAGACAGTGATTGGGGTGGCTTTTCTTGTGATGTGTTGTGGTGAAATTTACGCAAGCTATGTTGAACAAATACTAATTTCACTTTGATTTGTCATGACAGATTTGTAAGAAGGTATTAATGCAACAAGCACCCCCTCCCCCTTTCTCTCTCTTTCTTAAATATATAGTTGTGTTTGCTTGATCATTGCCGATATGTTTCAAAGCAGCCCGAGCACTATCTCTCTCTCTCTCTCTCTCTCTCTCTCTCTCTCTCTCTCTCTCTCGTGTTTTAGTGTGTGAGAGTGTTCCATTGGTGTTAGGGTTAGTGTAAATTCCTTGCTTGTTTGTGGGTTGCTCTAACGATTCTCCTCTTTTGCGTCCTGGTTCGCTCTTAAACTAGGTGGTGCCCCTTGTGTAGTTGGGATTTGGCTGTGGGTTTGTTGTTTTGGTTTGTGTTGTGTTGTGCCCCAGCCCCATTGAGCAGCACGGGAGCCTTGAAGGGTGTCTAGAGGTTGCTCTTCTTGTTGCCCGCCCTGGACCGCCTCAATATATTGGGTATGGGTGCGATATGCAGGGGGTGAAATAGGTCCCACAAAATCAATGCCCCATTTTGCAAATGCCCTTGCTCCCATCATTGGCCGTAGTGGCATCTCATCTCTCTTTATCGGCACCTTGGTGCGCTGACATGTATCACAACGCTTTACAAACTCTTCAGCATCCATATGCAATGTAGGCCACTGTTAAGACAATTTTTGCCGTCTTGTCGCCCGAAAAATGGCCTCCACTTATACCTCCATGTGCATGTTCTAGAATCAGCAGGTATTCACTTTCACTTGCACAGATTCTAAGTTGATTGTCCTTTCCTCGCTTATAGAGTTGGTTCCCAATTAACTGAAAGTCGCGAGCTTCTAGCTCTATAGCCTTTTCCGTGCTCTTGTTATGTTCTCAGGAAATGTCATGGTGGTTAAGAAATCAATGATATATTGACTCCATGCAGGTGAAATGTTTACCTGAAACAATGTCGCGTGATCTACTGGTGGTTTGGCACTACATATAGTACAATTGGTAACATAAGAATGTGTGTCCGCATACATAGTTGGCCAATAAACCCCTAACTGTTTCAGTCTCTGGTGTGTTTTCACTGTTGAACAATGAAATGCACAATCCTGGACATGTGCTTCTTCAAGGTAACACTCGAATTCTTACGGATTTATACATAATCGTAGAATTGGGTCTGATCCTTGATGATACAGCCGTCCTGCAATCACCTGGAAGTTTTTTGTTTGTCGAATTGTCTGTTGTTTGGATCTGTCTTTCATGCTATCAAACCTACCTCCAAAGGAAAGAATGGTAACCATTTCCTGAGACCATTTGGGTATCATTTCAATATTGAAAAGATAAGCATCTGGTATGTCATCATCTACTCCTTCAGGAACTTCCCCGTTGTGTATTCTTGAAAGATGACCCGCTCGTAGATGGGTTTTACCCTTTTTGACCACCACCGTGAAATCAAACTCTAGCAATATAATAAACCAGCGTACAATTATCCCTATATTGCATGGTTTATTTACCAGATACAAAAGAGCTTGATGATGTGTGAAGAACACAAATTTGTTTGCGAGCAAATAATGCCGAAATTTCTTTACATCATAAATCATTCCTAACCCTTTTCGTTCAATGGTTGTGTAGTTCTTTTCCACACTGTTTAACTGTCGGCTTGCATAACAAACTGGAAAATCCATTGTTCCATCTCCAGGTTGAGCTAGAATACTCCCGATTGCATATGCAGAAGCATCAATGTGAAGATGGAATATCTTTTTCCAATTTGGTGCTTTAAGTATAGGAGCTGATACAAGGTTTTCCTTCAGCTTTTGGAATGAAGTTTCACACTCCTTGGTCCAATCAAAATTGACTAGCAAACGATACAGAGGTTGTGCAATGATTGCATACATGTATATGAATCTTCGATAATATCCGCAGTGTCCCATGAAGGATTGCACTTGTTTAGCATTAGTAGGCCTGGGTAGGTCTACTATGACTTTGACTTTGTCTAGGTCAGTGGTTATGCCATTTCTTGAGACAATGTGTCCTAAGATGCGGCCTTGCTTAACCATAAAAATACACTTTTTCGGGTTAAGACAGATTCGATATATCCTGTATTTTTCAAATACCTTTTGCAAATGGTCAATATGTTCCTCTCGTAAAAGAGAGTGTACACAAAGATCATCCATGTATATTTCTAAGAATATTCTCAGGTATTCTTTGAACGCGTGCGTCATTAACCTTTGGAAGGTAGCTGGGGCATTAGTTAAGCCAAACGGCATAACTCGATACGCATAAATTCCCCATTCTGTGGCAAACGCTGTTTTGTGTTGATCCTTCCTTGCAATTGCCAGTTGGTTGTATCCTGAAAACCCGTCCCAGAAAGGAATAAGCCCGTTTTCCAGCCACCCTCTCAAGTACATGTTTTGTGATTGGCAAGGGATAATTATCCCTTATGGTGGCTGCATTTACCTTATTGAGGTTTACACACACTTGCAATTTTCCATTATTTTTGGGGACTACCACAATGGATGACACCCAATCTGTATGTTCAATTTCATAGATGAATTCAGCTTCCATCAGCTTGTCAATCTCCTCTTTGATTCATTTAGCAAATGTGTCATTATATGTATAAGGACGTTGTCTGCTAGGTTTTGCATCTGGTTTCAAAGGAATTGTATGTTGGCATATCGATGGATCAACTCCTTTGAGGTCTTTATAGGACCATGCAAACACATCTTTATACTTCTTGAGAAGTTGTGCTAGCCATTCTTCTTCTTCAGGCTCTAAATCGTTTGCTATATAGATCGGCTGAGGCTTTTCACCTGGTTCCGCAAGGTCTATCCTTTTTTCATTTTTTGGCCCATCGTAAGATTCTTGGTTGGTTCTTTCCCTGACTGGTGGTGTCATGATGATTTTTCTGTCCTGGATGATAAATTTCCGATAGTGTGATGGTACATTCATGTTTCCCTTCTCTGACTCCCCTTTACCATCCCTATCTTCTTCAGTAGTCCATATCTCACATAAAGACAGTTTCAGTTCTTGGTATTTCTGTTTACGCTCCAGTTTGGTCCACTCTTGGTGTTTTGTTGTTTCTTTTTTTGATTTTGTTTCTGTTTTAGCTTTTCGTACTTTTTTTATTTCCTCTCGTGTTCTTTCCCTTCGATCTTTTGAGAATATTCTTGATATTTGATCTTTTACACAATCCTCTGCTTTTACAAGCATCAAATATTGAGTTTTACCTTTTATCTTGGGCATTAGGTTCTCTCTTGCTTTGTTTCCTACTCGTTTCCTCCTATAGCGTTCCTGGCATCTAGGGTGCTGATTAGCAAAATCATAAAACTTGATATTCTCGGTTTCCCTTCCACGCTCACTTGAGGTGTCTGAACACTCATTATCTGCATCATCATTTACTTCCAGATATTCAGAGGAGTTATAAAACTCTTCTTGTTCTGGTGGTTCTATCATCTCATCTTCTCCTGGTATAATGCTTACCATGTAGTAGGGTAGCACATCATAGCCATCCTTATCGCAAAATTTTGTTGTTGGACTATCTGTAATGGTACAAACATCCAATGTTGCTAGTATGTGTTCCCATTCTAGAGGTTCCAAGGCATCTTCAGGGAAAGGTTCTGGAATATACTCCTTGTCCTCAATCGCTCTTTCTAAAATGCATTCCTCTCTTCTTAAGCTTCCACAATGTGAAGCTCCGCACATCCATAGCTCTTTTTGTTTCCCTAACCATGCTGGGAGTTCCGATCCTGCCACTGTAGCTGAATCAAACTCTTCCACAGGTGTTTAGTTCACATCCTTGTAACTATGGTCTTTCAGGTGTATTTTAGTTGTTGTCTCGCCATGTCTGAGGAATATGTGGTCGTAATCCCAATCTTGGACCATCTTCAATTGTCGCATGAATGGTCTTCCCAAGATGATCTCATAATTGTTCTTTTTGTCAAAATCGACTATTGCAAATGTATGCTCATACTCGATTCTGCATGAAGTGACAATCACTTTTTCTAAGAGTCCTAGAGGCTTCTCCATGAACCCATCTGCCAATTGCAATTTCATTATGGTAGCTCTTAAAGCTGGTTTTCCCCATTTTTTCCAGATTTCCTTGGTGGCGATAGGAACCCCCGCTCCACTGTCAAGAATAGCTTTGGAAACTACTCCATGGAATTCTACTGGTAGCGTGGTGTTTCCATCTTCTCCCTCGCAATACTCTCCAACCTTGTTTAATGGTACTGGCCTAGTGTTTAGTTGAGGCGCCTGTCCAATTCTCTGATCCCTTCCTGAAGCTTCGAGGTGGGGTCTGTCACTCCAAAGTTTTTTAGGCATTTACCTACTGTGGTCCACATGTTTGGTCGTAACCTTAGGAGTTCGACTTATGTGATTGTGCATGCCACCGGGGTGGAAAATAACTCAATCAATCCTTGTGAATCCATCACTTTGTTAGAAGAAAGTCTTTGAGATGGGATTGCTCTCACTTCAGACTTGGCTTCATACTCTCCTAGGTAAGAGGGTAAAGTTTTCAACGAGTCTGGTTGGCTGTGTCCCAAACTAATTGATCCCTGGTCTCCCCCTTGTGAATGTATCTCAAAGTTCATTTGTGACCTTGCCTAAAATTCTTCAATAGGAGGTAAGATCACATTCTTCTCTTTTCTCGTGCGATTCATGTGGTTACTCACCCTGTTAGCCTCGTTGGCTTCACGGATTTGCTTCCACAGATCATCTAAACCGTTACAGTCCTTACCCATTTTTGTCAATGTTTTAGGTTGGAATCCGTCACTTGCCTCACCTGTTGTATTTGGCACTATGATAGGCTCTCCTCTAGACTCATAGGAATTCGTGAGTCTTTCCTTCGTTTCTACTTGTTCCTCTAAAGTTGGTCGGATAGGGGTTGGAGCTGGTACTTCATGCCAATTTGCAGGTTTACCAATCGGGTCTTCCATCAATGATTGAGTTGTTTCAATCATCTTTCTACACATTTCCAACCTTTGTTTTTCTATTTTAGCATATGGATAAGTCATCCATCTTTGCTCCTGGGTTTGGTTCTTTTTGAGTCTGGCTTCATAAGCTTTTAGAAGTGCATCCAACTGCTCATTTACCTTGTCTACCAGTATTGATCCTCCCGATCTTGCACTTTTGGGCTCTGCTATTTCCTTGGTTGCTATGGTTGCCGTGGTGTGTGAGCTTAAGCTAGCTAGATCCTCTAACCGCTCTAATCTATCCTTTGTATGTTTTAACTCCTCGGATAGAGTTGTTTTCTCTCGTTCTTTCCTGGCTTTCATACGTGCCTTTCTAGCTTTCCAAGTTCTTCTCTGATTTTTCATTTCTGAACTTGGGGCATCGGTTTTTGGCTCTTCAATTATGGGTTTGTTCGTCATTCTGTGAGCTTGGGCTCGTGTCACCGCCTGAATAGGTATGATTGTTTTATTTTCTGACCCTTCACTGGAAGGTACTGTTTCTAGCATGTTCAAGGTAGTTTTTGCTCCTTTGCTCGGGTTTTTAGGGCAATCAAGAATCAAATGAGTAACTCCACACTCGGTGCAATATACGTTGACTCTCATGATTTCATCATGAGGACAGTCTCTTACCCAATGGTCTCCACCACACTTGTAGCAGGGTCCCTTGGGTTGTTGAGGTGCTCCTTGAGCTCCCCTTTGTTGGTATGCACGTCTCTGTCCGCCCATGCCTCCATTGGCTATGAACAACAATTTTTGTTCATCTAAGCTATATCTTCCTCCTCCTGTTGCCTGTGCAGCTGTTGGTGGTCCTCTACTTCCTATCATGCTCCATGGTTCTGGTGTCGAGGGTTCTTTCGGTGGATAATAGATAGAGTTTTCCGCATATCCATTGGGATCTTCATAATATGCATGCATAGGCACCAAATCCTTCTCCTCTGATTCGTGTACGGTTGGTGTGTATCTTATACCGAGCGACTGGTCGTAATCCTGGTAGGGGTGGTTGTTGCCCCAACACTGGTTGTGGTCTTTCTACACTTACAGGTCCTGGTAGGTTGCCTGCTTGATACCTAGGCATTGGTGGAACTTGAGGAGAAGCTACCTGAGCTTGGGGAGAGTAAGGTCTCTCTCTCACATATCCCTTGTTATAATAACATTCCTCTGTCCCATGGTTTGTCCATTTTTGTTCAATAGCACACCACTTGGGCTGTTTAGCTTGGGGTCTGGCGTACAAGTTAATCTTTTTTAGCACTTCATTTACAAGCAGCTCTTGGTTTACAACTACTTCTCCTCTCGGTGCTGTCTTAGAAGACTTGCTTCCACTTTGTTGTGAAGATGAATCGTCATCAAGGTCCTTGAACTCCCCCTCTTTATAGACCGCACAATTGTCCACGAGGTAAAGAGCCTCCTTGGTCAACTCATTCAACGTTGTGCTCCTCTTCATATGTAAGTCTTTTTGGAGATCCGCATTCCTTAGTCCTTGGATGAATACAAGCATAAGTCTGGACTGAGTTGGCAATTCTTCCACAGGACAGAACTTAACATATCTTTTTATTCTTAGGGCTGCCTTTCGTAGAGATTCCCCATCTTTCTATTTGAATTTATGGATTTGTGAGACGGTATTATGAGCTATCCCCCTTTGTGAGAATTCCTCGATAAACTCGTCAAACACTTCCTCCATAGACTCAAAGTCTCTATGCTCTACATAGTCAAACCAAGTAGCAGCGTCATCCTCTAGGGTTAGTCCAAACCCTGCAAATTGGGTAGGGAAGTTTAACACCTCTTCAGCTCTAATTACACGCACAAAGGCTGCTACATGATCTCTTGGATCTATGTTTCCTGTGTATTTCTTGTTTACCCATTTTTGCACTTGAGAAGGTCTAATTCTACGATGGTCTACAAACCTCATCATTGGATCTCCACATCCTAATCGATGTACCTCCTCTGGTCTTGTGTAGTAGGTTGGTTCCTCTCCCAGTCGTGCTCCTAAGCCATAATTTCTAACAGTTCTTGCCAGAGATGGTTCATCTCTTCGAACTCGTTCTATGGGTGGTCTTCCAGGCTCTGTTGACCCTTGAGTCTTTGGCTTACTCTCTCCTTGATACCTTGAATAGAGTGGTGGTTCTTGCAAATCCCTTAGATCTCGTGCGGCTTGATAACCATCTCGGTTTCGGTCTTGTTCCAATGTTGCACTCTATCAAAGCCATGCCTGCAATGATGGCTGAGTTGCTGGTTGGTTTTGATTGTTGAATGTCTACGGTCGGGTAGAATGTGAGGTAGCGTCATAATCTTTTGAAAAGGGATTCGTCGACTTTCTAGGGGTGTAGGTGGCTCTTGGCACTTCGTCTGGGGCATATGTTGATGCTCGTGGAACTGTTGCCTTTTCTACCTCCTCTGGGAGAATACATTGGTATTCTCGCCCGTATCTATCAACAAAAACTATACCCTTACCCATAGCAGTTTCATAAGAGAATAAGTAAAGAACCTTGTCTTTGCTCAATTCGTTTAAGTATGGTTCTTTGCAGCGAAAGTAAGCAACTATTACCTCACTCTCATGCTTGTAGATTCCCACGTTCTCATTATAAGTTGAAACCTTGGTTGTTTTCTTATCATACATAAAAATTACTCCAGGCCGGTCAATGTTTGGTGGCGGTTCTTGAGCTTCTAAAACCATTTCCCCTTCCGCCACGTTATCTTCATATCTGTTGTAATCTTCAGGGTTACTAACTATCAGATAGTGGTTTTCTTTTTTGTCTCGGAATCTATCTCCATCATCATAGACTCAAATTATCTCCAATCTCTGAGCCGGCCTTTCTTCAATACAAATGCACTTACGTCCTCGATAGTCAGAATAGACTAGGGCTCCCCTCGAGTTTGTTCCTTCTAAGAAGATCACAGTGAGCTTGGAATCATTGAAAGGATTTTGGGAGGTGCTTCCTCCTTGCATTGGTCCGTCATAGGTGAAACCTCCTAGCTGTTGACTACCCATCATAAAGAAAGATTTGTCTTACTAAGTTTCAGTATCACTACCTTCCTCAATAATCGGTGCTAGTGGATCTAGCCTTGCTTGAGTTACACTCTCCTCGGTGGACACTAAGCTACCTTGGTCACATGCCACCTTCTGGTCTCTAAAAATGTATCTTCCTGATCGTAAATTCATCAAACTTATCAATGCAATTTATCACAAATCCAACCACTCACCTGGCAAAGGATCAGTCTCCGCACAACTTCTTGCTTTCCTGCTGCTGAATATACCTATATACAAGCATTTAATTTCGGCAATCTAATCAAAGCATTTATCTGCTAGAGCTTATCTTAGTAATGATTGGTATAACTGGAGAGTTAATCTCAACCACTACTGTATTTTATACACTGCTGATGTTCTGGATTAGGTCTGCTAATCTGAAATTGTACTTCCTTCGGATGTTGATCAATTTACGTGAAAAAGTCTGAATTCAGTCTTTGCTCCGTCAAATGGACAAACAAGGTCCAAATTCACTTCTGAAAGAAGTTCTTGAACCCTTAAGCCAAATGGAATCTCACTGTCTAAGCCCAATCAAATTTTCTCTTCAGTAGGCCCCAGTAGACATCCTACGCATAGGATGTCTCCTGCTTTGTTTTTCCTGGATTTTTGCACTATGGATTCCCCTTGATGTGTTGAGTCCACAACTGTTTTTACTTTTTGATTTGGACACCTATAAGCTGGTCAATGGATCAGAAAACTGTTCCGACAGCTTGTTGCTGATTTTGATCAGTCTAATCAACTCCAATTTGGACCAAAATTGACTAGGAGGCTTGCCTCAGGCTATACAACACCTTGCTATGCCCACTATCAATTTCTTACTTTAGACATCCTATGCGTAGGATGTCTTTTTCATCAAAATGGCTTCAATTTCAAAGACAGGCTCCCCTTGAGTTGATGATCACTTTGGTATGCTCAAATCTGGATTTGGAGTGTAAAATCACACAGAAGACATCCTACGCGTAGGATGTCTTTTTGTCTTGTTTGACCCCAGACTTGACCCATAATTTTCCCTTGATGTCAGCAACCCAGTGGTATGCTTAGCTTTTGGTAAGTCCCCAATTTTAGTTGTTCTTGCCTTTTTCAGTCAAAAGTGCTAAAGTCTGCTTTGAACCCAATTTTCTCACCCAAATGAGATGAAACCCCTCTCAGTCACTCAATATATCATGCAGATCATGCTTATGCAGCCATCATATGGTTTTGGTCTTAAAATAATGCTTTGGCACAATTTGGGTAGGATGTCTGGCAATTTCAGTCTATCTGCCCTTATCCTGTCAAGATATGGTCAATTTTCCACTTTTCAGTTGAAAATAGGATAAACCCCACCTTCTGAACACACTAGTCCACTCAAAATCCCAAAATTCTGACCAAATTAGCCCGTAGACATCCTACGCGTAGGATGTCTCCTGGCTTGAAATTAAATTTTTTCATGACAAAAATGCCCCTGATGCTCTGCAGCTCTATCATAAACACTCACAGTAACTTTTGGACTTCACTTCAGCTTTCAAACACACTTTTGCGTCTTTTACAAACTTGTGATGAATTTACCAAGCAAGTATACATGCATGAAGTGCTCTAGATCGTGAATCATGATGTCCTACTTACTCTACTCCTACTCATCATGTGAAATGGTGATAATGGTGTTTTGGTTTCTTTCTGGCCTCTCCAGACTCTCAAGCTCTCCTCTCACTGCTTCTACCACTCCAACTCTTACTCAAGAACTCAACTAATACCTAAAACTATCTCAGTCTACCTAAATCTACCTAAGTCAAAGGATCTAGGCCAGACACACGCTTCCTAGACTCCCTCTAAGACCTAGAGAGTCCTCCACCCTCTGATCCTATCTAAATGAAAAACGAGACTCTTGGAAAGCCAAAAATCCCTATCCTGAAGGACTAGTCTCGGTCACCTACCTAAGGTTTTCGTCCCCGGCAGCGGCTCCAATGTTGGACGGATACGCCGCGATGGACTTCACGACAACGAGAACTCACCTAACAAGATTTGTCAGCTAAGGACGAACCTCGACCCACAGGCGCACGGAAGCAAGCATAAGGTGTCAACCTACACTCGACTGACTCCTAATAACTAATTCCTACAGAGGTCTCTATCCAATGTCTAAGTCACAGCCTTCAAGAGTGCATAAGAGGAAACTTCCTACAACGCTTTTTAGAGCCGAACACCCATCAAACAATCTCGAAACACCTCAGGACTTGAAGAAGACCCTACTAACACCAATAGGTCGCTCTTCCTAAGGTCTATGAACCAAAACCCCAACCCAAAACACCCGGTATAAAATCACGTAGGATGTCTGGCCGAAATTTGCAGGTCTTTGTTTCCAAAATCTAAAGGGCCTAATGTGTAGTTCTACTCAATGTGAATGCGTGGATATGATGCAATGCAAAATCGGACAACGTATGCTCACCGAATCACCAGATGAAGCTCGTAGATGGAGCTCGCAAAACCGGACCGTACGCGTGCAATGTAGGTATCGACGCGTAGCTCTCGTCAGGGGCAACACGCGACACTTCTCCACACTCGATTCCAAGCACCGGTGCACATGTAGCATCAAGATGAAGCTCACACTCTCTCTCGTACACAGTACGCTCACTCACAGACTTCAAAACCTCTTTTTTTTAAAATGACAAAAGGGTCTTTTATTAAGGTCAAAAAGTGGTATAAATACCTTACAATTCTCAAACCCTAAAGTTCCAAATCAACCATCTACTCAATCTAACTATCAAAACTAGGATACAATCTGGAAACTTCTGTAAGACCCAATATTTACAAGGTGAAATGTCGAGTTTTCTCAATAAATGAATAATTACAAAAAATGATAATTTGTCGAGTAGTCAATTTTCGTACGGTGTGTCCAACTTCTAACAATTATGTTTTT
Source organism: Adiantum capillus-veneris (assembly GCF_014529385.1). Lineage (NCBI taxonomy): Eukaryota > Viridiplantae > Streptophyta > Polypodiopsida > Polypodiales > Pteridaceae > Adiantum > Adiantum capillus-veneris. The sequence continues at coordinate 91,231,038 of NC_140943.1, read as the reverse complement.
GATGTGACAAGAAATTGTTTATGATCCACCTTTGATTTTCTACTTTCCATTTCCTTGTGTGACAATTGCCAGACTTTCTTGCCTGCGAGAAGTGAGCTGGTAGATACACTTGCTATAACTCAAAACATATACAGATATGACATACCCATAGAACTTAATATTGCAGGAGTAAAGCAAAGTACACTCACTAAAACCTATGCATAAATCTTCATGCACATGATTTATAGTGGTCTCTCACACGCTTCAATGCTTCTGTATATGCTTTAAAGCATAGTGTATATGCTTTAAAGTGTACTATCATCGTTTAAAACCGGACTCACTCCTTGTTTGCTATATGAGAAAATCTAAAGGCCCATGTTAAGTTTCTATTTGTCTCTTGAGCTAGATTTCCAAGGGCATGCTATTGTATATAGCTTCATGTACATATGGAGAAATCTTGAACATATTCTCGTTGTGCTCCATTGGGAATAAATGGAACTTGATTGCCCTAACTAGATGAAAATACAGAGTTTCAGGGGCTTGGTCATATAATAACTTGTACTCATCTACCCCCGCTTTAGCATACCGATGTCCGATCACCACAAATGTGGCATTGTCAAGAGTGTTTCCCTATGCATCAAATCTAGCTCTTGCATTGTAATGTTTTGGGGTGGTACATCTCAAAATCTAGAAGCTAGCTCCTTTTGCATTATCAAATTTGGCATTTAGAGAAAATTTATCTCCTTTGCAAAAGTACTAATGGTAGATAATCATGGTGGCCTACATATATTGGCCCAAACTGTTGGCTTTTGATGATATTACCATCGTCGGCATCCTTACCACCCTCACAATCCTTTATTGGCACAATGCTCTCATAGGGCCATTGCCCGACATACTCCTTATTGACACAGCACCTCCATTGGTTCTGCTTACGGAAGTCACAAAAGTATAATAGCATTCTGTACCACAACGCTTTCATTTAGTACATGAGTAGTCATTCACATTGTGGATGGACATTATCTTATGAATTGGCTTGCAGTTCCATTGGCGTGTCCTTTTAACTTCTCCAAGTTTAATGTCCCAAAAACCGCTTGACTTTCCTGAGTGGTTAAACTTGTCCCTCAAGAAATAGACCACATCGGATGCACATTTCAAAGGGGTCCCATCTACCTTCAGGTTCTCATGAGTGAGTGCGTTGGTAACAAAATAGAATGGCCACTTTGCCATGAATTGGGCAGTGAAACTATCCGACCACACCTAATGCCAATTTGGCCTCCAAACATTATCATTCAGCCATGCATCATTCAATAGGAGGCGGTGTTGGACAAATAAGATGTCATGAACCTTGCCATCTGAGATATAGAAATGGGTTGTCTGCAAGACCTCCCTTCTCAATGAGCGGTAGTAGATAATGTGTACCAATATAGTAACTTGGCTAGAGTACCAATGCATGGAATGTATCTCCTCATGTTTCTCCTTGAAGGAGTAATTCTCTGCAAAGTATATGAATGACACCACAACTTCATCTCAGAATGTTTCAAGACACAACTTACATTGCTCTGTTTGCCATCTGTAAACAAAGTTGTGTTTTATGAACTGCTTTATGTGATCCTTGAACCAGTATAGGAGCTCTATGCAACGCATCTTCTTATGCACCACATCCTTTTTGGTCTTCCTCTTGCCATCTTCATTGATCTTTGACTCCCCTTCTTGAAACACCTTAACACTAACTTGCAAAATATTGTCTTTTGTCATTTCTCTTAGGCCAACCTCTAATTTATGCACACAACAATTTGTGCATTCACCCATAAGTCAAGGGTATGAGTGATACTTTGATCCTTGCCTTTTGGGGAAAAGTATAGACTCCCAAATAGTAATGACACTTGTGTATGTGTGTTGCATATCGCCACACATACCTGGGTGTGATACAATATGACAGATAGGGCAAGAACACCTAGATGATGCATTGTGAAGCCCAAATTGAGGATGTTGTATAAGCTTTAGTGCATCTTTCACAAACATCATTTGGACATGTACTGCACAACAACATGTATATCAATCTTTCAGCTTGTGTGTGAATAAGGGCTTTAAACCCTCAAAGGTTCTGAGTGATATATTTATTTTTGGATGTACTTTTTGAAAGCGGTTGAAGCCATGTCCAAACCTTCTGTCTTCCTCTAAAAGCAAGAGGCAACAATCTTACATATCTTTCACACTCTAGTCTCGTCTACTTCAACACTCTTGCCATCAACCTACAATTTTTGTCTCGCTTCTCTTACACATTGATCTCTTTTCTTGGAAGCCCAATACGATTGTAAATGATCTTTAGCTTACATGCCAGCATTTTGTATGTTCCAATTTGAAATTTCATTGGGAGATTCTGACACGGTTGCGAATGCATATCCAAGACCTCTTGTTGAATTCATAGGGGTCCCATTGAAGCCTACACCAGCAACATCCAATTCTTAGACTTAAATAGGAGCAATTGAGAGAGAGAGAGAGAGAGAGAGAGAGAGAGAGAGAGAGAGAGAGAGAGAGAGAGAGAGAGAGAGAGAGAGAGAGAGAGAGCGCTCTAATAAATTTTGAACTACAGATTTTTCTCAGAAATGAGCGCGTGCGCGCGCACACACACACACACACACACACACACACAGAGAGAGAGAGAGAGAGAGAGAGAGAGAGAGAGAGAGAGAGAGAGAGAGAGAGAGAGAGAGAGAGAGAGAGAGAGAGAGAGAGAGAGAGAGAGAGAGAGAGAGAGAGAGAGAGAGAGATGTTCTAAATTTTAACCTTCAAGTTTTTCTCAATCATGAGAATATATATATATATATATATATATATATATATATATGTATATATATATATATATATATATGTATATATATATATGTGTATATATATATATATATGTATATATATATATATATATATATATGTATGTATATATATATATTTAGAGAGAGAGAGAGAGACCCGTTACACCACCCATGCTTCCAGTAGTAGGAAGTTGATGTGTGTTGTAAAAGGGCCTCTGTGCAGCTCTCACATCATGGTAGCCTCCTCTATATATTCATAGCTGATGGTGGTGAAAGGCTCTTGCAGCTCTCAAGCCATGGAATTGCAAACAAAAGGGGAGAAAATTCTCATTATCTAAAGCTGTAAGAACCACGTGAGGAGGTGATGGGTCTAGGACCCTCTATGGAGGTTACAAAGTCTTAATGGAAATTTCCTAAAATACACTATGTATTTAAAATAAACTTTGCTATTAGAGCCTTAGGGGGGTCACTATGTATAAATTGTGTATAGTACATGCCTTCAGGAACTATTTATAATAATCCTTATTTGTGAGTTTTTGATAAATAAAACACACCCTTTTCTTATTCAATATGTTTTTTTTTTCCCAATTTCCTTTTATAGCACCCTTTTGTATGTGAAACTATGAGAAAAAATAAAAGTTAACAACCCTTTCTGCTGCACTCACATGATAGTCACATAATTATTGAGTGAACCCCCCCCCCGCCCGAGATTGGAGCTTCGAAGCTATCCACATCTTATGTCAAGGACCATAGCTTTTGTACATGTATCTTTGCTTTCACCCATGGAATGATCATCTTGTCTCGTTTTGGGAGGTAGCTCCTAGGAATGTCATCTGTAAACACATCTTGAAACTCATTTAGGACACTAGAAAGTTCTAGTTTCTCTTTAGTTTTATTTCGAACTTCATTAGGAACACATGCATCTTTCTCAGACTCCTTCACAAAAACCATGTAATAAGAAAGAAATATTTTCAGTACTTTGAGTCTATACAAGAGATATAGTGTCGCTAGCACAATTAACATCAAGCACTACATCCTTACCTCGATAGGAAAATACTCAAATTTTCTCTTAGGAAACTTCATAGTGGCAGCCATGTGATCAAACCATGGTGCTCTTATGATAACATCTGCATGCTTGAGTGGAGAGATAAATAAATCCTCGTAGTCAACATAGCTTTGCACATGGAGCCTTAGCTTCCCAATGAATGGAGTGACTAAGATCTCTTGCCCTTTGAAAGCTCCATTTTCTTGTACCACATTGCTAGCTAGTGAGGCGGTCCGGGGTGGGCAACAAGAGAAGCAACTTCTAAACACTCCTCAAGGCTCTCATGCTGCTCAATTGGGGTTGGGGTAACCACAAGCACAAAGCCAAACAAGAAACCCACCCAACCAAAGCCAAACAAGAAAAGGGACACCACCTAGTTATGGAATGCGAACTAGGATGCAAGAGGGTTTTGTCACAACAAAAAGAGGCACAACAAAACACACACAAAAAATCTCACACACAGACATGTATCAAGTGGAGTGAGAATGATGTAGAAGAGAAGGGATGAATGGAGAAAAGTGATGTTGTTTTCTATGAGGCTATCATAGAGCTTGCATAAAACTAAACCAATGCTAAACATTGCCAACACACACACACACACACACACACACACACACACACACACATTCTTAGGGTGTGGGAGACCTCTCACCACAATACTCCCTTTTAGTGGACAAGAATTTGACAATGAAAACACACTAGACACTTTCTCAAACTAGCTCAAATGATAGAACTTAAAAAATACAAGGCACCTTGAATTCACCAAACCGCCTTGAATAAATGGAAAGAGCCTTGCATAAATAGAAAAATGAAGATTTGACGCCAAAACCTTCCTTTGAATCACCAAAACCTCAATTTGTTGATAATTGAAGAGCATATACAATAGTGGTTTGGGATATAGAATTTACACCCTCTCACTTGCAATGTGTAGTGTCAATCTTCCCTCACACCAAGTGTGAAGCGCACAAAGTGGTTGCCACACCTAAGTCTCCCCTCACACACAAAGTGTTGGGGTGCTATGTGGGAGATTAAAGATCAAAGCTTAGAGATGAGAGATTAGGGACGATTTACAAGAAGGAGAGGGCCTTTTTTTAAAGGTTGGAGACCCCTCATTAAGGTTATTGGTAATCCTATTTTATAAGCTAACAAATTGAGATTATAATTTTTTTGAATATAAAAAATGGGGGGCCTTCTTTGTCTGCTTGAGTCATTGATGTGGACTAAAGAGAAAGGCATTATTGATGGTAATAATGTGAAATTAGAGAGTTAAGAAGGAAAGAGAGAGAGAGAGAGAGAGAGAGAGAGAGAGAGAGAAATTTGTATTTTTAATATACATGTCTTGAGGTGAAGTTAGTCATTAGTGTTAGTAATCTCTAAAAAGTTTAATGGTATATTTTCAATGGATAGGATGAGTTGAATGGATGAAGGAAGATGGGTGAATGAATTGAGAAAATCCTTATGCTATTGAGGCCTTGAATAAGCTTGGACCTATCTAATTCATATTGTCAAAAATGATTGGCAATCCTCTTCTTCCTCTTCTCTTCTTTATGCCGCCACCGCCAAGGTTGATCACCATGATGAAAATGCCAATTTTGGTTGATGAAAATCCTTAATTTTCAAAATAAATCATGGTTTATATTCTGAATTTCTATTTTTAAGAAAAGGTAAGATAGAATTGTAACTTAAAAGTGACAAAGAGATGATGTATATATGTAAATGTTCATATGAGAGCTATGGAGGTGAGAGGGGAGGGTAATGGTGAAGAGGGTGAGAGAGACATAGAGATGATGTATGTATGTAAATGTTTATATGAGAGCTATGGAGGTGAAAGGGGAGGGTAATGGTGAGGAGGGTGAGAGAGGCCATGGAGAAGATGCATGTTTGAGTGAGACATGAAGAGGAATGAGTGTGTGTGTGTGTGTAGAAGTGTGAAGAGGTGAGAGAAGACAAAGGTGACTCTTGTGTGAGAGTATGGGCAGACTAGGGTCCACTAAAAAAATAGTATCTCACCAATAGTAGCTCCAAAAATTATGATTTTTTTTGGAGAAGATTATTGAGCTTGTGGGATAAATTTTTCATGTCGACCACTTCTTCAAAATCGGAGTGGAAGTGGATGCCAAAATTCCATCAAAATACCTATTGTTTCTCAAAGCAAAAGTCTTTAGTGGCTCCCCTTTTGTTGAATTTACATTATGCTCCAAGAGTGAACCCTTTCTTGCATGAGAGCATGACTTAATATTTTCTTAAGGGTCAGAAAACATGCATGGATTAGGATTATTCACAAATATGATATACGGATATGATGAAAAAAAACAAGTTAGTCCATAAACAATTCATGAAATCTAGAATAGCGTCACTTGTATATAAATATAAAATGAAAAAATGAAGTATATTAAAGTATAGGGGAATCAAGTGGGGGGTCCTCATTTGTTTTTATTGATGTAATTTTAATTACTCGAAGTAAGAGAAAATGCATGTAGAAAATACTAATTTAGTAAAAGAAAATGATTAGGTGAAATGTATTCTTGTGTATTTTCCTTGGAGTGGATTCACACCAAAATATAGAGAGGCTTGCATGAATAAATTTATATATAGAATATGGGATATGCACAATGGTAAGGAAAATTATGGTAACAATGAATCAATGTACATAGCATACTTAGGCAAATAGCGCACACCTAGATATAAATATTAACATAATAATAATGAAAATACCTATATTTAGGATTTTTATATAATGAAATAATTACACACAAATGGGTCATAATATATTTTTTATTTTTATTTTTATTATTTTTGTGGCTCAACTAGCTCAGTGACTAGCTAGACTTATTGACACATCTATAGTATGTAGACCTTGTAACGCTTGTCTTTGTCTGCTTTCATCTTTTTTGTGAAGAACCTCTATTGTATGATTAGAAAACCTTGTGTTCTATGAAATATTCTTTCGAGAACCAATAGCATGATGTAATGAAGTATGGCAAAGGAGATGATTGCCTGATTGAAACCATTTGCAATGTAGATGTACTTGATTTTTTTTTTTAGGCAATAGAGATTGCATCTTCAAAGGTAGAGGGTTCGTTACAAGTAGCCTTTGTCTTTAGAAAAGGATACAATCTAGCAATAAATTGGTCCATATTTACGTAATTTGAAAAAGTAGAATTAAATCCACATCTTGTCCATCGATGAGAAAAATCTTCCTCATAAGCACAATAGTCTTTCATATTTTGTTAAAGCCTCCTCAATAAAGCCCATGCTTGCTCTATTGTTGGCACTTTGGAGAATTTGATATTCAAAGCTTTGGAAAGTTGGGTATATTCTTCTTCAATTTGAGAAGACATACTCCAAAACTAGTGCTTAGTGTTGTCTGTAAGGCATAACAACAACAATTCCCCTTTCCCAATGTCATCTCTCTTTCAAAGGAGATGGAAAATCACTCTAAAATCAGCAAGAAAATTATCAATATCTTCTTCAAAATTCCCAAACAAGATTGGGATGTCTTCAAAGGTGTAGCGTGTCATAGTTTCTCCAAGCTAGAACCACATAAATATTAGTTCCAAACAATCATTTTTTCTCATGACATGCAATTAATAACCACACAAAGCCTTGAAACGACTTCCAACATAAGCTCTTCTGAATGAAAGAGATTGTTCTTCTTAAGCACAAGACAATATTTGGCTATTTAAAGATTCTTTGTATGGAAATCCTTTTCCTCTTTTTTTTTTTGGTGTTACGCTAATGCATACCAAATTCTAGATCAAGTTTAGTTGTCTTGGAGCAGAACTATGCACACACACTACTTATTTAGGTTGCAATTTGCTCCAAAAATTAAAAAAAACCTACACATCAAATGATCTATGATAGTCAATAAGAGGTAAGATGATAGGTTGTGGTGATGTAAAAATTTATCCGACTCTTTGAGCACCAAACATGAACAATAAATGTTGTTGAAAATGGGCGTTTCTACTAATTACAATGTTTATTCTAATATGTGGTGCAAAATAGAAGGGATAAATCTCTATTCTCGGACCATTATCCATGGTCTATGCATGACCTAATGTTTAAAATAGAACAAAATTATATGCGTCCAAATTGAGGTCGTACCTAATGAGAGGTAAGATAAAAGGATTCACTAATGCATTTACTTTGGTTAACCTATGAGGACCTAAAATTCTATGAATCACGCATTGAAATTGTAGATTAGTACTAACAATGATGTACACCTGTTTCCTTGCAATAGAGATGAAGGGTTCATACAAAAGGACAACAAATTCAAAGTATAGATGTAGACTATGAAGGGAGAAGAACTCCAACATGATTTGCTCCTAGAGCACAAGAAACATGGAGAGATTGTCTAAATAGCCAAACCACAAAAAAATGAGACCATCTCAAGGTGTCAAATGCAAGAAAAATGTATGTTGGATCAAATGATAGAGTAAGTGCACAATTTCCACACAAAGTATGATGGATTTGGAATGACATTGAAAGGAATGGCTTTGGAATGGTTCCAACCATTGAAATTGCATCCATCTAACATCTTCAAAAGGATAAATTTTGAACTTAATAAGATACGATCGGATAATCTCACCATGTTGTTGTTTGCCTCAATCGAGCCTTGGAAAACTGAAGTAAGACCCAATCATTTTCTTTGAATGTTAAGGCCCTTTTGTGCTTGTCAGTAGTAGCTTTTTGCCTCTGTGGAGAGATGGATATAGCCTCCTTAATCTTTTGGAAAGATTCTTGTAGGTCACGGATATACTCATGGGCAGCAAAGATCTTTTCATGTACTTTAAGTAGCAAAGGACTTTTAGGTCTTCCCTCAATGATTTCAAAATGTGCTTTTCTCATAGAAGTATGAACACTATTATTGTACGCATACTCTACGCGAGGTAAGTAATTTTACCATTGTGAGCATTGATCTACTTCTGTGTAACATAAGTCTTTAGTAGATTGAGTATCGTAAGATTGGCTATCTCACTTTGGCCATCCGTTTGCGGGTGATAGGCCAAAGAGAAATTCAATCTTGTACTTATATTTTTTTTCCAAATATTACTAGTCATTCTAGGATCTCTATCTGACACGATGGATGCTCGAAATCCATGGTGTTTGAAAATCTTAGATATGAAGAGAGTTGCCATTTGGTGTGCCTTAATAGTCTTTTTGATAGGAATAAAGTGTGGTTGCTTGCTAAACTTGTCGCATATTCCCGTATACCCATGGATAGACCTGGGTAATGCAAAGATAAAATCCATGGGTATCTAACCAACCCAAATGATTTTCATATATTAAATGATCATTTAATGTGGGAGAATAAACGGGAACAAGGGTTAGAATATAGACATGTGCTTATAAATCTATCTCAACACATGGCCAATGGTAAAGGGGTCCAAATGAGAGATGGTCTGTCAAAGAGCAAGGCTAACCAAAACAATGGAGCTTAAAAGACCTTAGGGTTAGATTCATTAAAGGCCTTCAAAGGTTAGTGTAAAAGTCCTTTGACATTAGGTAAGCTAGGCTGAGCTTGAGGTGGGAACCCAGCCCAAGCTTAAGTTGCTTGAGGTGCTTGTTGTGCTTGATGACTAAGGTGCTTGAGGTGCTTGATGTGCTTGTTGACTAGGAGCTTGAGGTGCTTGTGGGAACACTACCCAAGATTGAGGTGCTTTGTTATGCTTGCTGACTAAGGTACTTGGAGGTAAGGTGTCAAAAATTCAACAAATATTCCTACAAGCAGGGGGCGAGCCCTACAAGAGGGGGGTAGAGAGAAAACACACACACCCTCACACAAGGTAAGCTTGGTTCAAACAAAGTATATAGGACACTTGTCAAGTTACTCTTCATGTTGCCCTCATGGTGTGGATAAAGCCTATTGGTTGGCCTCCCAAGGGGTCCAATGATAAATTAGTTAATTTAATTAGTTGTTTTAGCATTTATCAAGTCCTCTCTCTTAAAGGGGAAAGGGGGACACTTGTCCCAAGGCTACCCTTGTTGCTTGATACGCCTTTGCATTTGATTGGTTAGGCGTGGAGAGGTCCAATGATCTTCAATCATGAGCTACAAGGGGGATGTTGACCAAAGAAAGCTAGGGGGTTGCTTGATGGGTATACTCTCCCACACACACACACTCACACACACTCTCATTGTGTGAAGTGAAAAGTGCAAGAGCTCCACCTCCTTCTCAAAGTTAGTAGAGAAGTTGGAGGCCTACACCAACACTCTTGGCTATGGAATCCATGCTTCAATGCTTAAGCTTGCCATCTTCTCCATCTTCATTACTATGCTATTATGTATGCTAGCAAGAAGAGTGATGATGTCATAAAAATTAATATCTATCCAACCCAAATGATTTTCTCATATTAAATTGATCACTTAATGTGGGAGAATACACGGGAACAAGGGTTAAGATATAGACATGTGCTTATAGATCTATCTCAACACGGGGCCAATGGTTAAGGGGCCCAAATGAGAGATGGTCTATCAAAGAGCAAGGCTAACCAATGGAGCATAAGACCTTAGGGTTAGCTTCATTGAAGACCTCCAATAATGTGTGTAAAAGTCCTTTGACCTTAGGCAAGCTAGGGCTGAGCTTGAGGTGGGAACCCGGCCTAAGCTCGAGGTGCTTGTCCTGCTTGAGGTGCTTGTCGTGCTTGAGGTGCTTGACATGCTTGAGGTGCTTGATTAAGATGCTTGAGGTGCTTGACTGGCTCCATGCTTGAGGTGCTTGACTTGCTACATGATTAAGGTGCTTGAGGTGCCTTGAGATGCTTGCTTGAGATGCTTGTGGGAACACCCCCTAGTTCAAGTGCTTTGTCATGCTTGATGACTAAGGGGCTTGCTCATCCAAAGTCAAAAAGATCCCTACAAGGAGGGGGGCGAGCCTACAAGGGGGGGGATGAGAGAGAACACACACACACACACAGAGACAAGGGAAACCCCAGCTTGAAGAGACAGCAAGGACACTTGTCAAGTTCCTCCTCATGTTCCCCTCATGGTGTGCTTGAAGCCTATTGGTTGGCCACCCAAGGGGTCCAATGATAATTTAGGATATTTAATTAATTGATTTTGTATTTATCAAGTCCTCTCTCTCAAAGGGGAAAGGGGGACACTTGTCCCAAGGCTACCCCTGTTGCTTGTAATGGCTCCCGCTTGTGATTGGCTAGGCCTAGAGGGGTCCAATGAGCTTTCATCATGAGCTACAAGGGGGGATCGACCCAAGCAATCTAGGGGGGTGCTTAGGGGGTATACTCACCCACACACACTCACAAACACTCTCATTGTGTGCTATGCAAAGTGCAAGAGCTCGATCTCCTTCTCGAAGCTCCTTGAGAAGTTGAGAGCCTACACCAACTCTCTTGGCTATGGAATGCAAATCCAACCAAGAGCTATGCTTCAATGCTTAAGCTTGCCATATTCTTCTTCTCCATTAATATGCTATTATGTATGCTAGCAACAAGAGTATGATAAGTGAGGAACTAATTCTTTCTCCTATGAAATGTTTCTTCTTCCTCTTCCCTACCCTCATTCCCTGCTAGCTCTCTCCACCTTCGAAGGTGTTTGAGGTCTTGGGATAGTTAATACTTTCTACAAGTGCATGTTATGCTTATTGCAAGAAGGCTAATGGTTTATTGCAAGTAGATTAATTACTTAATGCAAGTAGATTAATTGTATTGCAAGGTAGATTAATTATTGCTTTAAGCACAAGTTGATGCATAAAAGTATACATCTTCATGCACTCAAATGATTTAGGGAACACAAAGATTAATGATGTTCACAAGTTCTTGATTGTTTTCAAGCTAAGATTGATTGTTGAAATTATGCAAAAGCTTGGTGTGTGAACCTTCCATCTCCATATTGCCAAGGAGGTCTCAAGGAACACAAAGATTGTATTGTACCAAGTCTCTCTTAATGAGAGAATCTATAACACAAATGCCTTTTGGAGGGGGGACCGGCTCCACATAAATCCGGTCCTCAACTGTTGTCATATTCTCTACACTCTCTCTCTTGTAAAAGTATTGTTCATGCCTAGTTAATTAAGTGTTATGATAGAGTTGCTACTACCAATTAGGTTCACCCTCTATGCTCTCAAAATTGCTCACTCTAATTCTCTTAATTCCGCTATTCTCTAAGTTCATAGGCCATTCCCATTACAGATGATAAGTGAGGAACTAATTTTTTCTCCTATGAAATGTTTCTTCTTCCTCTTCCCTACCCTCGTTTCCTGCGTCGAGGGTCAAAACTGGGGCTAAAAAGAGAAACAAATGACAAAAAAAGGTGTGAAAAGGCTTCAAATTGACACATCACTCATAGTACCATGATTGTTGAGGCTGAGGAATAAATTTTGAACGGAAATATGGGCACTTTAACCTCTCTATGTGTGGGAGGAAGCAGGGTTCCTATAGGTGGTCTAGTGTAGTCCCGTCACGCGTTTGCGTCCTGTTTTCGAGTGTGTGGAGGAGTGAATGAGAGCTTTATCTCTTCAATTTTGCACTTGAGAGAGTCTATGGAAGTTATGAGGTTTCCATGTATGTGTGTGTGCAAGGAATCGAGGGAAGAAGGTGCGGCTTTTGGCAAGACTATGTGACCCTGTATCGGTGCCATTAGGGTTGGGGCTACTCCAAAGAGTCCAACAGAGTGAAGATTGGTGAAGGCTTTGGTTTGAGAGAGACATTTTATGGCTAGAGTTTTTTGAGTTTTTGATGGTTTTTCTTGTATATTCTAGTCACCACCATCGAGTGTAATTTCAAGTGTTGATCAACTCGACTCACCTTGTAGTGTCTGCGGCGGGCACGCAAGGGCTTGTAGGTCGAGGTGTTTGGAGTTTGAATTGAGCTTGTGGGTAGTATTTTTATTGAGATCTTGAGTGGTGGTGTGTGTGGGTTGAAATTTTAAGTAAATTCCTTATGTGGAATTAAGTTGTCTGGGTGTGTGAGTGTGCGCACGACGTCTTTTGCTCCATCATCCTTTGGCAATCCTGTTGGGGAGCGAGCAAAAATTGCCGGTTGTGCACCTAGAATTTGGATTTTGAGCAGTGATGTATCCACATTTTGGATGTTGAAGGGGATTTCATGATGGTGGTGCCATTCCAACCATCAATTTTCATAGGTTCAGAGAATTGGCTTGCATCTTATGAGTTTAATTTGATATGTTTATGCTGTGCAGTTCCAAGTGAGGCACAAAATCTTGGAGGCATCAATCTGGTGGTTAGAGGTAATGCAAGAGATTGGTATGAGGGCTTGTCACATGATGAAAAAGTAAATTGGGACATGTTTAAGAGATGATTTTGAAGCGGTTCAAGAAGGTGATTCCTCACCAAGATGCATGGCAGATAGAGTGCGAGTCTACTGCAGAATTTTGGTCAAGATTTGATGATGCTTGCAGAGTGTGCAAAGATGCTATTTTGCATGTGGAAGTCATGTCTAAAGAGGATTTCTATTCTGGTTTTACAAATAGCCAAAGAATACAGGTATTCACGAGTTTGTTGTGGCCAACTCTTAAAGCGAAAGTGCAAGAGAAAGAGCCCAATTCCATGCATGAAGCATTGAAGATAACTCTACGAAAGGAGATAAAGTTGTACGTTGCTATAGGCATGAAAGTGCCCTTTGTCAATACCTGGTTATGGATAGTGTGGATGACCTTTATTTGCATAAAGTCATAGTTGCAGGTGCTCATGCTAGCAAGGATAATAGCTTGGAGACAGGTGTGAATGACCATATGCACAAAGTCAACACAAATGAAGTATGTGAAGCAATTTTGGAGACCATACACATGCCTATGGTGCAAAATAAAAAGGACATAGTAGATGAATGCAAAAGTTTGAGCACTAGCATGGGAAGTGAAGATGATGAGAGTGAAATTGACAAGGATGAGGCAACCTATGTTGGTGACACATCTGATGTTTGTGAGAGTTGGTGCGATGATGTATGCAATGATGACATAGAATTGCTAGATCCATTGAAGGATATGGTAGCCTTGCACAAAGAGCAACTTATGTTTTGGGAAGGGGCTTTGTAGCAACATGACATGGATGCTTGCATTGACGACGATGAGATGATAGGCTATGGTCGTGGACTTTCCACATTAAGTGAGGATGACATAGAAAAGAATGATGCTATGTTGGCTAATTTGACCTTGGGTACATGTGCTTTACCAGAGCTAGGGTTTGGGAAACCCTCTAGTGGCTGTGATGCAAAGACATTGGGTCATGAAGGTTATATGGATGAGTTCTATGTATGCAAGGGTTTGATGCTAGTGTCATCCCCAAGGGATGCCCATGACAATATGCGACCTACAGTTGTTAAGTATAAACTTCTTGAGGATGGGGCAGACTATAAGACCTAGGGTAACTGAACCTGGGATCCTCCTCCCTACCGCCCCTTATATAGGCTAGCTCCTAGCACTTGCCCTAAGAGGATCCCCAGTCCGCACTGGTCCAGCCGGCCCTTGGCCTAGGTCCCTGACCCTCTAGGTTGGGCCTTGCCCCGTAGGACCCTTGTCTTGACATTACTCCCCCCTTAAGGAATAGTTTTCGTCCTCGAAAACACAAGTAGTAATATCTTCTTAAGAATACTAATGTTCTCTTTATTGACGTCCCATAAGTGAGCCAGTTGTCTATATGACCGATAATTGGTGCAGTGAGGAGGCTCAATGAAACCAAGAGCAACATCTTGATTTTCAACATTGTTGTCCATTTGCAACCACTTGGGTCTAAATGGTAACTCCATTTATGACTCACTTGAGTGCTGTAAAGGAGTAACCACAACTAAGAGTCACTTGGGTCTAAATGGTAACTCCATTTATAACTCACTTGAGTACCATAAAGGAGTAACCACAACTAAGAGTTGTCCAAAGGCATAACCAGTTTTCAGATCTTCTGAAGGTACTGGAATAATGCAAGGAAACCTTGGCGTAACTTTTCATGCACTTGTTGTAAGATAGATTTCCTACTCGCCCGAGTATTTTGAAAAGTTCGTAGATAGGGAATGTCCTCGTTTTAGAATTTTGAATAGTTTGGAACACAAAGAACTACATGTTCATCCCTAATGAAGGTTACTTGCCAACTTACTTTGTGAGCACACCTGGTAAGTCCTTGACGTATAAAAGTATTGACACCATCTCCAACCCCACCACAAGAGGTGTTCAAAGTCAAAAATCGTACTTAAGCAAATTCTAGAATAGGGAGAAAATCATCTATTCAGAAATGCATTGTGCGAACGTATGCTCTTAGGAGATCCTTTAGCACAAGATTACTCTTTGTAATCTGCCTATCCCCTTGGAAAACTGGCAGTACTGAGGTGTGTTTTCCTTACGGTTTACAGACAGTCGTCCCAGATGACTGGTAAACAGGGAATCACAGTAGTGTATAACATTGGTGAGGAATCATCAATGTCCAAAATAACCATCGTGGTTAACTTGAAAAAATCCACAAACTCCCAAACCGAGCCATGACCTCTATTGGTGATTAGTAGACTCAAAAGTAGTCTCTTAGAGATAGTGCACATAGAGTGCAAACTGCTTCAGAAGCAACAACCTAAGGAATATGCATGCCATTCCAAATAAGCCTTTGCCAAACACTAGGGCCCATAACACCTAGTGTGCATGTAGAAAAAACTAACCCGAACCTGTATATCCATAATGATCCTTGCCAATACTTATGGCAAATGCTATGTGCCTAGGATGCATTAAAAGGAATGTAAATAGTTCTGAAAAGAAACTAAATACTTTTAGTTGCAACCTTTTGCAAGCCTTGCTAAAACGTCTCAATCACAATAGAAGGTGAAACATTGATCACTTCTAGGTACAGTCAATGAAACTTTTTCACTAACAACTTATAGCCTTGCTATATGTAGAAAAAATCATCTGTAATGTTGTTTAGCAGTACTTGTACGTTAACAAGGCATTCTAAGTATCCAACAATTTTTGGCCACGAAATTGCTTCTGATATGTCATGCTAAAAATGGTCTAGAAAACAGATGTGACCAGCACACCTAGGGACTTTGTCGTGACATTATTGAAATAATGGCGCCAGTGTCAGTTCAGAGACTCATATTCTTCACATGTGGAATATGTATCATGTAAGGATGTGTAAAAAAGAACATCCTTCAAGTACAAGATGTACTTGTGTGTGGAGGAATTGCAAAACACTCCGCGACAAGAGTGAGAGGGACCCTCATTATCTTGCTCCACACACACCGAACTCCTTGAGTTCCTAGACCATGTTGTATCCCATGTGACAACATGTGCCAAATTGAACCCTACGAGTAGGTTCGTAATAGCATAAGATAGAAAGAGAGATTGGACACTTGGCCCAAAATACTTTGTGCCGACATGCCCTTGGCATGGATCTGTAATAGTCAAGCGTACTTAGAGGTTTTGAAAAACCAAGCAAAGCATACTAAAAATGGAATAACACCAAATCAATAGATGCGTACTTGGAGATTTGAACGTAATGTACACTTACCTGTATTCAAATGGAGAGGAGCATGTCCCCTACCTGAAAGAAAACAAACAGCATTGCATTGGTAATCCTGGGTGTTGCCTTTGCAATCCAAGCCCTTGATTAGAATCTACGTAGTCAAACCCCTTGGTGAGACTCTTTGTAGGAACTGCTCAACTAGCAGATAACGGTAAACAACATAGTCAACCGTGTGGTAGATTGTGGAATTCTTTCCTTGAAAGTATAACTGGGAGAGATCAAGTGTGCATATCAAATTGTGATCCTTAATGCCTATGGGGTGATGTAGCAATCACCCGTCGGGTCTTACCCCAAAACAGTATGTCCATAGACACTCCATAGTGCTATAGAGAGAGCAAGAGACCCACACAAGTGAACTGTCGAGCTCTTATGGACAGCTATGCTGTCACAACTGATTGTTGCATCTATACTTTCTTGTAGGGATCAGCTATGCTGTGAGTTGAAGATTAGCAAAAAATCAACTTGAGTGTCGCACTGAAAACATGCAGTGCAAAAATGACACCCTAAACATCTGTAATGAAAAGACTTTTCCTTGTCAATTAACGTCAATGTGTACTCCACTGGGTAGAGTTGTTCGATCGTGAGAACAATCATCCAAGGAATACCAATAGGTGGGTCTTACCCTTGGCCTGACAACGGCTCTTAGCCGGTTTGGCTCATAGTTCGTATGCAAAATAGTGTTCAATCGACGAACTGATGAAGACTAATTTGAGTAGCATCTTAGCCACGTGCTAGCTGTGAGTTAGAGCACCTTGGCTCAAGCTGACTCACGAGAAAAACATGTATCAAAAGCTTCTTAGAAGATTTTCCTTTTTTTTTTTTCTGGGAGAGAGAGATAGAGAACGAAAAGAGGAGCATGCTGGGCTGAGGAAATTTCCTTAACTTCTAGTGTGTGTGTGCCCAACATGTGTGCTCTTAGACATCTTATGCCTGACTGGCAGCTTATCATATAAGCATGCAACAATCTGACTGCATGAGGCTCGCATCACGAGAGGGAACACAAGGCAAATCTTGACCATCTACAGTGTATGGGTAGTGACTATATTGGGATGAATTGAATAGGGCACCTTGCCAGTGAATCCAATAGAAATTTTAGGTTCTTTTTAGTGGTTTGTGCCTTGATCGCAACCATAAAGAAAATTATGGGAAACAATGCATAACTAATATCGTCCTTGACAGAGTGATTGTGTGAGAGCGTACTCTATACCACCTGGGTCGCATGCCTTGCATACAAAAACGGAAGCCCGTGGCTACTGTGACAACCGTTAAAGTCAACACCATAAGTGCCTTGCACCGGCTAGACTGGTAGGGATTCAATGAGATGATATCCTGATTAATGTAGTTGCCACAACTTGGTTGCCAACTACTCTTGATGCCGAGTTAATCGGAGTACAAATTAGAAGCCTTTTTTCATGTGAAATGGGCCAAGCATTTGGCTTTTCACAACAAACAATACCGTCCAAAGTAATGCGAGACGTAAACTTGTAGGACACGTGTATCATATACAACCTAATTCAGTAATCTTGCATGCATCTCTTAATGTTTTTGGCAAATCGTATAAGCCGAGATGATGTGATGGGTTGTACCAAAAATGATGATGGCACAAAAGCAATTGGGGCATAACAGTACCCAATTCAAAAAACTTACAATACCCAATTCAAAGTTTTTAACATGTGCAAAACTTACAATACCCAATTCAAAGTTTTTAACATGTGCAAAACTTACAATACCCAATTCAAAGTTTTTACAATTTTTGGTCTTCCGGACCTGCGGAACTCTAAAAAATAGCAGAAGAACAATCCTTCAAATTCCCCATAGACGACTCTGCCATTTCTGAAACTTCGCCGAAAATCGAGGTGTTTTTGGAAAATTCTCGAAACCTTGTCGGTATGCCGAGCCTTGCTCGAGCTTCACAAGAGGGAGAGGGGGGGGGGGGGGGGGGGGGGGGGGGGGGTACCCGCTGTGGGTACCATCTCTTGAATGTAAAATTTTTTTTACCCTCTAACCCAAAATGGGTTGGGCGCCCTTTGTGTGAAAAAAAGGAGCTTACATAGGCGATGGCAAATCCGAGAAGCAGCGCGAGGGCTCCGGAGGTGAGGGGGAGAGCTGTGAGGAGAAAAAGCACATGCCGCTGTGTCGTGAACTGTCCCCCAACCCGTCGCGCTCAAGATGAGCCCACCCTCGTTGTGTTTGGCCGTGGTCTCTGTTCCCTCCTCTCTCACCGCAAGCGGCCCTGCACACGAGCCAAGCTCGACTACAGTGCCTGCTAAGCGTCCATGCTCGCACAGCCAAGCTTCGTAATTTTTCTTGCTTGCATGAACATGCAAAAAAGGATAAGTAGAAAGGACCACGCCCTGCCTTCCAAACTTAGCTCTGATACCAATATAAGACCTAGGGTAACTGAACCTAAGATCCTCCTCCCTACCACCGCTTATATAGGCTAGCTCCTAGCACTTGCCCTAAGCGGATCCCCAGTCCGCACTGGTCCCTGACCCCCTAGGTTGGGCATTGCCCTGTAGGACCCTTGTCCTGACACAGACAAGGAGATTAGAGTGATCTTTTTCTTGTAGGGTGATCTGATGGATGCATTTCATATGCTTCAATGTATGTTTAGGCCATATCCTTTTATATGTGAAGATCCTGATTGGTAGCTGGTGAGTCCTAGGGTAGTTTGGCATGATGAAGACTTGGTTATAATGTGCTATGTGGCTTTGTATACATGCCTTTGTCTTTTCAAGTGGCAAACATCTTATGTGGAAGAAGAAGATGCTGGTGATAGTTTTTTTGAAGAGCATTTTCATTTTTGGAATGGAGTTGTTAATGCTTGGAGTGATGGTCTCTTGGGCATGGAAAATGAAGAGAAATTATTGCATCAAGGAGACGATGTGAGATTTATGATTATTGATGGGATGAGCTTGAGTCACGAGATGCATTTGGAGGTAGTTATGGTTTTGACTGGCTGTGATGACTTATGGTACACGATGGAATGTACCAATGTTAGAGAAGATTATAATCGAGCTTGGGATCCAGGTGGGTGGTGGCACTGTGGTAAGAAAACAACTGATTTCCTGTTTGGTGTGAGTGGCATGTTTGGGTGCTTAAATGGTGTAATGCAAGCTTATGAGTTTCCATATGATCCAAGAGGAACCTTGGGGTCACATTTGCAGTTTTATGTCACTATTTGAGGCAAGTGTTGAGCATAAATGCTCAACTAGGGGTTGGGCAATGATGATAAACCATTTTTGGTATGTACAAAGTAGTGCGTATATGCATGGTCATATGTACAAAAGGATGTAAATACATGCATTTGGGAGATTTGAAAAGTGGTTTTGAGTTTCAAATGTGGGGCAATGTGTGCACATTGTAAATATTCATGCTTGCATGTCGACAATCGACCATACGTACATGCCTGGATAGGGTATCAAGGCCTTGGATATGGTTCCAATTGGATTATTTTGGTTCTAGGGAATGTTTTTAAGCTTTCTGGAATGTAAATAATGCAAGTGGGAGGTGTGAGCACCCTCGTCCTGCCCGAGAAGTCTGGCACATGCGGTAACTATCTATTTGCGATGCCTGATTTGTGGTGATGAGTGCCCCACCCTAGAAGTGGTCAAAAATTAAATGTGGGGATGTGGGAAAGGAATTTGGGTATCAAGGATAAAGTGTACAAAATTTGGTGAGTTTTAGAGTTTGTTTGGGGTTTTTCCTGAGAAAAATGCTCGTATGGGGTCAAAACTTGCCAAAACTGGGGCTCGAAAGGCCAAAAAATGACCAAAAATGGTGTGAAAAGGCTTCAAATTGACACATCACTCATGGTGACATGAGTGTTGAGGATGATGGAGAAATTGTGAAGGGAAATATGGGAACTTTTACCTCTCTTTATGTGGGAGGAAGCAGGGTTCCTACAGGTGATCTAGTGCACTCTCGTCGTGTTTGAGTCCTATTTTCGAGTGTGTGGAGGAGTGAATGAGAGCTTTGTCTCTTAAATTTTGCACTTGGGAGAGTCTATGGAAGCTCTGAGGTTTCCATGGATGTGTGCGTGTAAGGAATTGAGGGAAGAAGGTGAGGCTTTCTGCAAGACTATGTGACCCTACGTCGGTGCCATTAGGGTTGGGGCTACTCCAAAGAGTCCAACAGAGTGAAGTTTGGTGAAGGCTGTGCAATGGTTTGAGAGATGACTTTTGGAGAGTGTTGTCACTTTGAACTTGGTGTATGACATGTGTGGATGAGAGATTGAGTCTCTGTTTTGTGCATTGTCGAAACCGCTTCAATGATGCATTTTATGCATTGTTTGTGTTGCCGATTGTTTATGGCTAAACTTTGGAAAACTCTAGTGGATTTTCCCAGTCTCTCGCCATACTTTATGTGTTTTTGCAGCTTTAATCTTTGATGGTTTAGAGGTTGAATTTGACTCCCACTTTTACTCTCTAATGGTTTAGTGGTTGAATTTGACTCCCACTTTGACAAGTTTTGTCAGGTTGGACATAGTTTAGTGCTCTTGTACCCACTCTCACGGGAGTGAGAGTTGCATATGCTCATGTGGCTACAGCTTATCTCCAGTTTATAGGCAGTCACGTGTTTTACAGGTATTTTGTAGATTTTTGTAGAAAATTTTGTTGCGGGATGCTTTTTAAGCTTATTTTCTCCCTACTTGTGTATATGGTTATGCGCTTTATGCTCTGCTGAGTTGTTTGTTCTAGATTGTATGCCTGTAGATAGCAGATTGTGGATCTATTTTATGTATATGTGTCAATCATTCTTGATTCATTTGATCATGGTTCTCATGATTGTGTAGTGGTTGAGTTATCTCCCACTTTGTTACCATTTTGGCATGGTTTATGGTAGAGATTGCACTTGAGTTTTTTGGTCAATTTACAAGGAACTCGAGAGGCTTTGCCAGATTTCTCACCATATTCTGGTTTCTTGGTATCTTGTTAGCATACATGTGTGACATTTAAGAGTCAACAATGATGACTCATGAGAGACGACGGTCTTGTAGTCGTTTGATACTTGCATTATTGGCATTTTGGTCACACAAGGCACATTAGGTGCCATTGTTTTAGACGTATGAGACCACAATGGAGATATATGCATGTTGTACCTAAGGGTTTTACACATTCTAGGGAGGTGGCTTCATATGCCAATGACCATAATGTCATGTTTTCTTTTAGCGTCCCGCCTGCTTACTAGAGGTGACACTTCTCCACATTGGTTGCTAGATGAGGATGTAGTTTTCCACATTGGTTTCTAGATGAGGATGTAGTTTTCCACGTCACACCGCATCGTGAGTGGTTTAGCACCTTCTCTAGTGGAATCTTTGGTTGTGTGCACTTGGCCGATAGTTTGGCGTTTGACATTGCAAGTGCAAGAGATGTTTGCTTGTCATTGCCCAATGGTACATTATATACGCTAGAACATGTGCACTATTTTCCTGAGCTGAAATGGAGTTTGATCTTAGTGAGATAGTTAGTAGATTTTGGGTGTCAAATACTGCTTAGAGAGCAGTCTTTCTAGATGCATTGCAGTTCCTTAGTGATTTACAAGGGAGCCCACAATGGCTTGGTATATTCTACGTATGTGTCTGAGATTTGAGACCACATTGTCTTGGTTTTTTTGTTGGCATGCTTTGAGCGAGAGAAGAGATGTTGATGGAGCACAAGACACCGTGCGCACACTCACATACCCAGACAACTCAACACCACACAAGGAATTTACTTAAATTCCAACCCACACACACCACCACTCAAGAGCTCAATAAAAATAATATCCACAAGCTCAATTCAAACTCCAAACACCTCGACCTACAAGCCCTTGCCTACCTGCACATAGTACAAAAGGTGAGTCGAGTGGATCAACACTTGAAATCACACTCGATGGTGACCAGAATATACAAGAAAAACCATCAAAAACTCAAAAACTGTAGAGAAGCAAGACAAAACCTCTATATCGTAATCAAAAGCGCATAAACCTTTCTGAGACCCATCCACCTCAATTACAAATCCACATATGGCATACATATACCATAAGCATGTCAACCAAGGTCACTCCTACATCAGTAACTCTATGGAAAACTTCACTTGTCCAAAACACATGTATACCTTTGAACCTATCACTTGTGAGCTATAATAGCTCAATCCGTATCCGCATATGTGTGCACAGAAAACCCACACAAAACCATGCTAAAACCACTCTATGGAATGCCCTACACAGTCATACAATTTGCATAAAATTGCATCTAGATGTGTAACGATCTGAAACTCACATCCCAAAACATCACTTGCATACACAAAAGCAAGGTGAATTCACTCTCAAATAGCACCATAGTGTGCCATACATAGACAAAGATGCAAACTGCATCACAGTCTGTAATGTAGGAATCCTAGCTGTTAATCTTCTATACAGTGAGATTACTGTAGGTTGCTGCAAAAAAAATAAATATTCAAAATTTCAAAATTTTGATATGATCAACAGGTCTAGAACATGCCAAAACCCCAACCTAGACTCATGGATCATATCTAGCCGAATTTGTATGACAGAGATATGCAAAAGACGTTATTATGGGAGTTGAAAACATAAAAAACGAGCTGCAACACTTCTTGCTCTTGCTTCTTCTCTGCAAAATTCAGCAATGGCTTGCTACACAAGCTATTTAAAAGCTAAATACACATGCCTAAGCTCATGTCTACAATCTGGGCTTTTCTTGCACTACAATCTGTGTGCACACAATGTCAGCGTAGAAGCTTCCTTATACACGAGCAAAATCGCTCGCAAACCTGTGATGCGTACATGTTTCCAAGCTGCTCCCTTCTTTCTTCTCTTGAATCTACCACCATAATTATGCTTGTCATTTTGAAAGAGTTTAGAAGTCTCAATCATCACACTCCACCCCCGCGAAACAGAAGCTCTGATATCACTTGTGAGAGCGCTAGTTGCGGAAGCGATGCGTGATGCATGCAGAGTGCGAGGGAGGAGAAGGATAGAATACACACTGTGTGGGTGGGGCAACCTCAAAGAATGTGGTGAGGATATCCTTATTCTTTATGTATATGAAGAATAAGGAATGTGTATATACACATAGTGGGTGGCTGGACATCAAATGTTCGGCCCCAGGCAAAGGTGCAATGCCATTACCCCAACACTTTCAAGCAAAGAGACTATAAGAAAGTGAAAGGAAATTCTTTATGATTTAAGCAATATCTTGAGAAATGTTTGTTGAGATAATTCTCATAGGAAGATATATTGGTAGTGATATTCATTGAAGGTCTTAGGAAACAATGCTTAAAATAGATCTTCATTTGAAGGGATTTTCTTCTTTGGAAGGAGTAACAAAAGTGGCCTTGTAACTTGTGGAAAATTGAAAAGCTTATGGTGAGGCAACAAAGGAAATTGATACGTCTACCACAGAAACTAACCTTGAAACTAACTCTACTAGAATTGAAAACACCTCTAGAGGAACAAGTGCTATGCAATAGATTCTTAATGTAGGGAAAATATTATTTGGGAAATAAAAGCACTCTGATGTTTGTAGCCAACCTAAATATAAACCTATGGCATATCTAGCTAAGCAAGTCCAATTTGATGCCACCGACCCAACCACCTCAACCCATAGGACCATGCTATGAGTGTGGAGGTGATCACTCAGATAGAAATTGTCCCATACAAAGGAGAAATGTTCATACTTCTTGGTTTTTGTCTAGATTGAGAAAAAACACATGTTGAAAAACCGTCAATGAACAAGGTAGGAATCCTACCAAGTTATAGTGGATCGGATTAATAGAAAACTTCTCCA
The DNA here is from genome assembly GCF_014529385.1 of Adiantum capillus-veneris. Taxonomy (NCBI): domain Eukaryota; kingdom Viridiplantae; phylum Streptophyta; class Polypodiopsida; order Polypodiales; family Pteridaceae; genus Adiantum; species Adiantum capillus-veneris. The sequence continues at coordinate 91,206,943 of NC_140943.1, read as the reverse complement.
ATCAACATGGTGACAAGAGATAAAGCTTAGGAAGCCCTAGATGATGAGAATAACATAAAGGTGTCCATATAGGTAAATGCTATAGATCAATAAGGACTCGGCGCAAATATTGGAAAACCAAGAGGGAAGAATGAAAGCCACACCAAAGTAAAAACAAACAACCATGATTGCACAGAGATCTCACGAGCTCAAGAGCAATTGAAACAAAACAAGGGAAGGAAAGCTTCACTAGTGGAGCCAAACAAAATTTGTTCAATTTGTTTAGGAGGATTTATGTTGGTCAACAAAGTCTTAAAGCCAATAGATGCTTTATTGTAAGTATATGAAACTAGACACAAAATCAACCAGATGCTAGAAAAAAGACAGATGACACGTCCCTTTTTTGAAATTGAAAAACAAAGGTGGAAAATGTGTAAAAATTTAATAGAGATTGCACAACCCTTGATGGAACTTGCCCATATCCCATAGCTAAACAAAAGAAAATGGCGGAGAATTGATCTTGAGACACCTAAAGAGAAAATGGAGGAAGCATATCCCCAAACAAAAATAGAACCAGGACCACAAAGAAACATGGAAGCAAAAAATCTACTACAAATTGTTAATGCACCAAAAATAAAACTTCAAAAATAACCATGAATCCAGATTGAACCAAATACTTAAATGAATAATTATGCATTACAAACGACACAAATGACAATAGGTCATATCCAATAGCACATGTCCCAAAATTTGAGAAACTATGGCTTAATGAATTATGGGAAGCCATTAGGAATGCAAAGGAGAGAAATGCAACCTATCAATCCACCCCAATACCCAAGATAAACATGGATCATGAGCATGTAAACCTCCATATCAAGTCTTTCTATTAACATAGACATGTGGTAATGATGTGTGTGAACACATTTAGGACCACCGGGGCATTTTTCCCTCACTCGGAGGTTATTTCCCCGTGCGTTGTATATTTTCCCATCACTCTAGGTATATCTTATCTTTCCAATACACTCTCTATTGTGTGCCTTGATCTTCCTTCGTCTTCTCCAATTGTGTGTGTTTTCTTGCAACCCTAATTCCAACAATTGGTATTAGATCAGGTTGCATCCTCCCGGGCTTAGTCACCAGTAGCTCCAACACACACCTGCTCACTTTCTTCTCCAGGCATGCATGGGTATATCCACTTCAAGCTAAGTACGAAGTGCTTATGTGCTTCAAACAATTTTTGGCTATGACTGAAAATGTCTCAAAATGTACTATGGACACCCTTCGTTCTGATCAAGGGGGGGAGTACATGTCTCATGAATTTAATGCATTTCTGGCTAGTCGTGGGATAAAACACCAATGTACAATGCCTTATATGCCTCAACAAAATGGTGTTGATGAGAGGAAAAACAGGTCACTTATGAAAATGGCATAATGTATGGTCAAAAGTCAAGCTTTTTCGCATTTGTTTTGGCTTGAGAGAATCATGTATGCCACTTATGTACTTAACATGTGTCCTACAAAAGCTTTGCAACCCCCTATGACTCCTTATGAAGCATGGCATTATAGAAAGACTTCTATTGAGCACATGCATGTTTTTAGCTGTTTGGCTTATGATTTGGTGCCAAAACTGGATGATAAGCCTGTCAAATGTATTTTTGCTAGTTATTTTTGTTGAAAGAAAAGGTTACAAGTGAAATTGCCCGCAAACAGATCATATTTTGGTTTTGTGTTTGTGGAAGATTTTGCTCAGTCCTTGTGCTGTCATGTACTAGAGGAAGTGATGTGAGCTAAGACATTTATGTCACTTTGGTGCCTCTTTTCAGTGGTGGAAGTTCGAATGTTAATTCCAATGAGGCAAATGTACAGACTATGGGGGTTTCTAAAATTGTTACAAATCATCCTATTACTATTGTAGATAAACATGATTTATGCATGACACTTCCCTCTACTCTATGTGCTAGCTCTCATTCACCACATCACGTCAGGGGGGATTTGCTACCATATACTTGTGGTAGTGATGTGTGTGAACACACTTAGGATTGCCAGGGAAATTTTTCCCTCATTAGGAGGTTTTTCCTCCCGTGCATTGTATATACATCCATCACTCTCGGGCTGTCTTATCTTTACATTGCACACTAAGTAATACATTCTCTGTTTTGTACCTTGAGTTCCTTTGTCTTCTCCAACCTGTGTGTGTTTTCTGGAAACCCTAATTCCAACACTCTCTATGGTGACATAGGATCTTTTGTTCAAGAGAACAAAAACTGTGAGACCTAGGGAACTACCTTGGGTAATCCTCCTCCCTACTGCCCTTTATATAGACTCTTGGGCTCCTAGCCCTAGCACATTTTAGGATCCCCCTATCCACAATTTGTAGTCAAGCCTTGGCCTAGGTCCATGACCCCCTAGGTTGGACCCCCTTGGAGAAGTGTTTTTGTCCTTGAAACAAAAGTGGGAAATTTCTTCTTAAGAACACTAATGTTTTCCATCAGGTGGCACCTTCTTTGGGTCGGTCTTTCCACTTGACTAGAGCTTGTTGATGCACATGGTGATGAGTACATAAATCATGATAGTATAAGATTCACTCAGGCTCATGCGGTTGGGTTGAAGGTTCAATAGAATCAGCCCAAATATGTTGGTCAATGACATTGTCATCCCCATGCAAGAATTTACGTAAATGACTTACATGAATTACTAGATGATTACAAGAGTGTGAAGGTAACAAGAAGTTTTAGGCCCTATCACCAACTTGCTTGAGTATCTTGAAAGGCCCATAATATCTTGAAGATAATCTAGGTGTTGGCCCAATCTTTAAACTTTCTAAATGCTCTAGCACACGCAAAAATACCTCTTCCTCTTTTGTGAAGGTAACTTGATGATGTTTCTCATCAGTGTACTTTTTATATGAATCTTGTGCTTGTTGAACATTTTGACAAGCCAATTTCAGCATGTCCATATGGTCTTGGAGAAAATCCTTGACATGTTTAGCACTATTGTAAGAAAATTTGAGAATAGAAAGATAATCTTTCCAATGTAATTGCTTGTTGCTAAGGTATGCTCGTAGAATATCCTCTAGTACTTGGTTGACTCGTTTAGTCTGATTATCCATTTCAAGATGATCTGCAGTACTTAGGTTGAGTTGTGTATCCAATCATCTAAAAACAGCTTGCCAAAAGTGACTCTTAAACTTGGGATCACGATCACTCACAACTATAATTAGCAATCCATACAACCTATACAAATTGTCCACATATAACCTAGCTAGCTTTGGAGTCTTAATTGTTGACTTGGTCTCATAAATAAACATGCAAAGTTTTGTCAACTAGTCTATGACCACTCATATCGAGTCATGACCTTGAATAGTGGTTGGTAAACCCACAATGAAATCCATAGAGATACTTTCCCATTTACCATTCAAAATCTTCAAAGGATGTAAGAGTCCTCCTACTTTTAGGCACTCTGATTTATTAGCTTGACATTTTTGGAAATGCAAGATATACCCATGTAAACCTAGCCATTAGAATTGTCATCCTACGAGAGCATAAGTTTTCTTAATACTTGGGTGCCCTGCACTTGGACTATCATGAAACTCATAAAGAATTTGACACAAAATGTGTGTCCATTGATACAAACTTTCCCCTTGTGGAGTAGGTACCCATCATCTATGGAAAATTCTTCCATCTTTGTATCTCATCACTTGAAAGAGGAGAACTGGGTGTGGAGGCTAGAGGTACTACCAACATTGGAGTGAGAAGGATCCCTCATTTGCATAGCGGCTCCACACTTTGGAATATGCCTTGTAACATGGTTACAAAGTGTATAATTAGGGAGTATTCACACGACCATCAGACTCTAGCACAAATTTTTCTTGCTTCATTTGATAATAAGGGAATCAAACACAATACATCAGCACAATTAAATATCTTCAAACAAGATAATTGGGAAATCATTAAATTCTATGCAAGTAGGATGAGGCAGTATGTAGCGAGATGCTCAAAGATAGAACTTCCTAGACAAGAGAGACTTGCTTTGATCTTCTTGGAAGGTTTTTCAAATAGAAAATCATACACAGGCTTGTATAGAATGATACATGCCACATTGGATGCTTGTATTCACAATATTATTGAGCTAAGGAATTTTTGTGAGATACATGGGGAAGATTCCCAAGAAGTATATATAGGGATTGGAAAGCCAAAAATTGCTATGCGTATGAAAGTGGTTCCAACAAAAAATTCCAATATAGAGGACTACAAAGAACCATTGAGGAAAATGACTCAATTGATGGATATTATTTAGAGACAAATTTTGTTGCAAATGTTTGGACAAGGGACTCCTCAAGAATAACTTATAGCTGGGAAGGGACAACTTAAATGGGGTGCCATAGAAGTCAAATGGAAAAATCATGAAACCCACCAATGTTACTATAGGCCAAGGTATGATGGAGACGAGCATTACATACCCATGGAGACACAAGGACAAAAACACTGCCTACCTAGTGGAAATGCAAACTCCGTTGAGTGGATGCAACCTAAAGATTAAGCAAGCAAATAAGCCATGGTTCATATCATGTTCTATGAAAGCTAATGAAGATTGATAAATGCCACCACCTAGCGTAGAACCAATTCATCATATGCCTATCAACTTGGCATCAACTAGAATTAAGGGTAGAGGGTTATCATCATTGTGCAACCCATGATTAATGGAAGAATGAGTGTAGAGAGCCACATCAAAATGTGGTACCTCTTACTATATATTGTCATGATTATAGTAAGAAAGGGCATCACTTTCAGAGGACTATCCAAGAAACCCTAACAACATTAACAAGTTGCCATTGAAAGTGATAGAGTCAGTTCCCTCAGCCTCATCTCAGGGTGAACCAATAGTGCCTCTAAATGTTGTGATGAGAGCTCAAACAAAGAAAATTACTTTTTAGGATAGTGAGGAAAGTAAGAAATCATCACAAGATACAAAAAGAGTAAGAAGGCATAGAAACTCACTAAGAAAGTGGAAACAAAAGGTAGAAATTAAAGAAAGGGCTAAAGAATTGTAAGAACAAGGAAAAGAGATGTGAAAAACCAAAACTGAGGTATGAGGAATGGAAACATTAACTTTAGGCTCAAGTGGAGGCTGAACCTAGGGTGGTCACTTATCAAAATCTCCCTATATCATGTTTGTTCAAGAGGTTACTAATAATACCTCAATATACATAATTTATTTACACTAGGGGCCTATTTTAAAACCCCCCACTTCCTCTAATGTATACGTTTTGAAAATTTATAACCCTCTTTGGTTAACTCATATAATATGATACACATTTTGAAAAGTGACCACCCCAAGGAGGCTAAAGCCCAAGAGATCGTAGAAAAAAGAAACAAATTTGAGTCTAACCAGACAGTGGAATCATTAGCCAGGTCAGTAGGATATGTCATGGTAGACAAAGTTTATAAGCCAATCAATGGTGATCTAGAAGCATATCATTTAAGATTAAAAATGGGACAAAACATGGAGAATCAATTAAAAAATATCCCCATACTAATCTTGAAGCAATTGAACTTGAAGCTTAGGAGAGACGGGTCAAAACAACCCAAAAACTTATGGAATCTCAACAAAATATCTTAGGAAAACTCAAAAGAAAAGAGACCATGGAGTCAAAGGTTGAGGAGATTATTCACTCATGGATCTATTGAGCCATTAAAAGAGACCACGGAGTCAAAAGTTGAGGAGATCATTCACTTTGCACCTATTGAGCCATTAAAAGAAATGGTCCAAATAGTTGCAAACTTTGAAGATAGATAGGAGGAATTTCTCACGTTGATGAATATTGACCCACACAACTATGGGGAAGGATAAGGGGTTTTAAAAATGTGAATTTAAAGAAGTATTGAGCTCAAGAATTGTGCCTATACCATCCTCCAATGGAAGTACATATATAGTCATTATATGGGGATTGGGGTGGGGTAATAACCCTTTGAGGCCTCAAATGCCAATACCCTCAAAACTTAACCCTTTTATTTAGAAGAGAATGATGAAAAATATGTGGTACACAAGACTATAAAACTACACCCAACAAAAAAAGACCTTGAATGTGAGCAATTTTGCATTCTATTTTGTCTACACGTGTAAAACGTACAATTAAAATGGGGGAGTTGCTGAGGTTAAAGCCACATATGTGGGATAGGTATGCAAAAAAATCTTGAAAAACTGGGAATCAAAGGATAAACTAGGGAAATTGTTCAACACTTAAATCAAGAAAATGAACTTGGGAAGATGGTCAAATCTATTCCTATCAAAAAAATGGGAGAATACTATGAAGGAGAAGAGGGAAATACCACTCTGACTGTTGAACATAATGGAGTCAAATCTCTTGCCATACTAGGAACTGGAGTAGGGATTTCCATAGCTACAAAATAGGATGGGGAAGCATGAGGAAAATCAACAATCAAGAAACTCAAAAGAAACTGCAATTGGGAGACACACATAAAGAAATTCCCTTAGGATTGTGGGAAGGATTGATACTCACCTTTTGTGGAATTAACTATGAGAATCATTTTCCATCGTGGATTTTGGGGCCAGATAAAACTATGAGATCATATTGGGGAGACCATTCATAAGACAACTCAAGATGACTCAAGATTGGTGGTATGATGCTATATATCTTAGACAATATATGGGGTGAGTATAGCGGACCATTCCTATAGGGATGTAAAGCGAGCCCTGATAGAAGATTTGCATATCAAGTCTTTGGCATCTAGTAGTACAAAGATACCATCATGGCACCCATGTGGACCATAACAGGCTGCAAGCTTGAAAGGTAAGTGGCAGATGATGCCTATGTTTGCAAACCCCTTATAGAACACTCGTTTGAGCCATTTGAAAGGATAGATATTCTAGCCACCATGGATGTGTGTGTCAATGAGTCTCAATAAAAAAACAAAACTTTTTAACAAAGAAGGAAATGAAGTCATACCCATTTTGATGATTTCACTTATAAACAAAATTGAGACTGAAGTAGAAAAGAAAAGATCAGGGGCACGAATGTTGAATAGAGATGATCATGAGTATCAATAATCAAATGATAAAATAGACACAAAACCATACATTTAAGCAGGCTTGGGGGATAGGGTAAGATCACCTTTGATGGTTATGTTGATGGGGAAAGTGCTTTAAACCTCATTAACTTTGAGACATGGGAAGCTTTGGGAAAACCAATTGTCAAACCAAAGAAAACCAAATGTCAAGCGCCTTTTGTGGAGAAAATACTTGTATACTTGGATCATTAATACTCAAAGTCAACGTTAATTACTACATTGTGTTACAAAAGTTTGATGTATTGCCTGTAAGAAATCTAGTAGATCACATATTTCTTGGAAGACCATGGATGAAAAAGCACAATGTCCATGTGAATTGGGCTAGACAAGGGGTACACTTCCAACAAGCTTGTGAAAATCTTTTCATTCCATTCATCATCAAGAATACAAGGGGAGTACAAACAAAGTCAAAGGATTCCAAAAGTAGAGAAAAAAGGATGATATTTGGCGTGAAGACTAGAGACATAGGATCATCAAGAGCTATTCTCTATATAGACCCATTGATACGGTTCACTTTGAGGTTGCCATTGTTTGGTAAATCTTGAGATAAAATAATAATCTAACTATGAGGATGAGGATGGATAGGAATATATCAAGATATGTGCCAGCCGTCCTTACTCACATAAAGTGGTGATAGCTCTTAAAATGGATCTCATGCACATGAGATGATGGATACACATAGAGACACTTTCAATTGATGAACCAACACAACCCTCTAGGAAGGGGTAAGTATGCCCAGGATCATCACTCAATAGCCCCTTCAATAAACACAATCATAAATTCAAGAACAAAGAGAGAAATGAATGAAATTACAGAGATCTTGAATATTTAGAGCGATTTCAAGAAGTTGAATAGACACATCCTACTCAAGACTATCTAGTGTTGCCTCCCATGGATCAAAGTAGAGGAGAATCAAGAAACAATGTGGGACCATTACCAATTCAAGAGGTTCATTATCAAACTCCAAAACTTCAAGGAGAAGGGAAAATCAAGGTTGCAACAACTCAAGTCAAGGTTGGTGGTCAAAAACTTCATTGAATACCTATAAACTATTCCTTTCCATGCTCATGGTGGGTACAAGAGAAAAACACTTCATTTCTTATGAGAATTCTCATAGAACAAAAGGCTATAGCCACCATGACTTTAAGGAACTTTCCATAGTAATCAAAGATCCATCTAAGAAGATCATTGCTACACAGACTAGTCATCCTCAAATGCCAAATGAAGTCTATCTAGGATAGGATAACAAATACTATTGGATCATCCTTAATCTATAAGAGTAGTTTTCAAATAATGTGCCACTTACCTTTCATAAGGACTTGGAAAGAAGAAAAGATGTAATTCGTGATGAAAAAAGAATAATTATGGAGAATTCTTTCCACCAAGGGAAGAAATTGATTCAACACCTTTACTTATAGTCTCAAGACACAGAGGGGTCACATATGTAGAACATATATATCATGTGTGTTCAAGGACTATCTTAAAAACCCTTATTTGTGATTTTTTCACCAATAAAAGGGATCTTTTCTCTATTTAATCTGTAATTTTTTTTCAAGGTCATTTTTTCAATGCCCTTTTGTATGTGAAAATGTTAGAAAATATAGAATAAAATAATCCCCTAATATTGTTGAATCTACATGATAGACATTGTTTTATTGTTGTGACCCCCCCCCCCCCCCCAAAAATAAAATAAAATAATAATAATAAAAAAGTTTTCGACACTTCTAAAGATCCCTGTGGAGACAAGGACATTGCCAAAACTTTCTAGGCACATCCCCACCACCAAAGCTAGCATAGTGGAAACAATCTCAAGCTCTCCCACATAGTCTATGATCATGCAGAAGGCCACTCTATCATCCAAATTACATGTCATTTAAAAAATTAGATAAGAAAAGGAATATCCAATGCTGGTTCCCTTGATTGATATTCAAGTTGTAGATCCAATTTGGGTACCAAAAAAGATGGGGTCTATCAAAGGAAGCCATTGCGAGCACGAGGATATTTTGAGGGAAATGCACACATATACATTTTCACAAAAGCAAAAAAAGGATATAACTTATCATTTGCTCAAATGCCTCAAGGATCTACCAAGAAAACACCAACCCAAAGGAGGAAACAAAAAGAAAATTGAAGTCCAAGAGCAATGCTACTATGCACCATCACCAACAACCAAAGGTTAAGCGGATTTGAGTTCCAAAGTCTTAAGTGGAAACAACAAAGATGGCAACAAATCTTGTAGTTTGAGGTATAGCAAATGGACATAGTGTTATCCAAAGACAACATTGGATAGTCCCCATGAAGCTACTTCAAGCACAAGGGTACTATGAGGGCAACACACATATTGGCTTCCCAAGATTAATCACCAGCATCCTCTCTAGATGGTGGGAATGGACCCTATTAAGGTGCTTGTACATAGTCGGGTTGGGTAGTTACTAGTACTAGTCTGTACAATAATTACCTCAGTACAAGTACCTATAAAAGACCGCTACTCTCATTTTTTGGATCTTTTTGAATCACTAGTTTTGATTCATTGCACTTGTCAAGTTGTTGATCCTAAAGTGCCATTTGTACTTTCCTTCATTATTTGAATATATCAACCTAATTACTTTTCATCCAATATCTTTGTACTTAAATTCAATTAATATCTAGTTTCTTATGCCTCTCTAAATTCTAAATTTGATTCTCTATCTAATTTTATATCTGACTCTGACATCTAGAAATCACGATGATGAGCTTAATCTCTTGATCGGAACTTATTTTATGGTTGGAATTTGGAGTACTTAAACATTCACAATGTTGCCTATACAATTAGCAAGAGGGAGGAGACCTACCATAGCATTCACTTAGGAACAAGAACATATTAGCATGATGGATGAAGAATCAGAGCATGGATTCAATGACAGACCTGAATTTTAGGATAAGGACATATGCCAACCCTTAATGAAGAGGTATTGAGGGTATTGGGAGATCTTAGCACTTTTCTCAATTGAAGAGGAGGTATTTAGAGAGGGAAGAAAGATGCTCTTTTTCACATGGGTCTCACAAGCTAGATAACAAGGGCAAATCAAAGATTCAGAATGATGCTAGTGGTGGTAGCAGTCAAAGTAGAAGAACGTCACATTGATAAGTAGATAAGCGAAATGACACAAACATTGTGAGTGAGATATTTGATGAACATAATAAAATACGGATGTTGATATTGACCACTATATTAAACACAGTCACATGGAAAGAAAATTTGAGCATAAAAGGAGACCCAAGCATAGGGTACAAGACTTGAACCACACATATGAAGCAATCAATGGCTCAAATTTTCCACCTTTGATGTTCAAAGGTGGAAAGAGAGATGATCCCAACATACCTCTATAAGCTTTTGAGCAATATACTAAGTTGAAGGACATCAATGAAAATGAATGGGGGTAAAAATTTCCACAAACCTTAAGGGATGCTTCTTGGAAATGGTATTACCATTACCCCGCATGCAAAATTTGCATATATAGTAAAAATAAAGAAGGCATTCCTTTTACACAAACAATCTGGGGATGAAGACATACTCTATGAACTAGATAGGATCAAACAAGGTAAGTTATTGGTAAGGAGCTATGTTGAAAAGATCAAAGAGCTCACTAGACAACTAAAGGAACCTCCTTCCAAAAAGATAATGTGTGCCTAGTTCTTATGTGGGTTTAAACCAAGAACCTTAGTGAGTAGAAGATACCAACACCAACAAAGAAATTCAATGATCTAGTACAAAGAGACCTGAAGTTGAAGCAAAAGGCCACAAAGGAAGTAGAGACCCAAGTGAAAGTGAGTCTCAACAAAGAATTCAAGTTATAGCTCTAGTGCAAGTTTGTTTGAGAGTGAATCAGAAGATTGGGTGAAGAATAAAGGCATCATGGACAAAGAAAATAGAAATGATGTTAAAGAGAATTTTAGACCGGTCAAAGATTAGACCAATAGTAGGCAAGGTTGAGACCTATTATACAAAATGCATCATTTCAACAAGGGAAAGGATGTCTCTATGATAGCACTGACAAACCCGGAAGTAGAAAATCAAGATGGTTTGTCAATAGATAGAGACAATGAGACCAGCAATAGCAATGGACCAGGAAGAGGTTGGTATCAGAACATTTCTAGTAGGGGGGAGGCAAAGCTATCTTTGCAAAGAGGAATTTCAACTATTACACGCATGGAAAATATGACCACTTTGTAGCTCAATGTCCTAAAAATGTGAAAGAAAAAGTTCCTAAAGGAAAAGCAGCAGACCCAATTCCGATGTGTGTGATCACCATGAGTGTTGGGAGTTGTAAGTGAGGAATTACTAGATCAGCAGTGATAGCCATTTTTTGGCTATTTAAAAATACCATAGTGAGCTACCTAAACCTATCAAAATCACTCAAACACCGTGGTTATCCTCACCCTTTCACTGTACATAGGCGTGTGTGAGTTAGAGGACTTTTTCTATATCTCCTTAAAAAACCCTCAATTAGCTAGTCACTGGGCAAGTTGAGCCAAAAAACTAAATAAAATAAAAAAGAAAATTATATTCTGGCCTTTTTGTGTGTAAATATCTCATTGTATATAGGTCCTAAATATAGAAATTTTTTATTATAATTATTTTGGTATTTTATTTACATATTTAGGTGTGTGTTTTATTAAACCTATGTACGCCTTCTGTCATCCTCTTCACCATAAGTATATTTTTTTCCAATGTGTATATCCTCTAATCTCATATTTTTCTTTTATACAAATCACCCCCACATTTTCACCCTCACCCTTGTGAAAACAAAAAATCGATTTCTACTCCCATAGTCACTTTTATTATATATTTTTCATTTACTTGCATACTTTTTCCTCTTTCACCCAAAATAATACAAAAAAGAGGGATCATATCATATGATTCCAATATCTTTTTCCATATCCATAATTCTTTCATATTTTTTTTATTATGTACTCATTATTCTAACACCAGGCGCTCATTGAGCTAAAATCCATGAATAGTCCATACACTAGTCCCATCATGTACATATTTGTTTATTCACGAATGATCCTCGTCCATGCATGTGTAAAGATAACTTGGATGCTTTGTATCATGATATGACTCATGGAGGGGCTCAATCTTGGATGCATTGTACAAATTCAACAAAGGAGGGGGCCACTAGGAGACTCTTGCAAGCATAAAAATAGGCTTTTTGGTGAGATTTTTGGCGCCTATCTCCACTAGGCATTTGAATAAGTGACCAACAAAAAAAACATATCCCACAAGTTGAATAATCACCTCAATTACTTGCATAATTTTTGGAGCTACCATCGGTGAGATATGAATTTTATGGTGGACCTCAGTCTGCCTACGTTTTCTCACAAGTCACCCCTAGTCTTCTCTCACTTCTACATTCCTCTCCATCCCTCATTCAAACCTGCAGCTTCCATGGTTTTCTCACCCACTTCACCATTACCCTCCCCTCTCACACCCATAGCTCTCTTTTGAAGCTCTACCTACATCCACCATCTCCATATCTCTCTCTATTACTCCCATTTTACAATTTTATTTTACCCTTTTAAGAATGCATAAAAAATCAGCAACCTAACCATACTTAATATCTAAAAAATGGGTGTTTTTATCAAAAAATCCCCATTCTCTTTGTGATGATTCAACTATGGTGGCGGCGTGAAAAGAAGAAGAAGAAGAACGGTGGCCACTTTCGACAATCTACACATGGGTGAGAGTCCAAGATTTCTCAAGGATTCAACATATCAAGGGTACACCCATCTCATTCACCCCTCTTTTCTCATCCTTTAAGTCATTCTACCCATTGTAATTATATTACTAACTTTTTTAGTGATTACTGACATTAACTACTAACCCTTTCTTGTAAATTGCACCCACTCTACTCTACCTTGGAGTAGGTAACTTCACACAAAAATCACTCACCTCTCTAGAATCTTCTCGATTTCACCTGAATAATTCTCTCCTTTTGAGCCCACATCCATGTGATACAAGAGACAAGAGAGCCCAACTTTAATAAGAATATATAAAAAATTTCATAAACATGGTTTATGTAAATGTTGATCAAGAGATAATCCTCATAAGGGCTCTCCTCACCTATAAATAGAGCCCGTTTTCCTTTGCAAACGACATGATCTCTAAACTATTGCTTACTACTTTGAGCATACCATTCTCCATCTTAGTCGTAGGGAGAGAGAGTGAGCTCTCTATACACCATTACTTGTGGTGTATATGAAAGCTTCTTGAGCTAGTTCTAGCATTGCAAGGGACTGAGTGATTCATAACTTCCAATCCAAGTTGTACCTATTCTTGCACATCAAGTGAATCAATAATCTGGGTGCAACCACGGTTCAAAAATCTCTTGAGTCTCTCCAATTCATGCTTGGAAACCTCATCTTGTTTGGTAAAAGGTGATGCATTCTCACTTTGAGATTCTTTTGTAGTCTTTTGCTTGTATCTGACTCAAGAGCTCTTGTGTTTGTTTTCCTTTCTTGGGAAAACATTATAAGAGGGTTGGATGGAGAGAGGGTTCCCATAACCCTAAGATCATGTGTAGATTGCAACATAATATAACTTAATTATGTCTCTTGACTCTCCTCCAAGCTGTTTATACACCCGTGTCAATCATTACAATTGAAGCTAAATTCTTGCAGAAAACTCTCTCTCTCTCTCTCACTCTCTCTGTTTGGTGTGTGTATTTGTAGCATTGATATTAGTGATAGTGCACCCTTCCTTCTTGATTGAATTTCTCAAGGATTCTCCTCTTTTGTGTCCTAGTTTTCTCTATAGCTAGGTGGTGCCCCTTCACTTGTTTGGCTATGGGTTTGTTGTTGTTGTTTCTTTCTTGTGGTCACCTCAGCCCCAATTGAACAACACAGAAACCTAGAGGGGTGTTTAGAGGTTTCCTCTCTTGTTGCCCACCCCAGACCACCTCACTAGTTAAGAAAACAAAGAAAACTAAAGAGTCTAAGAGATGGGAGAAGAAAAGGGTCATCTGGAAGGCCAAGGAGGTAGATGAATGGCAGGATCGAAAGACTTTGACAATGGAGATCAAGAAGGATCTGACTAAGAAGATGCCAAAGCAACCTAAGTGCTTGGAGGCCACAACCTTACAAAGGCTTGTGCCAAAACCTCTAGAGGCCCTGAGGAAGGATACCTTAGAAGATGGATCTAGTAGAGGAGAAGATGAAAAGAAAATTGAAGAGCTAGTTAAGGCCTTATAGGAGGGTCTAAAAGAAGAGGTTTGACAAGTTAGGTTAAACTTGACTGAGGCTAATAAAATGGATCTGGGATGAAACATGTTCAGCAACAAAAATCAGACTCATCACCAATGGATCCATCAACCAAAAAATGCAAGACGCTAGAATAGACACGGCATTGCAAAGATAGTTACCGAGAGTGGAGATCATTTAGCTCAAACAATAGCTTTAGAAACAAATAAGGTGAAATCTATGTAAAGGTCTATGAAAGAATTCAGAAGCACAGTATAGAATTGGATGACATCAGAGAGACCTTACTAGGTTGCTAAGTCTATCAGAAAGCAAAGGAGAAAGGCATCAAAAGTTATGGCCATCAATCTCTCTAAAATTAAGGATGATGAAGTGTAAGTCATCCAAATCAATTAAAGGCTAAGAAAACAATGGGAGACACTGTCATGAGTGATACTGAATGACAAGGCTGTTAGACAAAATCTAGGGATTTATGAGATGAAACCAACTCCATTTAGAATCAAAATGGAAAATTAGAGAGTGGTCTAGGCCACTCCAACATCGACATCCCGTTTTCATCGCTTGCAACATTGACATCTATGTAAACCAGTGAGATGCCTCTTCCATAGAGGAGTGACACCTAGCATTGGCATCGACATCCACTTCAATGACATCTACTGCAGCTTTTCATATGTTTTGTGGAATTTTAGAAAGCGAGACAGAGAGACAGTTTGTCAGCAATCGAAAAAGGTTACAGATTGTGATTAACAACAATTATATGCATTTTTTAGAGATGTTTTTTATTGCCATATGAGTTCTTGGCATTGATGTATGTTCTTTGTGGTTTCCAAGATTGATTTGATTGCTCATGCACTCGAGGAGTGCACTATGTAATCATGTTAATGTATCATGTGAGTTCGTTATGAGGGGGTTTTTAATGCAAAAACTTTAGTCAAATTAATAAAGATATATTAACAAAAGGGGTTTTCATATTCCATCTTGAAAAAAATTCCTAAAATATGGGGTCATTCAATTCATTCAAACATGTTAAAGAAGGGGTTTTTAAATACCCCCCGAACGCACAATATACAAAGGGGTTTCTCAATAGTGTACCCCTCGAGATCATGCATAGTCATCATGGCTTCTTAGAGACATGCACAAGGATAATCACAAAATCTCTAGACACACCAAATCTGCAAGCATCTTTGCCAATGATATCCATTAGAGTTCTAGTGGGACTTGTGGGATGCATATGGTTGATGGGTGACAAGTGCTTGTGCTCTATTGAGAGCATTTTAGTCTCTGCAGGGAGCTAAATCTGTGATTTTTCTTTCATACTCATTAGCACCTAGTTTAGTGCATGTTCTTAATTTTTCAATGATAGTTTCATGTTTTGGACGTACATAGTGTGAGATGGATTAGGTTTCCGGAGATTCCCATTCGTGCCCTTGCCATAGGATATGTATAGACGGCTATAGGTGTTTTGATGCCAACTTGGCAGTCTTTGATAGTTTCTTTGAGTAATATATGTTAGTTGACACCTTGTTAGCATTTTTTGTTGGTTTTTGCATTATTTTGTGCTCAAATTTTCTTGAGATTTTGATCTCTATACATATGAGACTCTGCCGGATTTTTATTGCAAGTTCTCTTATTTGCCAAAAACACTCTTTTACATTGTTATTGCAATGATTTTTCTGAGTTTCTCATTGATATTTTGATATATGTGCAAAGGAGACTTTGCCAAAATTCTTGCAAAAATTTACCATAAATTTCTCGTTTCACTCTCTCGCATTTACTCTTATTAATCATGGCTAGAACTTCTAAGAAAGAAGAGTACTATATCAAGAAGTTTAATGGCACAAAACTTCATGACATGAAAGCATCATATGCGTGATGTCTTGGTCAATAAGAGCCTTGCATCGTAATTTAAAGAGCTTAAAGAGGGTGTTTATAGTGATGATCAATGGGAGGAGCTTGATCATCGTGCTATGGTGACAATTCACCTGCACCTTGGTGAGTCCATTTTCTTTATGATTATGGACAAGACTACTACATGCAAAAGAATTATAGGAGGGTGAAAGCATGTTAACCTGTCATGCTTTTTCATGTCCCGGACAATGCTAACTAGCACAATTTTGACATATGCTAACTAGTACAATAACTTGAGCTACATCTCCAAGATCTATGACATATGATATATCAATAGAAAGCACTTGAAACAAGGAATCCAAATGTAAAACCTCCGACAAATTTTGATATTATTTGTAAAAAATTTACCAGACGCCCAACTTTTTGAAGATGTGCTAACTTGAAACTGCTAACTAGCACAAAAAGCGCGACAGGTTAACATGCTTTCACCCAGGAGTCATTATGACTAGATTGGGATGGCGAGATTCCTTGAACAAATTTTTTCTCATGAAAAAGCTCATGCCTTTGAATATGAAAGAGGGCATCAATGTCAGTTCACACTTAAGTTCAATAGCTTGTTTACAAAACTTACATCTAAGGGACTCAATTTTGATGAGATGAAATGAAAGCCATATTCTTTCTATGTTCTTTGCCTACATCATGGGTCACATTTAACACTACCATTAGTAATCCCGCCCCTAAGGGAAATCTTGTCTTTAGTGATTTACTAGTGCTTTACTCACGGAAGAGATTTGTCGACAATCTCTTGGCACTAGTGGGGGCATGGTGATACATATATAGCTAGTGAAAGTAGCCAGAGAAACAATGAAAGGAAAAAAGGTTGTAGTTGTAGTTGCAATCGATCAATTTCTATTTATTGCAAAAAGAGAAGGATAAATCCATTGTTGTAAGTTCTGTAACTCTTAAGGGCAGTGTCAAGATCAAGGAGCTCAATGTCGTTGATGAGCCACTTGAAGGCCAACATGGCCCAAATGCTTATATGTGTAAGTATGTACACGTGTACAATTGTGAAGCACTCAAGTGACTTCACTCTATCCCCATCATCTCCATGCAACGTGCAAACTATTGCAGGGTTGTTGTCCGTATGAAACTTAACTAGTTCAACGTGTGTACTAGCTAATATGTTGCATATCACATGATAACGGAGTTCTACGTATTTTGACTTGGAGTAAATTATGGGGTTCTTTGATAATTCAATTGCACTTTGACTATCATAATGCAACAGTGGAGTTTGAGTAATTCCAAGATCTCCAATTAGGCAAGCTAACCACACAGCTCACTTGCTAACATAAGAAATTATCACATATTGTGCCTCTGTAGTGGAAGATGACATACAATTACAAAGACATGATCTCCATGACACGGTTGTTGCAGCAAATAGAAAAACATAGCTAGACATGGATCTTCAACTATCCACACAACCTTGTCGTACCTTTTAGATATATCAAGATGTGCTTCACTAATTCCCAGTGTTTTTCATGAATTTGCTAACCACTCCCATTACAAAAGCAATTTTTGATCTACCATGGCATACGATAGCAAATTAAACTGTCACTGATCTACTTAAATCCTATGCTACAAAAGTAGATAAATTAAGAGATCAATGGAAAAAGTATTTACCCTTAGTAGAGTATGCGTACAATAACATTGTCCATACTTGTACAATAATCACCCTTCAAAGTAATTGAAGATTGATGTTCAAGACACTTGGGAACATATTTGCTGTTGCTGATGAGTATAGCAGTAATCAAGAATCATTTCAAAAGATCAAAGAAGATATTCTCATTATGCTTTAGAAGCAAAAGGGTGCGGCTGACAAGCATAGATGAGCCTTGATCTTCAAAGAAAATGATTGGGTATTTCTCAAGTTTCCAAAATCATGACTGAGTCACCCTACGGGCTAGGAAACACAAGGACGCCCAATGGGTCCTAAGAAATATTATGCTGAGTTAGAAAAAATATAGTACCGCCCATCTAAAATTGTTAAGCCTATCAATGAAACAACTTACAAGTTAAGGTTACCAAGTACCTGGCTCATTCATACATGGGGGATTCACTAATACAAAGTAGGGGATGGCACATGCATGCATCCCACTAGGTAAAACCCCCTTATATATAGCCCCTTAAATGGTAGCCCAACCCCCTATCTCTGGAGATTGAAGTGCTTAGATAACCCCCTACATACGGATTATGTAGTATTACATGGACCCCCCTTTCTTCTATGTACACAAAATTAAGCCTATCAATGAAACAACTTACAAGTTAAGGTTACCAAGTACCTGACTCATTCATACATGGGGGATTCACTAATACAAAGTAGGGGATGGCACATGCATGCATCCCACTAGGTAAAACCCCCTTATATATAGTCCCTTAAATGGTAGCCCAGCCCCCTATCTACGGAGATTGAAGTGCTTAGATAACCCCCTACATACGGATTATGTAGTATTACATGGACCCCCCTTTCTTCTATGTACACAAAATTTTATAGCTTAGAAGAATTTTCAAGAACTTCATGAATTTTTTTCCAGAGTTTCTCTTGTGTACAAAAACCAAGTTTTCAAATTCACATGTGCCACCTACTTTGTAGGATTCCCACATGTGATTTAAGGCTTGGTAATCAAAGAGTACACTCAATTCTTTAGTCTATAATACTTTGCAAAATTAAAAGTTCTTTACTTTAGAGTAAATAAATAAATGATCAAAACATATAACCACTTCAAATCTCAAGTTACACCATAAGAATAACCATAGGTGAACCACACATGTTAAAGTCACATACTACATGAGATGTCTTATTTTTTCTAAAAGACAACTTTATAGCTCCGTTCCACTATATAGGTGAACCATATATGCCAAAGCTAGATACTATATGATATGTTTCTGCAATATTCAGCAGATACATGCAACATCCATCTCTCTCTCTCTCTCTCTCTCTCTCTCTCTCTCTCTCTCTCTCTCTCTCTCTCTCTCTCTCTCTCTCTCCCCCCCCCCCCCCCCCCCCCCCCCCCCAACACACACACACACACACACACACACACAAAACACACACACAACTTAAGAAAAAATACCATGGCTTCTAATTTGGAAAAACATCCAAAGTGCTTATATAGTCAATTTGTTGAACCCAATGTACTTATACAAAGCTATATCATCCTGCTCAAAGATACATACTCCTAAAACAAAAAAAATCTATAACTGATGCTTGCAAAGGACGTATTCATTAGAATTTTTTTGCATCATTAACGTAGAGGATTTAGGAACCAACACCTCAAGAGAAAGGGACACCTCGATGAAGAATGAACCACAATCAGTGCCACCAAAAAGGAGAAGGAGCTAGACAAGATCAAAGGCAATAATAACTACTTGCTAACAAATCTAGAGTATGCCTTGTCTCTAGTCCTTGCTTGGAGGAGACCAAGAATTAGAGCCTGAACCATTTCCATTGGCCTTGAGGTTTCTGCAATCCAAGGTGCCATACCCAGAAGTCCCAAACCTTTGGCCTACTGCACATAACACCATTTTAGATGAAATGGGAAAATCCCACAACTTTGGGACTAA
The DNA here is from genome assembly GCF_014529385.1 of Adiantum capillus-veneris. Classification (NCBI taxonomy): domain Eukaryota; kingdom Viridiplantae; phylum Streptophyta; class Polypodiopsida; order Polypodiales; family Pteridaceae; genus Adiantum; species Adiantum capillus-veneris. The sequence continues at coordinate 91,187,171 of NC_140943.1, read as the reverse complement.
TTTCAACGTCTATGGATTCCTATTTTCCATTAAATTTTGAAAAAATTCATTTAATTTGGGAATGTGACAAAAAGAGATAGATTCTCAAGAAAATGGTGGTGTTGAGAAACACCTTTTAAAATTTTTATTTTTATGTGGGTGTTTCAAAACACTTCATAAAAGAGATAGATTCCCAAGAAAATGGTGGTGTTGAGAAACACCTTTTAGATTTTTTATTTTTATGTGGGTGTTTAAAAATACTTCATAAAATCATACATAAGCTGGGAAATAAAACAATGAGAAAGATATGAAATGCTATTCAATTTCTCCTATTAAGCTAGCCTGTGCCTTCTCCATGACATTTGATGGGATCTTGATTGTTTCCACAATTCTTCCACCCCTTGGAGTCCATGACCATACAATTGTATCAACACACTCCCAGTGCTTTGGGTTAGCAAGATTGCAGCACCAACTCTTTTTCCAACAATCCTCATACTGTTCTTGGATTGTGGGATTTCGTTTTCGATGTTTTGGTGCCCAATACTGAATCAGAACTTTCTTGTAGTTAGGCGATGATTTGTCTACATCAACGTTTGACTCTTCCACTCCTAGCCATATCGGATATTCAGGATCTGCGAGTCTCACAAGAACAAGATCCCCTTTTCTTACATCAATTTGAGGCCTAAAGGCCTCTTGTGGACTTGCACTTAGAGGACCAACATAGTGATCATTCAATTCTTCATATCCTTGAAACTCATCTCTGTCTTCCTCTATCTCTTGCATTCTATGACTCCCTATAGTCTTTGGCCAAAATGTTGTATATTCACCAATGTGTTTATTGGTTGGTTGTTCAAGCTCATTGATTATGTTTTGCCAATAAGTGATAACAGGCTCCATGTATTTTGTGGAGTCATGGTCCTTTCCCTTTAACAGAGAACATCTTTTCCAAAATTCAAGATATGACTTAATCCCTTGAATAACAAGCGGACTATCTCTTACATAGTCTGCTATAGGTACCACATCTGGACAGCCTGTTGGTAATTTTGGTTTTCCCTGGTCATATTTTTTCCACAACTCAATTCCCAACTCCTTTGGCATCCAATCGGGTGATTTGGGATGAATTTTGTATTGCATTACTGGGACTTCACCTTGCATATAGAAACGAAATTGAAGTGGCTTAGAGTGTCCGACTAGAGCATCTTGTCCGTCACACATGTACCATTGCACAAAGGATTTAAAGTCGGGAACTTGTGTCATCAAAAATGGTGCTAGAGCTGAGCTTTCACATTTTTGAAAATGTTCCATCAGATGTGGAAAAGTGAATGTCATTCCTGTTTGCAATCTTTTTGAGAACCTACTAAACATTGCATCTATGTCCTCATGTGTATGACCCACCATTAAGAATCCCAAATGCACGGTTTTGAAAACTCCTTTTGCTACTAACAAGGATAAGTATGCAAACAAATATCGATTTTTATTCTCTCCTGCACAATTATCTAGCTGTAGCAAAAGATTCTCAGGAAATTTTTGAAATACAGGAGTGGATATGGTATCCACAACACATTGAGAGGAAGTTGATTGTATGTGTACAATCTCTTCATTACATCCCTGGATGGCCAACGGTGGTGTCATTGTTGATGCATTCCTCTCACGCTCTTGCTTTATTTTGTTTTGGAGGTCTAGAGCTCTCCTTTCAATGCATTGAATAATGTTACATTGCTGCGTGGCATACCGTCATGGCATAATCTCCTTGTCCATGGTTTTCTGTTCTTTCCAGATTCTGTAAGCATAATGCAAGGGAACCAATTGTAGCATTGGGATCTGAAGGCCATAGACTATTAAGTGAGAAGTGACCATACATTCCATGACCATGACCATGTCCATGTGTTATCATACCTGTTAATGATACTTGCAATTGATATGCATTCGCATAATCTTTTGAGTTCACACGCAACCTAGGTATTACTGTCTTTTTTTGATCCATTTTATCATGTATAATGCATAAATACTTATCCTTTTGCAACTGGGAGAACTTACTCTAGGTGTAGTACACATTCCTACAACTTTGTTGTTGCAACATGTGAATTCGATGTTCATCCTTCAAACGTGCAATCATCTCGTCATCCTTTGTTGACTCTAGTTGAGACTTTATCCGACTACACACAACACATTTGGAGAACTCACTTGTTTTTGACAATGTCACATTAGCAAACTTTGTATTCCAAATCCTATTGAATGTCGTGCTAGACATTGGCTTGAGACTCATACTGTCAAGTGTTTTATTGACATCATGTAAAATGTCTACTTGCTTGTACGCGTTTGGTATTGCAAGCAAAGTTTCCCTAGTACCATCTTCCATGGTTCTACTCTTATGTGGCATTCTCTCCGAGTTTTCATCAACAAAAGAGCGCATCAATGCCCTTCCTATTTCTGTATGGTCTCTTCCTTTTCTCGTGACACCATCATTACCATGCACTGAGCGTCTAACCCCATTCTCAAAATGTTCACGATAACGATAAAATGAAGTTTTTTGAATGCCATGAATTTCGTACCAAGCTCTACTGCAAACCTCACTGCCATTAAAAGAAAACACATAGCATGTCTTTGTAGTTGTTTTGTTCTCATGCCATGTAGTCAACATTGTATCATACACATAGTTTGTTCTATTTTGCAAACTCTATCCCCAAAATTCATTGCGCATAGCCATGACCTTATCTCGATTGGCATATTGAAAACACCTTTTGGAACAACAATCTATGGTTGAAACAAGCTAGACAGATGCTAGAGATGCTTGATTGGATCTCTTAGAAGCTTTCACTAACATTTTTGGCTTCCTATTTACAAATCAATATTTTCGCTTTTTTGAAATAGGCTCTACCAAATAAGCTGATTCAATGCATGTGTCTTGTAATGCATGCATAGCATGTAGATCCTCATAGCATAACAATTCTTTTCCATCCATAGTTGTCACTCTCTTGATAGGCCAACAAACTAGATTAATGCTGCATACACTAGCTTCTGTAGAAATAGTAGCCTCATCTGCATAGGATGTTTCGATACCAATACCAATGTTATCTTCACCTAGCTCACCAAAGTTTACAGAGTCAAACGGACACACGTACATGACAACCCCTTCGGCTACTACATGTGTTTTGCTTTCATCCCAAAGTTGAACCCTCTTATCCTTCCAAACCTCTCTGTAGCTCATTCCATTACATTGTGCATCCAATGCTCCTTTTGCTTTGTCAGCCTCATGCATAGAAGCCCCTTTGTACTGCATCTCATTTATATGTTGCAACAACCCACTACTCCATTTCACAATACTATGAAAAGCATCTCCCACTGTCAATGCATCCATTGTTGGAAAAGGGATGAGTGCTTTCTTTTCAAAACAAAAATCAACTGACACCGATACATTGCCTTCCCCAATAAGCATGCCAGAACAATATGCACTTGGATTTATTTCAAATATAGTCCCAATGGAAACCTTTTGTGTCACTACAAACATGCACACTCTATCACCATGATTGAAATTGGCCATACCTGCAAGAAGATTGAAAGAATAATTTTTAAACAAACCACTTGTAGATTATATTGATTTACGTAGCATAAAGAATAACAAGTATGTATGTGGGTGTTTCATGAGAAGCACCCTGTGGCCTGAAGGTCATAGGGTTCCCTCTATGATACTAAGAATCTCTTTGTGCTCTATGCTCTATCGTCTATGCTCTATGATCTATATTGACTTCCTATGGCCCCTAAACCACAAGGCGCCCTCATTGTTTCCAAAAAACCCTCATTGTTTTGATATGGCCTCAGGACCATAGCTCTCTATGCCGGTATAAAGCATATTTGCTCTATATTAGCTCCCTAAGGCTTGAAGGCCATAGGGTTGTCCTCAAGATCACCTCACGGAGTTTCATGTCAAGTATATATACATCCTATGGCACCCCCTGACCCTAGGGCCATAAGATCTCCAAATGAAACATACAACAATGTATGGCCCTTGAGCTTATACATTGCAACCCCATGACCCTAGGGCCATAGGATCGGCATATGAAACATACGACAATGTATGGCCCTTGAGCTTATACATTGCAACCCCATGACCCTAGGGCTATAGGATTTCCAAATGGAACATAGGGCAATGTATGGCCCTTGAGCTTATACATTGACACCCTATGGCCCTAGGGCCACAAGACTTAAAAACATACAAAAAGACAACCTATGGCCCTAATCCCAAGGATGTGAGCATTGACACCCTATGGCTCTAGGGCCACAAGACTTCAAGACATACAAAAAGACAACCTATGGCCCTAAGCCCAAGGGTGTGAGCATTGACACCCTATGGCCCTAGGGCCACAATACTTCAAAACATACAAAAAGACAACCTATGGCCACAATGTCAAAGGTGGCCAAGATATCAATGCAGCCCCATGGCCCTAGGGCCATAGGATCTCTATATGGAACATGTGGCACCCTATGGCCCTTGAGCTTATACATTGCCACCCCATGACCCTAGGGCCATAGGATTTCCAAATGGAACATAGGAAATGTATGGCCCTTGAGCTTATACATTGCCACCCTATGGCCCTAGGGCCACAAGATCTCACAACATACAATAAGAGAACCTAAGGCCCCTAAGCTCAAGGGTGTGGGTTCAAGGGTGGCCAAGATATCAATGCAGCCCCATGGCCCTAGGGCCATAGGATCTCTATATGGGACATGTGGCACCCCATGACCCTAGGGCCATAGGATTTCCAAATGGAACATAGGCGATGTATGGCCCTTGAGCTTATACATTTCCACCCCATTACCCTAGGGCCATAGGATTTCCAAATGGAACATAGGCAATGTATGGACATTGAGCTTATACATTACCACCCCATGGCCCTAGGGCCGTAGAATCTCTATATGGGACATGTGGCACCCTATGGCCCTTGAGCTTACATATTGCCACCCCATGACCCTAGGGCCATAGGATCTCCAACTGGAACATAGGGCTATGTATTGGAGCTTATCTATTGTTGCCCCTAAACCCTAGGGCCATAGGATTTCCAAATGGAATATAGTGCAACTTATGGCTCTTGAGCTTATACATTGCCACCCTATGGCCCTAGGTCCACAAGCTTTCACATTGCCATCGTAGGGCCACAAGGATCTCACAAGATAGAAGAAGAAAACCCTAGGACATAGGATTTTCAAATGGAACTGAGTGCACGCTTTAATCCTTGACCTCCAACATTGCCGTCCCATGGTGTGAGCCCAGGGGTGGCTGAGGTGTCTTCATAATAATTTCGGCCATTCAAGGGATATCCGCAAGTGGCATAAATTTAAAAAATAATTAAATTTTTTTTAACGCTATGACAAACTTTGTCATAATGGGTTTTCAAATACACTTATTGATATTGGACAAAAAAATAGCGCACAATTTTTGGGATAATTTTTTTAAAATTTAGCTATTTTAAGTGTATTTTTTACTATGCAGATTTTGATTCTAAAGTCAAATTTTGCTTCATGGGTGTCCTTCCACTCGTACTACAAAGATATGGACATTGACAAAGCCTTGCACCAACTTTTTTTTTTTTTTCTGAAAAGCTCTTTCAATTTCGGAGCCGACGAGCTATGTCTCATTTTCGCACAAAGCTTAGAACTCTAGTAATCTCGACTGCAAACCCGTGAGAACAACCCCTACATTCAAAATTCGAATTTTGAATTTCTAACCTAACCTAACTAACCTTATCTCTCTCTTTCTCTCTCTACCACATTTTTTTCTGCACTGTCGCTCTCTTTCTCTCTCATTTCTTGCTCGAAACCTACACAGAAACCTGCACAGAGCTTGTCTTTCTCTGTCCCTCTCTCCCTCTCTCCCTACGCATACAATTCTATGCCATTGTTGCGACGCGCACACAGATCTACGCGAAGCCATCGCTACAACCTTCAACAGGAGGACTGCTGTCGCGACCTCCCAAACACAGATCTGTTACCATCATCGTCGCGGCCTCAACACACCTAAGTTACTGCTTACTACTGTTGCAGCCGGTTTTCATCAAACACAGATTTACTCAGAGGTAACCTGTAGAAACCCTAATCTTTTTGCTTAATTCGGTTTTAACTGTTCTTAATCTAATTACGCTTTAGCTAAGTTGTGAATCACCTCTCTCTAGAACAATAAACAAAAATCATTAATTACATCTCTAAAACTGTAAAACTGTAGATTGTAGAACTATAAAACATAAAAATCTCTAATTAGAGATCTAAAACTGTAATACAAAATACTCTAATTAGAGACCTAAAAATATAAAACAGAAGACACTAATTAGGGACCTAAATTTGTAAAACGAAAAACTCTTATTAGGGACCTAAATATGTAAAACAGAAAACTCCTCATACGTGACCTAATGCTGTAAAATTGTAAAACTCTAACTGCAAAAATCTCTAATTACAACAAAAAATTATAAACCTACAAATGCAAAAGACAATAACTACAGAAAATGCTAAAACTATAAATACCTATAATTGGGTTGTGGGGAGTTGGGCACACGTTGTAAGAGGACGAGTAGAGCACGTTGTTGTATGAGGATGGATTAGGGTTCAGTTGCAGGAGGATGGGAAAAAAGAGAGGCAAGAAGGTGGGAAAGAAAGTGTACACTATATGTGCTTGTAAGATATGGTGTAATATAGTTTCTTTAAATTCATTTGTAGTCACTAAAATAAAACTAGACATTGAATCTTTAGAAGGGCAGATAGGGTGTGGCTATGTAGGGTTTCACCTCATACTAAAGAGTAACATATGGCCCTAAGGCACCCTATGACCATAAGGCCATAGGGTGGTCTCACATCGTACTATAGGGTGATCAATGTCCCATATGGCCATAGGGTGCCAATGTACAATCTCAAGGGTCATAGGGTTCCCTATGTTCCTATTGAAGATCCTATGGGCATAGGGCCATAGGATCTCCAAAACATATATATGGCACTATGGCCATAGGATCACATGGTGCTCTATGTCCGATCTAGAGACCTTGTGGCCTAAGGGCCTTAGGGTGGCAATGTACAATCTCGAGGGCCATAGGGTTCCCTATGTTCCTTTTGGAGATAGGGTGGCACTAGGGCCATATAATCTCCAAAAGCAACATAAAGAACCTAGGGCCATAGGATCAAAGGGTGACCTATTTGAGACCTTGTGGCCCAAGGGCCATGGGAATGTACAATCTCAAGGGCCATAGGGTTCCCTATGTTCCTTTTGGAGATCCTATGGTCCTCGAGCCATAGGATCTCCAAAATGAACATATGGCCCTACGCACATAGGATCACAGGGTTCCCTATGTTCCTTTTGGAGATCCTATGGTCCTCGGGCCATAGGATCTCCAAAAGGAACATAGGGTCCTATGGACATAGGATCACAGGGTGCCCTATGTCCCATCAAGAGACATTGTGGCCCAAGGGCCATATGATGGCAATGTACAATCTCAAGGGCCATATGGTTCCCTATGTTCCTTCTGAAGATCCTATGGACCTAGCGCCATAAAATCTCCAAAAGGAACATAAGGAACCTATGGCCATAGGATCAAAAGGTGCCCTATGTTCCATCTTGAGACCTTGTGGCCCAAGGGCCATAGGGTGTATTTGTACAATCTCAAGGGCCATAGGGTTCCATATGTTTTTTTTGGAGATCCTATGGCCCTATATCCATAGGATCACAGGGTGCCCTACATCCCATCTAGAGACCTTGTGGCCCAAGGTCCATAGGGTGACAACCTACAATCTGAAGGGCCATAGGATTCCCTATGTTCCCTAGGGTCACAAGGTGCCCTACGTTCCATCTGAAGACCCTATGGCCCAAGTGCCATAGGGTGGCAATGTACTATCGCAAGGGCCATATGATTCCCTATGTTCCTTTTGGAGATCCTATGGCCCTAGAGCCCTAGGTGCATGGGGCTGCCATGGTGCCCGTTAATATGCACCATGGTGTACCCGATGTACGTAGGCCACCCTCGGGCCCTTGGATGCCCTCTGTCCCATCTAAAGACCTTGTGGTCCAAGGGCCATAGGGTGACAATCTACAATCTCAAGGGCCATAGGATTCCCTATGTTCCCTAGGGTCACAAGGTGCCCTACTTTCCATCTGAAACAATGGGCACCTTGTGGCCTTCGGGCCATAGGATCTCTATGTAGAGCATAGAGCAAAGAGCATAGAGAGCTTCTTACTACCATAGAGGGAACCCTATGGACTTCAGGCCACAGGGTGTCAATATAGAGATAACAGAGGTTCTTACTAGCATAGAGGGGACCCTGTGGCCTTCAGCCCACAAGGTCTCCTCAATGGCATAGAGAGAATCCTATGGCCCTGGGTCCATAGGTTGCCAAAAAACCCTCATGAAGGGTTTCTTCAAAACATATAGGATGTGTAGAGCATAGAGAGTTACTTACTAGCATAGGGGGGACCCTATGGCCTAAAGGCCTAGGGTGCCAATATAGAGCATAGATCGGTTCTTACTAACATAGAGAGACCAAATAGTGATTTATACATGGGGCCATGGGATGTCAATATAGAGCATAAAGCATAGAGAGCTTCTTACTAGCATACAAGGAACCCTATGGCCTTCAGGCCACAGGGTGTCAACGTAGAGAAACCAGAGGTTCTCACTAGCATAGAGGGGAACCTATGGCCTTCAGCTCACAAAGTCTCCAAGATATAGAGCAAATAGTGTTTTTACTAGCATAGAGAGCACCCTATGGCCCTGGGTTGCCAAAAAACCATCATGAAGGGTTTCTTCAAAACATAGAGGGCACCTTGTGCCCTTGGGGTCATAGTATGTGTAGAGCATAGAGAGGTTATTACTAACATACAGGGGACCCTATGGCCTGAATATAGAGAATAGATCGGTTCTTACTAGCACAGAGCGGACCCTATGGTCTTCAGGCCAAAGGGTGCCAATATAGAACAAAGATCAGTTCTTACTAGCATAGAGAGACCAAATAGTGCTTTATACCTGGGGCCATAGGGTACCAAAACAATGAGGGTTGTTCAATGGCATAGAGAGCACCCTATGGCCATGGGTCCATAGGTTTCCAAAAAACCCTCTTGAAGGATTTCTTCAAAACATAGAGGGCAACTTGTGGCCTTGGGGTCATCGGATGTGTAGAGCATAGAGAGGTTCTTACTAGCATACAGGGGACCCTATGGCCTTTAGGCCATAGGGTGCCAATATAGAGCATAGATCGGTTCTTACTAGCAAAGATCAGACCCTATGGCCTTCAGGCCAAAGGGTGCCAATATAGAGCATGGAGAGGCTCTTACTAGAATATAGGGGACCATATGGCTTTCAAGTCACATGGTGGCAATATAGAGCAAATAGTGTTTTTACTAGCATATAGAGCATCCTGACCTAGGGGGATTGGTTGTCAAAAATCCATCATAGAAGGGTTCCTATGGCCTTCAGCCCACAAGGTCTTCTCAATATAGAGCAAATAGTATTTTTCATTGGCATACAGAGCACCCTTGGGGCCCTTGAGGCCAACCCTATGGCCTTCAGGCCTTAGGAAGCTAATATAGAGCATGGTGCTTTATATAGGCATAGACAGCTATGGCCCTAGGGCCATAGCAAAACAATGAGGTTTTTTTGGAAACGATGAGGGCACCTTGTGGTCTTGGGGCCATAGGAAGTCAATATAGATCATAGAGCATAGATGATAGAGCATAGAGCACAAAGAGATTCTTAGTAGCATAGAGGGAACCCTATGACCTTCAGGCTAAAGGGTGCCATTATAGAGTAAACAGAGGTTCTTACTAGCATAGAGGGGACCCTATGGACTTCATCCCACAAGGTCTCCTCAATATACAACAAATAGTGGTTTTTACTTGCATGGAGAGCACCATATGGCCCTGGGGTCATAGGTTACCAAAAAACCCTCATGAAGTATTTCTTTAAAACATTGTGGCCACCTTGTGGCCTTGGGGCCATAGGATGCCAATGTAGAGCATAGAGAGGTTCTTACTAGCATGCAGGGGACCCTATGGCCTTCAGGCCACAGATTGCCATATGGTGTTGGTGTAGAGGCTCTAAAGGGGTATTTAGGCCATTCAAGGGATACTTCTTTGAGGGTCCTCTAATGTCATAAGGGAACATGTGATCACACTACCATAGAGTGGCCTAGGTACACTTGTAGAACCATTTTTTTGGCACCCTTTGGACCTAGGACCACATGGTTTAACATAGAGGTGACTCTATGGCCCTAGGTCCATATGGATGTAATAATATCCATCTTGTCTAAATATATGTCATTCTTTTTACAGAAAATGTCTCAGAAGAGAAAGTCAAAGTCAGTTGATGCAACAGGCTCAACACCAAGTTCTTGGTATCTAGATTTTCACTTACCAAATGGTGGAAGTGATGAGAAAGTCCACTTGTTCTTTCAAGATAAAGAGCAATTACCCTTCAAGGACTGTGGTATTGTCAAGGAGATAAAGAAAGATTGTTCAGATCTTGAAATGTCTCCATGCCTTGGAGTAAAACTACTCAATGGTGACTCCTACTTGTTGGAGCCTATGGCCTTTGCTCAAAAATTGGTGAAGGTTGATTATGAAGGAGTGACAATGACAAAAGCAGGGTGGGTGGAGCTTCAAGACGACACTCCAAGTGAGAACTTTATAAACTTATATATTGAGGGCTTTAACAAAGTCAATCAATATTTAGGTAAATTGAGCAGCACAAAGAAGAATAAGAAGCGAAAGAATGAAGACACAGGTACAACAAATCAATCTAAGACGCTCAAGGAGAGTTAGACTCCCTCACTTGGAGAAAATAGTGGAAATGTGGCCGAAGAAAATCTTTCAGTTATACCCTTACAGACTCAAGAAGCAGGAGATTCTAGTGGACTTGCAACCCTAACAGTTGGAACCTCCTCAGTGGCAGTGGTTGTGGACTCAGCATCCTTAGCTGTGTGGGACTCTATTATACAGCCCAAAGAAAAAGATCTTGATAAAGAAGTTGCCAAAACTTCTAAGAGTGGGCTAGATGGATACGTCGGAATTGACCACTATTTTAAATTTGGTGTACAATCTAACCAGTTGATCCCAGTTGAGAAATGAAACCTTTCACCAGAAGGCTATAGATGCAGACCATTGTCAGATTTATATGTGAAATATCTCTTGAAGCAATTTGCAGGGCACTCTAGGCCAGTCTCCAGTGCAGCAGACTTGATGTCGTATAACCCAATTACAAAAATGCCTTTACAAACAGCTGAAGTGCATGGAGACAAGCTATCAACATACCACTACTGGATTCTAGCTGGTCAGCATTCCATCATAGCGGCTAGAGCTTTTTTGCGTAACAACAACACTAAGTATGATTTGAGAAAAGAGTTCTACAAGTTTAGAACTGCAAGGATAGTGGTAGACGCTCCGAAAGAGGTAGCTATTCGAATTTCCAAAATGGAGAACATGGAGAGAATAACAGCAATGAAACACCAGCCTTATGTGGAGGTCTTGAAGCATGGCCGTAGTCAATGGCTTGCATATTCTAAACCAACAAAACCCAAGGCAGGTGTTCCTGTCGGTCATCCAAGTCGAGCAGGTTGGGATGTAAGTTCCACTTCCCTATGCTTGTTTTTGTTACAAATATGTCTTGAAATAAAGTTAATTTTCTTTTCTTTATTTTGAAGGCCTTTGTAAATGTGGCGAACATCGTGTTCAACCATAAATCATTTGACAACAAAGAAGTACACATGGTCATGTACGATGATGAAATCATTTGCCAACAAAGAAGCACACATGGTCATGTACGATGATGAAATCTATGATTAGTGGATACACATCTTGGAGAATCATCAGACATCAACTGATCGTGGGCGACAACCAAGCATAACAACCTTTAGATGCCTACATGGTTTAGAAGATAATGATGTCAAGCTACTATAACAAGAGCTGGCAGATGAGAATATATGCTTAGTGAAGCAACCACGTCAACAAACGGGCTTGCTCGACCTCACTGCACGTGCAACGGTCTTAAAGAAGACCAGGGTTTTTGAGCCTCAAATGTTGATGGAATTTAAAGAGATATATCCATTAGCAATAGCAGTTACTTCATGGGATAAATGTAAGTCTCATTATAACATTACAAATGAGATTTACAAATCTCTCTTCACGAGTTGTACGCAATGGCTAAATCTCCTACTACAAAAAGGAAAGGAGAAAGAGCCAATTCCTGAGATCACTAGGGGATATGTGCAGTGGATCATTGCACAAAAGAATGGCACTTCTAGTTTGCAATTCATTTTACCATGGACAATCAAGTGTGTTGGAAAGAATTTGGAAGGCATTGAGTTTCTCTGCAGTAGTGAGAATAGCTCTAAAATTCGTGTTGGTGTTTGCATCATAGACACAACACACAAAAGTCTTACATCTAGTGGTTGGAGTGCTGCCCAATTTGGTAAAGTAATTGATGGAGTATGTGGGGTAGCACATCAACCATCAGAGTTTTTAATTGCCGGCTTAGTCAAGTATCAGCATGCTGCTTCCCTAGAGAAGGCAATTTCTGAAAAAGCTAAATGGTATGAAATGCACGTTCTACCTTTGAGCTCCTTGATGGGATCAGAGACCATCCAAACATGTACTCTTCGCGAAGTAGTTTTTGGGGTTTGGGTATTTTTCAGTCAAGGAGAGCAGTACACCAACTACTCTAGTGTTAAAGAGTCATTGTTGGAGCCAATGCATACTCTCTGCATCAATGACGACGAGTATGATGCTGTGACCATGGCCAAATCATTTTTTGTACGTCGTTCAATCAAATGCATCTGTCTCAAAGAAGATGATCACGTGATAGACATATTCTCATTAGGCTATGGGACTAAAGAGTCACTACAACAACAAAGAAAGGTGATATCAGTTGCATGTAGTAGTGATCAAATGACGCAATTGGAATCTCTTTGCCATTCCATAGTGGAAGAAGACCTTGATCTTAGAAGGTGGGCAGGTGTGGATAACACAGAGAAAGTCAATGCCAAGGATTCAGAGGAAGAAGAAATTGAAGAACCATTGGATGCAAGTGCTAAGGCCATTCTAGAAAGTCTACAGGAAACAGGTTAAGCTAGCCACCCATGATATTACATTACTGATATTTAGATTATTATTGTTGTCATTTTATTTTATTTTTCCCATCTCAAATCTGCCCAATGATGTTAAAAACATTGATGTTTGGCTCGTTATTGTTCTCAATTTATTTTCTTTGAAAAAATGTGAACTTGTGAGTTTGAGTTTTTTCACAATAAATGAATTAGACTTAAGTGTATGATATTATGGACATGTTTTGGTAAATAGAATTCTACATTTATATATGGACATAAGATATATATTATGTAATACTTTAAAGTTAATTGATCATATGAGGTTTGGGAAGAATACACTATGACTTGACGATCATAGAGTTCTTTGTAGACATGACACCCTATGGCCCTAGGGCCATAGAATCCCCCAAAAGAAAATGGGATACCCAACAACCTTACAGATGTAGGGTGATTACACCGAGTCTCTAAAAGGGCACATAAGCATCTGGGTTACTCTATAGCCTTAGGCCCATAGGGTGTCAACATAGAATCCCCCAAAAGCATTTGGCTACCATACAATCTTATGGATATAGGGTGATTACATAGAGTATTTAAAAGGGCACATAAGCATTTGAGCTAGTCTACAGCCTTAAGGCCATAGGGTGTCAACACAGCTATCCTACAATCTTATGTATATAGAGAGATTAAATAAAGTCTCTAAACGGGCACATGAGTATTTGGGCTATTCTAGAAGGAAACATAAGTTATCCAAGAGCATTTGGGATACCCTAAGGCCTTAGGGCCATAGGGTGGTGACATAGAATCTCCACAGGGGCACTTAAATCATCCGATGGATGCAAATCACCTAGCTCTTATGGACACATCTTATAAAAGATCACATGACACCCTATGGCCTTTAGACCATAGGTTGGTTATTCTAGGTCACCTAAAGACTCTTTAAGTGTTTCAAGAACATTTTTCGTTGGCATTATATCATGTGTCCATAAACATTAGGCATATATATTTCTTATCTTGTGATTAAGGTTTAATATTCTATTGAGAATGAAATAAGCTAGAAAAAACTAAAAAGTATTTAGTCCTCAAAATTCCAAAATGAGAGTTTGAACAATTGATGTATGATCATTTTTTGTTGGGTGTAAGTTCTTCTATTGGGAATTGATGGTGTAAGCGTTTGAAATAATTATCTTTGTATTGAAACTAACTAGATTAAACATATATTCAACATTTGTTGTAAATGCCAATTATTTGCTTAGATAGTAAACATCGAGTATAAATGGTTATTGAAGCATTTAATTGTCCTTTGGATTATGTGAAGATCTAGTTCTTTGATTGTAACAAGATTTTATTCAAAGATATAAAGTGCGAGTATTTTGTTCCAAACTATGATTTTGTTTCTCTTCTAGATGATGCAGAGAATTGGAATTTATATCTTGAATTTTTTTCAATAGAGAGAAGCTAGGACTAGTAGAATTTTTTAGCTTGTCATGTAGCAATCGGAACATTGTATCAAGGTTTATTGCAAAGAAATGATTGTATAATGTATAACCATTGTTTAAGTTTGTAAATTAGAAGTAGAAGGCAATGCAAGTTCCAAAACATGTGCAATGCCATAAGGAGAATCCAGCACAAATACTTTTCCCCCTCAGGATTTGTAAATCAAAGTGCATGGTGAGCCGGAACTTCTATCCACCAACAAATCAATGCATTTGTGAATTAGAGTACTTGAAATTTTGATTTAAACGTTTGAATGTTATGATGATATTTGAAGGCAAAGACCCCTTCAACTGTGTGGTAAAGCAACAAATGTATGATGTATGATAATGATTCAATTTTGTATATCGTGCTGCATATTTATCTCATTTTTTAGCTTACACATTTTGCTAGCATAGAGGACACCCTATGGCCCTAGGACCATAGGATGCCATCATATCCCATGTGCAATTTCTCTTTTACCATAGAGGACATCTTATATGGATCTAGGGTCATAAGACGCCAACATAGTGCATAAATGGCTTCTCATAAGTATACACGTAAACATAGTGCATAGAGGGGATTTTAATAGCATTAAGACCGCCCTATGGCCTTGGGACCATATGGTGCCAACATAGAGCATAGAGGGCTTTTTATTAGCACCTTGTTGCCCTTGGGACGCCATAGTGCCATAAAGTGGTTTTTGTATATATAGTAGAGAAACTCACACACATGATACCTTGGTCACTATCTAGCCCTTGGACCATATGTTAGTATCATAGAGGACACCCTATAGCCCTAGGGTTTCCTTCTATCCCTAGGGCCATACACTGCCAACATATAGTATACATGGTTTCTTCATAGAGCAAACCTTTTAGTCCTACACTATAGAGTGGAAACGTAGACCATATAATGTATCCTACTAGCATAGAAGGCACCCTATGACCCTGAGGTCAAAGAGTACCAATTTAGGGCATAAAGGGTCTCTTCCTAAGTTGAAAGGCACCTTGTGGCCCTAGGGAGCACCCTATGGCCCCAGGGCCATAGGGTGTCAACATAGTCAAATGGGGTGTAAACTTAGAGCATAGAGGGTTTCTTACTATCATGGAGGACACCCTGTGTCCTTGGTGCCATAGGGTGCAAACATATAGCATGGAGGGTTTCTTGCTAGCATAGAGAGCACCCTATGGCCTTGGGGCCATATGATTCCAACAAAGAGCATAAACGGTTTTTTGATAGCATAGAGGATAGCTTATTTCCCTGGGGCCATATGATACAAAAATAAAAGAGTCTTAAGAAGGGAACCTAAGCCACTAAATCACCATGGGGCCATAAGGTGGTATTTGTGGGGAATGCTCCTAAAGGGTTCCTTGGCTATCCTATGGCCTTTGGGCCATAGGCTACCAACATAGACTTTAGATGGTTTCTTACTAACATAGAGCTCACCTTGTGGCCTACGGTCTTTAGATTCTAATATAGAGTTTCAATGGTTTCATACTAGGTGTAAGGGGCACGCTATGGCCTTGGGGCCATAGAGTGTCAATGTAGAGCGCAAAGGTTTCCTTTCTAGCATAGAGGGCACCATGTGGCCTAGGAGCCATTTGATGCACCCTATGGCTCGAGGGCTGTAGTTTGCCAATGTAGACAAGGTTTCTTAGTAGAATTATAAAGGGTACCTTGTGGCCCTCAAATCTCCATAGGGTGCCAACATAGAGCGTAGAGGGTTTTTCTTACTAGCATAGAGGACATCCTATGGCCTTGGGGCCATAGGGTTTCAATATTAAGCATAGAGGATTTCTTACTAGCATAGAGGCTACCTTGTGGCCCTAGGTCCATAGGGTGCAAACATAGAGAATAGAGGATTTATTACTATCATACAGGGTACCTTGTGGTCCTAGGTCCATAGGGTGCAAACATAGAGCATAGAGGATATGTTACTAGCACAGAGGGCACCCTATGGCCCAAAGGCCATAGAGTGATAACATGTAGCATAAAGGGTTTCTTACTAGCATAAGAGGCAGACCTTGTGGCCCTTGGCTCATAGGGTGCAAACATAAATCATATATGGTTTCTTACTAGTGCTCATAGAGGGCATCTTGTGGACCTATGACAACCCATGTCCTTAGGGCCATAGGGTAACACATAAATAAAGTACCATATGGATTTGAAGCCATATATCTATTTATATGTTGAGACCTCCCAACAATCCTAACCCTATGGCCTTGAGGCCGTAAACAGACATATTTTGGATTATCTTAAAGTCATAGAGATATCTACAAAGAGACCTGTATGGCCAGAAGGCCATAAGAAACTTAGTCAAGGAAATCATCCAATGCAAGAAGATCATGGCAATAGAAAATGAGACTTCTGCTCTAGAGCTTAAAGGCATAAATGTTTCTCCAAGTATACTTCTAGGCGCCACCATCATGGACAAAGAACTAATGTAGCTAGATAAATATTAGGAATCTCTAGACAATAAGAAGCATAAAAATAAATTCATTGTAGATGTGTTGTCAGTTAGTAAATTTTCTATTTGCGATTAGTTTTTTCTAAGAGTGTGAAAAAAAAGAGTTATCAAAATGTAGATACTTTGGAATCTAAAATTAGGTGTTCTTTAAACTTGCAGTCCTTCAACAAGATATTGCGGCTGACAAAGTTTTACTCGAGATTGTTGGTATAGAGGATGCTAATGCCATTGACCCTACTGAGAAAGATTCTATCAATCTCCATGTCAACCAAAGAGTTTCTGACGAAGATGACAAGAATCTACAAGTCTTTGAAGGCCAACTGCTACAACGACTGGAGATAAATTTAAAGAGTAATCCAATGGAAGAAGACGGTGAAAGTTCCAGAACATGTGCAAGGGAAGAAGAAGAATCTAATGAAAATATTCTAGTAGCCCAAGAGTTGGGAATTGGATTGCATGACACCACAATGGAAGTAGAAGGTTTTTTTTTTTTGAAAAGCTCTTTCAATTTCGGAGTATTAACTTACATATTTTGCTAGCATAGAGGACACCCTATGGCCCTAGGACCATAGGATGCCATCATATCCCATGTACAATTTCTCTTTTACCATATAGGACATCTTATGGATCTAGGGTCATAAGATGCCAACATAGTGCATAAATGGCATCTTATAAGTATGCACGTAAACATCGTGCATAGAGGGAATTTTACTAGCATAAAGATCGCCCTATGGCCTTGGGGCCATAGGGTTCCAACATAAAGCATAGAGGGCTTTTTATTAGCACCTTGTTAACCTTGGGACACACATGATACCTTGGTCACTATCTGGCCCTTGGACCATATGATAGTAGCATAGAGGACACCCTATAGCCCTAGGGTTTCCTTCTATCCCTAGGGCCATACACTGCCAAGATATAGTATACATGGTTTCTTCATAGAGCAAACCTTTTAGCCCTACGCAATAGAGTGGAAACCTAGACCATATAATGTATCCTACTAGCATAGAAGGCACCCTATGACCCTGAGGCCAAAGAGTACCAATTTAGGCCATAAAGGGTCTCTTCCTAGGTTGAAGGGAACCTTGTGGACCTAGGGAGCACCCTATGGCCCCAGGGCCATAGGGTGTAAACATAGTCAAATGGAGTGTAAACTTAGAGCATAGAGGGTTTCTTACTACCATGGACACCCTGTGTCCTCGGTGCCATAGGGTGCAAACATATAGCATGGAGGGTTTCTTGCTAGCATAGAGAGCACCCTATGGGCTCCCTATGGACTTGGGGCCATATGATTGCAAAAAATAGCATAAACGGTTTTTTGATAGCATAGAGGATAGCTTATTTCTCTGGGGCCATATGATACAAAAATAAAAGAGTCTTAAGAAGGGCACGTAGGCCACTAAATCACCATGGGGCCATAAGGTGGTCTTTGTGGGGAATGCTCTTAAAGGGTTCCTTGACTATCCTATGGCCTTTGGCTACCAACATAGAGTTTAGATGGTTTCTTACTAACATAGAGCTCACCTTGTGGCCTACGGTCTTTAGATGCTAATATAGAGTTTATATGGTTTCATACTAGGCGTAAGGGGCACCCTATGGCCTTGGGGCCATAGAGTGTCAATGTAGAGCGCAAAGGTTTCCTTTCTAGCATAGAGGGCACCATGTGGCCTAGGAGCCATTTGATGCACCCTATGGCCCGAGGGCTGTAGGTTGCCAATGTAGACCGTAGTTCTAGCATAGAGGGAACCTTGTGGCCTAGGGGCTATTTGGTGCTCCCCTAGAGCATACAAGGTTTCTTAGTAGCATTATAAAGGGTAGCTTGTGGCCCTAAAGTCTCCATAGGGTGCCAACATAGAGCGTAGAGGGTTTTTCTTACTAGCATAGAGGACATCCTATGGCCTTGGAGCCATAGGGTTTCAATATTGAGCGTAGAGGATTTCTTACTAGCAGAGAGGCTACCTTGTGGCCCTAGGTCCATAGGGTGCAAACATAGATAATAGAGGATTTCTTACTGTCATAGAGGGTACCTTGTGGCCCTAGGTCCATAGGGTGCAAACATAGAGCATAGAGGATTTGTTACTAGCACATAGGGCACCCTATGGCCCAAACGCCATAGAGTGATAACATGTAGCATAAAGGGTTTCTCACTAGTATAAAAGACAGATCTTGTGGCCCTCGAGTCATAGGGTGCCAACATAAAGCATATATGGTTTCTTACTAGTGCTCATAGAGGGCATCTTGTGGCCCTATGACAACCCATGGCCTTAGGGCCATAGGGTGACACATAAATAAAGTACCATATGGCTTTGAAGCCATATATCTATTTATATGTTGAGACCTCCCAACAATCCTAACCCTATGGCCTTGAGGCCGTAAACAGACATATTTTGGATTATCTTAAAGTCATAGAGATATCTACAAAGAGAACTGTATGGCGTGAAGGCCATAAGAAACTTAGTCAAGGAAATCATCCAATGCAAAAAGATCATGGCAATAGAAAATGAGACTTCTGCTCTAGAGCTTAAAGGCATAAATGTTTCTCCAAGTATACTTCTAGGCGCCACCATCATGGACAAAGAACTAATGTAGCTAGATAAATATTAGGAATCTCTAGACAATAAGGAGCATAAAAATAAATTCATTTTAGATGTGTTGTCAGTTAGTAAATTTGCTATTTGCGATTAGTTTTTTCTAAGAGTGTGAAAAAAAGAGTTATCAAAATGTAGATACTTTGGAATCTAAAATTAGGTGTTCTTTAAACTTGCAGCCCTTCAACAAGATATTGCGGCTGACAAAGTTTTACTCGAGATTGTTGGTATAGAGGATGCTAATGCCATTGACCCTACTGAGAAAGATTCTATCAATCTCCATGTCAACCAAAGAGTTTCTGACGAAGATGACAAGAATCTACAAGTCTTTGAAGGTCAACTGCTACAACGGCTGGAGATAAATTTAAAGAGTAATCCAATGGAAGAAGACAGTGAAAGTTCCAGAACATGTGCAAGGAAAGAAGAAGAATCCAATGAAAATATTCTAGTAGCCCAAGAGTTGGGAATTGGATTGCATGACACCACAATGGAAGTAGAAGGCAATGGAAGTTCCAAAACATGTGCAACGCCAGAAGGAGAATCCAACACAAATATTTTAGCACCCCAGGATTTGGAAATCGAAGTGCATGGTGAGTCAGACCTTCCATCCACCAACAAACCAATGCTGACTATAATAGTGAGCTTGTGTGGATTGTTCCTGAGGAGATGCTGGCAAAAGTCGAAGAAAATGAAGAGCTTAAAGTTTAGACATGAGCATATTGTTCTTCGTCCAGGATGCATTGAGTTTTTAAAGGCTCTATTTAGCAATTTCAATGTAGGGATATGGTCAGTTGCTAATGACATGCGTGTTGTGGACATCATCAAGATTTTAGAAAAGGAAGCTAAAGAAAAATTTCCATTGTTTATGATCTAGGGGCAAAGCCAATGTCAACCATGCGTAGAATCAAGGATCACTTGCTTAGATAATTCAAGAGTAGAAGCACTTTTCAAACTGCTGTCTATTGCATCATCAAAATTTTGGCTTGATGCAAGAAGATTGCTTCTTGTAGATGATGAACCATTAAAGGGATGTGTGAATCCTGCATTGAATTGTATTTTTCCACCATCATTTAATGTTGATGATGAGGATGATAATATCCTCCTTGGGGAGCTGCTACCATATATCAAAGCTCTCAATCATGTTAATGACATTTGCACAGTTACAGGGTCTCATTTATATGGACAAGCACCCATTTCTCAAGGTCATGAGCTTTATAACCGTATACACAAGGTTGTTGCAGAGTGGGAGGAGAGAAATCTAATTTTTCTAGAAAAAACCTACTCCACGGGAAGGCTACCAGAAGTTTCTCGTCATTTTCACAATGAGAAAGTTACAACATCTAGCACTAGTGGAATGTCCACTCGAAGTCAAGACAAGAAACTTTCAGCACGTGATCGAGAAAAAGTAAGGGTCTTAAAGAATATCAAATCATTATCAGCCTTGAAAGGTACAGAAGCAATCATGCTTGCCCAAAAATTGGGATACAAGGAACCTGTGATCAAAGTACATGAAGCCAGGAATTATATAAAGCATCTAAAAATTCAGTATGATCTCAAATAGCCCTATATCAAGAAATGATGGAGCAATGTTTTGTAACATTTTGTCATTTACAAAGATCTTTATGTACTCAGAGACTTTGTTAGAGTGCTTAGGGTTTCAAGATATATGAAGATGTAAATGAGTAATAGTTTTTTAAATTGTCTTTCAATACTACAAGTAACTTCTGAGTTTCATGTGCCAAATGCTCTTTTTTTTAAAAGCTTTTATAGTTGTTTGCTTTGAAATTTGAGTTCACTCTGCCATCAAGGACAATCTACATGCTCATAAGGTCAAATCTCACCCTATATGTCCTTGGGGGAATTTCACTTTATGGTCTCAACACCCTATGAATCTAAGGCCATAGGGTCATAGTTTGGCATGTGTTCTTGCATAGGACTTACTAAGTGTAACCACAAATTAGCCCCTATGTCCCTAAAGTCTTCAACACACTTAAGATCTCTATATTAACTTTTTTTTTTAATCATTTCAGGGCTTCTAAGAAAAAATGTTTTGCTATTAGATTATCACAAAATAGAGGAGCTCCCTTTTATATTACATCAAATATCACATTCAAACCAAGAGCAATGGTTTCATTATCTACCAACATCTTTTAAACAGGACAAAAGAACGCTTATCTTGGATTTAAAGGGTGTGCTTCTTGCAACATTTGAGCTTCAATCAAGGCCAACTTGGACCAAGTACATGTGCATTGTAGAAGATAACAATGAGGTGTATGCGGTGCGTCCAGATGCAGAGTATTTCTTAAGATTTTGCTTTGAGTTCTTTGAGGTTTGGATTTGGAGCTGCCAACATTTACAAAAAGCTCAACACATAATCAAGACCTGTTTTCCTACACAAAGTCACAAATTCAAGATGATTATGGATAACCGGTGCTGCCAAAATTCAAATTTCATGATCGGTTACAAAAGAGCCTATCACAAAAATATTTCGACCATATGGAAGCTATTTGATTATTTAGATGGGGGCAGCACTATAATATTTGATGATAGTCCATATCGAGTGATGTGGAATATGCAAGGAACTTATATGATTTTTCCAAAGTTTTGGAACCAACCTACTCAATTGCTTCAAAGTTTTTTAAAAGATGAAATTGTTCCATGGTTATGTGGATGGTTGTATGATAAAGACAAGAGAGACTATACCATAAGAAATTTTGTAATGTTCCATCCTGATCCTGAGACTCACTATGTAATGCAATGTTATATGTCTCAAAGGACTCAAAATCTCAAGAGAAGGAGGCCATTTTAAGTGTACTAGTTAAGTATTCTAAATAGCATCTACCAAGTATTTGGCAATGTGTAATTTTCAAAATTTAAACTTGATGGAATGTTGTGGGATATCTTGAAACATCTTTAAGCTGTTTTTTTAATGAAGTGCATCCTATTTTCAGAAGACTTCTCTCATTCAAGTTCTTTGGTTTCATTGTTTGATGCTTCTATGGTATTGTTAACTTTTTCTTCTTATTAATTGTCTTTATTAAGTGATCCAAACAATCAAAATTTCTTGACATTTGGTAGTGTTACAAAACGGTGTTTTTTGAACACCCTCAATCTTGGAGATATCATACTCTTTCTAGTTAGTCTTTTATTGTACATGCGATGAAGACCATCATTTTTATGAAACTGTCAAGTTGGTGGTAATCTTTATGTTTATACTTTATACTATTTTGACATAATCAATGTATACAATTCGTATTATTCACATCAAATGGTATTTTTAAACACCTCCTTTTTTTGAGACACCATGTCTAAAACCTTTGAGTGAAGTTTTAAAGCATGTACTTGATGTAAAAAATCTCCTTAACATTGATTCTTTGGCACAAACATCTCATTTATTTCAGCTTGTGCAATTTTTACAACAGGCACACTCTCTTTTACCTTTCTTCTAGTGCTAACTGCCCTTGTTAAATCCCTCCTAACTTGTGGACATAATGCAAGAAATTGAGGCCATGAAATATCAGGACCCTTACCTCTCATGTCTTCCAACAAGTTGTACGGAGCCATACCATGTCCAAGAGGGAAGTCTTGGAGGTTGATACGACGTCGAGTCCTCTTGGTTTCCTTGGTTTCCTTTGCCTTCTTGCCTTGTCCATGGTCACTCTGTGATGTGACTCCTTCTTTCTCTTTACCTTTTCCTCGGCCACGCTTAATTCCATTGGCTTCCATGTCAACCTCATTTGAATTTTTCACCTCTACCACATGCACATTTGGATCTGGCAAAGGTGGAACTCCTTCTACCCCTTGTGGAGGTGGTCTTGGTCCATTTGGCCTTTGTAGAAGCCTTGGTTGTTGACCAGTTCCTTCACCTGCATTCATCACTGGGTAATTCAAGTTAGGCCTCCCTGGCTCCCCACGGGGCCAAGGACAATTATACATCCCATGTCCAGACTCTCCGCAATTCCAACATTGCAAGACTCTCCTAGGTCGTGGATCTCGCTCTTCAGACTTCTTTGCTTGTCCCTTTGGACCTACAGCTTGTGCAAGGTGAATTGACAGGCTGCTTAAAGATTCGTTTAACTTCTCAATTACTTCCGCCGTTACCTCAGGAAGCTCCCTCGATGTTGATGCTTGTGACTTACCTTTGGGTCTAAGACCTTCTATTGGAACCTCTCCCCTTAAGCACTTGAGTTTCCTATACTTCTCAGCAGCCCTATTTTCAGCTGCA
This sequence comes from Adiantum capillus-veneris, assembly GCF_014529385.1. Classification (NCBI taxonomy): domain Eukaryota; kingdom Viridiplantae; phylum Streptophyta; class Polypodiopsida; order Polypodiales; family Pteridaceae; genus Adiantum; species Adiantum capillus-veneris. The sequence continues at coordinate 91,163,377 of NC_140943.1, read as the reverse complement.
TCAAAAGTAGCAGGTGCACCCGCCTCAACTTTTACCTTAAGGTCAGGAAAGAGTCCGGCTATGAACTTCTCCTTCTTTAAAAATTCTGCACCATCACCAGGGTTAGCAACATTTCGTATCCATAGAGCCCAAAGACGTAGAAACTCTTGCTTGTACAAGTAGTAGTCATCTAAGTCTTTTTGCTTATGAGAAACAATGTCTTGCCATAGTTTTTGAGTGTTTTGGGGATCAAAGAAGTATCTCTTAAAACGATTCAAAACTTCTGTGTAATTCCCCTTAACTTCCTCAGGCAAAGAGTCAAACCAAGTACTAACATCTTTCCTAAGGACCACCTCAAACATTTCTACACGTTCTTGATCGGTTACTATCCTCTTGATACGGCAAGACATCTTGAAATTTGCTAAAAATAATTCTGCATCCTCTCCAGGCTCTCCAAAGAAAAGAGGATATCCAGACATTTGGCGTTGGCTCTCCATTATTATGAAAGATTACAATACGAGCTAGAATAAGGGATACAATAGAGATCTAGAACCACTCGCCTGCAAATGAAGAAGTGAGAAAATACCACTCTAGGTTTTCTTCTTCAGCTATCCAAGCTTCAATAAGGTCTCGATTTGTTTGATCAAAACAAAAGGGTAGACTATTGATGAGCTCTAAGAAGGGTTGAAATTCTTCAAAGCTAAGGCGATAAACAGAAATCTCTAGAACTTCCTTTTCTGGATCCAAAAGAGCAACCACGTCCCAAGTGATAAATTGCACTTGCTCTACAATTCCCAATGCACAAGCGGTTTGTATAAAAACTAGATCTTCATGCTCGTCGAAGGCCGTGAGAAAGTAGCAATTGACTAGGAGCTCCTTTCCTTCGAGTTCCACACAGTCGGAGTGAGGCAACCTTCTCACAATTTCATAAAGAACATCCTCATCAAGTCCAATCAAGTTTGCAAGATTTAAAGACTCCACTTGTGCTACAAAATTCCTGGACAAAAACTCCTTAGGATTATGGTTAAATCATTCAAAAGCATAAAGAGATTTACAATGTCTCTATGAACAAAGTGTCATAGAAAGTAGAGAAGGATGAGAATTTATACAAATTTGCAATCTTCTCTATGCTCTCTTTATTAAGACAAGCTCTGAATAGCTCCCTATCTCCTTTGTTGAAAGCGAAAGGAAAACTATTAATAAGACGCAAATGAGGGAAAAATTCACCAAATGTGAGTCTATGAAGCATGAACTCTGGCCACAAGTTTCCTGAAGAGTCTTCCTCAATGGTGAAATGCACTCGCCAAACGCCAAATTTCACTCTATTTACCAATCTTAGGGCACACACTAGTTGGATGAATGCGCGGTCTTCCTTAGTGCCCAACAACAAGAGGAAAATGGAATCCACGCGTAGGACCTTCCGTCTTAACTTCACCACCCTCTTGTTATGAGGGAGACGCCTTACTACTTGCTCCTGCAACTCAATTGGTAATAGAGCTAGATCTCTAAGGATTGAACTTTCACTGCACACACATTCCCAGTTAGAATAAATGATCGTTTTTTTGTTTCTTGTAACAACTTGGACAAAGAAAAAACAAACATACACACTACTTTTCCGGGCTGCACTTCATTTTAAAATAAAATGAACACATGTACATCAAAAGAAGTGTGGTAGTTGATGAGAGGTAGAATGACAGGGTTTGGTGATGCAAGAATTTCTCCTGCTCTTTGGGCACCAAACATGAACACCATTCGTTGTTGAAAATGGATCTTTCTACTAATTGCAACGTTTATTCTAATGTGTGGAGTAAAATGAAAGGGAAAAACCTCTATTCCTGGGCCATTATCCATGGCCTATGCATGTCCTAATGCTTAAAACAAAACAAAATAATAGACGTCCAAACTAAGGTCGTACCTAATGAGAGGCAAAATAAAAGGATTTACTGAAGCGTTTATCTCGGCCAACCTAAGAGGACCTAAAATTCTACGAATGACACGTTGAAATTGCAACTTAGTACTAACAATTATGTGTACCTTTTGCCTTGCAATGGGAATGAAGGGATCATACAAAGCTTCGTGATTCATGCAAACTACTTGACTATGCTAAAGGTTGATTCTACACAAAAATACACAAGCCGTCCTCAGTGGGGGCACCAATTTGAGGCGGTCCGGGGCGGGCAACAAGAAGAGTGGCCTCTAGACACCCTTCAAGGCTCCCGTGCTGCTCAATGGGGCTGGGGCACAACACAACACAAACCAAAACAACAAACCCACCGCCAAATCCCAACTACACAAGGGGCACCACCTAGTTTAAGAGCGAACTAGGGCGCAAAAGAGGAGAATCGTTAGAGCAACCCACAAACAAGCAAGGAATTACACTAACCCTAACACCAATGGAATACTCTCACACACTAAAACACGAGAGAGAGAGATAGAGAGAGAGAGAGAGATAGAGAGAGAGAGAGATAGTGCTCGGGCTGCTTTGAAACGTATCGGCGATGATCAAGCAAACACAACTATATATTTAAGAAAGAGAGAGAAATGGGGAGGGGGTGCTTGTTGCATTAATACCTTCTTACAAATCTGTCATGACAAATCAAAGTGAGATGAGTACTTGTTCAACATAGCTTGCGTAAATTTCACCACAACACATCACTAGAAAAGCCACCCCAATCACTGTCTTAAGGCCAGGGGAGTCCTCTCCACCCTGTCGCCCTCTTACAGTATGTGGGATTTATGGCTAGATTGATGACAACACTAGAGACAAGCTATCAAGAACTTAAAAAAAAAAAACCAAGACACTTACACATCATTGTTGTCCATTACTTCGCGTTGGAAGGGAGACAAAATATCCAAGATTAGTCCAAATCCACCCTCCTTGATTCAGCGAATGTTGGGCTTACACTAGTAGGAGAAATGATAGATTTCCTACTCTCAATTGAATGATCACTCTCTCTCTTACAATGGCATAGATTTCCCTTGCTAATCCCCTATTACAACACATGCACATGCATAAGACAATGAGCTTCCACTCAAGAGCTCCTTCTAGAGAGGTTGAGCTTGGCTTCTCAAGCTATAGCATAGTGCTCTTGCTTATGGCTTCCCCCTTTTATGCTAGCTACACCCTCCTTTTATAGCAATTTTGAAGGCTAGGGTTACTCCTCTAACCATGGTTGGGTTAGATTTTCAGCAATTTATCTAATTTCTTTTGCTTGGAATTATCAAGAAGTTGGTGGGGAAAGAGAGAGGAGAGAAATGGAGGTGATAGGACTTTTCATAGTGGGTTAGTGTTAGTAGAGTTAGTATTAATTTACAAATGGAATTGGATATTGACAATGGGAGTATCCATGTAGGATACAAATAAGGAAGAAAAAATCTTAAGAGGTAAGAAAAGGTGGATTTCTTACAAGGTTGATGCTCCAAGTGTCTTGAGTAGGGCCAATTTTGACGCTTGTTGACGGTCCACTAGCTTTGACGGTACATTTTTTCTCCACTCTTGACCTTCCTTGAGAGACAAGGTAATTGAAGATGAGTAATCAACCACCATGATGCTGTCTTTTAAGAGAAGAGGCTGAATTTTGTGGTTTTTTGATAGATATGGGTAATTTGGAGGAGGAAAAATGAGACTAGGTGGTCAATTTTGGAATGGAATTGTGTGTGGGAGGTATGAGTTCACCATGGTTTCTCTTATTCTTCAAGGTTAAGGAGAAGGTGAGTAGTGTGCAGAGAGGAGTGGTGAGAGAGATGGGGATGATGAGTGGAGAAGTGTGTGTGAAAGAGGAAAATGATAAAGTGGAAGAGAGAGTGTGGCTGCATAGCATGGGAAAACTAGGGTCCACTAAAAAAATCATAGCTCACAGCTGGTAGCTCCAAAAATCATGAAAAAATTTGGGGTGATTATTCAGAGCGTGGGCTACATTTTCTCTTTTGACCACCGCTCCAAATTCGGAGTGGAGATAGGTGCCAAAATTCTCACCAAAAGCCTGTTTTTTATGCCTGCAAAAGTCTTTTAGTGGCCCCCTCCTTTGTTGAATTTGTACAATGCATCCAAGAGTGAGCCCCTCCTTTGTCATATTATAATACAAAGCATTCAAGTTGCCCTTGACCCATGCATGGAGGAGGATTATTGGTGAAATAAGAAATATATACATGGTGGGACTAGTGTATGGACTATTCATGGACTTTAGCTCAATGAGCACATGGTGTTAGAATAATGAGTAAAACTAATAATAAAAATATGGAGGAGTTATGGATATGGGAAGAAATTGGAATCATATGATATGGTCCCTCCTTGAATTATTTTTGGTGAAAGAGGAAAATGTATGCAAGTAAATAATATAATAAAAGTAACCAATGAGTAGAAATCATTTTTTTGTTTTCACGAGGGTGAGGGTGAAAATGTGGGAGTGATTTGTATAAAGGAAAAATATGAGGTTAGAGTATGTACATATTGGCAAAAAATATAATTATGGTGTGAGAGGATGAAAGAAGGTGTACATAGGTTTAATAAAACACACACCTAAGTAGAAATATTTAAATAAAATACCAAAATAATTATAAAAAATCCCTATATTTAGGCCATATATACAATGAAATATTTACACACAAAGAGGCCATAATATACTTTTATTTTTTTATTTTTTTTGGCTCACCTAGCCCAGTGACTAGCTAGCTGAGGGTTTTTGAGAAGATAAGGGAAAAGTCCCGTGACTCACGCACGCCTATGTACAGTGAAATGGTAGGGATAGCCACAGTGTTTGGGTGATTTTGGTAGGGTGAGGTAACTCACTGTGGCAATTACAAAGAGCCAAAAAAACGGCTATCAGTGTCATGTGTTGGTTGGGGAGGATCTTCTAGGGCATTCGGTTAGCCTGATGTGGGGGGATGTGGTCGTTCGGTGGCGGCGAAAGCTACTTTGTGGCACCTCCAGCCCCGTGGTGGTGGGTTTCTTTAGTCCTGTGGGGTAGGGGGCTTGTCGCCTATGGCAGCCAAGTCAGAGAACTATAATTTCTATGTATGTGCGAGGGTGGCTGTAAAGCCGTTACGATGTGGTAATGAATGAACTGTAAAGCCGTTATGAGGTGGTTTTCGGATGTTGTAGTTTAGGGATGTACTAGGATCCTCCTGGCTTGGTTTGAGCAGGAGTTGTTTTTTTGTAATAATTTTTTTCTTTTAATGCAATATACTCATTTGTGAGTTTTTCTTTACAAAAAGAAGAAAAAAAACCATAGATACATCCATATCCCATGTCACCCAATAGGACTACAAACCTACATCAAAAAAAAACATGAGTACAAGGAGGTAAGATGCAAGCCTAGATTGAGGTACAGTAAGTGGGTAAGTGGGTAACAGAAGGCTTTATTTGACTTTTGAGCTATAGGGTTGAAACCATTTCATTTAAATGGGAATCCCAAGGGTTTCCTTGTAGCATTAAGGGAAAAAGGAGGGAAGGTTTCACGTGGAGGGGAGAGAGGAAGAGAGAGAGCGAGCATAAAGTTTTGTGATGAGGCGTATAGAGATAGGACACCCTTCTTTGCATTTGTCTATAGGGTAGGGTTGAGGTGGAGTGTTTGGTGGATACAGTGGGCTATCACCTAAAAGCCGAATACACGCCAAACTTTGTTGTATTCAATCCTTTTTCCAAAAGAAGCCTTGTAATTTTGCTATTGATGATTCTCAAATTATAATTTAGCCTTTAATCTCTATTACCCACTCAGAACCTACAAGCCTTGTAAGTGGCTAATGGCCGTGGGAAAGGGTCCCAAGTTTTTAAGTCAAAACCCCTAGTTTTCAAAGACACATTATCATTATCTTTGGGATTTATTGGATGTCAACTGTGAGCTGTACTTCTGCTACAAATTGTAATCAACCTTTCTCCTTGTCTGGTAATCAGAATTCCATTTCGAATAGCACATTGTGTTCCTTGTCTCTTGCTCTTTAATCTAAGTGTAATCATTCTCAATTTTGTTGTGGTTTACAATGTCTTGTCAGAGAGATAAATGTGCTAATTTGAGGTCTTAAATGGTGTTTTTTGATGTTTCGACCTTGAAAGAGTGTTTCCAAGCTTGAAGGGAACCTTTCTGTGTAGTTCTGTTTCAGTTTTCTATAATTTTTTTGGGATGGATTGTAATTTATTTAATTTTCCAGATGATTGCAGCTGTTGGTAGGATTATGCCCTTAGGTGTTGTAACACCTCTCCTTAAGTTTGTTGCATTCCAAATTCGTTTGGATGCCAAAATGCCATGATGACCTAGAGCGGTGAGATTGGACATAGGCTAATTTTTTGAGGAGGAAGTGGTTGATTTTCTATTGTAGATGTATGAATGGATCTTTAGGTTCACTTCTTTGAAATTGACAATCTCATTGAATCTCCTATGTTAGTACCAGTAGCTATGCTGCAGACGTCCATCGCACCTGCGGCCTGCTAACATTGGCGCCACTACCAGGGAAGTCGATCCTTAGGTGGTGAGTGACCTAGTTGTAGAAAAATACTTTCCAGATATTTTGACACTCATTCCATTTACACTTAGACAATAAAGCATCTAGACATAGATCTAGTGCTTAGTAGAGATTGGAGTCAAGGACCAGCCAATGCTACTCCTTATGAGCAAAGAGAGTTGTGAGTGAAGTACAAAAAGTATTTTGTTCTTTGATTTTCCTATGCTTGAAAAAGATTGTTTCACCATACATTTTGTTGTCATTTCTGCATTGTTAAACCTATTTATGTTTGTGGATACATTCCAATTTGTAGGAGTAGGTTAAGTAAAAATTTCCACCATCAATTGGGGCCAAAAGGATCAGGGTACAAACTGTCTGAAACCTTATTTTGGTACCAAAGACCATAACTTTGAAAATTTGCAAAATTGATGGTTAAAGCTTCAAAGCTGAATAAAACTCAAGAAAACCTGGCAAAAAGGGATATACAATCTTGTAGGAGACAAACTAAGCGGTTTTTTCCCAGATTGCTTGCCCAACATGGATCGCAATCCATGTACCTTTTTGGCCAATGGACTAGAAACTGTCCTCATTTTGTTGGAACTGATCCTTAGACACCAAAATATTGAGTTTGGCCAAAAATAGGTTACTAAAAGAACATCTTAATCAAGAAATTGAGCTAATCTGTACAAAACCTTGAAAATTAAGTAAATTTGGGAGAACTAAACTTGTAGTTGTCCAAACTCAAAAAGGGCTGAGAATTGAGTTCAACTAAAGGCAAGGAACCAGCACGACAAAATTCATGATCAGATGCTGCCAGACATGGATCACGATCCATGTACTAGGTTGACATTTGGACATTATAATTGACCAGTACACTCCTAAGAAATGAGGGCACAACCAAAAGGGTCCAGATCAAAAAAGTGAAAAAGCCTAATCAAAACAACAAAAAATAGTTGATTGCAAAAAAACAAAAAGCATACACAAAATCTTGCTTTTGGCTGGCAAAAAGTGGTTCAAACCCTGGTGGTCCTATCAAAATTGAAATTGGACTTGAATTGTGGATGTTGTGAGAAAAATTGTGAAGTTATTGAAAGTATTTGATAAAATTTTGTCGATTGAACGCTTGAACTAGCAAGAGAGGCTGTAAAATCATAGCCATCAAGCATTTTTTGACAAGTTGTAAGTGCTAGAGAGTACGGCCCAACAAGTATGACCAAATCGAGGAATTCAAGTTAGCCAATGAGGTAACGAGGTTTGGATTTTGTAAGAACGGTTATTCATGTATTTGCGATCAAGAAGATTGTACCAAAATAGGAATCCGAGCATCAGAGACCAAGTGAGCAACCGCTCAACTGAAGGTAGGGTGAATCAAATCCACTGCATCCTCTTAAATCCATTATAGAGGAAAGTTTCTTTGATACCTCATTAGAAAGATCACATGCCATAATGACAGAGTAATTTTACAAGGTGAACCTTAAGGAAGGAACTTCCACAAGGGTAGGTCCTTCTCAAACTGCATTTGACGTCAAATTGTTGTATCTAAAATTTCAATTTGAGAATGAGCTTAAATCCAAAATCTATAAGGATGGAATGGACCGCTACTATGTTAAGTTGGAAAAAAAGGCAAGTGAGTTCAAGGACCTTGTAGATGTGGACTACAAAAGAGATAGATACTTTGACGTGAGGGAGTGATGTACCTAGTTGTTCACAACCCCTCTATTGTGGACAAATAGGGATTGACTGGCACCAAGGACAAGGTAGATGAAGAGTTAGTAGATGAACCACCCAAGATGGACAAGAAAAATATGGTGCTTAGATGCACTAACAAGATGGAGCAGCTTAATACACACAACACTTACGTGGGGCTATATAAATTCAATGATGGAGAACATACACTCTATTATAGATGTGATGAACCCCGCATCAAGGAGTTGACTGACCACAAGAGAGTATATGTTTTTACATACACAAAGGGGAGAAGTATCCAAGTGGTCACGGTGGATAAGCATGGCCAAAATACTCTCCTATAGACTGTAAGAAGCTAGCGAGTTATACATACTTTGGTGGACCACTCCACCAATATTATGTAAATCTTGAGCAAGTTAAACCCACGATGACTCAAACGAGACCAGAAACTCAGTACATGAGTGCAGTAAGAACGGGAGTGGAAGATTCATTTGGGCTCCAACAATTCTTGAATGCAAGGCCCATGGGATCAATGGGGTCTAGGGTTTCTCTGAACACACACAAAGGCAGTGTAGCACGTGATTTAACTTACTCAACTAGAATCCCTCCGTCTATTACACAAGATTGAATAGAACAACCAGATGAAAGTATGGCAGAGAGGACACCAATTGTAGTGCCAAGGGTAGAATACTAAACTAGAGAGACCATGTAAAGTGGACTAGGGATAGTTAGGATGGTTGCAGAGACTAGACACATGCAACCATCTCAAGTAACCAAGTGTGTATCCAAAATGAATAGTGGATCGGGGGATTCATACGCTCATCTTTCAATATTGAAACAAGTGTTGAGGGCTGAACAGTAACCAATTTCCATACACAATACGAAGGATTTGGATTGACCCTAGAAGGAGAAGAATTGACCTGGTTCCAACCATTAAATAGCCGAGAATTCCCAAGCATAGAGTAGCTTCTTTGAGAATTTGCAGAGGAATTCTCCAAGAGAGGAATTAAGCATAATACGGTCTCCCAAATCTGGGCATTTAGACAAAAGGAGAAAGAAAAGGTGAAGGAAGCCTCACTTCAATTTAAGCAATACATAGAAAGATGTCTTGCTAGAGAGCTACCTCATGATGAGAGGTTGTCAGTCCTTTTCATAGAGGAACTGTAAAATGATACTCTCAAAAAAGATTTTCACTTAAAGGCATGTGCTACTTTCGAGAAAGTCACAAAACATTAGGAAGAGAAATGCCAAACCACGCAGACAACACCCTTACACGTACAATGAGACTTTTGCCAAAAAGATTAAGGAAGAGATAGACAAAGTCAAGGATGCAGAGTTTATCTACGAGATTGTGTGGTAGTGCCCAAAAATAATGAAAAGTTATGGGTCTATGTGAACCTCAAATAGGTAAATAATGCTACCGTCAGGGACCAACTATCCACTTCCAATAATGGACCTCGTTATTGAGAGAGTTGCAGGAAAGGAGGCCTATAGTTTTTTAGTTGTGTTCTCAAGCTACAACTAGTTGACCATAAAACCAGTAGATGAACATAAGACAACTTTTGCAACAGAGTGGGACATATTTGCGTATAGGGTAATGCCTTTTGATTTGACCAATACCCCTCCTACTTTTCAAAGACTAATGAGTCATGCATTCAAGGAGTATCTCAGACAATTTTTAGAGATATACATGGATGATCTATGTGTGCATTCTTAGTTGAGAAATGAGCACATAACACACTTATATATATATTTTTAAAAGTGCAAATCTTATCGTATTTACTTAAATCCTGAAAAATGTGTCTTCATGGTAAGACAAGCTAAAACCTTGGGCCACATTGTGTCCAAAAATGGGATTTCCACTGATCAAGATAAGATACATGTATTTGCTGCACTGCCAAGACCAACAAGGATAAAGGAAGTACATGCATTTATGGATCATTGTGGGTATTATAGGTGCTTTCTATATATGTATGCTATAATAGCTAAGCCACTGTATGCTTGCATTGCTAAATTTGAGTGGACAGAGCAATGTGAGAACGATTTTCACAAATTAAAGTAGGGATTAATTTTTGCTCCAATTTTGCAAGCCCCTAATTGGAACAAGATCTTCCATGTAAATGTAGATGCATCAGTCTATGCCATATGCTGCATATTAGCCCAACAAACGGAGAGGAAAAAATGGATTTCCCCATTTTCTACTCTAGTAGGCAGCTAAACAACGCAGAGAAAAATTATACCACTACGGAGAGAGAAGGCCTTGGGATGATATGTGCTATTAAAAAATTTAGACACTACCTTCTTAAGGACAAGTTTCTTTTCTTTGTAGATCACCAAGCACTGCTTTATCTGGTAAACAAACCTTGCAACATTCAAAGGATTTTTCACTGGTTTATAATATGGCTTGAGTTTGATTTCATTGTAGTCGTAAAAAAATAAACTACGCACAAGAAAGCAGATTATCTTTCAGGATTGTTCCATGGAGAAGCACCTGACAATGTTGAGATGATGATCTTCCAGATTCGCATCTATTTAACATTGAAATGGTTCCAAGGTGGAGTGAAGAGGTCATCCCTCTACTCAACATAGGATCATTACAGGTTGAAAGACAACAATCAACCATTCATCAAATTAGAAATCTCTAGATTTTAGCTGGAAAAATTTACAAGAAAGGTAAGGACAAAATTTTGAGACTATGTGTACAATTGGACGAGAACGAATACTACCTCAAACTGACTCATATACAACACTCTGGGTTTCATAATGGGAAAACACAAACATACCAAAGACTAATGAGGCTTGGGGTCTACTGGAAAAACATGGAGAACAATGTCCATAATTATGTAAAATCATTTGTGAAGCCTGTAAAAATAAACCACCAGTGAAACATGCCACCCTCTTTAGAGTAATAGGAGGGCCCAAATAGAGTATTTACATAATTGAGTACTTAAAGCCAAGACCTTCCCAGAGGGATGGAGTAAGGCACGAATGAGATTTGTAATGGAAGAAGCACATTAGTATTTGCTGATTTCAAACCAACTGTACAAGCAGGGAAAGGACAATCAATTAAGATTGTGTGCTACTGCAAGCGAATATTTCTCCATCCTAGAACAATCCACTTGGGCCAGCCAAGTGGACAATTTTCTGATGATAAAACTGCAAAGCTAGTACTTCATGCAAGAATATGGTGGCCAACACTGTTCAAAGATGCGGAGGCATATGTAAAATGGTGTGATAAATGTCAAAGCACAAAAGCACCTCTGCGGAGTGTAGGTGATTGCATGTACTGAAAACATACAAGAGCTTTTTGTTGTGGCGATTCCTACAATTAGTGCATTCGAAGAGTCCACACTTTGAAACTTTGGTGCTACTCTTGTTGCGCACATCCCGCAATCAATGCATTCCAAGAGGCGAAATTTCTTACCAGGAAGCTCCTCAAGCACTTTTTGTGCTTTTTGAAGTGCACCATATTTGGCATACATGTTGACCAAGACAATGCAAAGAACAACATCTTTTTTCAACACCCTCTAGCATTGCTCTTATTGCACACATCCCACAATTGGAGAGAGGCCCTCACTTCACATCTGGATTCTGCCTGCAATGATAGAAAAAGCACGAAAGAGCCGCATGCCACATGAAGGTAGTGCCAAGCATGAAATATTTCTAAAGCACCCCACATTTGGCATACTGAGAGATACCCCTCCCTGGGGGTCTATGCATAAAATATACAATTTACACTTTTATACAATTTTCAATATACATCAGAGTTGCGGAGGCATTTGGAATTCTCAGCACCTTACCAATCATGGAGTTTAGGCCATGAGCCAGATTGTATCCAGAGGCACCTAGCAATTAGTGCTATCCCTGAATGGGTTTTATGAATGAAAGCGTACTCAAGAAAACATTCCATCACCATAAACATGATGCAAAATAGCTCCGACCTTTAGGTTAACCATAAACCATAACTTCACACATATGCAAAAAACAAATTTTTTGCATTTTTGGGAGTATGTAAAACATGTAAATGAAAGTATTTGACCTCAAAATAATGCATCAAGCTCAACATCATAATATAGACTATCGCTCTATTACATCACTTCACCCATATGGTACTCACACAACAAATGATAACCCAAAAAGAAAGCCACTTTAATCACATCTGCCTATGCGGTTGTGAGATCCCCACCCCGTCGTATCAAACGGCGGATCTGATGGTGAACCTGGTGGCCACTAGATCTAAAGCGGAAGCAAACAAAGTGGTTCAGGGTTCAACTAGCGGACGATCTCTCATCACAAGGTGAGTCGAGTTCAAGCCTACTAGCATCGAGATCTAGCTCCACCTCGCAGGGGAAGCGTACTTAACCTATCTAGCGATCCTAAGACCCACCTTCCAAGAGAAGAGAAACCTCGAGTGCCTTTTTTCCCATGTTTCAGAGGCACGTACACTTGAGACTTTGCCGCTCTAGGGGCAATGAGTAATACTAACGTCGATTTATAACACTATGGTGACGGAGAGTTCCCGACCAATCGGGACCACCCTTCTCATAGGCATTGGCAACCTGAGCCAAGCCCCCACTTTCCACCCCCACACTCACACTTCCTTGTGTGCCCTAATTACTACCACAGTGGTTGTTCAACATAAAAGTTCCTTGGTTAAATTCCGATTCACAAGTTCGTTAAGATAGCCCTTCAATCAGTATTGCACAGTGGCACCAAGAGAGAGTTCTAGTAAAAATTCTACTCAAACTTATTCATTAAAATTCCAATGTTCTGGAGGTACAACATCCCCACCTCTAGTGAGAGTTTACTCCTCCCGTTGTCGCCTAGCTGTCCATACAACTAGGTATGTCCACCGCATAGAAAGCACAACATGGACATTCCCACCGCTTAACCAGCAGACGTGGGTTCCCATCGCTTCACCAGTAGTCGTGGGTATCCACCGCTTAACCAGCAGTCGTGGATTCAAGAGCCCTTAACCAAGAACTCTGCCCCCTGTGATTAGGAGGGGGTTCATGACTAATTAAACATTGGAAATAGAATGAACATGCTGAGCTAAATTTTCCCTAGTAGATATTCTTTCCTATTGCAAACAGTATATCCGTCAATCATTTCTTTCCTACTTTAGACTTTAAAATACAAATGAATTCAATTGCCGAGGTTTTCGTCGGATCTCTCCAACATGTTTGGGGATATGTTCATTCCTAGCTAAACATATGCAATGTTAAATTAAACAACTTGAATAAAACTGTGATCTACCTCTTCCATTTCTTCGTCATTGGCTCGTGAGATGGCCGGTGCTTGTTCGACAATGGGAGCTTTTCCTTTTCCATTTGTATTGCTCGTTCCTGCTTCGTGGTCGTGGGCACCACCGAGGTGAGTTCTCTTAACCGGGGCCATTTTACTCACTACCTTAAATGATAAACTTGAAGAAAAGAGCTAAAGTTCGAGAGCATCATAACAACCAAATGGCAGATTAGAATTATTAAAGAATCCTCCTTAGGCAAGAGATTAGATTTTTCCTTCGAGACCTAGCAATTTTATGGGTAATTCCTTACTTATCCTATGGAAATGGCTCTAAGGTTAATTACTTGGCTTAGATGATTAAGAAATTCATAATTTTACTAATTGATTCACGAAAGAGATGAAGTAAGCAAGTTCATTCATTTTCCTAGAGCAATATGAAGATGCAGGATTGCCGCAGGCATGTGTGACATAAAATTCTCTTCTTAATGGCCTAATGAAGGATTAATTTTCAGCCTTAATCACATTTTAATGTGAGAGAAGATTGATTCTAATTTAATTACAACACTATTGAGTGGTAAAAGAATAAATTTCATCAAATCTACGCTATTACTGGCTGACAATTTATTAACTATGCTGCCTAGAGAGAGAATCTTTCCTAATCATGCATTAATCCTTGGTTAAGGATGATGAATGGCTGCATAATTTAGCTAATTGAATGATGATTATGTAATGGAGTATAGCTATGGATATTTAGAGAGAAGCTATAGGGAATTATAGCCAGGATTAAGCATAGTAGCTAAAGAATTTGGAGAATAAAGATGAGAATTAAGAAGAGCAGTAATTAAACCATGATTACCGTGATTAGGGGCTGAGAATCCTCTGATTTTTTTGATCCAATGAATCCTCAAGATGAGAATTTCGGCAGCACCTCCCTCCTTGCTTCTCCTTGAAAACCTGTGTGTGTACCGACAGCACCTCCCCAAGGTGTGTGTAGGTGTGTACTGGGTGTGTGTGTGTGTGAGCATGTGTGTGTGTGTGTGTGTGTGTGTGTGTGTGTGTGTGAGAGAGAGAGAGAGAGAGAGAGAGAGAGAGAGAGAGAGAGAGAGAGAGAGAGAGAAGGCCTTTAAATAGGTTCCTCAAGGCTGAAAATCGATCTGGGTTGCTAAATGCATCTGGGAGCTTCTCCAGTTAAGCATGGCAAGTCCAGTTCCCTACCCACCAAGTGTCAGGTTGGCTAGGTTAACTGACTCTGAGACTTAGTTACTGGCTTGGCAGCTTTCCCAGGACTCCCACAAGGACAAAGGGCACCCCCTAGCTGCTAAAGCTAGGATGGAGTGGGCTGGAACCTGTTCCCACACAGCCTCGGGCCCCCGGTGCCTCCCCGGACAATTTTATGAAAAATTGGTTTTAGGCTAAAACGGGCCATACGAGTCGGATTTTGATGTCATAAATTTCTATACTGAGCTCTAACTAAGGCGTTCTCGCCCGAGTACCTGCCATATTTAGCAGCCCCCCCGGGGTCCAAAATTGCATTTTTTTCAAATTCGGGGTACAGGTGCAGATTTTCGAGACGGTAAAAACTAAACGGGTCGGGCGACCAAAAACTTCCTATATTTAGAAAATTTTCACAAAAATTATTTTAATTCACATTTCGAAGCTTTATAACGTTCTAAACATCATGGCACTAACAAAATTCGAAAAACTGCTAAAAATAGTAACTTTTTTTTCCATTATGATCATTTCATGGTACAAGGGTGCTCTTTTTGGTTGGGGTCAGAGACTTTACAGCGGTTCGGGATGTTTAACCATATACTCTCACATAAGTTTATGGTCATTTAATAGTTGAAATCAACTCACCAAAACAAACCATAAAACCATAAAAAAACCCAAGCCTTTAAAGAAAACGATTGGGTCTTGTTAAAGTTTCCCAAGGCTCGATTAAGACACACAACGGGCAAAAATCCTACGGGTCACCAAAAGTACTATGCTAAACTAGCAAAAAGATACTATGGTCCCTTCCAGATTCTTAGGCCAATCAATGAGATGGCCTATCAACTTAAGTTGCCCAATCATTGGCTCATACACAATGCTTTTCATGTGAGCCTATTAAAGTCTTACAAAGGAGAGCCACCTCAAGAACCAACTATTGAAGACCCACCGGAGATGGAGGACCAAGAAGAGGTGTTGCAGCCCGAGTCCATTCTCCGACATGAAGACAAGGTACTAAGAGGCGGTAAGACTATCCGACGATATCTTATTAAGTTTAAGAATTATCCTTTTGAAGATGCTAGATGGATGCAAGGCATACAATTAAAGGATAACCTAAACCTTGTCAATGCTTACAATGCTTCCCAAGAGTAAGCAAATGTACAAATGTTAAAAATGAACAAAATTTTTGTCTTATAAGACTCTCTTTTTCTTTATTTGTGCACAAAAATTAAGTAGTATGCATGCTTAGATCAAGTTTGCGGAGACGACGTCTCCCAAACACCAAGTAGAGCTTGTCACTCTACTATGGAAGACTGATAGGACTAATGTGCAGACATGCTTGCGGCAGCCTCAGGATCTCAAGCGCCAAATGGACTAGTCATCCATTATGGAATGATGTCGTAGGGTAACATAGGGATCCTCTACCCGCTAAGAAAAGGACTCATGAATATGCTTTATCTTCTCTACACCATAGTCGAGGACGACTATGATTTCAAGAGAGAGGTAATGTTATAATAATCAATATCTAATTCTCCTAAATGATTTTCTCATATTAAACTGATCATTTAATGTGGGGAGGTACCAGGGGAGAAAAAGCTAGAATATTGGTTAAGCTAGCAGACCGGCCACAGTAGGGATCCAAAGGAGGGAAAATAGGGATCCAAAGGGGGGGGCATCTGCAAAAGAGCCATGTGCAACAATGGGCTAAAAAGACCCTAAGGTTCAGCCCATTAAGACTTCCAAAATGCTAAGGTTCCAAAATTCAAAGGTTGTGTCCAAAGGTCAACCCTAGGGAAAATTGGATGCTTTGTGTGTGCCATAAAAGTCTTTGCACATCCCTACATGGGAGGGGGCGAGCCCTAAAGGTAGGGGATGAGAGAGAAAGCCACACACACACACACACACACACACAGGCTCCCTTTACACAAAGGGAATGAGGGACACATGTCAGCTCCCTAGGCCAGATGCCCACAAGGTGTGCCCAATTCCTATTGGAAGACCCTTGAAGTGGACCAATGAGAATTAAGCTAGAGTAAATGTAGTTTAATTAATTTAAAAACATTTAATAAAAGAAACCAATGAGAATTAAGTCTCCTAGAAGACTATTGGGCAGTCTCCCAAAGGGTCCAATGAGCATTCAGAAGCCCCATGGCTTACTGATTTCTATTGGCCAGGAGGCAAAGGGGTCCAATGAGAGTTTAGTTTAATTATTTAATTACCTAAAGCTCTCACAAAAGGGGAAAGGGGGACACATGTCAGAAGGCTATCACTTATGCTGCTTAATACCCATTGGCTTGACTTGGGGAGGTCCAATGAGGCAAAAGCCAGACCAAATTAGCAACAAGGGCTCACCCAAGAGAGAGAGGGGGCTGATTTTTGCTTGGCATTGACACACACACACTCACACTTGACCATGTGTGAAGGAAGAATACCCTATCTCCTCCCAAGCTTTAATGGAGAGCTCATCACCTACTCCAAGCTTGTGAGATAGAAGCTTACATCAACACTCTCTTGGCATGTGGATGCAAATCCAACCAAGAGCCAAGCTTCAATGCATGCTCATATTCTCTACCAAGCTAATTACTAAGCTAAGCTATGCTAATATGAGTGATTATGTGAGGAGATGTACATCTTTCTCGTAAGATACTCCTTCTTCCTCTCAATCTACTCTCATACCCTGCTAGCTCTCACCATCTTCGAAGGTGTGTGAGGTCTTGGGTCTGAGAACGGGGATAATTCAAGTTGTGTTTGATTAAGTGTTTTGCTTAGTGTATGAAGCTTCCATCTTCATTGCATTAGCTAGTCTTGAAGGAACACAAAGAATTGTATTGTACAATGTCTCTCTTGATGGGAGAAACCATAATACAAAGCCTTTTGGAGGGGGGACCGGCTCCATGCAAATCCGGTCCTCAACTGTTGTCAATAGCTTAATTTCTCTCTCTTTTGAAAGTATTGTGGATGCTATCTAACTAGGTGTTATGCTTTTAGTTGCTCTCTCTCCACCCAAGCACTCTTGTAATTCTCATTAGGAATCTGTTCTAATGGAATGCCCACTATGCTCATGCTAATTTCCGCTACACATAAGTTATTAGGCCATTAATTGTTACATTGGTATCAGAGCTCAAGGTTTCTCTTTTCTTGCTCAAGAAGGGAGGTCCTCAAGCTAGCTACAAATGGTTGGTATTATTAATTGCCTGTGAGTAAGTAGAATAGGGATTTTTCAGCCTTGCAGTGCTCCTGCCTTTGTGCAGTTAACGGGGCATCACCGTCGAGAGCTATGGTCTTAATAGTGGAGTCCTACGGGGCTTGCCTACGGCTTAACCACTATTGAGCTATTAGAAGCTTGACAGGAGCCGGTGTTGTTTTGGTGTCGAAAGACCCTCTCTTCTATTCCTTGCAATTAATTGTATTTGAGCCGCGGGTACAGTAGCTTGAGTGCTTTTTCTAAAGGGGTAAAGAGGAGTAGCAACTAGGGCTCGAAGTGCCAAAGTACACCTAAAAAGTTTACACCTAAAAGTTGTTAGAATGGCTGGCAATAGTAAAGAGAGTGAAATTAATGTTGATAACTTTGATTTTGCTCATGAGCAAGCTACTAATGATGCTTCAATGCTTGTTAACTATCTTGTTTCTAGGCTTCAACAAGCCATGGGCAATCCATCTCTCCAAAGTGAAGTGCAACGGCAGCTCCGTGCTCACGGGATTCTCCAAGCTCATCACCATGACGAGAGAACACCTAGGAAGCCTCCTTGTGAGACTACCAAAAGAGGTCTCTCTCCGATTCGGGAAGAAGAAGAGAATCCATATGAAGGGCTCAAGAATTTACTTCTTGATGATGCATCTCCTTCCCAAAGGAGAACTCAAGAGCCTCCACCGAAGGAACAAGAAAGAAGTGAGTCTCCCACCACCTCGGCGGAGATGGCTCCACGAAGACGGTGGGCTAAACGCTCTCCATCACCACCAAAGCGGAGAAGACCATCGTATTCTTCCCCTCACCACAATTCAAAGAGGGATGATAAAAAGCAAGAGAAGAAAAAGGCGAGAAAGAGGACATCCTCTTCTCATCTTCTTCATCCTCTTCCTCTTATGAAAACTATGGTGAAGATGACAAAGATCAAGACAAGAAAAAGGCGAGAAAGAGGTCACCCTCTTCTCCACCTTCTTCAAATTCTTCACCTTCTGAAGAAAGTGATAGTTTAACTTTTGAACCATAAAAAAGAAGAGGCCATAGGAAATCCTATGCCGCATGGAAGAGGTCGTCCAAGTTGAGGAAATTCAAAGAGGGAGGGAAGAGCATCTCTTTCCTTACCTATGATGGTACCTTTGGTGCTACGGACAAAGTCTTGGCCTTTATCCAGCAATTCGATGCGGCGTTTGGAGATGAGGGCTTCACGGAGTCCTCTAAGCTACGCCATGTAGCTATGCACTTTCAAAAGTCCGCCAGACAATGGTGGTCTAGCCTACGAGCCAATGGTGAAGCTCCACAAACATGGAAGGCTTTAAGAGCTTCCATTATGAAGCAATTTTTGGCCACCGATGCCAAAGAAAAAGTAATCACCGAATGGCGAAGCTTAAAGCTCTCTCCCAATGAATCCATCCACAAATATGTAGACAAGTTTTGGGACCTACAACTCAAAGCCACTGTCTTCAAAAGGTTGGATTTTGGAGAGCAAAAGCAACAATTTTGTGCGGGCTTAACCGAAGAAATGGCGGAGTATGTCAACTCCCAAAGACCACGTACCATATCGGCGGTAATACACCACACTATGGTCGCCTGTCGAATCAATTTCCAAACAGGGGCAAAAAGAAATAATAAGCCCCCGGAAAACAACGGTTCCAATGAGCCTAAGGGGAAGGAAAATGTCCAAAAGTCTCCTAAGGGCAACTCCAACAAAGCTAAAGAGAAGGGAGTTTACAAAGGTAAGAATAAACTCTCTTCTGAAGAGCTTGAATGTTATCGTAAGGATAACCGGTGTTTCAAGTGCGGCGAACAAGGACATGCGTACCGCGCTTGTCCCCAAAAGAAAAACTGCCAAGATCCTCCTAGAGCTTCCTTGGTTGAAATCCAAGAGGAGGAGCCTCACCAAACTCACCACAAAGGATCTCCTCTATGCCATGCTTGGGGAAAGGTAAGAGAACATGATGCTTTTATTCTCTTTGACCCTAGTTCTACTCACAATTTTATATCTATAGAGTTGGCCACCAAGCTAGGAATACAGTCCTACGAGATGGGAGATGTCCTACCCGCATACAGTGCCTTCAAGGGGCAAGAAGCTTCAGTCACTCCCTTAATTGGGAAATTGAGGCTTCATGTCCAAGGCTATGTAGACAAAGAGGACTTCTTTATCTCTCCTCTCAAGCATGAGGAGAGATAAACCGATGTTAAATTTCCTGAAAGGAGAATCTCCTTTAAGTTCAGGGAAAAAGACATGTATATAGATGCTAAGGAGATGGGTAACACCATCCCCATTGTACATACACCATCTTTCAACAAGTCAATAAAGAGCTCTATTTCCGTGTACATGATTTTTGTTAAAGACTCTCAAAATGAACCTAATGCTTTAGAAAAAGAAAATAAAAGTAACCAAAAGGAATTAGAGTTATCCAATTTTCTCAAGGGGTTTCAAGATGTTTTTATTGACGACATCCCTTGTGAGCTACCTCCTAAACGAGGTAATGATGACCATGCAATTGAACTTCTTCCAGGAAGTTCACCTCCTAATAAACCTCCTTATAGAGTTTCTCAAGATCAACAAGAGGAGATTATGCGGCAAGTGCATGAGTTAGTTGAGAAGGGCATGGTTAGGACTAGCTCATCTCCATTTTGCTCACCTGTGCTATTAGTGCAAAAGAAAGACGGCACATATCGTATGTGTGTCGACTATAGAGCACTAAATAGGATCACTATCAAGAATAGGTTTCCCGTTCCACGGGTAGAAGACCTATTTGATAAGCTACAAGGATCGACCTACTTCAGTAGGATTGACCTAAAAAGTGGCTATCATCAAATAAGGATAGTTGATCAAGACATTGTAAAGACCGCATTTCGTACTACATTTGGTCTTTACGAATACATTGTCATGCCTTTTGGCTTGACCAATGCACTAGCCACATTCAACCGCTTGATGGAGAAGCTCTTCAGGCCTCATCGAACCTTCACTGGAGTGTTCTTTGATGATATTATCATCTACTCTAATTCATTGGAGGAACACAAGCAACACCTCCAGGTAATATTTCAAGTTTTAAGAGAGAATAAACTTTATGTTAATCGAAAGAAAAGTGAATTTTTCTTGCAAGAGATTCAGTATTTAGGTCACATTATCTCTCAAGATGGCGTCCAAATGGATCCATCCAAGTTAGAGGTAATAAAAGGATGGCCTAAACCAAGGAATCTTCATGAACTAAGAAGCTTCATAGGTATGTGTGCATACTATAGACGCTTCATAGAAAAGTTCTCACAAATTGCGGGACCATTACATGACCTAAAAAAGAAAAGCGTTAGGTATACATGGTCTGCTAAGGAGAACAATGCTTTCGAAAAGCTTAAAGAAAAGCTTATCTCTCAACCTGTGCTTACACTACCAGATCTCTCAAAACCATTTGAGGTCCAATGCGATGCTTGTGGTGATTGCCTTGGAGCTGTTTTGCTCCAAGAAGGGCACGCCATAGGCTATGAGAGCCGAAGGCTCGACCCTGTTGAGCAAGCTCTAGGCATATACGAAAAGGAACTCCTTGCAGTTCTACATGCCTTAGACTCATGGAAGCACTATTTATTGGGGACTCCTTTCATTTTGCGAACGGATCACCAAAGTCTTAAGTACTTCATGAAACAGACCAAGCTCTCCGATAAACAAATGAGGTGGGCAAATTTCCTTTCGCAATTTCATTTTCATATTTCTCACATTACTGGCAAGCATAATCAAGTAGCCGATGCACTCTCAAGACGATCGAAAGTGAATGCGGTTTCCATAGCAACTCACAATGATCTATCTTCAATGATAGATGAGTATGCTATTGATCCCGATTTTAGAGATGTGATTTCAGCCCTTGCATTAGGGAAGAAAGAAGAACCATTTACTTTACAAGATGGTTATCTTCTCTATGACAATAGACTATGCGTTACTAACTCACTACGTGAGAAAGTAATGTATGAATCTCATGCTCCCCCGTATGCGGGGCATAGAGGGATTCAGTCTACCTTAAAGGGAATTGAAACATATTTCTATTGGCCTACCATGAAAGTGAACATACAAGAGTATGTTTCCAAATGTGTGGTATGTCAAAAGACAAAATTTGATAGAGGGAAGCAACCTGGATTGCTTCAACCCTTGCCAATCCCTAATTCACCATGGGAGAGCATATCCATGGATTTTATCTTTGGATTGCCTAAGTCTATCCATGGGAATACGGGAATATGGACGATAGTAGACAGGTTTAGCAAACAAGCTCATTTTATACCTGTCAAAAAGACTATCAAAGCCCATCAAATGGCAACCCTCTTTATTTCACAAATTTTCAAATACCATGGCTTGCCAATGTCCATAGTGTCGGATAGAGATCCTAGAATGACCAATAATTTTTGGAAGGGTCTCTTTGAGAATTTAGGAACAAGGCTAAACTTCTCTTCGGCCTATCATCCACAAACTGATGGCCAAAGTGAAATAGCTAACCTAACCATTCTCGATCTACTAAAAGCCTATGTAACGGAAGTAGATCAAAGATCCCAATGGGAGAAGTACTTACCCTTAGTGGAGTATGCTTACAATAACATTGTACATATTTCCACGGGAAAAGCACCTTTCGAGGTAATTGAGGGAAGATCAAAAAGTCCCTTGCTACTTAAGGTACATGGGAAGATCTTCCCTGCAGATGAGTATAGCCGAGACCTACAAGAATCTTTCCAAAAGATTAAGGATGCTATCTCTATCTCACAGCAAATGCAAAAGGCTGCTGCTGACAAGCACAGAAGAGCCCAAGCCTTTAAAGAAAACGATTGGGTCTTGTTAAAGTTTCCCAAGGCTCGATTAAGGCACACAACAGGCAAAAATCCTACGGGTCACCAAAAGTACTATGCTAAACTAGCAAAAAGGTACTATGGTCCCTTCTAGATTCTTAGGCCAATCAATGAGATGGCCTATCAACTTAAGTTGCCCAATCATTGGCTCATACATAATGCTTTTCATGTGAGCCTATTAAAGCCTTACAAAGGAGAGCCACCTCAAGAACCAACTATTGAAGACCCACCGGAGATCGAGGACCAAGAAGAGGTGTTGCAGCCCGAGTCCATTCTCCGACATGAAGACAAGGTACTAAGAGGCGGTAAGACTATCCGACGATATCTTATTAAGTTTAAGAATTATCCTTTTGAAGATGCTAGATGGATGCAAGGCATACAATTAAAGGATAACCTAAACCTTGTCAATGCTTACAATGCTTCCCAAGAGTAAGCAAATGTACAAAATGTTAAAAATGAACAAAATTTTTGTCTTATAAGACTCTCTTTTTCTTTATTTGTGCACAAAAATTAAGTAGTATGCATGCTTAGATCAAGTTTGCGGAGACGACGTCTCCCAAACACCAAGTAGAGCTTGTCACTCTACTATGGAAGACTGATAGGACTAATGTGCAGACATGCTTGCGGCAGCCTCAGGATCTCAAGCGCCAAATGGACTAGTCATCCATTATGGAATGATGTCGTAGGGTAACATAGGGATCCTCTACCCGCTACTAAAAGGACTCATGAATATGCTTTATCTTCTCTACACCATAGTCGAGGACGACTATGATTTCAAGAGAGAGGTAATGTTATAATAATCAATATCTAATTCTCCTAAATGATTTTCTCATATTAAACTGATCATTTAATGTGGGGAGGTACCAGGGGAGAAAAAGCTAGAATATTGGTTAAGCTAGCAGACCGGCCACAGTAGGGATCCAAAGGAGGGAAAATAGGGATCCAAAGGGGGGGGCATCTGCAAAAGATCCATGTGCAACAATGGGCTAAAAAGACCCTAAGGTTCAGCCCATTAAGACTTCCAAAATGCTAAGGTTCCAAAATTCAAAGGTTGTGTCCAAAGGTCAACCCTAGGGAAAATTGGATGCTTTGTGTGTGCCATAAAAGTCTTTGCACATCCCTACATGGGAGGGGGCGAGCCCTAAAGGTAGGGGATGAGAGAGAAATCCACACACACACACACACACACACACAGGCTCCCTTTACACAAAGGGAATGAGGGACACATGTCAGCTCCCTAGGCCAGATGCCCACAAGGTGTGCCCAATTCCTATTGGAAGACCCTTGAAGTGGACCAATGAGAATTAAGCTAGAGTAAATGTAGTTTAATTAATTTAAAAACATTTAATAAAAGAAACCAATGAGAATTAAGTCTCCTAGAAGACTATTGGGCAGTCTCCCAAAGGGTCCAATGAGCATTCAGAAGCCCCATGGCTTACCTGATTTCTATTGGCCAGGAGGCAAAGGGGTCCAATGAGAGTTTAGTTTAATTATTTAATTACCTAAGGATCTCACAAAAGGGGAAAGGGGGACACATGTCAGAAGGCTATCACTTATGCTGCTTAATACCCATTGGCTTGACTTGGGGAGGTCTAATGAGGCAAAAGCCAGACCAAATTAGCAACAAGGGCTCGCCCAAGAGAGAGAGGGGGCTGATTTTTGCTTGGCATTGACACACACACACTCACACTTGACCATGTGTGAAGGAAGAATACCCTATCTCCTCCCAAGCTTTAATGGAGAGCTCATCACCTACTCCAAGCTTGTGAGATAGAAGCCTACATCAACACTCTCTTGGCATGTGGATGCAAATCCAACCAAGAGCCAAGCTTCAATGCATGCTCATCTTCTCTACCAAGCTAATTACTAAGCTAAGCTATGCTAATATGAGTGATTATGTGAGGAGATGTACATCTTTCTCGTAAGATACTCCTTCTTCCTCTCAATCTACTCTCATACCCTGCTAGCTCTCACCATCTTCGAAGGTGTATGAGGTCTTGGGTCTGAGAACGGGGATAATTCAAGTTGCGTTTGATTAAGTGTTTTGCTTAGTGCATGAAGCTTCCATCTTCATTGCATTAGCTAGTCTTGAAGGAACACAAAGAATTGTATTGTACAATGTCTCTCTTGATGGGAGAAACCATAATACAAAGCCTTTTGGAGGGGGGACCGGCTCCATGCAAATCTGGTCCTCAACTGTTGTCAATAGCTTAATTTCTCTCTCTTTTGAAAGTATTGTTGATGCTATCTAACTAGGTGTTATGCTTTTAGTTGCTCTCTCTCCACCCAAGCACTCTTGTAATTCTCATTAGGAATCTGTTCTAATGGAATGCCCACTATGTTCATGCTAATTTCCGCTACACATAAGTTATTAGGCCATTAATTGTTACACAGAGAGAGAGAGAGAGTGGGAGATGAGGGGGAGAGAGGAAAGATAGGTTCAAAATGAGAAAAGTCCGGCTCAAGTTTGGGCAAGAAGGTTCTCAAGCCGGTTCAAATTATTTCATTTAGTATCTTGGTATAGAATTGTTTATGTGTTGGTTTAATTTATATATTTGATAAATATCCCACATTTTAATTGAGATGAAAGTGGAGTTTTGTTGTGAAGAAGTAGGTTGTGTGTACGTTTTCTACTCACGTGTGTGTGTGTGTGTGTGTGTGTGTGTGTGTGTGTGAGAGAGAGAGAGAGAGAGAGAGAGAGAGAGAGAGAGAGAGAGAGAGAGAGAGAGAGAGAGAGAGAGAGTTTGCCTGTTCATATGTGTGTGAAAAGGTTCCAAAACTGGGTCCACAAATAATGTTTTCCGAGCCCTTAGAGAGGCAGTTAGTGGTGGTTACTCATTGTACTATTATATGCCTATAGTATTCATAGAAGAATAATAATCATAGTGCTTCTCGAGCCCTTAGAGAGGCAGTTAGTGTTGTCTACTCATTGCACTTTTAGATGCTTATAAATCTTATAGGGGAATAATAATCGTAGTGACAAATCATGCATATTTTATTGCACACCCCACTTTAAAAGTTAGTGGTGGAGTAGTAGACGATTATAATATTCATATTGACAAATCATGCATATATTATTGCACGCTCCAATTTAGCAGTTAGCATATGCTGCGTGGGACCCCTCATGTCACTAACACATGCCACTCTTCCATCACTATCAATGCTTTTTGAGAGCATGGTGCTTTAGCCTATATAAATGTTACAAGGCAAGCACCATATGCTGCACAAGTGAATCGGAGGTGCTAATCAAGAGAGATTTTTTCATTTTCCCTGTACTTATACAATGCCTATAGGATATGCAACTACTGGTAATGAGGTAGTTGCAAAAATCCATGAAGAGCTTCACAAACTCCCCCCCAACGCACCCCTTGAAGAAAAGAAGACGTTTACACAGAGAGAGTGTGACACAAACAAGGCGATCCAGATGTTCAACCACCTTAATCTCTCTCGCAACACCGGAGACCAGGAACTCAATGATGGCTTTGAGACAATGCGAGAAGCTCTAGGCAAGTGGGAGACATGGGGGTACATAGATAGCTCTCAAAGGGCCGCTTTACAGGTGAAGATTGACCATTTTCTTGTCTGCAAACGCACAATCAACCTAGTCGACATCTCTGGCTCTAATGTGGTTGAAGATTGAGGCAAGATTTAAATAATTATGCACTAAATAATATAGTTAAATAAATATGCACTAGCACATGATAAATTGTACTAGTGTGATGCAAGTTGTACTGTGTGTGTGTGTGTGTGCAGGTTTGATTCCCTACCTAATCATGTAAACAACTTATTTTAATTATATGATGCTTATTTTAACTATATGATGGTGTTCCACTCTTCAGTGCCTTGGCGAGAATAATTCATATTTCTCTGTCTGACTTATTATTATTGAAGTAGCTGTGATACTTTTAATCGGCCTGGTCTACTAACACATCTTCAAGATCTGTCATAATTTAGGGTATTGTTGATATCTTGTAGCTAAACTGAACCGTCAAATGTAACTACAAGCTGTTTGAAAGCCAAATATAAAGAAAATCTATGTGAGTTTTTTATATAATTCAAGAAAAAGATGAGCACGTCTTTAGTATTTACCCTACTTTTAGTAGAATATACTTTCCTGTCCATGTAGGTGTTGTTGCAAACAAGGATGAATGCCTAATAAGCCAATTTGAAACTAGGAATCTAAAAAATATTGATGGTTGTACTTGTTTGGGCGAAGACCTCAAAGTAATGATACACGTATAGACTTTTGCATATAAAATAGTAATTAAGAACACTTTACTGAGTTGAAGAACTGCATACGTACATAGACACACACATATAAATAACTATATATATTGTATAAACAAGTACTTAAAAACACTTTACCGAGTTGAAGATCTCCTTATGTACATAAACACACATATATAAATAAATAAATAAAAAGATATTATATATATATAATATAAATATTATATATAAAACTATATATATTCTTAGACCGACAGTGTAAAGAAATACTGACAAGAAAATGAAATTTTGACAGCATAACAACGTGAAAAATAAAAATAAAACCATTCCATACTTGCTTCTGTGAAAGCTTGCCTAACTTTTGTTAAGCTTTCCTATTCTATACTTGCTTCCGTGAAGCTTGCCTAACTTTTGTGTATACATGAAACCATGATTATGTTTCTAAACATGAACAAAAAGCATGATTATATTCACAAGCAATCAAAATTTCGACATCATAACGGCGCGAAAATACAAACAAAAAAAAATTCCATTCCATACTTGCTTCCGTGAAGCTTGACTAACTTTTCTGTATACGTGAAATCATGATTATGTTTTCAAACATGAACAAAAAGCATGATTATATTGATAAGCAATCAAAATTTCGGCAGCATAACGGTATGAAAATTCAAACTAAAAAAATTCCCATTCCATACTTGCTTCCGTGCAGCAACGAATGCTCACGGGAAGAAGAAATTACATAAGCAAAAAAGCATATGTTGGTATATTACTTTGGTAAATCCAAAGCTCTCAACAAAATTCTATCTAGTATAATAAATATGAAATCATGGCTGAATTGATAAGGATGATCAACACCAACAACATGTCTTCAGTAATACCAAAAAAGTGGCACCCAAACACCATGGTCACACGTCGTTCCATAAAAATCACAAACTAGAAAAAATGATAGATAATACCAATGTTGATGTCAATCAAGGGCAATGTGATCCGGGCTCATATTGTTGCCAATCAGTCTCCTCATCGCTATCTGCATCAACTGCTGAAATAGCACGTATACATGGAGCCTTGAAGCGTGAAAGATGTTGATGGAAGACCTCTGGATCACTATCTATGCAGAGACAGTGTCTAGACAACTCAACGCAAACATTGCCCAA
Source organism: Adiantum capillus-veneris (assembly GCF_014529385.1). Lineage (NCBI taxonomy): Eukaryota > Viridiplantae > Streptophyta > Polypodiopsida > Polypodiales > Pteridaceae > Adiantum > Adiantum capillus-veneris. The sequence continues at coordinate 91,135,429 of NC_140943.1, read as the reverse complement.
GCCACCACATCCAGAAAACATATCAACAATGTAGGTGTGCTCCGCAGTAAATGTCCGCACAAGCCAGCTAAAAAAAGCAAAAAATATGCGTATTTTTACTTTATGTAACATAGTCCAATAACGCATAGTAGGAATCTTATATTCTTACCGAAATAAGTCAAGGCTACGCTCGGAGGCACCTCTAAGAGCGTGTCCTCCAATGTCTCTCTGTCGGTGCGCTCCACCAGTCTTCCACACTTGGCATCGAAAGAGTTGTTGTCCACGCTCTCTCCATCTCGTCGATCGTAGATAGGACGTTGACCCTTACGATAAAACAATCCTAGCAATAGTGTTTCCACTTACAAATTACAATTAGAATGTGATCTAATTGAAGAAAACTACAAGCATGCTTTTCAATCAACAAATAAATTTACTTACTCTCTCAATATCAATGGTCTTTCGCACATAACCATCGGGGATCAAAATAAGGATGGTGTGCATCATTTTGAATCCCATCTCGATGGCATGGCTAGACACAATGCCAAAGTAATTAGTGGAGCGTAGGGTGATGTACCACCCATTGTCTGCCACATACTTTGAAGCTATTACGGCCACTTTCTTACTTAATTTTCGAGAGAATTGATTCCATGGAGGGACCTTCATAATACGCATTGTTAATTTAATTAAAGTTCCAAAACTATCATAGACTATCCATTGTGGTTTTGAAGGATGCATAGCTCGTTCTCTGAAAAATTTTCAACTTTAAAGTTTGTTGGAAAATCCGCAAACAAAATAGAGGCCACTTCATTGCTCTTTTCCCCATCAACATGGGCTGAATGAAGAAAATCCAAGATCCTGCATACGATCAAATAAATGTATTTCAAACATTCACAACACACACCACACATAGTTAGTCTTTCTTTTCACATGTGTTTACCATTTCTCATCGAAAGAGAAATTTTGTAAACATCTAGCATGTTCCCAATAACGTTCACATCACAATCTATGGAAGGCATTGCATAATCAGAAAATAAAATATTTCATCAAGAATTGTTGAGTAGAAAGAAAGTGACAGCTAGATATCTATACAAGCAAGTTTACATGTGGAGCCTTGAGCACCTTTTTGGTTCTTTTTGGGAGACTTCTTGGGATTCTTGGATCTAACAAAATCCAATCGTTTCTTTATAGAGGAGATTGTACTATTGTTTACTCTTTTCGAAGAGGTGGCTTTCTTGGAAGCTGAGCCAATCTCCTCAATACCATTTTCATTTTTTTCAAGAACGTGCTCTAAAGCAAACAAAAATATATTTCTCACAAACATAATCTAAATAGTATGAGCACTTTGACAATTTTGTAGTTTTTATAAATGCCAAAAATAATCTTTATATAAGTTCCCTTCATCACGTGGGTAGGTGCCTTGAGTGTAATCTAGCCACCAAGGGCAATACTCAATTTCCCAAGCAATCAAACCATAATCTCTCATCCATAGTGGATACATACACTCCTCACAAGAGAGGTCCCTCTAACTTTCAACAGCAATTGGCAACTTCTCCAACAAAGTTTGATCGTAAAGCTGAATTAGCCATCTACATAAAATGCAGTTAACTTTATTTGAGCTCCTTTCCTAAGTGACTTATTTATTATACAAACTCTAAGTAAAAAATAGAATAACAACCATAAAGATATCAATTGTATTACCTGAATAATACTCTCCTTGAAGATTCCATAAGCTCTGGAATTTTTTCATCCAACTCTTTTGTGTTGAGCTTACTCCAAATCTCCACAAAATCTTTATCAATGTGGTCCCTCAATTGGTGATGAAACCATGCTTCAAAGCCCTCCGACATTTCTTCAATCATGTTCCTTTGATCCTCAAGTATTTCTTCAAGATACTTCCCCAATACCACTCTTTACGCAAGTACATTCTAAATTTCATTGCACTAATATAACGCTCAGAAGTAACATCATCTACACGGCAATGCATCAAAGAGTGCAATATTTCCTTTTTCCTATAGAGCAAACAATAAACAAACCATAAATGCATTGATTCATTTGATGATTTCATGTGTATTTTTTATCCAAAAATTATTACCTCTCTGGTGATATTTTAGAAGTTGCCAAAGAGTGGACTTTGTCTATTGTAAGGCCCACTTGATCCTTTTCTCTTATCCAATTGAAGTTAAATAATAAAGAGAAGAACCCTTGGCCATTGGCGGTGTTGGCAATGGCCAACATCTATGTTACATTAGCACGAGATCAAATCAAATCAAATTTTCAATCAAATATATCAAATTCAAATGACATGTCAACTTACAATTTTGTAGAAATTCAAACATAAACGGGGAGAAGAGAAAGTGTTTACCTTATAAGCTCTTTCTTTGAATAATTTTTCTACTCTTCCTCGAGCAACCATTTCCTTTTCTGACAGTGAAATCGAGGGATCATTGATCTCTTGCATCTCTTTGATAAGAGACAAGTCAAAGTCTTCCTTTTGTAGAGCAAATGAAAAAAAAAAGTAAGATTTTACAAAATAATGTCAAGCTTTAGAAATTACATAAAAAGTGTACTTTAAGGCAAAAAAATATACCTTCCATATGAGCATTGCTAATAAAAGAGCAGGAGCATTGTACCAACTCCCTTTAGATGCCTTCTTCTCACAAGCAAGCTCTACCTCTATCCATCGAATCCAATCTTGGGGAAAGTCTTTCATTAAAGAATCTTTGCTTGCCACAGCCAGTTTTTGGAACAAGAAGATCTCCTGCCCAAAATTTGTGCTCATAGTGGTTCTACCAATCCTAAACCACAATATCTTAAATTAAATGGCAGTAGAATGACATCGATAAAGTAATAGCAATAACGTTCAAAACAACAAATGTGCTTACTCATTTTGAGAGCGCAAAGCTAGCATAAGCTCCCCCTCTGCACTTCTATCAACAAAGACAAATTGAAATTTCACAGAACAATGTCTCCACTTTATCATTGAAAATTCTACAACAACAAAAAAGAAAATTAGAAAGCATAGAGTAATACAAGTCAAATTTACATTAAACAAAAAAGAAATTACTTACGTGTTTTTATTAAGCGCATCCAAGTTTTCAAACGGTGATTACTATCCCAAATGATAAATTTTTTTCCCTTTAAGTCTTCCCACTCAAGGGGAAGGGAATTATCAAAATCATCGCTTATTTCTCGCCAAATAGGCCCGCATTCATCTTTGTCTAAGTCGGAAACATAATGTTGATCATGGCCTGGCTTCTTAAATGACACAAGAAATGGAGCTCCAAGCACACTGTATCCAGACATCTCAAACCTTTTCACCAAGCCCTCAGTGCCTGGACCCACCGCTCTAATGGCTTCATTTTCCATCAATCTGCAAAGAGGAATTCGAGGAGGTTCCCCACCTCTCTTTACAATAAAACCCTCTACAATCTCCTCCAATATTCAACCATGAACATCCTTTCCGAATACTGTTGGATGATCGGGAGGTTTAGCAACAATTGTTGTTGCTTCAGACACGTTGTGAGCCACCAATTCACCTTGTGTAGCATGAATATCTATGAACACCTCTTCTTCATGCACATCACTCAATATATCCTCTTCTTCATGCACATCACCCAAAATATCCTCCTTTCGATGGACATTGGAAGAAGCAATGGAAGATCGTGCATTGGCCCTATGCCCTGTAGTGCCAGACCTTAATGTGTATCCTACTCCTACAAGCAAAAGACAATAAGAACACAAATAGTTTAGTGAGTATGATGAGACAAAAGAAAAGAAAACAAATAGCTTAATGTATTTGAACTTACTTTGAGAGATACCTGTCCTGCAACGTTTAGATGGTGTACGAGCCATAATCTATTAACCACAAACAACAAAAATCTTCTTAGCAATGACAATACAAATATAAAATTCTAAATTTCGGCAGCATAACGGCATAAAATGCAAATTAAAAAAAAAACCATTCTCAACTTGCTCATGGCAAGGAAAAATACAAATCCACTTTGACATTTGTATACCTCTTCTCTACAACGACCTGTTCTTACATCATTGTAATTGTTACTGTAAGTGTGTATGCAAGTGTGTTAAAGTGTGTGAATGCAAGTGTTTATATGTGTGTGTGTGTGGATGTATGCATGATTGTGTGTGTGTTTGTGCTATGTATGCAAGTGTGTTGATGTTGTGAATGCAAGTGTTATATATGTGTATGTGTATATGTATACAAGTGTGTTAATGTTGTGAATGCACGTGTTTATATATGTGGGTGTATGTATGTATGTGTGTGTGTGTATGCAAGTGTAATGTGTGTGCGTATACATGACTGTGTGTGTGTTTGTGCTATGTGTGCAAGTGTTTTGATGTGTGTGTATGCAAGTGTGTATCACTGTGTGTGTGTGTAAGTGTGTGTGTGTGTGTGCTTACCTGCGCACGCTTGCCCGATCCACGGGAGGAGGTCCAATGGAAGCTCCATTGGAGCTCCTCCATGCCTTGAAAGGCATGGTGAGAAATCAACGCGCGCGCTGCCCTCTCACCATCCCTTTCAAGGCATGGAGGAGGTCCAATGGAGCTCCCCCATGCCTTGAAAGGCATGGTGAGAGGGTAGCGCGCGCTGCCTTCTCACCATGCCTTTCAAGGCATGGGGAAGCTCCAATAGGAGCTCCATTGGACCTCCTCCGGTGGATCGGGTGAGCGTGCGCAGGTAATCACACACACACACACACGTGAGTAGAAAATCTACACACACACACACACACACACACAGTACCTTGTCTTCTCTTACTACTTCTTCTTCACAGCAAAACTCCACTTTCTCTTCACTCCACTTTCATCTCCTTCTTCACAGAAAAACTTCACTTTCACTTTACTCCACTTCAATCTCAATTAAAACTCCATTTAAACTTCACTCCACTTTCATCTCAACTACTACTTTTTTCACACACACCATATATTACAAAAATGATATTGTGGTATAAACACTCACACACACACATTCATTTATATATATAGATGTATACACACACACAAAGATATACACAAAATGGATTCATATATATAGTTTTACTAAAAAAATAGTATGTTTTTACACACACACACACAACCATATATTTAAAAAAATGATTGTATGTGTTTGTGTGTATAAAAAACGTAGCATTCTTAAAGTTAAGTTATGCACATACACACACACACACACACACACACACACACACACAAAATGGAAAAACTATGTGCACAGTTAAACATCTTATGTGCACATACACTCAACTTAAATATCTTAACTTAAAAAAATTCTACGTTGTTTACACACACCTACAAAATCATTTATACACACGCACAGTAATATATATAACTTAACTAAAATAATTATATATACACACTACCAAAAACACACACACATATATATAAAATGGCAAGATGGAATCATATATATAACTTAACTAAAAAAATTGCTACGTTTTTTATACAAAGTCAGTCATATAGAATGTTATGTTTTTTATACACACACTCACACGATCATATATATATATACACACACACACACACACACACACACACACACACACACACACACACAAAAGATGGAGACACTATTAGACTACATTAAATGCAGTCCTTGAACCACCATTTAGAAATTAAATGGCCCCTTAAATTTGATGACATATTCCACTGCACATATATTCACAACCGTCATATATTAAATGCACTTCTTCAATTATGATTTTCATTATTCTTTGAGCCGTCACAAGATCTTATGCAACTGTCTTTTCGTCTATCTACCAATCTTTCACTTTCATTAACCTTCACATCTTTCATTAACTTTCACCAGTTTCATTAACCTTCACTTTATCTTTAACTTTCATTAACCTTCACCACCTTCACTTAATCCACCACAGTTTTCTCGCATCTCCACCCTGTAATTTGTTGCTTGAGAGAATATGTCCAACATGAAAGTAACAATAACTTGGAAGGTTGGTGGTCAGATAGTCAACCATGACATTTAGTTGAAGGGAAACTCATTGTTTCTTAGTGCTTACTATTTGCAGAGTTTACTGCCTCCATCTTGCCATTTTCAATCACTATCTGCTCTTATTGAAAGCGATTGTGGCCTAACAAAAGTCTTGCTGCAACCACAGTGGGATATAGAAGGTCATCAGCATTTCTTAATAGATGGTTCTTTTTCGAGCTTGTTTGAGATGCTTCATTCAAACACATTTATACAGGTATCTGACAATGAGAAAGGAAATGACAAAGAGATATCTGAAGATGTTTTAAGCATTGTGCATCTTGAAAGTAGTGGTGACGATATAGGACAGCTCAAAACTCAGTCAATCGTCATTTGGATTCAACAAAATCCAGGGGCAAAAAAGTTAAATGATCTGTTAACATTATGTGGAGCTGCTTTGCAAGTTGTTGAACTTCCATAACATTATGATGGAAATTTGTGTTTTGAGTTACCTGCGACTCAGGATAAAACAAAACGAATGACAGGGATGGAACAACGCTTTGATGGTCACTTGTGGACTCGCCCATCTGTGACAACCATGGCAATAGCATGCACAATTCGTCTAAGCCACTGTTTGGGATTCATGCAGTGCAATTATTCAACGTGTCCTCATTATATTAAGGAACAAGAATTCAATAGTAGAGATTTTCATGGATATTTGAACAGACAAGTGAAAAAGGACTACCTTGCAATGGAAGAGAATACAACAATAACTTGTCATTATTGTCAGAAGGTTGTTACTTGTGTTGCTGCTTGTCCTTGCAAAATCTATTATGTTTTTCCTAGAGATGGTACAATGTCGCGACTGGCAATACATGTTGGTAAACATTGTCATAATGTTAAGGCAAGAACCTCTAGGGCTGCTATTTCAAGAGTGCGGAAATTGGTAGGTGCAGTACTAAAAATAGAAAAGGGTGGCCCAAGAAAAATTCAAATGTTGGTGGCTCAACAACTTGTTCTTCACTCCTTGATTGGTGAGGAAGTTGAAGCTACATCCGATGTACAATTCAATGATTTTTTGGAAGAAATGATGCCACTGGTTCAAACCAAAGGGTAAGAAAACTCAATTTGGTTCCTTGAATTTGTTAATTTTTAAACTATTATAAATTTAGCCTTCTTGTGATGCATCGTGTATGTTTTCTTCAATTGTTTCAAAGGAGAGGAAGAGTCAGGGTGCTGTTATTGGGGATGGATATGATAATATTTTATTGCTTCAAAAAAAGTGCATGTTTCCTTTTTTTCATGGGAGTAGATTTCCTGGACAGGGTGAAGAGGATGACAAGTGCTTCCTATTTAAAATGTCCACTAAAGGACCAGGTTCTGGGATTGATCTAGTAAATCGGATGAAAAGAACTGAAATTGGTGACTTGAGAAATGCGTGGGTACATTTTGATTTTACCCATAGAATAGATGGATGGGCAACAATGTCATGCTCAGTTTATGATCCAAGGTAATCTTTAAGTATTTAAATATCTCGTATTTTTTTATCATTAAATAAAAGAAGATGTGTGAAAATGTTTATGTTGAATATCTTGCAGCATACGATCACTACAAATAATTGCTATATGTGAAACTAAAGAGGAGGATGCAAAGACTCAAGTTATTTTTTGGGAGAGCCTTAATTCAACAATGGAAAAGTACAGACATGGTGCAGCTAACTTTGCAGGTTTTATGTCTGATGAAGCTGGTGCAAATTGGAATGCTATTCGAACAGTCTTCAATGGCGGGCCAGATAATATCATGGAGGGACGTGAACGATCATGCCTATTTCATTGGGAGCAGAGTCTCCACAAATATGCTAAAAAGTGGATACCTCAACATCTAACAAATCAACACATTGATATGTGTGAGGAATGGAGAGCTTGTAAGACCATTGTGCTTGCATCTCAAAAGGCACTTTCAATTCAAAAGTGGTGGAGACAACATCTATCTACAGAGAGCATCACAAGAGTGAGTAGATGGTTTAAATGGTGGGAGCAACGAATTTCACACTGGGGAGGAATTGGAACAGATGTAAGTACCTTTATGACAATCTATATTTTTAGAAAAAATTGTTTTCATACATGAAATTTATAAATTTTAATTCATTTTTTTTTGCATTTCATAGGGTGGTCTAAGTCCGTGGGAGCGGGCACAAATTCCCAATGTTAATTTATCAGAAAGTGTACATGCCAGTTGGTTAGCAGGTGAAGGTGGAAAGAGAAAAATATCCTTGTATGATGCATGTGTAACATATGTTATAAACTCATATATTCAATGTGCAAAGCGTTTGGGATATACTATTGGGCGTTATATAGAAACGGGTCCCACAATGGAGACCTTCCTTTCTCGAGTTGAATCTCAGCAAACTCCAACTCCAACCAACGTGGCCCATCTATTACACGAGGCTGTTGCAGGGACTCCCATGTATGCGCAACCAATTTTGCATGGAGACAAAGAAGCAGTACAATGCAAAAAGAGGGGCAAAACAGGAACAAGTAGCTCCCATCGGCCGGAATATGTCATGGAATCGAAGCAACGAAACCATCGCGGACAAAAAATCAAATTTGATACCCAAGGACCAGGTATTTCTAACATTCCACTACAAATTAGTGACAGTGATGATGATATTGGATCTCAAAAAGAAACAACCACACCTTTGTCATCTCAAAGAAACAATGTGTTTGAGAGTGATGTGCCACGCACTCAGTGGGCCCTCAGGAGAATGCCCATTCAAAGTCAAAGAAAATGTTTTGGAACAGTAGGGAGAAAAAAATGTGACAATATCTTGCATAGTCGCTCAATTGGTCTTGTTGCTCCATGTATATGGTCTGAAAGAATGTTCAAGGGTAAAACAATCGAGCAATGGTTATGGTTTTGTAATCATGATATTTTGCATACCCAATCAATCAAAAGACAAGTCAAAGATTTACCTCTTGCTCCAAATGTTTGGCCAGTAGCAAGAGGGACAGATATCTCCACACAGGAACTTGCCGCGCTGCATCAGAGTGGATTTCGGGCAGAGAATTCAATGGTAAATCCACAACCTCTTGCTGGCGACTGCAAAGAAGGTGGTGGCAGCTCGAGGAAGAAAAAGTGGAGGCATGGAATCTCTAAAGAGGCCATGAAGAAATTGGAAGCATGTAATAGTATGACAATTATATTTTTGGATGAAGTGAAAAGGTCTCAAGAGCATGTAATTTTCCGAGTTCTCACTGAAAATAGTTATGAGATTCATATAAAACAGAGTCCAACATGCACGTGTCCGGATTTTCAGAAGCGAGAGAATACCAACAAATCCTTTTTGGCATGCAAACATATGTACTATGTGTACACAAAAGTGCTCGGACTTGAACCTAAGGAGCACATGATTATTCATCAGCCAACCCTCTCACCAATGGACATCGCTTTTATTCTTGGAAAACCAAGGAGGATTTCTCCCTCCATTTAATTACAACTGGTTTGGTATGCTTCTTTCACTCAACTAGAATATTGATCTATGATATGAAAGTGTTTTTCTGTATTTATTTTGGTTTATTATACTTGTGATTATTTATCTTGAAAAAACATTGTTTATGCAACAAAGGATTTCAAATTTCAAGCAAAAGATATGAAGCATCTTGCAAGCTATTTGGGAGCAAATTACTTGCCTTTTAGAGTGACCATTACATTTATGGCGACTGTCCTTTTTTGTACTCTAATTTTGATCTTATCCTGTGGTAGTTTTGCGAATGTACTTACATCCTCAAACTTACGTTGTTTCAAAAAGCAATTGCTTGGGAAAAATAGTATTGTCTCTATCTGGCATTATTTTTTACTTCATCACATTTATATATGCTGTGGATTATATTTAACTCTGAAATTAGTGTTGTCTCTATTTTGCATGATTTTTTACTTTATCGCATGTTTATATGGTGTGGATTATTTGACTCTGATCACATGCGTTGCGAGCATATTTGACTCTAATGGCATGAGATGTGAAATGGTGATTTTATTTGTTTACATTTTTTCCGTCGTTATGCCCTCTCGGTCTCTCTCTCTCTCTCTCTCTCTCTCTCTCTCTCTGTGTGCGTAGTGATATACAACTCTATGATTTTACTTTCTCTCTCTAGAAGAGAAGTCACTCTCTCTCTCTCTCAAGGATTTATGATCTCTTCTTCCAATGGTAACTCGCATAAATACTATCTCTCTAGAATTTATACTTTCTCTCTCCGTCAACCACACATATATGGAGTCTTATGACGATTGAAAATTACATTAAATAGATACTTTATGCTATGACACATATTTGGTTAAAAAAACTCTAAAGATTGCTAAAATTTTCAAAAAAAATTGAAATGAAAAACTCGCAAATGTTAAATCCCCTATAAAAACAGCTCGATTAACTCACGACGTCATATGGTAGCACCCCTACAAGTGTAGGTAAAACCGGTTATAGAACGATTAATAACTCGCATTCCCGAGGTGATAACGGAGACCTAAGTTCATTTATCATCAAGTTTCATCAAGCTTTTCAATTGCTTTAATTGGGTTTGCCCATCTAGTGAATCTATATTGTGGTTCTCCAAGGAGCCTGGCTTGGGTTCCTCCTTGAGGTTGTTGATTTCCTCCTGGACAGGCTGGTCTATTGAATTGTCCATAACTTGTAGAGATTGGATTCCTATGTCTAAAATTCCTTGATTTTGTGGTATTCTCTGGTTTTTATTAGGTCCAAACTATGAATCTCTAAGGTTCCTTTCAGTGTCCGTACTTCTAGCATCATTTTGTCTTGCAAGTTCATAATTCTCTGGATCATTAAAAAAACAAACCCGAGACACATGGTCAGGCTCAAAAAAATTGAAGCAAAGGTGATCTCTTATTGCACTCATACATAATATGGCTTCTCGAGTTTGAGATCACTTCATGATCCATTCCCAAAACCATAAATCATAATCTAATCACATCACACCGGCGAGCACACCACCCAACTTGGGTGAGACAAGACCAATCCTGCATAACCACTTTAGAACATAACATGGCTGCAAAAATTTTGGCAGCATAATCATATCCAAAAAAAACCATGAGCCACACCGGATTTCACCATAAAATCACAACCATAATCCATGAGGGAATCTCAGCCCTTAACTATAAATCATAACCACATTGAACCAACTCCCACACTTGGAGTTTGACATATCCCCTGCGAGCGATCAATCGGAGTCCACACACATGTGACTCTTAAGACGTGATTCTTTCATGCATAAAAAGAGTCCAACTAGAAACTAATCATGATATAAATATCCAATTTTGACAACATCCAACCATGCAAAGTTGATGCATCACATTTGCACTTCACCTCCCTCGCACATAGAGCTAGTTTTGACCAAGGAAGTTGGAAAGCAAATATAACCATGCATATGAGGCATCCAGATCAATCCCCATGAGTTCCCATATATCATATGATAACATTCCATCACCATAACCATGATGCAAAACAGCTCGGACTTGTAGGTCAACCATAAACCATAACTTCACACATATGCAAAAAACAAATTTTTGGCATTTTTCAGAGAATGCAAAACATACAAATGAAAGTATTTGAACTCAAATGAATGCATCAATCTCAGCTCCATAATATAGACTATCGCTCTATCACATCATTGCACTCATGTGGTACTCACACAACAAACAATAACCCCAAAAGAAAGCCACTTTAATCATATGTGCCTATGCGGTTTGGGATGTTTAACCATATACTCTCCCACCTCCCACAAGGGTTACAGCCACTTTAGTCATATGTGCCTATGCGGTTTGGGATGTTTAACCATATACTCTCCCACCTCCCACAAGGGTTACAGCCAACCATGTGACTATCATGGATGAGGTGGAGGATCAGTCATAGATCTATGCAGCCCTAGACCCAAGTGGTAAGAATAAGCAATTTTCTATTCTAGAAGCATAAGGGGATTACAAGGGTAAATCCTTAGTTTTTTTAATTGACTCTGGTAGTTCGCATTCATTCATCTCCCCTGCCACTATCAAGCGTCTACATTTAGAAACTCTACCTGCAGGTAAGAATCTAAGAGTCTCATTAGCTAGCAGGGCAACCTTATCGTGCAAAGAGTAGATTGTAGAACTCCCTTTCCAATTAGAAGGTCATTCCACTAGCCAGAAGCTTAGAGTCCTTAAGATGGGGAAATTCCAGGGAATCTTGGGGATGGACTGGTTTAGTCCGAATAAGGCTGATATCCATTGTAGCCAAGGGACAATATCCTTCCTTTTCGCTAGTAAGGAACGGGTACAAATCCACGGGAGAAGAAGAAAATCCCCACTAAGGGTAGTTTAAGACCAAGCAGTTAATGAAAGGATTACAGAAAGGATTGCCTCTCTATGTCCTGAAGTTAAACAAACCTGAGGAAGAGCCAGAAAAGCAAGAACCATAATGGTGTAGTGAATACCAAGACGTCTTTCCTGAGGAGCAAACAGACCTTCCCCCAACCAGAGGGCTAGTACATGATATCACCTTAGTTCCCGGAGCCCAACCCATTGCCATGTCACCCTACAAGATGTCTCTTTCAGAAGCTTTAGAGTTGAAGGATTAGTTGACTCAACTCCTTGAACACGGATTTATCAGGCCAAGTGTTTCTTCATGGAGTGCTCCAATCTTATTTAAGAAGAAGAAGAATGGAACCTTCAGACTCTGTATAGATTACAGAGGATTAAATCAGTGTACCCTACTGCGAATAGAGGAACGTTTTGATCGCCTAGGAGGAGCCCAATATTTTTCAAAGATAGATCTCAAATCAAGATACTATCAAGTGCGAATTCAAGAAGAAGACATCCCAAAGACCGCTGGGATGGGGGAAAATGGTAACACACCCGATACACAAGCTAATTTCCTCTCTATAGCCAAGCAGGTATCCAACACCCCAAGCCACACAGAAACAAGTACACACGCACACTATCCGCCAACCTTCACACCATGGACTCGCCTACGAGCAACTTTGGCTACACACAATCACCTTTATCGACGCACACATCAATGCAGACAAATCTGTAAACACACTCACACTGGGAGACCTCGCAAGCCTCGACCACATACAAAATCACACTCAGTCTGCAACCACAATCAATCTCTCTCTCTCTCTCTCTCTCTCTCTCTCTCTCTCTCTCTCTCTCTCTCTCTCTCTCTCTCTCTCTCTCTCTCTCTCTCTCTCTCTCTCTCTCTCTCTCTCTGCACACACACACCGAAGACCTGGAGGCACCACTACCACTGGCATAAGGCAAAGGACGAGATGCAGATGAGAAGAATGATGACAACTCCAACACGAACACTAACCCAACCATACCATAAAAATCACTTATGCATAGCAAAAAGCAAGCATTCAGGTACAATGATGGCGTTGGCTGATTCGATGCAATCCGGCACCCTTCCTTAGCTAGAGGTAGCCTGCACTGGTGGCCTCACTCTGTGCTTCACAGCTACTCGTAAAAAAAAAACCCGCATCCACCCTCATTGGTAGCCACTCAAAGTCAGTATTGGTCCCCCCTTTGGTGGTCTCTCCAATCCCCTGCATAGATTACTGGTCCCTAGCCACTTTCCTTTAAGTAGCGGCTCTCCCCAAGCAGCGTTTTTTCCTCTTTGATGCAACCTGCTCAGCCCTTGTGGTGGCCTTTCGCAAGCCAACTCCCTTACTCAACTGGCTGCCCCTCTTTCTCTCCACCCCATGCAGCCCATGACGGCCTCCTTGCCCTGGCGGTTTCTCACAAGCCAGGTCTCCCAAAAGCCACCATCACTCCCTAGTTCTCTTTCTGTTGCGCTGACCTACAGCTGATTTTCTCCTTGAAGCAGTTGGCATAGCCTTCAACTCCTTCGATTCCATCACCTTCAACTGGCCATGCTCGTCATGCTCTCCTCTGGTCACGTCCTGCATGTCCCTTCACCCCCGATGGCTGCCTTCCTCATCCTGTACTGCAGCCACCCCATGGCTCATCTCCTCCATAGCCCCCATGTGTCAACCTCTCTTTGCATGCGCCCTCAAGTGGCGCACCATATTGTTTTCAACTGTAGTTGGGTGCTTCCCTTCCTATTCCTGGGCGACCCTCCTCTGATAGCGCTACCACCTCCGAATAGTTGCATGGCTTAGAATATGTTGGACGGGGAGCGACTCACACACCCATGAAGTGCATGCAAACACTACCTAGATCAACATAATGGCAATTGAGGACATAGATGACACGATAGGCACACGGAGGAAATCTCTTAAGCTTGTCAGGATGAGACCATCCTACACATACAACACTTAGGAAGGCCAACTAAACCACAATCAAGAACCTCACTGCTCTCAACTACACCACCTAGCCACATACACACATACTAAAGGTAACTCGCCTAATCATGCCAGATTCGTATGAAACTTAAGGAACACCATCCCCTCACTAGGATACACCTGTCCCTAAGCTTCTACACTCAAAACCCTCACTCTAAACCCATCTGCGGAAAACGCGTACGATGACAGAGCAGAATTTTGAAAGTGCCTGAAACTAAAATTTATGAGTACCTATGTGTAGCTTATGTCGCCACGATTCTATAGACTACTAGCACGCAAAAAACAGACATCGTCTGATACACTTACGGCCACAAATAGCTCGTAGATGCGTCGGCGTGTGCGCTTCGTCTCGCATCGAATGCTTGGCGTTGTCGCGTAGCTCTCCTCGAGCCTACAACAATGGTGCGGTTGGATCTCCAATGCATTGAGCGAGCCGGACGTAGCGAGAGGATGAAGCGCACGCTCACTCTCTTTCTCTCTCACACACAGTAGACGGCAGCGCTAAGTTTTGATTATGATTAAAAATCCTCTTTACAAAATGACCTAGGTACGTTATATACTAAGACTACCTTAGGCTTAACCAAAAATGGGGTTGAAAAGGTCAAATGGATTTGTATTTACAATCTGGAAGTGCCATTGCACCCTGGCTTCTAAAACTAGAATAGCTACTCATTACAAATGACGTTTATATCCATAATCCGCAGTATTTCATAACTCGCAAAAGATAAGACTTTGGTACGAAACTTGAGTTATGTTGTGTTGTTGACCCAGCGGTCAACATTCCCCCCTTCCGCGTTCATGTCATCCCCAACATGACCTGATTGTCGATGGCGATGTGGTCTTTGCTGTCGTTTTGTTGTTGGAAAGAAAGTATAGACTATAGCCTTTGCAGTAGCTTGTCTTGTTCGTCCAATCCGATGTACATAGTCTTCACATGACTCAGGAAAATCATAATTGATGACGAACTTTATGTCTTTCACATCCACGCTCCGAGCTGCAGCATCTGTTTCTATCATTATAGGTCTACTGCCAGATCTAAATTCAAAAAGAACCCAATGTTGTTTAACTTGACTCTTATCATCATGGATAGAGAAAGCTCCATCCATCATTTGCTCCAGCAAATCTGTCAATTCGGAGTATTTGTGATTCTCAGAAACAACTTCTACAATCTGTAGAATTGAGTGATTGGCTTTCTGATCTTGTGAGCCAATGAAAACTTTGTAAGGAGTTATGTTGTGTTGTTGGCCCAGCGGTCAACACTTTGCTGTTGTTTTGGCTTCATTTGTTGCACTGCTTGTATCTTTGTCGAACCACAACAAGAACTATGATCCATTAGAGGGGACATCTATCATCGTAACCATTCATCTTTTGAGATCCTTTGATTACTTTTATGTCTGTTCTTCTTCATTGGGGACTTCTTTGTTCCTGTGCAATCATGTTGTTAGTGTTCTCTGCAGCTTTGTCATTGTAGGCCATTCTTCGACTCGCCATTGAGGAGAAGTATGCTATGATCTGAAATTGGTACTCCAATTCATTTGTCAATTGATTTGAGTAGAATTTTCTTATTGTTGATGTAGAAGGAATATGTACAAGAGGATGTTGATAGGTGTCCTTAGATTAGGGTCTAAAACCTGGATGACCAAAGGAAAAAAACCCGGTGGGAAAAAAAATGTCTTTGGTATACGCTCTTATTGGAGTTGAGCAGTTGAACGTGAAGTACATGTCATGAAAGGTGAGTGCTTGGGTGAAACACGAAAAGAGTGCTTGATGCAAGTGCCAATTATGGGACACTCTATATGCATATGAGAAATTTGTCAACAAAAGCATGCAATGTGAAAGAAGGAGATGATGGGTGTTTCGAGGAATAAATGTAGCACATGTGACATCAAAAGATGTCACAATAGCTTCCACCTTTCCAAGAAGGGTTTTCGATGTAGAAGGTTCTCCACTCGTATCTCACTGTGCTCAGTACGTGAGTGTCTTTTGGACCTTCTCCTTCACTTCACCAGACTTAAGTACTTAGACTTCGACTCTTTTGCCCACCTATACCAGCATGAGCGACACAACTTAAATATGCTCAACTCTTCCAGCTTGAGCAGTACCTAGAATAGCTAAGATGCTTAGACCACAGAGAATATTAATTGAAGCTTTGGGACTAACACCTCACTCATTTTGTGCTTAGCCACTCGACTCTGACTTTTATGACTTGTCGATTGCCTGTTGACACTGATTTTGACAAGTTCTTCGGCTGTTGTAGGGGCTGCTGAGACATACTTTGTGAAGTTTCATCGTTTCCCTGTACCTTTTTCTCTTTGTAGTGCTCAGGCCTCTCGTCAGTCTTTTCTTCATGTGGATTATGGATTTTTTTATTTTTTTCTTAATAATAAACAAAGAAAATCTTAAAAAAAACTCAACAAAAGAGAAATCATTCATATAGGAATCTAAATGCTATGTACACTATACACATGTCCCTAGGGGCTCATATATTGATTTTGTCCCCATACTCCTCTGTAACACTACTATGAGGGCATATACTCTAAATTTTGTCAAAAAATTATCACAATAAAACGCAAAAATGCAATGCATCTCACAAAACATTGCCCTCTAATAGTCATAATGTTAGGTCCGCATTCAGAATGCCTCCCCCCTTCCTATTTGGAGTCATCCTTTACGACAGAGTATCGCAAAGGGTATATGTTGTGCTTGGGCAATTAAAAGTTGTGCCTATGCAGGCCATGTAATGTAGCCCTATTATGCATACACAGTCAATGCATGGAAAAGATTTATGTTGTGCAAGATGTGGGTATAAGCAATTTTCTTATTGGCATTTGTTGGCGAGGCTTCCTATTCTAAGCAATGTAATGGTCTGTGAAGATCCTGTATCGTTGCTTGATTGAAGCGACTTGCTCTCTTCTAACTGTACTGTAATCGTAGGAAGAATTATAAGAATTCAAGCGGCGATGCACTGACAACAGTTTTGTTGTTCTTCTTTGGGACCCATTTCTTTGCGATTACTGGCTGTTTTGTTGCTGACTCTCATTTGGGAACCCATACTTGTCCGTGCTTCGTTTGTGTTTGAAGAGACTTCTTTGGGATCCCTTTTTGTTGTGTGAGTCAACAGTGTTCTTTGCTTCAGCCCTTGTACGTTTGGTTGGTGACGGGAGTGAGGCCTTGAAAGTTGATACTGTGGTTGTTTTGGAATCCAAATGAATTCCTGACTTTTTTTTGCTTGAATCAACTTCTTTGGAGCCCAAACCTGAGTTGTGAAAGCTTGCGATTTTGTGATATTCTTACCCGTTCGTGCACGCTTTCCTTGTTTTTGTTTTGGTGTTGGATCTTGTGATTTGTTATTAGAGATCTTTGTCTTCTTGATCCATATCTGTTTTTGGCCGATCTGGCTTTTTGGTATCCAGATTTGTTGAGCTTTTTGGCTTTGGCTTGTTGTCCTGTTCTTTTGACCTGTCATGGTTGTTGCTGACGGGGTTGGTGATAGTGATGGCATGAGTTGATGATAGGGGATGTCGTAAGATTCATCACTATCGCTACTATCCTCAGCAAGGTTGACTTCTTGTACTTTCCCTTGATTTTTTGGCTGGTAGTGGAAAGTTACTGTCTGTTTGCTCGTGGGTGGTAGTTTCTTGGAGGACTTTTCTAGCCCATTGATTAGAGCATTGTTAGCTCGTTGATCTGGTCGTATTCCTCCTAGCTGAGTCTTTGCATTCTTATTAGGAGCCGTGTATGAGGATGCTTGTGGTGGCTGTGTCTTCACCGAGGACTTTGGAATCCACTTTTGATGCACTTTATTCGTGTAGCGATGACATTGATTCCAGGGTCGTTGATCTTCTGGAAGCTCGAAGTGTTCTACAGAGTCATAGAACTCGTCGTCTTCTTCATCTTTTGATTCTCCACATTTCTTTGTGTGCTCCTTATTTCGAGAGCTTTTTGATGTCTGGATCTCTTCGTTTTCCTGGATTACACTCACTACAAAATAAGGAACGACATCATAGCCATTTTCATCACAAAACTTTGTTGTGGGAGCATCCTCCACGGCGCACACGCCCAGAGTAGCCAAGATGTGTTCCCATCCAAAAGGCTCTAACTCTTCTTCAGGAAATGGTTCTGGGATATAGTCCATATCCTCTATAACACGCTCTAGGATACATTCCTCACGTTTCAAGCTACCACATTGTGAAGCTCCACACATCCACAGTTATTTAGGCTTACCTAACCAAGCTGGAAGTTCTGATCCTGCTACTGTGGCGGAATCAAACTCCTCAATTGGTGTTCTTGTCACATCCCTATAGCTATGGTCCCTCAAGTTTACCTTTGTTATGGTTTCCATATGTCTCAGGTATATATGGTCATAACCCCAATCTTGGACCATTTTCAATTGTCGCATGAATGGTCTTCCTATAATGATTTCATAGTTGTTCTTCTTGCCAAAATCAACAACAGCAAAAGTGTGTTCATATTCAATGCCACAAGAAGTAACAAGTACTTTTTCTAGAAGTCCTAGGGGCTTTTCCTTGTGTCCGTCTGCAAGCTGCAGGGTCATTCGTGTGGATATCAAGGCAGGTTTTCCCCATTTTTTCCAAACCTCTTTGGTTGCAATGGCCACACCAGCTCCACTGTCAAGGATTGCCATGGTTTTTACACCATTGAATTCCATAGGAAGGGTGGTGTTTCCATCTTCTCCCTCGTAATACTCGCCTACCTTGTTTAATGGCACTGGCCTAGTATTTTGTTGGGCATTTCAAGCTCTTTGATGCCTTCCTCGATTCGATTCATTGGGGTTTTTACACCGAATTTCTCTAGACATTTACCCACATTAGCCCACATGTTTGGTCTTATTCTGAGCAACTCGGCTAACATTATTGTACAGGTGACTGGGGTAGATAGAATATCTACTAGCCCCTTTGAATCGATGGCCTTTTTGGGAGACAGTCTCTTTGATGGGACTGCAACCACATCTGACTTGGTCTCGTACTCTCCCATGTAGGACGGTAGTGTTCTTAGCGAATGGGGTTGACTATCCATAGATTGTACAGATCCTTTCTCGCCCCAATACGATTGCACGTCTAGATTCATTTGCGATCCAGTCTCAAATTCCTCTATTGGTGGTAGAAACACTCCTTGTTCATCACCAGTCTTGTCTACTCGTCTTCTTAGGTCATCGGCTTCATTGGCCTCTCTGACTTGTTTCCACAATTCGTCAAGACCATCTATCTCTTTACAATCCTCAGGTATAGCTTGGTGAAATCCCTCGGAAGAGTTATCCGTGGTATTCAGTACTATCCTTGGTTCTAATGCTGGGTCTTTGAGGTTTGGTCTGTGCTCATGACTAGAATCTGGCTCTTTTAGTTCCTGGTTTGATGGGATTACTTGTGTAGGCATGACACGGCTCACATCCTCAGGTTTTGCAACTGGTGGTTCTAATAAAGCTTGGGCTATTTGAATCATTTTATGGCACATTTCAAACCTTTGCTTTTCTGGTTCCGTATAGGGATATGTCATCCACCTGTGTTCTTGGGTTTGGTTGTTTTTGAGCCTCACATCATAGGCTTTCAAGAGGGCATCTAATGTCTCATTAATCTTCTCTGCCAACACAGATCCTCCTGAACCAGCACTTCTCGATTTCTCATCCGTAGATGGTTCTTCTAGAGGTTTAACCATATGTGTAAGAGAAGGTGCCTCCTTTTCCTCATGTTGTTTTATCTTCTCCTGAGCTTCGGTAAGCTTCTCAACTAGGGATTTTTTCTCTCGTTCCCTGTGTGCTTTCATCCTAGTCTTTCTAGCTTTCCAACTATTTCGTTTGCTCTTGGTTTTCTGACTAGGTGCGTCTGTCTTTGGTCCATTATCTGTCTTTGGACCCATGTCACCTTCCGTGTTCTTTGTCTCTGGATTCTCATCAGCTTTCTTTTGAGCTTGTGCTCTCGTAACCACTTGAACTAGTACAACATTTTCATTTTCTGAGATACTAGGTAGCTGAACGATCCCTGATACATTTGTCGTGATTTTCCTGATTTGGTTTGGTTTTTTCGGGCAATCGGGGATCAAGTGAGTGATGACACACTCAAGACAATAGGCATTTACTTCAGTGATCTCCGTATGAGGACATTGTTTGACCAAGTGGTTGTCACGACTTTTGTGACAATCTGTCTCTGGTTGAGGAGATTCTTTTAGCATTTCCTCTTGGCTATAAGCAAGCTTTGACCTAGATAAGCCGCTATTTGCAATGAATTGCAATGTCCTTTCGTCCATTTCATACCTTCTTTCTTTAGACTGAAACCCAGGAGGTGGAGGTTGTACCGGCCTCACCACTCCATGTGTTTCTCTCACATTTTGTTGCTCCGAAGGGTAGTACTCACTTTGGTTTCTATACCACATTGTAGCTGGTACTGGCATTGGTTTATTTGATGCTTCCATCATTGGCATGTATCTCATGTCTACCTGCATTCTAGCACCTGGCAGCGGAGGTTGTTGTCCTAAGACAAGCTGTGGCCTTAAAACTCCTACTGGTCTTGGCGCATTCTCCGTAATGTATCTAGGTGGAGTAGGTGCTTCTGGAACAGGTTGTACATACCTCTCCCTAGCATTTTCCATGCTATAATAGCACTCTTCCCCCGTATGGTTCGTCCATTTTCTCTCAATTTCACACCACTTCGGCTCTCCCGAATCAGACCTTACAAGAGGAATCAACCTCTCGACCAAGTCGACGATAAGCTTTTCTTGATCAATAGGTGCCGTTGGCTTGGCAATGGACTCACTTATCTGTGAAACACTGTGCTGAGAGGATGTGTCATCTCCTTGACTCTCTAAGTCCTTTTCTTTGTATGACTCACAGTTATCCACTAGATAAAGAGCTTCTTTGATCAACTCGTTTAGCGTCATCCTCCTTAGCATATGCAGATCCTTCTGAAGGCCCGCATGTCTCATTCCCTGGATAAAGATCAACATCAGTCGTGCTTGAATAGGTAATTCCGCTCTCGGACAGAGCTTAACATATCTCTTGAGCTGTAATGATGCTTTGCGTACTGATTCATTCTCTTTCTGTTTGAATCTATGGATTTGCGAGACCGTGTTGTTAGCAATGCCTTTTGGCGAGAATTATTCAATAAACTCCTCAAATAGCTCATCTAGGGTCTCAACATCCCATTTTTCCACCGAGTCGAACCATGTAGCTGCATCATCTTCTAGAGTCAATCCAAATCCCGCAAACTGTGTCACAAAATCTGAAAGTTCCTCTGCTCTAATCACTCTTCTAAAAGCCGCTACATGATCTCTCGGATCTTTATCTCCGGAGAATTTTCTGTTTACCCATTTCTGGACTTGGGATGGTCTAACTCGTCTATTGTGTACAAGTCTAACTAGAGACTCTCCCAATCCTTCTATCGTTATCTCTCTTGAAGGGAATCCTGGTGGCTCTCTTCTTGGAACTCCTATAGGAATTCTTGTGTTTGGTGGAGGCATTTGTGATCCTTCATTGACCAAATATCCACCTCTTTCTAGTACAGTCTATGGATTTGTGCTTTCTACAACTCTGTATTCTCGTCCATACTTGTCGACAACTATAGATCTCCATTGACAGTTGACTCCGTATGTGTAGACATATAAGAGCTTGTAATCCGTTATCTCTTCTAGGTATGGATCTGAGCACCTATAAAGATTGACCTCATTGTCGTCAATGTATCTATATAGTCCTTCACTCTCATGACCAATCATCCAAACTCTCTCAACAAGATGGGTCTTTATCAATTGCAAGTTTGGAAGATCCATTGTGGGAGGATATTCCTCTATCGTCGGGATCTACAAGCTTGTGTAAGCTACGTTTGAATCTAGGGTAGACATGATTTCTGGGCTTCAGAGCTTTGGCTTGGTTCAAGTAGACTTAGTCCACTGTGTTCAAGTGCTTTGGTTAGGGGAAAGTCAAAACTATGTCCAAAACCACAACCGTTTCGTCACAATTCTCGTAAATTGTCTCTTTTAGACACCCCTGACTTCCAGATGAATTTTGAGGCCTCAAACGACGTTTTTTTTTCAAAGTTGAACGTAGGCATACATTTAGTTCAAGTTTTGCTCTAAGATCTGTAGAGCCGTTCTCAGGCTACGTTTTGATATAAAAACTTTTTCGATCCGATACCGTTTGTGAAAGTTATGGCCAAAATAGTGAAATGTAGTTTAGAATGGTCAAAATGAGTCCAAATTCAATTTAAAAGAAGATTTGGGATCTTTGTGACACTCTGAACACTTTTGTATGGTCAAAATTACAGTTGGACCCTAAAACTGGCCTGGAGATATACTACGCGTAGGTTGTCTATATGCTCAGAATTTAACAAAATTTGGTCCAGAGACTCCCCTTGAGTCCAGCAACACAATGGTATGCTCAGAATTTCATTTGGACCTAGAAATGGCCTTGATACATCCTACGCGTAGGATGTCTTTTTGCTCACAATGACTTGAAATTTTCACCCCAGCTTCTCCTTGATGTGCTGATCACAGTGGTGTGCTCATAGGTTGGTTTGGAGTCCTAAATCAAGCTGGAGACATCCTACACATAGGATGTCTTTTTGCTCTGTTTCAGCTCAAACTTGCACTGTAGCTTCCCCTTGATGTGCTAAGCTCATAGCTATCTTTACTTTTTGATTCTGACACCTATAGGTTGGTCAAATGATCCAGAGTCTGTTCCAAAAGCCCGATGTCTGTTCTGATGAATTCCTAAGTCAAATCAACTCCAAATTGGACCAAAATTGACTAGGAGGCTTTCCTAAGGCTATACAACAGCATGGTATGGTCAAAGGAGGATTTTGGTCTCAAAATCATGCATTAGATATCCTACACATAGTATGTCTAACTGCTCAGAATTGCCCCAAATTTGAACCACATACTCTCCTTAAGATGTTGATCAGTGTGGTATGCTCAAAATTTTGTTTAGAGTCCAAAATCACACAGAAGACATGCTATGCGTAGGATGTCTTTTAGGCATGTTTGACCCCATACTTGTCCCACAGCTTCCCCTTGATGTCAGTAACCCAGTGGTATGCTCAGATTTTAATTTGGATGTCAAAAGACCCCAAAACTAGCTATCCTTGCCTTTTTCAGTCAAAAATGCTAAAGTCTATTCAATCTTCCCTTTCACTGACCCAAATGAGATGAAATTTATCACATGCACTCAATACAACATTTAGAACATGCCTATGGAGTCATCCTATGGTTTGGTCTCAAAATTAGACCTTGGACACAATTTGGGTAGGATGTCTGGAACTTTTCGTCTTTTGGCGTTAATCTGTCAAAATTTGGTCAAATTTCCACTTTCCAGGTGAAAATAGGGTAAAACCTACGTTCTAAATACACTGGTAACTTAGAATTTCAAAATTTCCACCAGATCACCCTATAGACATCCTATGCGTAGGATGTCTACTGCTGATTTTTTGAGACTGAAGTGTCCCTGATGCTTCCTTATGCTCTCAACAAGTGCAAGCATGCTTCACAATTGCAAAAACATGCAAAAATCACACAGTTTCAGCCTTTTCTGAAATTTTACGTTTTCTGACTCCGCCTTTTGGCTTTTGGTCAACAAAAATAGGGAAAAACACCCAAGTCAATATGTTGCTAGGGTAAAACCTACCCTCTGAACCCACTGGTGCAGTCAGAATTTTCAAATTTGGTCTCCAGAACCCCCTTGAGACATCCTATGCGTAGTATGTCTATGTTTACAGAATTGCAGGTTTTCTTCACAGAACCCTTGCAAATGCTCTTTTATATGCACAACATCAGTCAGTCATACAAAAATATCCACAAAAGCTTGTTTAATGTATTTTTATGCTCAAAAGCACACTTTTCCGTGATTTCAAATGCAATCAAGCACTTTAGCAAATAATTCAGTGATGAATAGCTCTAGATCAGAATCGGATCACTTACTTAAAGCTACTCCTACAAATCATATGGGGTTTTGCATCTATGAGTAGAAAAACGCTTCACTGCCACACACGGACTAGTAAACGCTTTTATCACCTCACAAATCACTCGACCACCAACAACTACTCTAATCCACAGATCCTAACTAAACCTATCTATTCGCAGATCGCGGAATATCAAATTCCGGATCCACTTAAGAAAAACGATTTCTTTAGCCGAAACTAAATCAAGCAACCATCACACGAGTGTTAGTAGGAAACCTACTTAGGTCCTTGTGTCCCCGGCAACGGCGCCAATGTTGGACGGGGAGCGACTCACACACCCATGAAGTGCATGCAAACATTACCTAGATCAACATAATGTCAATCGAGGACACAGATGACACGATAGGCACACGGAGGAAATCTCTTAAGCTTGTCAGGCTGAGACCATCCTACACATACAACACTCAGGAAGGCCAACTAAACCACAATCAAGAACCTCACTGCTCTCAACTACACCACCTAGCCACATACACACTACTAAAGGTGACTCGCCTAATCATGCCAAATTCGTACGAAACTTAAGGAACACCATCCCCTCACTAGGATACACCTGTCCCTAAGCTTCTACACTCAAAACCCTCACTCTAAACCCATCCGCGGAAAACGCGTAGGATGACAGAGCAGAATTTTGAAAGTGCCCGAGATTGAAATTTATGAGTACCTATGCGTAGCTTATGTCGCCACGATTCTATAGACTACTAGCACGCAGAAAACAGACATCATTTGATACACTTATGGCCACAAATAGCTCGTAGATGCGTCGATGTGTGCGCTTCGTCTTGCGTGGAATGCTTGGCGTTGTCGCGTAGCTCTCCTCGAGCCTACAACAATGGTGCAGTCGGATCTCCAATGCGTTGAGCGAGTCGGGCGTAGCGAGAGGATGAAGCGCACGCTCACTCTCTTTCTCTCTCACACACAATAGACGGCAGCGCTAAGTTTTGATTATGATTAAAAGTCCTCTTTACAAAATGACCTAGGTACCTTATATACTAAGGCTACCTCAGGTTTAACCAAAAATGGGGTTGAAAAGGTCAAATGGCTTTGTATTTACAATCTGGAAGTGCCATTGCACCCCGGCTTCTGAAACTAGAATAGCTACTCATTACAAATGACGTTTATATCCATAATCCGTAGTATTTCATAACTCGCAAAAGATAAGACTTTGGTACAAAACTTGAGTTATGTTGTGTTGTTGACCCAGCGGTCAACAGAATAATTAAAGCGTTGCAAAAATACAATTCCCTTTCTGAGGGCATTCCCACCGAAGGCAATCCGACCCTCTCGTCCATAATGAGAATAGTCCTTCGTACCCTTCCACAAGGGCGCGTCCTATAGCAAAGCTTGATAGCCACAAAAGAGCATAAGAAAAACTTCTAAGTGTCAAGATCCCCACCAATATAAGCGCCAATCTTCACGAACGTTGACAATCATCAAAGGGAAATCCTCTTTCCTGAGAACTCGATTGACAGACAGACAACACATATCCTCAAACACATGAAAAGTCCTGCACCTGCTTATCCTGATGTCCGATCTGACATACACATCATAGCACCATCCGCTTTCCAAGTCTTGAGATCCACAAATGACCTATACAGTGGCGCCTTTGGCATACACATCCTTATAGGACCTATTCCCGGTTGCACCTGGTACTTGTCCAAGCCTTCTGCTATCACACTGTCTGCTGCCCTTTACCTATTTTGCTGACACTTTCCATGGTCCGACACACCTTGGGGCACCACCGCCTTCAACACCAGGTTTGGGCATTATAAATTCACAGTGATGCCTTTTGGCTTAACTAATGCCCCTGCTACCTTCAGTTGACTCAATACGGATCTCTTTCGAAAGGATTAGATGATTTTGTTCTTGTCTTCTTTGATGACATTTTGGTCTACTCCAAAACCAGAGAAGAGCATGAAGAACATCTACGTCAAGTCCTGGAGATCTTGAGAGAAGCTAAGCTCTACGCCAAGTGTAGTAAATGCTCATTCTTTGTGGAAAAAGTAGCCTATCTTGGCTTCATTGTATCCAGGGATGGCATATCCCCAGATCCAGCTAAGGTGGAAGCAGTGGTCAAATGGCCTATTCTAGAAAACGTTACGGAAGTCAGAGGATTTCTTGGTCTTACAGGGTGGTGCAAAATTTTTATCCAAGAATATGCCCTTATCTCGGGACCTCTCACTGAACTTACCAAGCTAGATGAACCCTTTACCTGGATAGATAAGAGAGATGTTGCCTTCAATAAACTTAAAGACCTCTTGGCCAGCGGTCCTGTCCTCAAACTCCCTCATTTTGAGAAAAATTTTGAAGTGATTGTGGACGCTTGTGGCCAAGGAGTCCGAGTAACTTTATGACAAAAAGGTCACCCAGTCGCCTATGAATCCCATCATCTTCGTGTTCATGAGCGGAATTATCCCACTCATGATCTGGAACTTCTACCTGTGGTGCATGCTTTGAGGAAGTGGCGACACTACCTTCTAAGCCAGGTCTTTGAGATTGTCACAGATCACAAGAGTCTCGATCGGATCTTCACACAGTCTGAACTCAACATGAGGCAACGAAGATGGGTTTAATTTCTTCAGGAATTCAAATTTCAAAATCAAGTTTCGACCTGGCAATGAAAATCAAGCTGCCGATGCCTTAAGCAGAAGAGTATCAACCTTGGCTATTTCACTCCTTAGCTCTTCTTTAGCCGAAGAAGTTCAGCAAGAAATTCAGGTAGACCCCTATTTTAAACCTCTTCTGTAAGAGATTCAAGCTCAAAATGCGAGGGAGCATTTAGCTGACTATACCCTAGCATATGGTCTTCTTTACTTCAAACAGCAGATGTGCATTCCCACCAGTTTGCACACCCAAATTTTAAAGGAAGCCCACGATAACCCATTGGCAGCTCATCCCGGGTACCATAAAATGTTTGCTACCCCCCAAAGGAATTTTTACTGGCCTAAGATGAAGAAGGACATCCTGGATTATGTTCACAAATGCCTTACTTTCCAGAAGACCAAAGCAGAACGCGTCAAGCTACCTTGTAAGCTTCAGCCCCTAGATATTCCTCAAATGAAGTGGGAATGTCTAAGTATGGACTTTGTCACTCGTCTTCCAAAGACAACTGGAAACTATGATTCTATTTTTGTCATAGTAGATAAGCTCACTAAGGTGGCTCATCTAATTCGAGTCAAGCAAACAACCACCACCATCAACATAGCCCATGTATTTGTCAAAGAGGTAGTAAGATTAGATGGAATCCTTACAAGAATCATCAGTGATCGGGATGCCAAATTTACTTCTAAGTTTTGGCAAGCCATGTTGTGATCTCTAGGTACCCAATTGAATCTCAGCTCAGCATATCACGCAAATACTGATGGTCAAACTGAGCCAGTGAATCAAGTCATTGAAGATATGCTTCAAGCATACTGCAACTAGCAGTCCCAACAATGGATCAAGTTTCTTTCCCTAGTTGAGTTTGCTTATAACTCTTATCACCATCGCAGCCTTAGAATGTCACCCTTTAAAGCCTTGTATGGTCAAGAATATTTAGTCCCTCTTCGATTAGCCGACCCAGCTGTTCATGTTCCTGTCGCTAAGTCTACCCTGGAAGAGATGGATCATCAACTTCTAGTCATTAGAGACAACTTGAAGAGAGCTAGTGATAGGTAGAAGAGCTACGCGATCTTCACTCATGTAATTCATCTTTTGGAATCAAATCAATATCTCCCTTTTGTCTAAACCCTTGATCATATTTTTGGTTGGTTCTTCGGAACAACTTATAATTATTCTTCAAGATATCGGTGACACTTTTGATGTAATTTTTATGCGGATGTAATCAATCATCATATTTATGGAATTCAAGCATCTCTAGTCAGTCAATTCTTTTGAGATTCAAATCGTCTATGGTGTTTTACAAGTCTAATTGTTATTATACGTGAAATGTCTGATTACCAAGTGAAAGATGAGGCAGTAAGCTATAGCCATAAGAGAAATAAGGATGGAGGAAATAAATTGGGTATACAAGGGAGGAGATATTGCAATTGAAAGATCAATATGAAATACTTAACTGTCAAGAACATGGTATCAGTTGGATGATATCAATAGAGAAATGAGTCAACGCTCAAAACAAAAAAAGTTAAAGTCTAGGTAAGAATGGTAAGATTTTTAAAAAGCGTATTGAGGCTAGATAGAGAACGAAGTGAAGAAATGATCTTCATACCTCACAAGAGAAACACAATCTAGTCACACCAAAGGAAAAATACCTAGTTGAGTAAGATCACATTCAGTAATTAAAGTAACCTCAAGTCATTAAAACTTCTTTATGATTAAGACTTTTGAGTCAGCACTAAAAATGGAAGAGAAGTGTACTATTCAAGGTCCATACCAACTTCACTGTCCTTTAATCTACATACCCTAAAGTTACTGACCATCTTCAATCATAAGTTGACCAAAGATCGAGTCTGACTACTCTCTAAAGCATGTCCCGAGCTGAGGACAACTCTTTCTTTTTGTTGGGGAGTTTGTAAGGTCCCTCCCTAAATTCTAGAGCCATTCAGAACTTTTTCAGCCTAAAAAATAATTTAGAAAAAGCAAGACCGACAAAGAAGTCATGCGGAAAACAAGACTTTACTCCAGAATGAAAAGACAAATATTCCGGATAAGAAATTACGTCATCCCTATATTTTTCCAAAAAGATTAAGATTATTTTTATACTTCTTCGTCAAAAGCCGCGTGGGAACTGATCTAGATCGAGAACTAACAGAAAAAGGGACTAACTTGATTGGAAGATAAAGTTAAGAGATAGGATTTGAGAAGAAATTGGGGTCCAATAAGAATTGAGAAGAGAATTGGGGTCCACTAGGAATTGAGAAGAAATTGGGGTCCAATAAGAATTGAGAAGAGAATTGGGGTCCAATAGGAATTGAGAAGAGAATCGGGATCCAATAGGAATTTAGTAGAGTTCAAATTAAAATAAAATTCTTTGATTGAAGAATTCAATTTAGAGTAAAATTCTTGAATGAGTCAAAAGTTGCAACTTTACACTCATTCTCTCTCTAGCTTGCATTGAAGGTGAGCCCAACCACCCTCCCTCTCTCTCTACTTTTGTGGGTTTTTAGTGGGACTATATTTGTACTTTTTCATCCCCCCCCCCCACCCCAGTATATACACTGTATTCTACCCACCATTTCCTATATAAACCCCTCCTCTCCTTTGTAAAAAAAATTTTTCCGAGAAAAAGATCCTTCTATTAGTTAATGAAAACTGCCCATAGGGCTACATCCACCTCTGCAAGAGAGGGCTACAACAAGCATGATGGGGAGACTCTCCCAATGAAAAAATAGCATATATACAATGAGGCTAAATCAAGAGATGGGAGGAGGGAAGAGCCACACAGGTGGACAGTAGTGCCATCTAAGCACCCCCTGGACTATGGTGTAGAAAGGCCTAGGGAGCCAGAGTCGAAGGAAAGCCTCGCGGCGCTCCCGCATGTGGTCGGAGCTACCCTGTAGTCCCTCAAGCTGTCCTCTGAGAGTATGGATCAGCTCTAGCCAAAAGTCACGAACAGTCTCTGCTGGTGGCACAGGGCGAGCCTCAAAGATGTGGAAACAACGGGCCCGCCAGATGAACCAAAGTGTCAGGCCACTGATGAGCTCCCAACACTCCTCTCTCTCACTGCACCACTCTTGTGGAGTAAGCTCTGTAGCAGGCTGGAGTGTAAGTCGCCCCCCCTGCATCACTATCATCCTGCTGGTGGAAGATAGCTCAAACTGAAGTGTCGGGCCCGTGAGGGTGGACCAAGCCGCTGCCCCCCAAGTGTACTGTCGAGCCGTGGAGAGGGCACGTAACAGCTGAAGAACTCGTAGCCACACCTGCTGGGCCGAGGGACAATCCCAAAGA
The DNA here is from genome assembly GCF_014529385.1 of Adiantum capillus-veneris. Classification (NCBI taxonomy): domain Eukaryota; kingdom Viridiplantae; phylum Streptophyta; class Polypodiopsida; order Polypodiales; family Pteridaceae; genus Adiantum; species Adiantum capillus-veneris. The sequence goes on along the minus strand of NC_140943.1, from coordinate 91,105,322 downwards.
CAATGACTTTGACTCTCCACCAACTGGTCACAGGCTGCACATGCGGCCGAGAGACCACTATGCACAAGCCAGCTCCCTACTGCTGTGGCTCTGTGTGCAACCAGCCACTGAAACAAAGTGACGTGCCTTGGCTGTCTAGAGTCCCATAGCCTCTGCCAAAAGGCTGCCAAGAACTCGACTGTGAGGCCCTCCTCTTGTCAATGATGTGCTGCAGCGGGGTGGGCCTCTCTCTGTGCTGCAAGTATATGACGTCCAAGCCGAATAGTGTACTGAAAGAAGGGGACTCCTGGGCGGTCTGCAGAAGAGAAGGGGTTCCTCCATAGCCACTCACCAGGATCCCACTGTACTCGTGCCAGTGGACAACACTCCCAAGCCCATAGCCTCCAGTTTTGTGTCTCAAGAGCTGCTGGGTCAGGGTCTATGACGCAAGTCCTCCCACAGATGCCCACAACTCGGATCCTCTGGAAACAGCACTCTGCGACTTGCCGGGCCTCTACTGCAACTCGTTGTAATCGTCCCCCACCGTGAAGCTCGAAGAACATGGCTGGGACAGTCTCTGAGCAGGCCCTGACTGAAATGAGAACCTCCAGTTGTGTGAAGGCTCCCATCCACCGAGGTGCTACTGGCTCTAGAGGCGTGAGCCACTCAGTTGGAACTGACTCTGAGATGTCCTGACACATGCTCTGCATCCCTCTCATGCTCTGTAGTAGTTGGAAACCCTGCACCTCCTCTGACAAACCTGTGAACTCTAGCCAGTCACCTAGAGAGCGCGCTGGACCTGCTGCCATGGGACCCCAAGAAACATGAGGCCGAATCCCAACCAAGTGGCCTCTATGAGTGTTGACCATGAGGTTCCAAATGAGGGGCTGCCGTAGGCGCTCCTCCGTGCATGTCGGCTATCTCTGCTCTAGGCCACGCCGTAAGAGCTCCGAGGATCGAAGCAAACTCACAGTGAAGCGGTCCTCCAGTCTCCTGCTCAAACCAACTCGGCGCAACTCTGTACTGAGGCACCCTAGCACGAAGCCTCTATAGCAAGAACTCCTTCTAGGGCTCCTCGCCTGGAACAAGTCCTCTGACGACGAACTTCCCAAGAAGGGCTCTGCTCTACTGTGATGGATCAATGATCCCAAGCCCTCCCTGAGAACAAGGAAGTGTGATGACCGACCAAGCCACCTTGGCTCGGGCAATCTGAGTGTCACGACCTAACCAAAGGAAGTTCCTGATCAGCCTCTCTACCTGGCTAATACAAGAACTCGAGAAGATCCAGCAAGAAGTGATGTACCACATAGTCGCCAACAACACCCGGCTGGCAACTACTACTCTACCTGCCCCAGCGAAAGCCGTGCTGAGCTCCAATGTAACAGCTTTCTCCTGATGGACAGGAGAAGAAGAGAAATCTGCTGCTCGGGGGACAAGTCCAAACCAACCTGACAACCCAAGTATCGAACTGCAGTCCCTGGAGAAATCCACCTGAAACCCTCTCCTCGCATCCAATCTGACACAGGAGCACTGCCAACCGAGAAAGCCACTGTCTTTCTCGAGTTGATCAGTGCGCCCAATGCACAGCAGAAGGTCTCCAAAGCCTTCTCACATCTGCTTAGATTGTCCTCCTGGCCCTCTAAGTACAAGGCTGAGTCGTCGGCAAACTCAGCGTCCAGAAGCTCATCTCCCCGTATAGGGAGTGCTAAGCCCCTCAGACCAACCTGCTGTGACACCAAAAATCTGCTCATCGCCTTCGCATAGAACAGAAAGAGAAAGGGGGCAAGAGGACAACCATATCTTACCGATCGTGTGAGCATGAAGCGCTCACCTCTACCTCCTGCCAAAATCACCTGACTGTGAGCCTATCTGTACAAAGCTGACACCCCTCTGATCCAAGCATCTGAGAAGCCCATCCTGCGTGGAGTGTCCTCTAGAAAGTCCCAGTCAACTCTGTCGTATGCCTTCTCAAAATCGAGAAGAATAATCACAAGGTCCTCCCCACGGAGCCGTGCCAGGGCAGAAGCCTCCCAGAAAGTGAAGATGTGGTCAAGGATACTACATTCCTTGACAAAACCTGTCTGAGTCCCATGTATAAGGATCTCCAAAAGTGGCTGAATCCTCAAACTCAGAGCCTTGGTAAGAATTTTGTAGGTTGAGTTGAGGATGGTGATGGGGCGCCACTGTCGAATCTCATCCAAGGAGCCACCCTCCTTTGGAATGAGGTAAATCAGTCCCTCACTCATGCTATCCGGCATCACTCCTGTGTGCAGAATGTACTGAAAGTCACTACAAAGATCTCGGCCAAGCAGGTCCCAATACTCCAAGAAGAAGCTGGGAGTCAGCTCATCCTCACTTGGACAACTACCATGAGGAAGGGCCCTAAGAGCCATGTGCAGCTCCTCAAGTTGAAGAGGCATCTCTAGCCTCTGGTGCATCTCCTCAGTCACAAGACAAGGCATCTGTGCCCAAACCTGCTCTCTGCATGCATCCTGCCGCTCTGACTGGGGCTCAGCCGACAGTAACTCACAGTAAAAGTAAGTAGCGTCTGCGCGCATATCCTCGGGCTCACAAACAACTGACCCATCGGGTCTCCTTAACTGATTGACCTTGGCATGCGAGTGCCGAGGTCCCACTGTCTCAAAAAAAGCACCAGTCACTCTATCACCCACCTGAGTCCACTGAGATGCCTGGCGGTGAAAGGCAAACTCATGACGCCTCTCCTCTATGCAAGCAAGCTCCTGTCGAGCCTACTATACTGCTCCTCCAACCATGGGCTGTCTGGATGCTGCTCCTGCATCCTCTGTAGTGAAGCAATGCCTCGTTTGAGACGCTGCTCCTCCTCTCTCGCTGCAACCCGTCGAGCCAGAGACTCTTGGAGAAAAAAGTGGCTAAGCTGAGCTAGGCCTAAGGCCACTCTGTCTGCAGGCAGAGACTGGCTGTCCATGCCCTCTGTCCAGAGAGCCTCTACCCTCTCTCTAAGTGCTCAGTCCAACAAGACCCACTCTGGGATGCGAAGCATCATGGTCCCACTCCTCTGCCTATCTGCCACTATGAGGATCACTGGTGCATGGTCGGAGAAGGATGTCCATGCTAGGATGCCCACTGAAGTGGTCACTAGTGTAGAAGCGATCTATCCGCGATAGATTCACTCCTCTCACTCTGCTGTCCGATTGAGAGAAGGCAAGACTCTCTGGAGGCCTCACAAAGCCAAAGTGCTGCCATGTATCCGAGACCCTCAAAGTCATACACAACCTCTCCCAAGCTGCTAACTTGACTCCATGCACAGTAGCATGGCTGCCTCCAATCCTATCAAAAGGGTCCTCCAACATGTTGAAGTCCCCTTCTACACACCAATGGTCAGCCTGTGGCAAAGACTCAACAATCTGTGACCAAAACTCTGCACGCGCACTCGCCACATTGGGCGCATAGATGTTCAGGAAGCCCACAAGGCCACCCTGAACCTGCATAGTAATCCACTTAGCCCTGCCTGGCACAATAATCCCTCTGCCCACAATGGCCTGCTGCAATGAGTCCGCAATAGTCATTCATACCCCACCCTGGATGCCTCCAGGTCCAAAAGATGCTGACCAAAAGGTATCATATCGTCCACGCAAAATCTGGCCACATCGCCCAATGCCGCTCTCAGACAGATGGTGCTCCTGAAGCATAAGGAGATCAATCTCTCCTCCCACAAGGCAACGCTGAATCTCCTGACGCAATCGGCCCTGCTGTTGGCTGAAACTAGGGCCCACCTAGTCCCTGCACGTTCCACGAGATGATCCTCATGGGGAGCGAGAGAGAACAGATGCTGCCGCAGCAGCAAGATGGGCTATCTTTGAGGCTGGCTTGGATGGGGAGTAATCCGCATCCGAACGTCCTCTAGATAGGCGAGACTGCAGTGAGTGCCTAGCCCAAGCCCAAGCAGAGCGAGCCGTGCATAAAGCAACCTCCTCTATGCAGGAGTCCTCATGAATGTATACATAGCAAGGCAAACACTGCGTATTAGCAAAAAAGTACACCACAATGTGCCTACATCCTGCTGAGTCTGGGGGTGTCACCGCAAACTTGGCCAGTGGCCACAAAGTCTGCAACAAATCTGTAACTCCAAGTTCTCCCATGTGGTGAGAGAACTTGAGAACCTGTGTATGCAACCATCCCACCACTTAGTCGAGGGACCACTCTATCTCGGTCCTACCACAGAGGGGGAAGGAGAAACCAACTGCTGAGTCCAAGGCCTCTGTCCCCCTAGTGTCGAGAAACAAAGCATGGACCCTGAAGCAGGCTGCCTCATGGTCTTCTGCGGCATCGCCGAGAAAGCGAGTGAACCCGTAGTCGAAGAAATCCCAGCGGCGTCGGAGGTCAATGCTTGTCAGACCACGAGGGATAGCTGCAAGGGAAGATGTCTGAATCTGCAGAGGGGGCCGCAAGAAGGGTTGACCCTCTCGTGCTAGGAGACTCGTGGAAAAGGCGCTGCCAAGAGATCTTCTAGCCGCCGGGGAGGGACGAGTCTCCTGAGACGACTGTGGAACTGGAGTAGGAGGGGGGAAGAAGGAGCTGGGGGGGGCGTAGGGGAGGAAAAGCGGAGTGGGACGACAGAGGTAGAGGGGTGAGGTGGGGAGTGGACGGGAGCAGAGGGCGGAGGGGAGGAGGAGGAGGAGGAGGGGAACTCTGAAGGGGGGGGGCTGGTGAGGGTTAAGCAGGGGTGGAGGCTGGAGAAGGGGGCTCCTCCTGCTCAAGAGGACCAAAGTGGTTCCCCGTGGGAACCCACTGCTGCTAAGTAGGCACCTGAGGGCCACTCTGAGTGCCAGGCTGTCGTTGTGGCCCCTAGTGTTGACGGCCACAGGCCTGCTGCCACCCCTCCTTCGCTGGAGCCCCAGGCTCGGAGGGTGGCTCTGAATCTGTGTGCTGTGCGGCTGGTTGTGGCTGCGGGAGGCTGGGGATGAGGCTGAGGTGCAGGTCGTGGCCTCCTCCGTGGACAGGCCTTTGCTAGGTGGCCCATTTGTTTGCAAATGAAGCACTGGTTCGGGAGACCCGAGTACTCCACACTCTGTCTAAACCAACCCCCACTCACCCGAGGCAGAAGGATGACCTTCGAAAGCGTGTGGGTATCTCTGACCAAAACTCAAACTCGAACTGATGCTATCGTATGAGGTGACTCCGGGACAGTCCCTCTGTAAACCCAGAAAGCAGACTGAGATGGGGATGTCTGCCTCCTCTACTAGCACATCCGAAGTCGGGTCAAAACCATGTCGCCACTGTCGAAAGTGGACGCGTGATGCTCGGATGGCCAGTGGACTCATAGCTATGACCTTGGAAGCCATCTCGGAGGTCTCGAACTCGATCAGGTAGTACCCCCGTCCGAGAATCTGGACATCTAAGATCTTGTCCACCTCTGCGAGAAGGCGGGCCTGGAGAGGTCTCTCAGCTCTCCTCTGCTAGGATGGGTGCCGAGAATTTTGCGGATGACTGAAGTCACCTGCAAACGCTCAACCTCAGCGGCTATGCTCGCTTGCTCTGATGGTGATAGAGCAAGTCGAATGGTGGGCTCAGCGGGGTCAGGTGGGGGGGCTTTGGACGAGTCCCTCTGTGGCGGACCTAGAGCCTCCATCTATGTCTACCGTTGTGGTGAAGAAGCAGGCGGTGAAGAGACTCTGCAACCGAGCACGCCGAGCACAGTCCGAAGAAACAGTGTTGTAGAGCCGAGTGCGGGAACCTTCGGGAATGACGAAGATCGGGGGGGGGGGGGAGGGACAAGGCAGTGAGCGAGAATTCAAGGGACAGCGGGCGGGGGGGGAGGGATAAGGCACTGAGCGAGAATTAAAGGGACAGCGGGCGGGGGGGGGGGGATGGCGGCGCAAGAAGGGGCAGCGGACAGACTGGGGGACAACGCGAGGTGGGGGCAGCGGGCTGCTGCGCGCAAGGGCAGGCGAGGCGGGCCGGTCTGATGCACGCGGGCGGGCGGGCTGGGCTGGGCAGAAGCGCTCAAGGGCATGCGGGGGACAGGAGGCAGCAAGGGGGGGGGGGGGGGGGCAGTAGTGAGCCGTTTCAGAGAAGCAATCGCCTCTCCAACAAAGGCTAGAGGCTCCTTTGTAATTTTACACACATTGCTAAGCTACTTGCATACTTGCCATGCTCAAGATTATGCTTAAGTAAATCAAAGTTTTTCTTAAACCTTGCTCTTGATCTCTCACTCTCTTGAAGACCAAACCCTTGAGGGTTTTGTGAAGAAGCTCCTCTCTCCTTCCTCTTCATCCTAAATCCCTTTCCTTCTTCCTGATGCCTCAAGAAGGACTTCAACCCCACTTCCCTCTTGTTTAGAGGAGGTAATCTTCACTTCTAGCACGATTAATTAACCTAAACCATGTGTTTTAATACTAGGAAGGTTTATGTGCATCATATTAGGTCTAAGCTTTAATGGTAACCTCTGAATTAGGATTAAGTGCTAAGAGTATTTATGCATCATTAAGTTAAGCTTCAAAGGTAGATTTGCATCCTTAAACTAAGCTTTAATGGTAACTTTACACTTAGGTTAAGCTTTAGTGACTACCTTGTATTTTAGGTTTAAGCTTTAATGATAACCTTAGAATTAGGGTTAAGTTTTAATGATAGTTATGCATCATTAAATTAAGATTTCAAAGGTATATTTACACTCTTAAGCTAAGATTTAATGGTAACTTTGCACTTAGGTGTAAGCTTTAGTGACTACCTCTTGTATTTTAGGTTTAACCTTTAATGGTAACCTCACAATTAGGGTGAAGTGCTAAGAGTATCTATGCATCATTAAGTTAAGCTTCAAAGGTAGATTTGCATCCTTAAGCTAAGCTTTAACGGTAAATTTTCACTTAGGTGTAAGCTTTAGTGACTACCTTGTATTTTAGGTTTAAGCTTTAATGGTAACCTTGGAATTAGGGTTAAGTATTAATGGTATTTATGCATCATTAAGTTAAGTTTTCAAAGGTAGATTTGCACTCTTAAGCTAAGCTTTAATGGTAACTTTGCACTTAGGTGTAAACTTTAGTGACTACCTTGTATTTTAGGTTTAAGCTTTGATGGTAACCTCACAATTAGGGTTAAGTGCTAGGAGTATCTATGCATCATTAAGTTAAGCTTCAAAGGTAGATTTGCATCCTTAAGCTAAGCTTTAATGGTAACTTTGCACTTAGGTGTAAGCTTTAGTGACTACCTTGGAATTAGGGTTAAGTATTAGTGGTAGTTATGTATCATTAAGTTAAGCTTTCAAAGGTAGATTTGCACTCTTAAGTTAAGCTTTAATGGTAACTTTGCACTTAGGTGTAAGCTTTAGTGACTACCTTGTATTTTAGGTTTAAGCTTTCATGATAACCTCGCCGTTAGGATTAAGTGCTAAGAGTATCTATGCATCATTAAGTTAAGCTTCAAAGGTAGATTTACATCCTTAAGCTAAGCTTTAATGGTAACTTTGCACTTAGGTGTAAGCTTTAGTGACTACCTTGTATTTTAGGTTTAAGCTTTAATGGTAACTTTGGAATTAGGGTTAAGTATTAATGGTAGTTATGCATCATTAAGTTAAACTTTCAAAGGTAAATTTGCACTCTTAAGCTAAGCTTTAATGGTAACTTTTCACTTAGGTGTAAGCTTTAGTGACTACCTTGTATTTTAGGTTTAAGCTTTAATGATAACTTCACAATTAGGGTTAAGTGCTAAGAGTATCCATGCATCATGAAGTTAAGCTTCAAAGGTAGAGTTTCATCCTTAAGCTAAGCTTTGATGGTAACTTTGCACTTAGGAAAAGCTTTGAAAGATAAGCTTGCAATTTCGGGTTTAGCTTCCATGGTGACCTTGTGTGTGATTAGGGTGAAGCTTCCATGGTGATCTTGTGTGATTAGGGTTTAGCTTCCATGGTGACCTTGTGTGATTAGGGTTAAGCTTCCATGGTGACCTTGTGTGATTAGGGTTAAGTTTCCATGGAAACCTTGTCTCATTTAAGAGAGAAAGATTTAGTCTCATTATGGTAATCAAGCTTAGGGTTTGCATGTCTCTTTACAGTAGGAAGAATGTATGGTTATAATCCTCTCTTCCAAGATTTAATGGAAAGCTCTAGATTCCCATTTTATCCCCAAAGCGAGCTTTAATGGAAAGCTCAAAGATTCATAAATTATAGGACGACCTTCTAGCTTCCTAAATGGAAAGCTAGGCAGCATACGAAAAGAGTAGTTGTCTAAGCTCGATAGAAGTAGTTCAATTTTTGGTATTGAAGAGTATTTCTAAAGTTGTCAACTTCAAGTTTGTTTGCAAATACGGGATGGAGGAGATAGGGGATAACTTCGCGGAATTGATCTCCGTGTTGTTTTGAACCGAAAACTCTACAAGCTTCCATGGAGATGTCCCATGGATGGCAAAGGATTTCAAAACCTGGGAAACGTACAAAATGGGGATTGAACTTAAAAAGTTGGCATTTTTGAAGAGACATTAACCATCAAATGCCTATGACAAAAACTCGCTTGTGTTTTTTAAATAAACTTGGCTGGCAGATAATTAATGAAAGTAGGAATTAAAGTTGATAAATGAATGAACCTAGACATTACCAACTAGGAGTTAAAAAGGAATCTCAAGAGGTGATAGGGATAGCCATTGCAAAACATAGATTTAACTAGGAGTTTTGAAGATTGTCTGAAAATGACCGGAAACCAAGATGGATCTTATTGGGGTCAATTTGATTGAAAGGCTGGCCCATTGAGAGGATTTTCTTGGGAAACTTGACGGAGATTGGCCCTTTTCGGCTAGGGCAGGGTAACCTGCAAGTTTGTTATACCTAAGCCATTCATGCCCGAGGGATAAGGGATGAGTGGGTTTGTTTTATTTTTGCTCGGCCTGGTGAAGTACCCGCGGTTTCTAATTGGAAAACGACCATAATCCGGGTATGGCCTGATGCCAATAGTTGGATGAGAAGGTCATATTTAGGGAGGATGATGTGAATTGAATTAAGGGAATTTGTTCGATTTTGTTGCATAAAAAGGAACTGGAAAGGTTAGGAATATAGGGGCTATCCTGTGAATCTGTCACCAGATGGTGCTATGCCTCTCAAAATAAAATGTAGAAGGAATGATTAAATTACTTGATGAGCCTTTCCCAAACACTTAATTCTAGGAAATATTGTGAAGGTGCTGCCATTTTGATGGCTTGTAACCAATTATCTTGGTCTTGAGTAAACCAAGATGAATTGGTTGAAACTATATGTGTTGCATGATTAGTTAGGAAACTAGTTACAAGCTAATTGTAGCATATAAAGGTAAAGAAATGAATTAAAAGTTTCTGAATAAAGATCTGGTGGGAACAACCAGATGAATTTCCTTGAAAGAGAGTATGCAACAGATTGTATGTTGCTTGTTGTCTGACAATGTCTGATAGACTGTCTTCCTGATTTTGTAGTAGTTAAGTACTACCTCGGGAAGGGATTTTCATGAAATGGTTCAATGGGTGGGTGCATCCGGAGGGTCAGATGGCCGGATGTTGATAATTTTTTTATGTTAAACGCTAGGACTATGCGGGGTAAAAACGAGTAAGCGGGAACGAGCGAGACCAGGTAGGATTACAAGATCCCTCTTCTTAGGGGAAAGCGATAACTGATGTGTTTGCTTGTCAGGAAAAAGGGGTTATCGCCATGAACTAAGGGAGAACAAGAAAGCAAGAGCAGATCCTCAAGTTAAAGATCAAGAGAATCAAGACTAAGGACCACGATTTTGGGTGTAGGTGACTGAAAGATGTCAACGAAGGATTAAATTATGATAAGCGGATAGAGTCATCAAATTGATGGGATTTACCCCCTTGGGTTGGCATTCGAGATAGGTCGGAGTCCTGCCTGGGTGTCGGTCCCAAGTGGGAGGGATACCTGCAGATAGATCTATGTCATTCCCTGGAACAGTCTAGAAGAATGAGGGAGGTGAGTAGGGTCGAGTCTGGGTATGGCCCTCACATAGATGCAACAGACGGCACTCAAAACTGAGCACTAACTGGTAATTTATAGGCTCTGCAGCTGGCTGGAGTGAGTCCCAAGCAGAAAACTAGCGCTAGTTTTCGGCTAGGAATAGCTCCAGCTTTTTGGCAACTTTGTTAAAAACAAGCCTTTGCTTTTCGTGGTCAACTCTCCCACTTACCATTTAATTTTTTTAGAGCAAAATTGTCCAACTAAACAGTGTCTGGCTAACTAATGGAAACCATAGATAGACTATGCCGCATCGTATTGTCCTAACATAATTATGACTTTCCCGTACTGCCACGATGTATTTACAGTACCACGTTTTATAAAAATAGTTCCTATAAAAATCCCGTTTGGTCCCGTTTTTGCTCTGGGTGATCATTTTTAAATCCGACGGAGACTAAAATCAATATTTTTATGTTTAGATCATCATAAAAATCACATTGCTTTTCGAAAATGTCGAAAAGCACGAAAAGCTAAAAATAGCATAAAAGGTGAAAAAAAGCAAAATTTTCTAAAATTGAACCAGTTTCCACTTATCCACTGGAATAAGAAAGCGGACTCACTTTTCACTAAAAATCATGAAAAGCTAAAATAGTGTGAAAAGCACTTAAAAAGCATATTTTTATAAAATTCGTCGACCATAGCTTCCCTGGAACATGTAGATCAAGGATCCGACCTTGCTTTTTGCAAAACAAGCACCTAAAAGCATGAAAAGCATGAAAAAGCTAAAAATAGCGGATTTTTCCAAAACTGAACCAAACGTCTGTCTAACCTAATGGAACATGGAAACGGCCTTGCTTTTTACTTTAGAACCTTCCAATGCTGTCAATCAAGAATCGAAAAGTCAAAATTTGGCAAAATGTATATTGAAAACTATTTTTCTTATTTTTAGAAGAGACCCAAAAACTGGGTATCTTACACATACATATCGACCAAGGCAGTGTGAAGCACGACATCTTTCTGGACCTTCTCCGGTTGTGTGTAGAGTTACCAACCTTGTTGCATGCGTATGTGATTGCATCCACTAAAAACAGACTAGAGATTTTTCCTGTGGAAAATCCTACAATCAGTGCATTCGAAGAGTCCACACTCCGAACTTTGGCACTGCTCTTGTTGCTCACATTCTACAATCAATGCATTTCGAGAACCGACATTTTAGACCATGAAGATCTTGAAGCATTTTTTGTGCTTTCGGAAGCGCACCACATTTGGCATACATGTCAACCAAGACAAAACCAAGAACAATATCTTTTTTCAACACCCTCTGGTGGTGATCTTGTTTAACACATCCCACAACTAGAGAAAGGCCCTTGCTTTGCATCAAGATTCTGCATGTGACGACGATTAAAAAAGCATGATAGATCCGAATGCCTTCAAGATGAAGGTAGTGCCAAGCACGACATCTTTCTAAAGCGCACCACATTTGGCATATATATCGACCAAGGCAGTGCCAAGCATGACATCTTACTGGCCCTGTTCTTGTTGTACGTAGAGTCACATGCCTTCTTGCAGTGTAGGTGATTGCATCTGTTGAAAACAGACTAGAGATTTCTCATGTGGAAAATATTGCAATCAGTGCATTTGAAGAGTCCACACCCCAAACTTTGGTGCTGCTCTTGTTGCACACATCCCGCAATCAATGCATTCCAAGAGGCAACATTTCAAATGCCTTCTTGTTACTGGCCCTGCTCTTGTTGTACGTAGAGTCACATGCCTTCTTGCAGTGTAGGTGATTGCATCTGTTGAAAACAGACTAGAGATTTCTCATGTGGCAAATATTGCAATCAGTGCATTTGAAGAGTCCACACCCCAAACTTTGGTGCTGCTCTTGTTGCACACATCCCGCAATCAATGCATTCCAAGAGGCAACATTTCAAACCAGGAAGCTCCTCAAGCACTTTTTGTGCTTTCTCAAGCACGCCACATTTGGCATACATGTCAACCAAGACAATGCCAAGCACAACATCTTTTTTCAACACCCTCTGGCGCTGTTCTTTTTGCACACATCCCACAACTGGAGAGAGGCCCTCGCTTTGCATATGGATTTTGTCTGTGACAATAGAAGAAGCGCGACAAAGCCGCTTGCCTTCAAGATGCCTCCGAAGGTGATTGCATCTTTGGCTGCATAAATAATTGCATCTGGAGAGAGGATCCTGCTTGCAATGATGAAAAAAGCGTCACAAAGATGCATGCCTTCAAGATGCCTACATAGGTCCATTCCAAGAGGCAACATTCCAGTCGTCAAGAAGCTCCTAAAGCACTATTTGTGCTTTCTGAAGTGCACCACATTTGGCATACACATCGACCAAGACAGTGCCAAGCACGACATCTTTCTCATGCACACCAGATTTGGCATACATATCAACCAAGACAATTCCAAGCACACCATTTTTTTTCAACAGACTCTCACAGAGCCGCATGCCTTCAAGATGCCTATGTAGGTGATTGCATCTCGAGAGAGGATTCTGCCTGTGATGAGTAAAAATGTGTGATGAATGTAAAAGCACCATTTGAAAAAAGATTCCAGGTGGACGCACATCCTTCTTGCATGTGTAGATGATTACATCTACTGAAAACATACTAGAGGTTTCTCCTGTGGCTAATCTTGCAATAGTACATTCGAAGAGTCCACACTCCAAACTTTGGGATTGCTCTTGTTGCACACATCCCGCAATCAAGGCAGACCAAGAGGAGACATTTCGGACTAGGAAGCTCCTCAATCACTTTTTGTGCTTTCTAAAGCGCACCACATTTGGCATACATGTCAAGCAAGACAATGCCAAGCACAACATCTTTTTTCAACACCCTCTGGCGCTCTCTTATTGCACACATCCGCAACTGGAGAGAGGCCCGCGCTTCGCATTTGGATTCTACCTGCGATGATTAAAAAAGAGCGACAAAGCCACATGCCTTCAAGATGCCTATGTAGGTGGTTGCATCTATGCCTGCATAGGTGATTGCATCTGGAGAAAGGATTCTTTCTACGATGATTAAAAAAGAGTGACAAAGCCGCATGCCTTCAAGATGCCTGTGTAAGTGCAATCCAAGAGGAGACATTCCTGACAGGAAGCTCCTGAAGCATTTTTTGTGCTTTCTAAAGCACACCACATTTGGCATACAGATCGACCAAGACAATGCCAAGCATGACATCCTTCTCAAGCCTGCCAAATTTGGCATACATATCAATCAGGACAATGTCAAGCATGACATCTTTTTTCAACACTCTGACAGAGCCGCATGCCTTCAAGATGCCTCTATGGGTGATTGCATCTATGTAGTGTAGGTCATTACATCTAGAGAGCGTCCACACTTCAAAATTTGGCATTACTCGTGTTGCAGACATCCCATAGTCAATGCATTCCAAGAGGCGACATTTCCTCAAGCACTTTTTGTGCTTTTTGAAGCACACCACATTTGGCATACATGTCAACCAAGCACAACATCTGTTGTCAACACCCTTTCATGTTGCTCTTGTTGCACACATCCCACAACTCGAGAGAGGCCCTCACTTTGCATCTGACATTCTGCCTGCAACAATTAAGAAAGTGCGACAGAGCCACATGCCTTCAAGATGCCTGCATTGGTGATTGCATCTATGCATGCATAGGTGATTGCATTTGAAGAGAGGATTCTTCCTGCAACGATTAAAAAAGTGTGACAAAATCGCATGCCTTCAAGATTATGTCCAGACAGGAAGCTCCTGAAGCACTTTTTGTGCTTTCTAAAGTGCACCACATTTGGCATACATATCGAGCAAGACAGTGCCAATCATGACATCCTTCTCAAGCGAACTATATTTGGCATACATATCAACTCAGGTAGTGCCAAGCATGACATCTTTTTTCAACAAACTTTGACAGAGCTGCAAACCTTTAAGATGCATGCGTGGGTGATTGTGTCTATGCTACGTGGATGATTGCATCTGGTGTTAGATATTTTTACCTAAGAGAGAAAATGAAGCACACAAAGAGAGAGAGAGAGAGAGAGAGATAGATAGATAGATAGAGAGAGAGAGAATACCTATTTTTGCGATTCAGAGGTATACCTCGTAGAAATAGGATACCGATTGTAGTGCTTCAGAAGGGTACCTCGCCAAAGAACCACAAGGAGCGTTAGAGTTTTGTCAAACTCAATGCTCGTGATCATACAAGATGTCAATGTTACTAATTATAATCGTTTGTTGCTTCATTTTTATGTTTCAAACAAAAAGAAAACATGCAAGTCTCCTTGCATGGGGGAGTTTGCACAGTCCTCCCCAATTTTTATAATACGAGGGAAAATGCCATTCCCACAGTAGTATGCAATTTTAGTGCATCCATTAAGTGCATTTTCAATGTAAAAAACCAAAAAATGATGTTGCTTACTCACTATGCAATTTTTGTGCCCATATCAACTTCTTGCATAGAGCAACATGCCTTCAAGATGCATGCATAGGTGTTAGCATTTGGAGAGAGGCCCTCGATTCGCACTTACTGAAAACAAACTAGAGCTTTCTAGCCCTGCCCTCGTGGGACAAATCTTGCAATCAAAGCATTCCAAGAGTCCACAATCTAGACAAGAAGCTCCTCGAACACTTGCATAGAGCCACATGCCTTCAAGACAAAAGTACAAGTGACTAAATTTAAAGAAATACAATTGCATTGCATCCGCTAAAACATCCTAGAGTTTTTTGGTTTTGCTCCTATTGTGAGTATCCTGCGACCAGTGTCCAAGAGACACCGTTCCAAATGACCCTTGCATGAGGATGTAGGGAGAGCTTGCTTTGCATCCATTAGAAACAACCTAGGGCTTTCTAGCCCTGCTTCTGTTGCACACATTTCACAATCACTATATTCCAAGAGAGGACATTCCAGACAAGAAGCTCCTCAAGCACTTTTTGTGCTTGAGAAGTTTCTCAAGCGTACCACATCTGACATACATATCAACCAAGACAGTGCCAAGCATGACATCTTTCTTCAATAAACTTGACTCATAATATATTTCTAAATTTTTGTGTCCATATGAGTATCTTGCGTAGAGCCACATGCCTTCAAGATGCATGCGTAGGTGATTGCATCTGGAGAGAGGTCCTCGCTTTGGATTTGTTAAAGACAGACTAGATATTTCTCATGTGGGGCATATCCTACAATCAGTGCATTCCAAGAGTCCATGCTTCGAATAGGAAACTTAAAATGTCCTAGAGCTTTATGGCCCTGATCCTATTGTGCGTATCCTACAACCAGGTCATTCCAGGAGACATTCTTTCAAGTGATCCTTCGACAAACTCTTCACTTGCCAATTCTAACCACTAGCAAGGCCTTTAGCAAACCATTCCTAGCTTTTACTGCTCACCTTACATTGTATTCTATCCATAGTAGCACTTTGATATTCTTAGGCTGCATCTGTTACTACACTATCTTCCCCAAAGAAGGAAGTTTCTGAGCAATCAGATAATGGAAATCCTTCGGCTTGTCAAGGCTCTATCATAATGCTTTTTGAAAAGCATACGATCTATATTAAACGACATAGCAATTGATCCTACCGTTTGATAGTCTATCAATAAAGTCATTTTTGTGCTTTCATGCTATCTCCACATTTGCATACATATGGACCAACGCATTGCCAAGTAGCACATTTTTGCAACATCCCATTCTCTGACCCATGTGATGGTCTTGCATGATTGCATGTGAAGAAAGACCTTCCCTTCACATCTACCGAAAACAGTCCACAACTTTCATGCCCTTGCCATGTTTGACATATCCTGCAATCAACACGTTCCAAGTGATGGCATTCCCGACAAGAATGTCATCAAGAACTCCTTGTGCTTTGCTGAGGGTACCACACCATGCATCCACTAAAAAAATCCCACGACTTCTATGCCCTTGCCACGTTGGGCATATCCTGCAATCAACACCTTCCAAGTGATGACATTCACAATAGGAAGGTCATCAAGAACTCCTCATGCTTTCCTGAGGATGTCACACGAGAAAGGCCATGAATAAAAAAGTGTTAACCTTGTTTGACATATCCTGCAATCAACACGTTCCAAGTGATGGCATTCCCGACAAGAATGTCATCAAGAACTCCTTGTGCTTTGCTGAGTGTACCAGACCATGCATCCACTAAAAAAATCCCACAACTTCTATGCCCTTGCCACGTTGGGCATATCCTGCAATCAACACCTTCCAAGTGATGACATTCACAATAGAAGGTCATCAAGAACTCCTCGTGCTTTCTTGAGGATGTCACACAAGAAAGGCCATGAATAAAAAAGTGTTAACCTTGCCCTTCTCCGACCTCCTCCCTTGCAAACGGCACCCATTGACCAACCAAGAAGCACATGTTTATGAAACAACCCATCACTAGACAGTTGATTGTCAATTCTCTAACCCATGTGATGGTCTTGCGTGATTGCATGTGGAGAAAGACCTTCCCTTTGCATCCACTCAAAACAACCCACAACTTCCATGCCCCTTCCATGTTGGACATATCCATCAACATGTTAAAAGTGTGACATTCCCAACAAGAAAGTCATCAAGAACTCCTCATGATTTGCTGAGGGTACCACACCATGCATCCACTGAAAAATCCCACAATGGCATATCTTGCAATCAAAACCTTCCAAGTGATGGAATTCACAACTGGAAGGTCATCAAGAACTCCTCGTGCTTTCCTGAGGATATCACACCAGAAAGACCATGAATAAAAAATTGTTAACCTTGCCCTTCTCTAACCTCCTCCCTTGCAAGCAGCACCCATTAAAAAAGTGCTAACCTTGTCCTAGGGTTTGGGCCCCTGACTGCCCTGGCTCGCGATGGGGCCTCCAAGCCCTCTCATGACTGGCCTTCTTTTTGCCATAGGAATGGATTAAACATTAACGTAATTACCAAAAATTTTGTGTGATCACAAGGTCTTATTGACACATTTACATAATCACACTTAACATGATCACAAAGAAGCCAGTTTAGGGTAACCTGGAAACCCACAAAAAGCCCACTAGGATTTTTGGTTTCCATTGTGGGCTCACCGAGTTTTTAAGTTTTCCCTACGGGCCCGTCGAGAAAACCAAGAAGCCCGATGGGGTTGCAAAATTATATATATAGGGCCCCAATCGGGCCTGCTGGGTGTTTTTTCTTGAGCCATCTTTTGAGAGAGAGAGAGAGAGAGAGAGAGAGAGAGAGAGAGAGAGAGAGAGAGAGAGAGAGAGAGAGAGAGAGAGAGAGAGAGAGAGAGAGAGAGAGAGAGAGAGAGATGGCCACCTTTGCAGGTACGTCAAGAGGAGAGAGGGGGTCGTATGGGAGCGTGCTTTGCGTTGCAGTGTGTGGTAGTGGCGGAGTACCTAACCACACGATTCGGGTATGTGTTGTGTGTGTGTATGCAATGTGTGGTAGTGTGCCTTTTCTCGTATTGCATGGCAATCATAAGGTACCTTACCACACAATGGGAGTGTGTGCGTAAGCTGTTCAACGGAACAGTGCTTACCACGGGGGCATCACCTCAGTGACGCGGTGAAGATGGTGTCCTTGTGGTAAGTATTGGCTTATTGTCTGGGCACTACGTCGCTAACGCGGCAAATCTAGTATCCTTATGGTGAGTCAACTTCCCTTCCCCTTTCCAAAAAAAAAGGGGCATCGATCGGTAACGCGGCTATATGATGTTCGTATGCAAGCTATTATTTCTCCTTAGATTCGGGCGGTACTCGATCGGTAACACAGCTAAGTGAGTGTCGTTTGTTAGAAGCTTTTTTTTTGCATAAATGTGGTGTTTAGTTCGTTAACTCGTCCGTACGAATGCCATATAATTTGTATGTGCATGTGCATTTTATTTTTTGAAGTATTAAGTATATGAAATACTTGGTTGATAACACGGCCATGAAGAGTATTTCATATACAAATATTTGAATTGTTTGATATTGTTGTTTTTAAGTGTTCTTATGGAATATATACTACCTAATCATATTCAAAAGAATGCTTTATTCATCAATCATCATCGCTATTTTAAATGCTACATTTACATAAATTCTATGTGAGAAAGTATATGCACACAATTTGCATGATAACTATTCATTTTTATCTTTTTAAAGAGCAAGACGTTCTTTGCAATTTCCTAGCCCGCTTAATATACTTTCAATGTTTTAAATGAGCTAAAATAAAAGTGATAATATGTACATCACAATGCATTATCTTCCAAGAGGATTTTTTGAATTGTTTTGGATTTTTAACATGATACGTTAGATCTGGACAATTCTATTAGGAGTGAGTTATTTTTATTGTATTTTACACAAGTAAACATACCATTTTAAAGTCAAAATGATTATCAATTTGAATAAATATAAACTTGCACAATTTTCTGAAGTCTTTAAGTCAATGTATGCTTTGTTTGAACTAGTGTAAGAGTGCACGGTGAAAAATATAAGTTAAAAATTCTAAGATGAAATGTAAAATTCTATTGAGTGTTAGATTTTTAACATATATTGTTTGATCTAGATGACGTTCTTATAAACTACTTGTTTGTTCTGCATTTTACACGTGTAAACATTGCATTTTAAATTGAAAATTATTTCCAATGTTTATCAATATATTCGTGCACATTTCTTGAAGTCTTCAATTCTTGGTTATGGTTTGTCTTATCTAGTGTGAGTATTAGTGCAGCCAAAAAAATTTATTTGATATGTTGTTTTTTATTGTCCAGTGCTAAAATGATGCTAGATTAAAAGAAAATTATTATGCGTGCCATTAAAAAAGAATTTATTTTGGCAATACCATATGTGCAGATGGTTGCAGACAGCAGATTAGTGAAAGAGACATCTTCATCAAAGACCTCACTAGCGCTATATGGGAGAACACAAAGCAAAGGCTGCGAGGTGAAGGCCAATATGAGTTGCTGATTCTAGCAAGGATTTTAGATTTTGACCCCCACCACAAGGTTAGGATAGTATTGGACAATATGAAAGTCTGTTGCAGAGACTTAAAGGAAGATATCCCTCCTACCTACGATATGACCAAATTAGAGCTCTGGGACAAATTATGGGAGGAACAGAAGGTCAAGAAGCGTGTGAAAGCTCGGGACCAGGCCTCCTTACCCAAGAGATTAAAGATGGCCCAAGATGTGCAAGCAACTGTGGATGGCCGATCAAATGAGGCCTTGGTAGAAGGTACAAGGGTTGGAGTAGGGTCTTTTGGTGTGTGCACATTGTACACCATCAAAGGCATCTCTTTCTTTCTAGACCACATTACATACGTGGGAAAATTCTACAAGGGAGGGAGTGAGGCAAAAGTTGACAGCTTTTAGATAGAGCAAAGAATGCAAACGCTTCACCTCTCCATTATAAGATGCATTGGCTCTACCACCAAAGCCCCCAAGATCACAATATTTCCATACTACAATGGGGGCACCTCGGGGGACATGATGTGCCGCTTGCCATTCGTCCACGGGGAGCGATCAGATGATACATGCACAGGCTACAACACAGATGGAGTTCATTGCCACCAGAAAATGATCACTTACTAGAGATAGAGACAATGCGGATCAAAGCAATGATTGAGTAGATTCCAACAATCTGTCACGCCTTCATTGATGGTGTTGCGGATGCTCACTCGGCTGGTATAGTGCATAGCGACCTACACCCATTCAACATAATGTTGGACTTTACTCACACAAAAAAACCCCGTGTTTGCATCATTGACTGGGTAATGATGTGAGCTAAGCGCGTGTCAATTCGCGTGTCAATTAATTATCTGCATCTAAGTAGATAGTCGGACCCTACAATTTTGGAGGCACAAAAAGCAGGAGAAGCAGAGATTGCAAAGCAATCGTGGATTTCTCTAGAACTATACGATCCACGGTGCACAGATGCATACACAAAATCGAGTGATATTTATGCATTGGGTTATCTATTCGACATGCTGATAGATTTTTGGAGTGCAGCCAGGAAAGTTTATTTTCCTGAAGAAGTATTTTACCACCCCGACCAAGATGTTATCAGGGCCATTTAGATTAAAATAGACTGTTGGATGAAGTTAAGAGAGCAAAAAAATAGAAGAAATGCATCTGTGTTCTGATATTTTTCAAAGAACTTATAAAGACAAACCCTAATCATGTCCAACGACCGCTGGTTGAACTTGCGTCATCTTTTTACCCGGCCTAAATATTTTTGTGATATACAGTTATCTTGTCAGGGGTATTTCATTTGTATTGATGTGTGCTATCTGGTTTGAGGTGGTTCACCTCATTGTGTCATGTCTTGTATTTCAATCGGATCAATTGTCATGTATTTTAATCGGATCAATTATCTTTACTTTGTGTATCTGTGAGACTACTAAATCGTGAGAATATATTTTTGTCAATGATATTGAATATTTGTCTATTTGTCCATTCCAGCTCTAAGATAAAATGACCGATAAAGAACAAGTTTGTGGCACCCAAACAGTGCCTGATGATCAACAACAAGCGATTAATGCATTACAGCGCATGAACTCTCTAGCGCATGGTAGGTCGGCACAGTCGACGTGCACTGCTCGACGACTTTCAAAATGGACAAGTCCAAATCACATGCAATGAAAAGAGATCAATAAATAAGTGACCAAGGACATGATCAAAAAAATATGGCCATGCAAGGACACGGAGATAAATAAAGGAAGATGGAAGGTATCAAAGTGCCTCCACGAAGCGATTAAAGAAAACGCTGAAAGGATCTACTTGGAAGTTTATGGTCATCCATTGCACAATGCAGATTGTGCATTATATTTTGCAAAAATGTTATATGTTCATTTTGTGCAACAACGACCAATAGATTTTTCATCGAAGGAGACATGTCAATTATTTTGGTGAACCATGTGGTTTCTTCACTAGTGTGCTAATCCTTCAGCACCAAGTTTAAGCTGTGCGTATTACAACCATTAGCAAAAATGTGTAGAAAGCACTCATTTATTAATCTACTAGCATTTTTACAATTCTTTGCGTTGTCCATGACTACTTGAACGACATGTTCAACACCAATTTCTTTAATTACATTAATCAACACCTCAAAAATATCTTTACCACTTTTTATTGCACCAGAGCTATCAATCGCCTTTATGAACATTTCTGCCCTTGGACAAACCAATATTACATTGATCAGTGGTCTTCTTTGAACATTTGACCAACCATCACTCACAATTGTGCATCGTGAAAGTGAAATATTTTCAAGTATTATTTTGCCAACACGCTTTTTGACTTTGATGTAACATTTTTCCAAGAGAACATTTCGTATTGTTTGATAAGAGGGAGCTAAAAATCTTGGGCCAAATTCATCGATTTTCTTTCAAGCGGCCTTCCAATGATTGCTGTCTACCATGACCAGAGCACTTCTAGTGAAGAATATTGCTTTGGCGAGTGCAGTTTGTGCTTCTTCTAGAGACTGCATCCAAAAGCTTTGACGCAATGATTTTTGATGCATTTGACCAAGTCCACCTTCATTGTGATGCTTAAAAGGAATGCTGCTTGACATTTCCTCTCCATCCACAAACTGTTCTCCAAGGTTAGTTGGTTTCACCACAAGATTAGCAGATTTAATATTTGGCTCTGACTGCTCTTGAATTCCATCTTTAACAAAGCTGTATATTTGTTGTCTCTTGCCACCTATTTTGGCGAGCTCTTCTCTCAAAAGATTTGCAGTTGCAGATGCCTAAGGATGTTCACATTTCTTACAACTCTTTTTAACGCTACCAAGAAAATGGTCCCTGATACGATGTGCACCGCATGATTTTGTTGTGAGACAAAATTTACATTGCCACTCCATGTATCGACTGCATATGTTGTGAGCATAATCCCACTCTTTTCCAGAAGCTTTCTTATTTTTTGGCTTCTTCATACCACTTGTGCTGACATTTTGCTTCATTGCTTTTATATTAAAACTGAAGACAAAAGAACTAGATGTTTAGTTTTTAAAACATTTTCCTTCTTTTCAATATATATTAAATTTTTCATTCACTAGGAAAGTAATCAATTATGCACGATATGAGATTTGCAATGCACGCTAGTCAATCCACATATCGATCACCTATGTTGTGAGCTAATAAACACATTGCAATGCACTCTTTGCACGGCATAATAAATACAAAAATGCTATGAATTTCTCAATGCAGTTATTATTATGATGATTATTTATATGTCCTCTTTGATTTGCAAACAGTAAGAAACATCTAATTTCAAATGCTACAAAGAATAATCAACTTCTAAACTGAACGATGTCAGTTGTTTGCAAAAATCACACGAAAGCAATAAAATCTATGATTGGTCATGTCATACACTAATAATCTTTCATAATATATAATGCACTCTTTGTATAAACCAATGCATGAAACAACGCAAAGAATTCGTTAATATAATCACACAATTGAGGACTACTTGTACCCAAAGGATTCTAGCCCCGTTATGCAACCAATTCAATATATAAAAGCTATTTTCACCCAATTAAAGATTATAGCTCTTATATTGTGCAGTGACAATGTATATAAACTCAAATCTATGACGGTGAAAAATGCAAAACTTCAAGGATCTTTATATGCCCAGTACACTAGTATATGACATCCAACCCTTGACTATCGACTCAACATTTGCATATGCTCATCTTCTAAAACTAATTATAGCCCTCATTTGGACCAATAACTTCGTCACAATGAGTATGACTTTCCAATTTTTCAATTGTTTTGGTTTCATACCTTTATGTTCGGTAAAAGAATTAAATATTTTTAGAAATGGTTACCAAATTAAGAATCACTTTCAACCCAAAAAAAGGCCCTGTGACTCTATAACATTAGGTCAATTCACAAGGGGATGAAAATATCCGGCACTCGGATACACTCCCCAAGGATTTTCCTAGTCAAAGCACAATGGTAAGCACGATGTTTACTTTACATAATTACGTCCGCCGGGTTTTTTAATTTTCTGGGTGGGCCCACTGGGTATTGAACTTTTTTCGATGGGCACGCCAAGAAAATAAAAAACCCAATGAGCGAACCGGCTCTATGGGTTTTTGTAGATCATGATCAAAGTCACGTAACAATTAACATAATCACGTGTTTTTCTTGTCTAATGACTAGAGTTATTAACGATCACATCAATGAAATCCCTGGCCATAGGGGCCTGATGGTGGCCCTGCATCTACCAGGAGCAAATTAGCTCGCCAAGTTATGGTTGCAATTGACGGGACGGGTTTTTTTCCTATTACTACCTGAAGGGACTACTGGTTCGGGGATGTGGAGCGGCTTGATTCTTGCCCTGTAGGGGGTGGGCGTGGTTGCATGTATGCTGTGGTCTTGTGGTAACCACTGTTAGCTCGGTGGGCATATTGGTGTTTTGTGTCCCTTGATGTGGCTTTGTCAGATTTCATGGATCTATGCGGGTACGGTTATGGGTCTCAGGTGTTCTCAATCGATGGTGGTTTTAGGCAACTTGGCCTTCGGCACCATTGAAGACGGTGGCGATGCCTTCCATGGTGGTGGCAACCAAGATGTTGGTGCTGGTATCAAGCGATATCTTCGGTTTCGACGACTCGTGGCTCTTGGATGTTTGGTCATGCGTGACTGTGGTCGCTTTGGTTTATTGGCCTTTTAGGGCACTGTTTTCTCTGTGGGAGAGGGTCAACAGTGGTGGCAGCCTAAATGGTCATAATCGGCTTTATGTATCTACTTGTATGGGTTTGTGGCTTCCTTGTAAAAAGTCATGGTTTGTGGACTCAGTAAGGATGGGACTCGTTGCATCTGCGGCTCATTGTGAGCGCAATGTTATTGTAATTTTTTGGTTTTTATTTAATATATACACTCACAATATGTAAGTTTGGAAAAAAAAAAAGAATTATGTCACGGCCCTAGAAAATAATTTCATGGAGCAAGTTTTGGATCCTTTTCACCCTATTTGAGAAAGAAAAGTTTTTGTTTCTTGCAAAACTCGCGAATTGTGAGTTAGAAATGTAGTAGAACCAAAAAATTTACATAGTAAGCCATGCTCACACACCAAGCCATGGCATCCCAATAGCATATTTTTGGATTGCCATACCGTCCTCAATATTGTAGCTCTTACTATGCAAATGTCACTCAATAGATCCTCGTTGTCAATGCGTTTAGAGCCCATAGCAAGATCACATCTGAAGAAGGGAGTTTCAAGATGTATGAACACCCACCTACAGACAATGCTCGTGAAGTTTTTGATTTCGGGACACCCCCAAAATAGGTGCGTGAGGGTTTCATTCATTGCTGGCATCGACACAAGTTCCATCAGCTAACCCTGTTGATGTGGCCTTATTTCTTGTTGGCACGAATCCAAAAAGAACATTCCAAAGGAAGACCTCAAAACCTTCTTGCAAAAATTTGACGCGGCCATTTTTTCATTTGAACAGGTTTTTGATAAAGGGCACCCGACTCCCGAGCACTGGTCCTATATACAGCTTAAAATTCAATAGTAGCTGAAGCACCATAATTTCATTGACATGTGCGAGGGGCCGCATAACCCTGCAATCACTCCATGAAAGTTAACGCTTTTACTTTTTGCCCCATCACTTGGGAAAGGTTTTCGTTAAAGTATCAGTCAATTTATATGGTTGGGTATCTTTTCTTTTCGCTCCCATATACATTCCTCATTTTCTTTCATGTAGGTGGTCTTGGTGATATGGCCAAGTTCACATCAGCCTCTTTGAAGATAGGGCCCTCAAGTTCACATAAGGCGAAACATGAGCAGTAACATTTGTGTAGTCACATGAATAGCTAGGAAAAGTAAAGCTTTTGATTGGCTCAAACCCTATATGGAGTCAGTGCAGCTTACTTTTTGGGTGGAAGTCTAGTCCTTCTACCCAAAAGGGGAGTTGCGGCCCCAAGGCCGGGGGGTGGGGGTGGTTTGTGTGTGTGTGTGTGTGTGTGTGTGTGTGTGTGTGTGTGTGAGAGAGAGAGAGAGAGAGAGAGAGAGAGAGAGAGAGAATGAAACTGGAAAGAAAAAGGTGTGCAAGTGTCATGCTTATAGAAAACAGCCAAGAAAGTCACCAAAAACTGAACTTTGGTGTATTTTTAAGTTACAATCCAAATTCTTGGCTAGATTTCAAACAGGGTAATGAAAGAGCTTCATAAGGTGGTGATGCCAATTTGTGAATCCAACTTTGAATAGGACGCTTGGAGATGGCCCGGGAGTCACCTCTTTTGGAAACCACATTCTAAAGGCATTTACCATGCATTAATGCACGAGGCTAATTGGTGTAGCCCCCTCAACAAATTATGGAAGAGGCACTGGACGAAAAAATGGTGGGAGAGAGTCATGGAGAACATCTGGAAGCCAAGGTGGCCTCAGTATATGAAGATATTTCTGTGGAAAGTGATGTGGGGTGCTTTGCCGACAGGTTTGAAGATACAAGAAAGAGGGATCGGGTCCAATTGTTGCTCGGGGTGCAGAATAGCTAGTGAAGACCTAGCCCACCTTTTCATGGGATGCCAGGCAATCAGGGGCATGGCTGGGAAAATATGCAAGTGGATTCAAAGGACATGGAAAATTAAGTTCTTCAAGAATGATATGCTCTTTGGTAGTAACAGGTTGGGAAGTCCTGCTCTTCTTGTCTGCACTCAAATAATCAAGTACTACTTCTTTCACCATATTTGGCAAGCAAGGAACCGCCGTGTGTTTGAGGGGGATCTGGCTGTGGCAAGCTTTTGTGAAATCATACAAGAGAGCAGAGTGACGATCCACATGATCGGAGGCAAACAAGCCTCAGAGAACTGGTCTAGAACAATACATGACATCTTGTAATAAGTAAAGCCTATGAGTAGGTGTGGTCTCTCTGTCAAGCAGAAAACTTATAATTCTATGACCCTCAAGGCTCTGTCTGAGCTCGAGGTTGGTGTATATTTCTAATGTTCTTAATACTATCCACTCACAATTGTGAGTTTTGCAAAAAAAAAAAAAAAAAACAACAAGTTCTTCAGTTCTTTTTTAGAGAGTACAAGAACTTTGAAACACACGCACACACCCTATGTACAACAGCCTCACAGGTAGGGACAGAGGCATCCCATCACACACACACACCCAACTGGGAAAAGTCCCTAAGGACTCTTCAGGTCGCCAAGGGGGGATTGAACCCAAGACCTCAGGCACATAGGCTATGACTCTACCAACTGAGCTAGCACCCGTTGACAATTCTTCAAGTGTTTGATGCAAAAATTGAAGGATCTTTTTTTTAAAGGAAAAGTTTTGGAATCAAAAAACATTTTGAGAAGCCATAGAAGCAGGATATACAGCTTGAAGCTTTTGTCTCAAAGAATGTTTAAAAAGTACTCATTTCAGAGTCAAAAACTAGAAATTTTTAAGGGGAGGGTGCAAGGTCATAACGTAGGATTGAATAACGCAAGATAGATAGACATCGGAAAAGGTTGGAGATACACGACAAGTTGCTTGCCCCTTGGTGGGCTAACTTGAAACTTCGGGGCACAATGGGCGAGCTAGTTCGGAAATGCAATAGAGTAACAAAGACCTTGTAATTGGGAGAGTTAACAAGGTACTTCCACAACTCTATAACTCACTGGTCGCCTTGGCTATCTAAGGCGGGAAGCATGCAGTTGAACCCATTCAGGAGGGAGATTGCCGGAAAGATTAATAACAAAGGACTGCAACGTCTAGGCCAATTTTGGGATAGGAGCAGGAGTTGGAAAGGAACATATCAATTGGCCTCTCAGTTCCATCTTTGTAGGACTAAAAGTCTGCTAGCCAGTAGAGCTTTATAGCAGCTAGACAAAGGTTGGCTATCCACCTATGAATCTAGGTTCGAGTGGAAGGCATGACGATGGCCTAAGGACAGACATTTCCTTGAGAATGCATAGATAGCAATATATACACCATAACTCATTTCAGAGACAAAAACTAGAATTTTTTATGGGGAGGGCTAGAAATTGAGGGTCATGACGTAGGATTGAATAATGGACAGCTAAAAGGGCTCGAGATACATGACAAGTTGCTTGTCCCTCCGCTGTGGGCTAACTTGAAACTTCGGGGCACAATGGGCGAGCTAGTTCGGAAATGCAATAGAGTAATAGAGTCCTTGGAACGGGGTGAGTTAATAAGGTAATTTCACAACTCTATAACTCATTGGTCCCCTTGGCTATCGAAGGCGGGAAGCATGTTGTTGAACCCATTATGGAGGGAAATTGCTAGAAAGATCAATAACAAAGGATTGCGATGTCTGGTCAATTTTGGGATAGCAGCAAGAGAAGTTGAAAAGGAACGTATCAAGTGGCCTCCTAGTTCCACCTGTGCAGAACTGAAAGTCTGCTGGCTAGTAGAGCTTTATAACGGCTAGACAGAGATTGATTGTCCACCTGTGAATCCACGTTTGACTAGAAAGCATGACAGTGACCTAAGAACAAACACTTCCTTAAACCTCAAACCAAGGATATATATAACACCCTTATGATCTCGACATATTGGTTTTCCCCCCCTAAACAATCAATGGTCAAAATCAAGATGGGTGACAATCACGAAGAACATCTGGTGCCCACATTTGCTGCTTGGGATGAAGGTTTTTCTTTGGAAAGTTCTCTAGGGGGCCTTACCTATGGGTGTGTTAAGATACTAGCTAGAGGTATTGGTACTGATAGATGCTTGCGATGTAGAATGGCTAGTTGGGACCTCCCTCACCTTTTCAAGGAGTGTCCTTTAATAAGTGGCCTGGTAGGAAAGATTTGCAAATGGATTCAAAAGACCTGGAAGATAGGGTTCATCAAGAACGACCTCTTCCTAGGATTATTTTTTAGAGCCAAGCGCTACTTATCAGCATGAAAATTGTCAGATTCTTTTACTTCAAGCATGCATGGAGAACGCCTTGGAAACAACTAGGTTCACAGAGATTATACAAGAAAGTAGAGAAGTGTTTGTCGCCATAAGGAAACGAATGAACTCTTATGAGTGGAATATGGTAATTGATGTCGCAATGACTGGATAAATCTTTGGGTCCTTTCTCAAGTAGAGGTCCTTTTCAAAGTGCCGCGGGGTGGCTCCCTTGTTAGCCAATGTATCTATGGTTGCTGGGAGAGGTCATGGCTTGGCTCAAGCATGATTGGAATTTGTAATTTTTGGTTAAGCTAATATCATACATTCACCATTGTGAGTTCCGAAAAACAAAATGTAGGATTGAATAAAGGACACTGAGGAGCCTCATCACCATATGACACATGGATATGGCTCAGAGGGGATCAAGGGCCAAATTTGGGGGGGCGAAGCGGCTTTAATATGGGCCATCGGATCACCCAATGAACTAAGGCCGGATAAACCAGGGTCTGATTGTGTGCCATGCTGACATGGACAACAACGCATGCTAGCATGATGGTAGGGCTTTCGTGTGGCTATCGAGAGGTCTTAGGTTTGACCCACACCCCGCGAGGTGGGTAAACTCGATGCGCCATTATGTCCCCAATTCACCCCCAAGTTCACCCCCTAGTTCAGGCTAGGCGATCGAACAACTAACATCAAAGCCACTCCATGCCCCCAAAATTTCAACCCTTGATCCCCCTCGGCTGACCCCGAGTGAGATAGTGACGAGGATTGAGGAGGGTCATAACGTTGGAGAGGGGGAAAGGGGAACACACCTAGCACACAACACAATGCCTCACTGTAGCCCAGGGTATACACAGTGCCCCAATCCACTAGAGTTCACCTTCAAAACTCAAAACTATCTGCAAGCAAACCATTGCTTTCACACAACCACACGCACATACACCTTGCAATTCACCAGACAGACTCAATCACTATGCTCCGCTCAATTCACAGCCTTCCGCACTCACACAACCTCTCTCTATCTCTCTTTGCACAACAAACCTCGGGGGGGCACACGTGACTACACATGCCCGGAAACACACGCACACCAGCAAAGAAGAGAAGGGGGAAGGGGGAATGACGCCTTGAAAGCCGCGGGATCCGCCCCTAGCAAAGGCCTACCACATCATCATCTACTTCACACAACGCGGGCACCCTGCACCGCCCAACCTCGCCAGCTCGCCACCAGACACGCCACAACAGCGCCATGCACGCGGACGCCATAGCTACGCCCAAGAGAGCTCCACTCTCTCTCCTTGGATGCTTGTGGACAGCCCACGGCCCTGCCCATATAGCCCGATTCGCCGGCTCCTTTTCGCGCATGTGGGATTTCCACCTCGGCCACGTGGCGCCTCTACATAACTTGTGCCTGAAGGCCTTCAAAAAACCCTACTATTATTTCTTTAACAAAATCTTCTTTGGACCTGCCTTTGCTTGGCTCCCACTCCCCGCTCCTGGGCCCGATCACCGCGCAGAAAAAACCCAATGAAACTCCACGTTTCCGGCCCTCGCTACCTTTACCGTCTTTGCATTTTGACATCTCGGCATCCTCAAACCAAGGCTCTCAAAGAATGGAAAAATCATCTGCAATCCAATCCGATTAAATGCTCCCAGTTTTCGGACGGCTATATCCCCTCGCTCCGGCCTCCGTTTGGCATGCAGTCACTTCCTACTGGCTCCGTATGACGTACACCTTGCTCTAGAACTTCGTCGGTACTCAAAAGACGCCAGATGGCATGTACTCCAATGTGGCCAAGTGGGCTCAGACCCGGCCCCCGAAAAAACTTCAAATGATCATATCTTGCAAACCATGGCTCCAATCCACAATCCGAAAAGATGGGTAGGCTCCACGAATTGAGCTCTACACATCTATACCTCAAGCTCCACTTGGACCACCTGTCTCTAGCTGCCTTGTCCGGCGAGAATCTGCAAACCACCAAAACTTCAACCTTCAATAACTTGGGCTTCGTAGCTTGGTTTGATGAACCGTCTGGACCTGCTCCTTCAACACTTCAAGCTCTTCATTCCTAGACCCCAAGGCTGCACTTTGCATCTCTTTCACTTGCTACCCCAATTAGCCCATTATGGAGCATTCCTTGGCCTATAAGCCACATCATGCATACACATCCGCTGCTACCTGCCATCCCATGACCTTCCTGGCTGCACCATCCCTTTGCCATGCTTCTGCTTGCCTGTACACATCTGTCCATGCCATCTTCTAGAGTTGACACACTTTGGCTGCACCATCATTGCCCACCCCCCTGTTGAGCATTCATGCTCAACGACATAAAAGCTTTATTCCACTATAAACTTCAAGACCTGGCACACACTATGAGAAATCTCAAACCATATGTACATAGTTTTATTGTATCCTACGGCCAAACCTTCAAGTGGGTTGCCCCACCCCCTGCATCACATAGACTCCACCTGGATCAAACACCTGACTCTGTTCACTTTCATGCATCTGCAACATCCTCCAATAGTGCCCTACCCAAGCACGTAGCCATCCATGCACACAAAATGACCATAGCACTTTAGCACCTCTTCGAACATCATCTTGCCTCATCAGCCTATATGGCTCTGCAAACACATCATCTGTATGAACCAACACTTCTTACCCTCCCTCCCAGCCATGTAAAGTAGAGCTCCTCTCAAAGGAACCCCGTATCTGATGGATAATATACTGCACAGTTGCACTTACAAGCATACCTTTCAACCATGGGTTGCATACCTCTTCTAAAATCTTGAACACATCCTGGGAATCCCCTCCATATGCCATAGAACACATCTCTTGCACCGGCTTCATTCTCTCTTGCATCTCCTCTTCGAACTCACTTACACTGTCATCAAGCCCTTCATCATCGATTGGCCCTTCAAGGTCGCTCAACACTTCCTTCTGTCCAGCTTCAGTCGCCTGCTCTTCAATCACCTCTTCTACCGTTGCATCATGCTCCTCCAAGGAAAAGAGAAACTCATTCTCTACCGCATTCATCTCCAATTCCTCCATAGACATGGCCACTTTATCTTTCGTGGCAAAAGTCTACACATGTTGCACCACCATGGCACATTCCACCTCTACTTTCATCAGCACAGCCATTAGCATGGTACCACATACCACCTTCACCTGCATTCCATCATCTGTAGGTCTAGACCGCTCCATTTGGCTTTCATCAAGTATCTCGACTTGCTCTGTTCCCTGCTCTTCTTGCACATGTGCTATTACCATATCATCAAACATATAAGAGGGCAGCTTTACCTTTACCAATTCGGGTTCATCAGATTCCGTCTCCTCTTCATAGGATGTATACTCATCCGCTCTATCCTCCTCGCTTGTCTCCCAGCTAATCGAGCTTGCATCATCATCGGCATCGGCATCGGCATCATATACCGACTCTGTATCGGCATCTGCATCCACTTACTGCTCCACAAAAGCCTGACCATCTTCACCACTTTGCAAACTTTCTTCACCAGCTTTTGAACCCTCGGTATCTGCATCTTGATCACATTCTGCTACCATTTCATGCAAACTTTCAACAAGACCATGTTTTACCTCTTCAATCCATACCGGAACCTCCACATCTGCTACCACTTTTGCATCTTGGTTCACCTCGACATGGAGCTTCTCCTCGTTGACAAGCTCTTCCACCCTCGGCACATGCACATCACAAACTGGAAACCTCCAAGGAACATAACCAATAGTAGGTCTTACCTCCACAGGCCTTGCATTTTGCATAACTGGAACCACCTTTGATTGGACCCAAGAGCACTTCACTACCTCCGCAACAACAGGTATATAATCTGCTGGCTTTAGCATTCCCAACTCCAGCTTTCGCTTCACCTTTCTGCTCTTTATCTTTGCCAGATAGACCATGTCTTCATAGGTATCTGCACCATCTTCAACCTTTTCCCTAATCCTCGGATGCAAGCACTCTAATAGCTTTGACAGCTTCAAATATTGATTGCTTTTGACCTCAGTAGCAATCTCTAACTGCTTCCAACAAGCTTCAAATTGCTCAATGAAAAGAGAGAAATCCTTACTTACATCCTGGCATACCGCCTTCAGTCTCGCACCAGCTTTCTCTGCCGTAATCACCTCTAGAAACCGCTCCAAAAACTGACTCTGTAACCTTTGCCATGATTCTCGATCACTGCTCTCTAAGCCATCGAACCACACCTTTGCTTTACCTCGCATCAACAGTGGCACCATCTGTACCCTTTTTGAATCCGTCGACATACGCATCGATAGCAACCATAATTTGAAATCTGATAACCAATCCTCGGGATCTTCCACGCCCGTAAATATGGGACCAAAACCTGGCTCCATCATCTCTGTCAGCTTCAACCTCGACCATCAAACATCTCGACCGCGAGCGAACCGCTTCGCTGGCAAAAAAACACCACTTTCAACCGCAAATTGGAGCATCAGACAACTCCTCAGTGGGGGCACCAGAAGATGGAGAGGGGGAAAGGGGAACACACCCAGCACACAACACAATGCCTCACTATAGCCCAAGGTATACACAACGCCCCAATCCACTAGAGTTCACCTTCAAAACTCAAAACTATCCGCAAGCAAACAATTGCTTTCACACAACCACACGCACATACGCCTTGCAATGCACCAGACAGACTCAATCACTACGCTCTGCTCAATTCACAGCCTTCCGCACTCACACAACCTCTCTCTATCTCTCTTTGCACGACAAACCTCGGGGGGGCACATGCGCCTACACATGCCCGGAAACACACGCACACCAGCACAGAAGAGAAGGGGGAAGGGGGAATGACGCCTTGAAACAGTAGGGAATAGTCTACTAGCATAGGCAATATCATGTACATCCAACACACCGTCGGCATGAACCTCGGCAACCAAAACAATGATCTCCAAAAGCTTTGGCAAGAAAAAACCCTCCTTGGTCCAAAGACACTGGTCCAAAAGACCCTTACAAATGAACATAAGCATCTTTTTATAAGGGTGTGCCTAGAAATCTCAAAAAAGAAAAATGGGGTCTCCTTCCATGTGGTGCACTTCATGTAGAGTTCCATTTAGAAGTTTTATGCATTGCCAACACTTGGCTTAGTTATTTTTGAAGACCTTTGCATGCTAGACACATTGTCCCTTTGGCCCCTTTCCCTTCATTTTTTTGGCCGACCGCCTGGACTCACCTTCTTGCTCTCCTTGCACGCTTGACCCCTACGGGATTTGCCTCTTACCTGAGGGGGGAAGGCAATAGCGACATCGCTATTGCCCTCTCCCTTTTCCTCTCAAAAGTTTGGTGCCCCAAGGGCCGCGGGATCCGCCCCTAGCAAAGGCCTGCCATGTCATCATCTACTTCACACAACGCGGGCGCCTTGCGCCGCCCAACCTCGCCGGCTCGCCACCGAAACCGCCACCAGACATGCCACAGCAGCGCCATGCGCGCGGACGCCATAGCTGCGCCCAAGAGAGCTCCACTCTCTCTCCTTGGATGTTTATGGACAGCCCACGGCCCTGCCCATATAGCCCGATTCGCAGGCTCCTTTTCGCGCATGTGGGATTTCCACCCCGGCCACGTGGCGGCTCTACATAACTTGTGCCTGAAGGCCTTCAAAAAACCCCACTATTATTTCTTTAACAAAATCTTCTTTGGACCTGCCTTTGCTTGGCTCCCACTCCCCGCTCCTGGGCTCGATCACCGCGCAGAAAAAACCCAATGAAACTCCACCTTTCCGGCCCCGACTACCTTTACCGTTTTTGCATTTTGATATCTCGGCATCCTCAAACCAGGGCTCTCAAAGAATGGAAAAATCATATGCAATCCAATCAGGTTAAATACTCCCAGTTTTCGGACGGCTATATCCCCTCGCTCCGGCCTTCATTTGGCATGCAGTCACTTCCTGTTGGCTCCGTATGACGTACACCTTGCTCTAGAACTTCGTCGGTACTCAAAAGACGTCAGATGGCACGTACTCCAATGCGGCCAAGTGGGCTCAGACCCGGCCCCTCAGACCTGGCCCCCGGAAAAACTTCAAATGATCATATCTTGCAAACCATGGCTCCAATCCACAATCCGAAAAGACGGGTAGGCTCCACGAATTGAGCTCTACACATCTATACCTCAAGCTCCACTTGGACCACCTGTCTCTAGCTGCCCTGTCCGGCGAGAATCTACAAACCACCAAAACTTCAACCTTCAATAACTTGGGCTCCGTAGCTCGGTTTGATGAACCGTCTGGACCTGCTCCTTTAGCACTTCATGCTCTTCATTCCTGGACCCCAAGGATACACTTTTCATCTCTTTTTCCTGCTACCCCAATTAGCCCATTATGGAGCATTCCTTGGCCTATAAGCCGCATCATGCATACACATCCGCTGCTACCTGCCATCCCATGACCTTCCTGGCTGCACCATCCCTTTGCCATGCTTGTGCTTGCCTGTACACATCTGTCCATGCCATCTTCTAGAGTCGACACACTTTGGCTGCACCAACGTAGGATTGAATAAAGGTCATGTTCATATGGGCCTCTAGTGTTACCATATACATTTGGTAGTGACGTGTGTGAATACACTAAGACCGCCAGGGCATTTTTTCCCTCTTTAGGAGGTTTTCCCCCCCGTGCATTGTATATATGCCCATCACTTTAGGGCTATCTATCTTTCCATTGCACACTAAGTAACATACTCTCAGTTGTGTGCCTTGATCTTCCTTTGTCTTCTCCAAGTTGTGTGTGTTTCTTGTAACCCTAATTCCAACAATTGGTATTAGAGCAGGTTGCATCCTCCCGGGCTTAGTCGCCAGGAGCTCCATCACACGCCTGCTCGCTTTCTTTTATTTTTTAGAGCTTTGGCGAGCGTTCGCAAGTCGACAATGTTTTTGGATAAGCTCGTAGAGCTTTGTCTCCTTAGATTTCTGATTCGGACTCATTTCGACCTCCGTTTCCACTACAGCCAGGTCTGCACAAGCAATTTCGTCATTTTGCACAGAATTTTTGTCAGCGCCAATTACTTCATAACAGGTTCCATACAGTCTTCTGCGGGTTATGCTATATAGCACGTGTTAGTCTCACTCAGTTTCTCCTCATTTTGGGCAGTTTTTACATCAAGTGCATGCATTTTCCATGTTGACAACAACACAGATGTGTTCAAGATGTTTGCTGCTGAGGAGAGACTGGATGGGGACAATTACCCTATGTGGGCTTACAAGATGCAACATGTTCTTGTGTCAAAGGGCGTCTAGAATATCGTGCAAGGCATTGATGTACGTCCTGGTCTGAGGATGTAGGCAATGTTGAGGATGTTGCAGGTCTTGCTGCAATGATTGCTGCTATTAGAGTTGTTTTGCCTACGGTAGAACAAGCTTGTTGGGATGTAAAGGATGCGCAGTCTCATGTGTTGATTGTGCTGTCTATGAAGCGCACCATTACTCCTCACATTCATTCAGCAAAATCTGCAAAACAGGCTTGGGATATTCTAGCAGGTCTTTATGCAAGCTGCAATGAGGCTAAAATTGCTTTGCTGCGTAAAGATCTGGAATCAAAGATTATACATGAGGAAGATGATATGGACACTTTCCTTGCTGGTGTCAAGGATATCAATGAGCAACTTATTTTTGCAGATGAAGTCATTTCAGACAGTTCCCTTGTGCAGACTGTTCTTGATTCCTGTTCTTGATTCCTTACTAGACTTTTGCTAGTACTTGGAGACTTATGACCCAAGGAAATCCTCAAGTTGTCAAGTTTGATGCATCATGCACCTTGTTGTTGCAAGAGTCACTTTCTAGAAAAAATGGAACTAGGTAGCATGCAGTTGAGCAAGCTTTTATTGATATCCTGTTATTGTGTCCCCCTCACTGCATAATTAACATGTACACTTCAAACAGATTCAATCTACATCATTTACTCCTACTTTTCATCATGGAAGCACAAAAACACAACATCCACCCCCTCTGAGCATGCACATCCTCTAGCATGTGCCAACCATCCGTCATATACATCATCAAAAGCATCATCAGACAGATCGTCTGATGCTCTAGGTGGTGTACTACTCAATACTTACTATATAAATTGTGTTTGTGGAGTAATCAAAACCCCCCTTTTAACATGTTTGAATGAATAAAATGAGTCCTATTCATGGTATATTTATTAAATTGCCTAAAATGTTTGCATTAAAAAATCCCTCCTATTGAACTCATGTGGCACATTAACATGATCCCCAAGGTTTGATACATACATATCATCATTTCTTGATAGCTGATTTGAGCTTTGATCCTAAAGAATGAACTCGACCTCCCATTTCTTGAACAATTCAATTCTTTTCTCTGCAATAGGAACTTTAATCTCAATGCCATCGAGCTCACATAAGTT
Organism: Adiantum capillus-veneris; assembly: GCF_014529385.1. NCBI lineage: Eukaryota > Viridiplantae > Streptophyta > Polypodiopsida > Polypodiales > Pteridaceae > Adiantum > Adiantum capillus-veneris. The sequence goes on along the minus strand of NC_140943.1, from coordinate 91,069,237 downwards.
GTATGTCGCATTGTCATAAACACAAAGTACAACATACGGTCCAAACCAACATTCAAAAATCTTTCGCATATCAAAGTGGTGATTTTCCAAGCTACCATCGTGAACAAGTACCCAATCACCATCTTTGATAGCATAAGGTTGCAATCTATGCTTCTCATCAAGTGATGCTTCATTCTTCAATCGTGCTTCTTTGAGCTTTGCTTTGGCTTGCTCAATATCTACATGACACTGCTCAGGTTGGCAAACACTTAAAGAAAATAAATCTTCTGTAGACATACCTATTTCCCATGGAAATATAGTCCAAGACATAACCACTCCCTCTATAGGCATACTGGGTTTTTGTCCATACATCAAGTCGAATGGCATAAAACCTGTAATAGAACTATGTGTAGTGGGATCAACCCATGAATCAAAAGGTAAAAGTATCTCTTGGAACACATTTACTAGAGCTTTAATAATAGGCCAATGTCCCCTTTCACTTTTCTTATTACTCTTTAGATTGTATGTTATAGTGAGAACCGATTTGATGCCAAACAAGCAAAGAACTCATTAGCTTCATCCGCATTCATCTCTCCTCTGTCAGGAGTGATTTTACCAACACAATTGTACCTAAAAAAAATTACATCAAGTCAAGAAAAATTTGCACACAAAACTTGTAGCTTTGGTACTCAAAGCTCTCCCTTCAATCTAGTTTGTGAGATCTTTTCTAGCAAGAACAATATACCTCATCTACTAAGCTCCTACTAGCATTGCAATCAAATTCACCACCACCTTGTAATGCATATTCAGTGGATAAGCAAGATGTAATCCATCTCAATGTCATACATTAGAATATTGTTGGCATACAAAGAAAGTATGCACAAATTGAGTGACATCTTTTTACATACCTTTCCACCAATAGTGGTCTTTGATCTTGATGAAGGTTCCGATCCTCCTGTGTTTCCAACCAATAGACTTTCATGAAACTCTTTTATCACCTACTATTGAGTTGCTTTGTCACAAACAACGCATTGTGGTACCGTTCCTAGATGCCTTGATTGCTTCCATAAATTGCTATTTCTAAGAAAGTAGCCATAAGAATTTTTTGGATCCTCTTTTTCTCTTGATAACTCAATTCCTCTTGCTTGGTATGATTGCTAAGATAGGAGCCAATGAAAATCCACTTTCCCTCATACAACTCTTCAAAAAAAGGCTTCAAAAACATGACCAAGACTACCAAAACTTGCATGTAAATGAGATTCAGAGGGAGGCCACCATTCCAAAGACCACCCATACCTCTAAGACCACCTTGGAGGAATTAGAACAATAACCAAAGAAGACCACCAAGAGTGATTCCATGTGTGTATTGTGGTGCACTGGATCATTGGGTTGGTTTGAATTGTGCACTATGGGTCAATCATCAAGAGGAAAAGAGAATGCCAGTGGTACCCTACAATCAGGATGACCAGCATAGAAGGCCTCAATAGTAGCAACAAAATCAGGCACCATAGGCTCAAGAAAATGTGATAATAATCAACACATGAATCAACAACAAGAACTAGTAAAGGTGCATGAATCAAATAAGGAGCAACTTATCAAGGAACACTTTGATGAGAGGGCATGTGATTACAACCAATGTTATGAAAATTAGGATGGTTGATGTGATGTCTATTGCCAAGTCTAAAGGTAAAGAACCAATTTATTGGAAAGAGCAAAAATAAATCAAGGATAGGGTACAAAAATAGGTCAAGCATGAATAGAGAAATTAGATTTTGGATGAGATAAAATGCAGACAATTAGATGGGTCAATAGAAGGAGCAAAGAATTCAAGCTTCAAGTGAAAGAAGGATGTCCTTAGATCAAATGTTGTGTATTGTACTAGCATTCAAGGAGGGGTTGTTGAATAGGCTGCTAGGTAAGGAATGTGAAGTTTAGATGAACCAAATAGTTGAGGTAGCAATGCATAAGATTGATCCAGTAGATGTTGATTTTGTACTTCCGGTCAAAAAGGTAACTTTTTAGGGCAGCTTATTTGAAGAAGTTTTGCTTGATGGACGTGGATCTGAAGTTAATATATTATCTGATCAATTCCGTTTATCAAAAAATGAGGTTGATAAAGTTAGACCCAACACATTTTGTAGTTAAGATGGTAATCAGAGAAGGGTTCAACCTTTAGGGAATTTGAGGCAGCAGTCCGTTCAGATTGCATGTATGAACTTTTTGGTGAACTTTGTTGTTTTGAAAATGGAGCAAGAAGATGCTTCTTATGAGATGTTATTGGGAAGACCTTGGTTCAGACTGGCTAAAGTTGAGCAAGATTGCGGTGAGAATAAGTTTGTTCTCAAAAAAGGTAAACATGGCACAAAAATTAAAGTAGCAAGCTAAGAAGGAGAGAGGCCACAAGAGACAGTCTAGCGATAGTGAGTCATCGATTGAAGAGACAAAATCAAGCACAAGTTCTAGTAAATCTAAGAGAAAGTCATATGAAAAAGGCAAGAAAAAGACGAAGGGATCATGGAACAAAAAGTCAGAGGAAATGTCAAAGAAAATGGTTGAAATATCTAAGACCAGACCTTCAGTTAAGAAAATGGAGATGTGGTGCTCAAAGTGTAGATCAAGAGACCATAGGTATGATGAATGCTCACAGTGTATCAATTGCAAGGCCTATGGACATGTTTCGAATAATTGTGGCATCAAGATTCATCACTTCAAGAAGGCTAAGAATTTATCAATGATTGCATTGACCAATCCTGAAGCAGTGAAAGAAAATTGGGCAACTAGCTCCAAAGAAACTTAGACCAATACATACACTAGTACTAGTAGGTGAAAAAACTAGGGGGTACTGGCTGAAGTAGGGACAATGGTGACTTTGCAAAAATACGCTTAAATTGTTACACATATGGGAAATATGATCACTTTGTAGCTCACTGCCCAGATATCGCTGAGCCAGAGGTACCTAAACAGAAGTCACCAAAACCAGTGCCATCCATATTCGTGCGAAATAGAGGTGTTGTCATTGAAGGAATCCCAAATGAACCTAAGAAAGAGCAAACTACTAAAACCAGGAAGTGGGAGTGGTAGAGAGCAGTATGGAAGGCAAAAGGCAAAAGCAGGTAGTGGATGAATGGCAAGAGCAGTAAGAGCTAGCAGCTAAAATTAAAAAAACTCTAGCAAAGAAGATGCCAAAACAAGTAGAGTGTTGAATGAGTCCATGATAGTTGCAGTACAAAGTCTAGCTAAAGAAGTATGATAATTCATATCAAATTTGACCAAAGTTGGATCCATCAAACCGATGAGGGACCATTCAAAGGGTCCATCACAGGTTCAAACAACAACCATACAAGGAAAGAAAGGTGAGATGAAACTGTGAAGATAGCCAAGGGGAGAAAACTTCCAATTTAGATTGTAGCTTTGGTAATGTACATGATGAATTGTATGTAAAGGTCTATGAATGAATTCAAAAGCTGATAGTGTAATTAGATAACATCAAATGCACATTATTAGAGGTTGCAAAATTAATTAGGCAAAAAAGAAAAGCAGAGGCTGAAGCGAGAGCAATAGAGCTAGAAGCCATCATAGATGATGAGGTTTTAGTAATTCAAATTGATTATAATCAGAGAAAGGCACAGTGGAAACCATTTTCATGTGTGATAATGGATGGGGGAGCTCATGGGGGAGTTGATGATATTCTTGGAGAGAACTTAAGGCAAAAATTAGAGACTAGTGACTTGAAACCATCACCATTTAGAGTTAGAATGGTTGACCGTCAAGTAGTCTAGGCTATTGGAATGATTAAGAACATGCATATAAGAGTTGGAAAAGAGAAGTTCAAGACCACCTTCTCGGTGTTAGATGTACAGTGGGGGCATATATGGAATGCTTTTGGGCAAACCATGGCTCACAACTATAGGAATGGTACATGACTATGCCAACTAGGCACTAACAATTCAAGGAACTAGTAGGAGAATTCAGATAAGAATAGATAACACGAGAAGCTAGAAGAAAGCTTTAAGACCAGAAGAGCTATGCTAGAAATATCAAACAAAGAAGATTGTGAGAATGCTTGCTTCAATGAAAATCTTTCCATTAACAGAAGTAGATTTGAGTGCTATGCTGATGGACAAAGAACAAGTTGAAAGGGAGAAGAAACAGTACCAAGAGAAACTCACTTAGTTAAATTCTGGGAAAGATCACTTTAGTTATATGAACGACCACTACAATAGAAAGAGAGAGATGAATTTGAATTCGAACCAGCACAGAAAACAAATCATACAAACTCGGATTAGGAGAACCAACAATCAATGAGAAAAAAATTCAGAATAGATTATGAGAGTTGAGAAACCCCTTTAATGATTATGTTGTTGGTATTAGGACTGAGAAAGGAAGCTAAGTCACCGGCTAAACAAAAGGGAGGAGGCCTAGATTGGTTGTTTCTTCCAGATGATCAAGAAGTCAAAGAATGGAATCTTGATTTAGAGGAGAACCCTTGAATGATCAAAATTAATAAGCATCTAAATCCAAAGATCAAGGAGAAAGAAAAGGCACTATTCCAAGAATACAAGGACATGTTTGCTTGGCCCACATAATGATGTGAAAGGAGTATATCTAGAGGTGTGCCAACATTAAATACCACTAAAACTAGATTCCAGGCCAGTAAGGCTACAAAGATACAAGATGAACCCCAACTATTCCAAGAAAGTCAAGGAGGAGATATACAATCTTCTCAAGGCAGGGTTCATAACAAAGGCAGGAAGCAATGACTGGCTATTTCCAATATTGGTAGCTCCTAAGAAGAATGGAAAGCCAAGGTTATGTGTAGTTTACAAGGAGTTAAATGCTCAGACCATCGAGGAACCTTTTCCACTACCCTTTACAAGTTAGTAGACGAGATTTTATGCCACAAAATGTACATTTTTATGGACGGATAGAGTGGCTACAATCAAATTAATATTGCACCTGAAGATTGTAATAAATTTATTTTAATCAATGAATGGGTACATTTATGTACCTAGTTATGCCATTTGGACTTTGTAATGCTTCAACAACCCCAAAGATGTATGATAGAGATATTCAATGAGTTTCTACACAAATTTTTGGCTATATTTGTCAATGATTTTACCATCTTCTCCACAAAGAAAATGCATTTTTTATTCTTGGAGAGGGTCTTTGAGAGGTGCATGGAGAAAAGAATATGCCTAAACCCTTTCAATTCAGTGTTCATGGTATGGAAAGGAAAAATTATGGGACACATTGATTCCAAAAATGGCATTGAAATGACCACTAATAAAGTGAAGTGTGTTCAACAAGCCACAAAGCCAAAGATAGCGTCTAAATTGAGCTCTTTTCTAGGGTATATCAACTTCTACAAATTTTTTATTCATATGTTTGCAACCAAATAACTTCCCTTACAACATGAGTTAACCAAGAAAGGGAATAATTTCATTTGGAACCAGGAATGTGAGAAAACTTTCCAATGCTTGAAGGACGCGATCAGTAGAGGAAGCCAGTTCTTTGTCAACCAGATTGGGATGTAATCTTTCATGTGCATGTTGATGCATATGGAATGGTGATGGGAGGTACATTGCCCAACTTGATGGGAAGATAGGTCAATAACACGGCAATATTGGTATCATTATGGAGAGTCAACTTCCCTTCCCCTTGCAAAAAAACATATGGGCATCGGTCGGTAATGCGGCCATATGATGCTCATACGCAAACCATTATTGCTCTTTAGATTTGAGTGGCACTTGATCGATAACATGGTTATAGAGTGTCATTTGTTAGAAGCATTTGTTTTTGCATAAATGTGGCATTCAGGTCATTAACCCGGCCGGATGAACTCCATATAATTTGTATGTACATGTGCATTTCATGTTTAAGTATATGAAATACTTGGTCGGCCATGAAGAGTATTTCTATACAAATGTTTGAACTGTTTGTAATTGTTATTTTTAAGTGTTCTTGTCAAAATTTATACTATCTAATCATGTTCAATATAAATTTTTATTCATCAATCATCGTTGCTTTATTAGAATGCTACATTTACAAAAGTCATAAAAATTATAACATATATGATATCACTTTTATACAGCCTCAATAGTGTCTACGCTAATGAATAACATCTTCACAAAACCAAATGCTAAAGTTTCACTAAAATTCATGCCAATGCTTAGACCCTGACCTATGCATAAATCTGCTCACTTGTGAGACTACAAATCTAATATCCGACCTCGTGTTGCATACATAAATGAGGCATCCAATAGAAATTTGGTAAAGAGTAACATCTAAAGGATCATCACCATCATGAAGACTCAGTTTCAAACCTGTTTCCATGGGAGTGGCAATAGGTTTGCAATCCTCAAGTCCAAACTTACATAGCAATGTTTCTATGTAACTTTTGTGACACAAGGAAATACCACCATCACACTGCTTAAATTGTATGATGCCACAACCCAAAATCTTTCATCTTGAAAGTAGCATTCAAATCAGCTTTAAATTCATCAATATGTCTCTCATTTGGTCCAGTGATCAACAAATCATCTACATAAAGAACCATAATAAGAAGTACATCACCCTCACGCTTTACATACAATGTGCTTTTTGTTGGACTGTTACGAAAGCCTCGTTTGACCAAATGAGTGTCAGCCTTCTCATACCAAGCACAAGAAGATTGATTCAACCCATACAAAGCTTTGTTACATTTGCACACCTTATCCTCTCGTCCTTTCTTGACAAAACCGCGAGGTTGTGTTACATAAACTTCCTCAAATATGTCACCATTCAAAAAGCAATAACAATGTACGATTGATATACATCCCAACCAAAATGAGCTACCAATGCACATAGAAAACGCACAGTAGTCATATGACAAGTGGGAGAAAAAGTCTCTTCATAATCTATGCCTTTTTTATGTGCATAACCCTTTGCAAAAAGCCGAGCCTTATAGCGATCAATCTCACCATCCGACTTGTGTTTCAACTTGTAAACCCACTTTGTACTAGTGGCCTTTTTTCCAGGAGGCAAATCACATAAATTCCATGTGTCATTTTCTATAAGTGAATCATATTCTAATTGTATGACAGCCATCCAATTTTCTAAATTATGTGATTCATCAAAAGATAGGGGTTCCTCTATATCACATAAGCTAGACACAACCAATGCATAACAATCTGATGCATAAGAGGCATGGAAAAAACCTGAATGAGTACGACTAGACAAAGGTGCATCCAATTTACTATCACGCAAAGTGTGCACCAACCATTTTGGCATACCTCTAGCTGCTCATTTGTACCCCTTTCCTCATCAAGTACATCATGTACATCTGCATCAATAATAGGCTGACTTGTAACATCTTTAGAAACCCCCTGATAGGTTGTACATTTGCCTCATTTGAATTTACATTCAAAATTTCACCACTAAAAAGAGGCAATAAACTATCATAAATGTCATGTGAGCTTACATTACTATCTCTAGTACATGACAGCAAAGGCTAAACAGAATCTTCCACAAACACAACATCATGTGAGACCAAAATACGCTTTTTTTGTGGATGGTACAACATGTAACCTTTTCTTTCAGCACTATAACCAACAAAAATACATTTGACAGCCTTACCGTCCAATTTTCTACGTTGCGCTTGTGGCACTAAACCATAAGTCAAATAGCCAAAAACATGCATGTGCTCAATAGATGGCTTTCTATCATGCTATGCTTCATATTGAACAAATGTGGGGAATAATAGTGCACTTCAAAGAAAACGCAATCAATGCATGAGCCTACGCATCTTTTACATCCCAACAACAAGCTTGCTCAGTTGCAGGCAAAACAACTCTAACAGCAGCAAGACTTGCAAAACCCTCAACATTGCCTACATGCTCAGAACTAGGATGTACATCAATGCCCTGGAAAATATTCTAGATGCCCTTGACATAAGAACATGTTGTATCATATAAGCCCACATAGGGTAATTGTCCCCATCCAATTTGTCCTCAACAGCAAACATCTTGAACACATCTGTGTTGTTGTCACCCTTGGTAAATGTTACACCTGATGTGAAAACTTATCGAAAAAAGGAGAAATGAAGCGAGAACAACACATGCTATATAGCACAAACCGTAGAAAACTCTAAGAGACTTGTCATGCAAAAAACGGCACTGACAAAAATTAGCCTATGCAGTATTGCCTGGAATGGAAACGGAGGCCAAAATGAGTCCGAATCAAAAATCTGAGCGGATTCTACTCTTCGAGCTATCCCAAAAAAAAATTCAACCTACGAACACTCGCCAAAGCTCACAAAATTTGGTGAAAGTGAGCAAGTGTGTGTTGGAGCTGTTGGCGACTAAGCCCGGGAGGATGCAACCTACGAACACTCGCCAAAGCTCACAGAAATTGGCGAAAGTGAGCAAGTGTGTGTTGGAGCTGTTGGCAACTAAGCCCGGGAGGATGCAACCTTCTATGATACCAATTGTTCTTAGTGTGACATGGAAAGATAGATAGCCCTAGAGTGATGGGCGTATATACAATGCATGGGGAGACAACCTCCTAAAGACGAAAAAAATGCCCCTGCGGTCCTAGTGTGTTCAAACACATCACTTCCACATGTATGTGGCAACAAAATGTTAAGAGTTTTTAACATGTATTGTTCAATCTGGTGGTTTTCTTAAGAGTTACTTGTTTTTAATACATTTTGCACGATCAAACATAACTTTTCAAAGTGAAAATAGTTATCACTATGTATTATTATAATCTTGCACAATTTTTTGAAGTCTTTAGGTCATGGTTATGGTCTGTCTAAACTAGTGTGAGAGTGCCAATGCACCTTGAAATTGCATTTGATATTTTGTTTTTTATTTTCCAAGACAAAAATGGCACAAGAGAAAAAGAAAATTATTATGCATTCCATTAAAAAGGAGTGTATATTGGCAATATCTTCATGTGCAGATGGACGCATACAGTAAATAAATGAAAGTGACGTCTTTATTCAAGATCTCACTAGTGCTATTTGGGAGAACACAGACTACAGATTGTGTGCCAAAGGACATTATGAGTTGTTGATTCCTACAAGGATAAGAGAGTTTGACCTACCCACAAGATCAAGATGGTGCTGGGAAATATGAAAGTGTGTTGGAGAGACTTGAAAGAAGATCTCCCTCCCACTTGCAATATGGTAAAAATATAGGCGTGGGATAAACAATGGGAGGAGAAAAAGATAAATATGAGGTGGGTTAAAGTTCAAGACTAGTACACCTTACCCAAGTGATTGAAGATGGTCCAAGATGCGTAAGAAGCCGTAGGTGGTCGATCAAATGCTAGCGACATCAACACAATCATGCGCACCATGTTGAATGCTAGGTGTGCACATTTAATTGGCATTCCCCATGAAGCCCTCATGGGAGGTACGAGGATTGGAGCATGTTCTTTTGGTGTATGTACATTATACACCATTAAAAGAATTTCTTTCTTTCCAAAGCACATTACATATGTAGGAAAATGCTACAAGGGAGGGATTGAGGAAAAATTTGATAGCTTCCAAATAGAGCAAGTAATGCAAACACTTCACACCTCCATTGTAAGATGCATTGGCTTTACCTTCGAGGCCCCCTGGATCACAATCTTCCCATACTACAATGGGGATACCTTGGGAGACATGATGTGCCATTTTTCGTTCGCCCAAGGAGCATTTGCATGCACATCTTGGGGGGTCACTATGTGTAAATCGTGTATATCATGTGAATTCAAGGACTATTTATAAAACTCCTTATCTGTGAATTTTTGACAAATACAATACACCCTTTTCCTATTCAATTTGTAATTTTTTTTCTAATTCAATTCTATGGTACCCTTCTATATGTGAAAATGTGAGAAAACTTGAAACTTAATAAGCCCTTCTGTTGCACTCACATGATAGTCACATAATTATTAAGTGACCCCCTCGAGATGCACATGCTATAGTATGGCTAGAGGAATTTTCCACCAGCAAATCAACACTTATTCAAGCAATCCCATGAAGACACCCCTAGTGCAATTAGAAATCTATTCAATAATGAAGATGTAGGCTTTGAGCACAAACAATTGATAGTAGCAGATATTGTAATTTCACTTCTACAAAGCATTGTATACAATCATAACACATCGAATATAAGCTCTTGAATTTCATAATTGCAATCTTCATTCTACTCTTAAGCTATGTTGAATCTGTGTAGTTGTTATCTTGTTCTGAGTCAAAGTATTGTGGGTCTTGCTATAATTGAACTTCCACATGTATTGCTAGGTTCTCTTCGATTTTGTTTATAAAGCAATGAGATACACTAACATTGAACTCTTCTTGATCTTCGTTTTGACAATCATACACCCAGATAGGCATTTCTTCCTTGTAGCGAGCACTTTCAATGTGATGCAATATCTTTTTGTTGACAATCATACACCCAGATAGGCATTTCTTCCTTGTAGCGAGTACTTTCAATGTGATGCAATATCTTTTTGTTGACAATCATACACCCAGATAGGCATTTCTTCCTTGTAGCGAGCACTTTCAATGTGATGCAATATCTTTTTGTTGGAAAACATGTAAACTAATTTTTCCACTCTATCTTTCAATAATTTGTTTCGAATATTGCTATGAACATACTTGTACATACACCACTTTCTCTACGAGCTTGAGTCTACCGCACATTGCACCAATACTTTCATTGTAAGAGGACGTAAGTCGAGTAATGCTCTCCACCATTCATCATCCACCACTTCCATGCAAGTTTCTCGTTTGAGATCGACTGTAAAAAATCATTTGCAAAAGGTCCTTCTTTCAATTTAAATGCACTCATTTCTTTGATACAATCAATTCAATCTTGAACATTGGAGTATAACATATTGACTACATGATAGAAATCGCTGACCACCTCTGTATTGGATATCATATCTAAATTCCAATACTTCGAATCGAGCATGTAAGCCACACTATGGAGTGGACTATGAGCGTTCTTCCACCTTGCATGAAAGTACTTGGCCAAAATTATTTGTTTTTTGCAGAGAATAAAAGTCGTCACTCCTTCTCTACTATAGTCTTTTAACTCCTTAGAATTTTCTAGAATTTTTTGGACTGTCCACCAGGTCATCTACACTTTGCTCATATTTTGCGCCTTATGATCAAGGTTGCAAATTGCGAACATAATAGGCATCATTATTTTCTCTTTCACTTTTTCGATCTGCTCAAGCTTCCACTGGTCAAAGGTTGTTGGTTGAAAGTGTCAATCACAATGCACTAATTGCGTAGGAGTGGTTCTCATGTATAAAAATGTGTGCAAAAGTGAGTTTCAGCAGGTAATTTTAACATAACTGACATGTGCATTGTGTACAAATCGAGCACTCTTTGTCATTTCAAGATGAACTTCACAACTTGTCATGCTATGTCAATTATTTTGGCGAACCATGTGATTTCTTCACTAGTATACCAATCCTTTAGCACCAAGTTTAAACTCTGCGTATTGCAAGCATTGGCAAAAATGTGTGGAAAGCACTTTTTTATTAATTTGCTAGCATTTACAGTTCTTTGCATTGTTCATGACTACTTGAATGACAAGTTTAGCACATATTTCTTTAATTACATTAATCAAGAACTCAACAATGTATTTGCCACTTTTAATTGCACCAAAATTGTCAACCACCTTCATGAATGTTTCCCTCCTTGGACAAACCAGTATCACATTGATCAGTGGTCTTCTTGGAACATTACACCAACCATCACTTACAATATCTTGAGAGTGATATATGCCCAAGTATTATTTTGGAAACACACTCTTTGACTTCGATGTAACATTTATCCAAGAGAACATTTTGTATCATGTGATACAAAGGGACTGACAATACTAGGCTGAACTCACTGATTTTTTTCCATGCATGTTTTCAATGATTGTTGTCTACCATCACTAGAGCACTCCCAGTGAAAAAAATTGCTTTGGTGAGTTCAGTTTGTGCGTCTTCTAGCGATTGCATTTGAAAGCCTTGATGCAATGATTTTTGATGCATTTTTCCAAGTTCACCTTCATTTGTGACGCTTAAAAGGAACACTACTTGGTATTTCCTCTCCTTTCATAGGTTGTCCTACAAGGTTGGTTGGTTTCACCACACGATTAGGAGAGTTGATATTTAACTATGTATGCTCTTGACATGAATCCATAACATATTTATGTACCCGATGTCTCTTGCGACCCTTTTGGATGAGCTCTTCTCTCAAACGCTTTGCAATTGTAAACGCTTGAGGATGATCATATTTCTTACAATTCTTTGTAAGGTTACCCAAAAAATGATCCCTTATATGTGGTGCACCGCCTGATTTTGTGGTGAAGCAAAATTTACATTGCCACTCCATATATTGACCACATATGCTGTGAGCATAATCCCACCATTTTTCAAAGGGATTTTTTATTCTCTGCCTTCTTCATACCACTTGTGCCGACATTTTGATCCATTGCTTTCAATTTAATCTTAAAGGCATAAGAACTAGATGTTTAATTATAAGAACATTTTTCTACTTTTCAATATATATTTGAAAAACCTTCATTAAGAAAGCAATCGAGTCTACACAGTGTGCAATTTTCAATGCACTCTTGTCGATTCACATATTGATCACAAACACCATATTACAGAGTATAAGACTTTGAAACCAATTTGGGAATCACCAATATCTTAAATATTTGACCATATGGACAAATCTCAAATTGTTTTCTAAGGCTCGCTCCTTCCACAGGTAGTACTTGAAAAGCTCTTTCAAACCATGCTCTCAAAACTTTGGCTAAGATTTAGCCATGTGGTCAAATCTTAAGATCATTTTGAAAGTGGAAAAATATACACATTTCAATGCACTCTCTACTTGGCATTATGCATACAACAACGCTATGGATTTGTCAATCCAATTATAAATATGAGGATCAATTATACACCCTCTGCGATTTGCACACAATAAGACAAAACTATTTTCACATGCTACAAAGAATAATCAACTTCTACATTGATATGATGATAATTATTTGCAAAACAAAAATGAAATCAATAATATCTATGATTGGCCATCTCATGCACTAACAATATTTCATAATACACAATGCACTCCCTATGTAAACCAATTCATAAAAAAAGACAATAAAATCTTCAATACAATTACACAATTGAGGACTACTTGTGCCCAATCAAGGATTGTATCCCCCTTATGCATCCAATTCAATATATAAAAGCTATTTTCACCCAATTAAGGATTATAGCTCTTATATTATGCAATGACAATGTATATCAATTCAAACCTATGATGGTGTAAAATGTAAGACTTCAACGATCTTTATATACCCAATACACTAGTACAGGGCATCCCACCCTTCACTATGAGCTCGTTATTTAAATATGCTCATCTTCTAAAACCAACTTCGGCCCTTTTATGGACCAGTGGCTTCGTCGCATTGAGCATGACTCTCCAAAGATTCAATTGTTCTATCTTTGTACCTTTGTTTTTGGTGAAGGATTTAAATATTTTTAAAGTGGTTATCGTATTGAGAATCACGCTTGGCCCAGAAAAAGGACATGTGACTCTGTAACCTTAGGTCAATTCACAAGGAGATAATTATACCCGATGCTCGGATACACTCCCCAAATATTTGCCTAGTCAAAATGCCAAAGTTAGTAGAGGTTTTACTATATACAATTTAGCCCACTAGGCTTTTTTATTTTCCCGATAGGCCCACGGTGCTTTATCATTTTCTCGATGGGCCACGTCTATTTCATTTTTAATTACTTACATTATTAACGTAATCACACGATCATGATTACGTCAGTGAAATCCTTGGGTGCAATTTGGGCACTATATGATGGAGCATTTGGATGCTCAAGATCAAGAGAGAGAATTACATCATTGATGCCATTCACAGAGAGTACATTCCAGCAGATGGCTATGATCCAGTCTCCAATGATTGGATCTTGTACGTGATTATTATGATGATGTCACATTTTTTATCAGAGGCACAAGATAGATACAAGAATAATGAGGCAAAGCCACCATGGTTGGACATAGAGGAGTGGGTAGGGATCGCGTGAGAGGCACAACAGTCAGATCATTGTGTCAGATGTTATGGATGATCAAGAGAATGACAGTTTTGATTTTGAATGTTTTGAAGGATAGATTTTGATGTCACACGTGGATATCAAGCAAGAATATATGAGTTGCAGAGAATTTAGCCAAGTGGATTGATTTGTGGTCAAATTTTGATGAGATGAAATTCTCACTAAGAGAATTTAGCAACTGGACTATCAAGAGCAAGTCTTTCAAGAGTCTAAATCAGGTTTAACAAGTTTTGTGGACCAACTAAAGATGTTTGAAATGAAGAATGATGAAACTTTTAGTTTAAGTTCAATGGATGTGCTTTTTGAAATTGATGTGGGACAAGTTGTTGTCAATTCAAACATACTTTTCGTAGAAGATATGTGTTTTAAAGCGAATGAGACAATAGAAGTGGATCCTTATAGGATTGACTGTCAGATGTGGATAGTGGAATATCAATTTTTTATTTTCATGTATTCCAGAGTTTGGACTTGCTAATTTTTGGAAGAGGCAGTGGTTGCATCATATATAATGATCAAGAATTATTGCGTGCAGATCAAATTATAATTGAACTGGTTCAAAGGATCTTCGTGGATTATAAGCAGCTTATTTACTTGATTTTTGTGGATGTTTAGAACATTTAGGTGGACTTGACAAATGGTTAAGTGGAATGTGCCCTATACACAAGTATGTTCTAACCTTTTAAATATGGAGTTGACAAAATTTCATTGGAAGTGCAAAAAGTGCAGTTAAAAAGTCAATAGTTTAATAGATCTATAAAAAATTGCAAAGTAGTATTTTGCATATGGAAATTTATCATGTATGCAAAATTTTAAAAACGATGTTCCTATGGAGTTTGTGTGGAATTGTTTGAGCAAAGCATAATGGTTTCTTACACTTTACCTTTTGAGTAGAGAACTCCTAATTGAGTCTTCGTTCCGTAAGTTTATTTTGTATGAGTTGATTTGGATGTATTTCTTTATGAGAGGTTCCCAGCCTTGGCATCATGGATTTCACTGACGTGATCACAATCATGTCATATCATTAATAACGTGAGTAATTACACATGAAAAAGACATGATTAATTTAATTATTAACGTGATTCTCATGGTAGCCTGTAGAAGACACTAAAGATGGTAACCCTACCAAGTATTCTATATTCTTGCTATTGTCGTTCAGCTCCGCTTCCATGAAGGAAAAATGAGAAAAGGAATGCAAGTTAATCTTCTTTGAAGGCTATGTGTTTATTAACCAATGATTAGGGCTGATAGCATGCCAGCTTAATGCTAAATGTATGCCAGATGCATCTTTGAAAGGCCAAAAATTGTCTTGATGATGCTGAAAAAGAGTATATTTGAAGATGCTAGAATTGGAAGTTTATTTATTTGAACTGTAGTGCTCAAAGTTCTCAGCAAGCCTATTTTTACGGCTCCTTAATTGGAGCTTGGATTGGCAAGATATAGTGAGTTGACGTCGGCATCAGTTACTAGCGATGAGGTGCCTGGTGAATTTTCTTGGGTTTTTTCACTTTGGATGGAGGGTCTGGAAAAGTCAAGAAGCGGCAAAGTCCAAGCATGTTGAAGTTGGGAAGATGGAGTTTTGTCAGGGCTCGATGGCTTGGCAATCAAGTTTGTGAGCAACAAATAGCAGAGGATTGAATTTGGAGGGAAAAGAAGTTTTTCTTTCTCACAATTTTGTGAAGTTTTGTTCTATTTGAGGGGCAATTAACCACAAGCGTCCACGTGGTAGGTAGGGAAATCCCATGTACTACATTGTGAGGCCACGCAATAGGGTATATATCTAGAACCGTCACACTAGGTTGGTCTCAATGTGGAGGAGGATCTCCTTAGTGCGTGAAGCTATGGCGGCAAGGCCCCGGCGCTACTGTGAGCATCTTTGGGTAGTGTCTTGGCCAATTTTGGTGCATTCGAGCGTGTGCAACAAGGAAGGGCCATCATCGTCAATAATCAATGGTGTGAATCTCACTACGGGGTGCTCCCATGCTATAATACTTTTGAAGGGAAGGTGAGGGAGCACCAACAGCACTACAAAGAAGGGGTTGCTCATATGAAACTTGGAGCCCAAGTTAGCCAAAATTAGAAGATTCAAAGGTAGAGTTGGTTTTTTTTTTTGGCAACTAGAGATGGAGACAGAGTGAGTTTTTGAGAGTTCTTGTGGAGAGCAAACAGAACAAGACAAGGGACGCTCTTGGCAATTGAAGGGAGGAAAGCAATAGAGGAGGGCATTGTCTTCATCATTGTGAGCTCTATCTCCTTTTTTGGGTGCTCTATCATCATCATTGAGTGTTAGGAAACAAATGGTGCTAATCTAATTAGGCTTAAACCCTTTGTAAAGGAGCTTAAACTCTGTAATTATAGTTAATCCAATTACGAATGTCGTTAACGACACCGCTTTGGCAATCAAGTGTTGGTTCTCATCCGTGTTATCAAATTCAATTGTTCTTGTGTTTTGTTTGCAAGTTTCCAAGTGGTTATTAGTCTATTGTGTGGTGTCAAGCATCTCCTCCCTCTCTCTTTCTCCACAACTAGCAGCCGAATGCTGACCTGACTCTCCTTTTGAACCCCTTATCCCTTGACAACGTGGTGAACTTGACGCACAACGAGCCGAGATAGGAGGTGAAGATGGAGAATTTAGATCAGATGATGAAGCTCATGGAAACAGTAAGTTCCAAAGGATTTGATAGAAATCTAGCAGTTCTAGGTTTGTCAAAGATGCTCCAATTGGTCCAAGGATCTTTGCTTGAAATGAAAGTGAAGAAGAAAATGGATGAAGATTTGCATGCGTCATTGGATGCGGTATAAGATGAGAAGTGAGTCTTTGATGGTTATGATTCAAAGGGATACCTATAGTGCTATGAGTTGGAAACCAAGTTAAGAGGGGTACTAGAAGAGTTAATGAATAGATCCTTTGATAAGTTAGTGAGTTCAAATTTGAAGGAGAAGATTCAACAGCTTACTGAAGCTGATGACGACAATTGGGAATATTTCAAAGGAGCTATTCTACAAGTAACCGATGTGCATGATGCAAGATATTATGAACGGTAAAAATAAATTTGGTAAAAATAAATTCACCCTTTGGGATATAAAACTTTCACCTCCTTTGTGAAACCTTAGCACAATGCTTTGGAGGTGCCACCAAGTTGCTCCTAAAACCTGCTAATTTTAGACCTACTAGATTTAGACAATTTTTGTGGAAAGTTATAATTTCACCCTAAGGATTTCCAGATTCATACTTGGAGTCTAAAGATGATTTGAACTTAGCACAATCACTTTCTAATTTGTTAAACTTTTATAATTGCTCTTGATCATCTCCTTTGTCTTGTAGCTTTGATCAAGGCTACTCGGGATACATTTATCTTTCCTTGACCTGAACCTTTTCGTCCCAAGCCTTGACATGTTGGTCCATTAGCACTTTATCGATTTCACTTGTTCTCTTTTTATTTTCTTTGGACTTAAGCGTCCAATTTAAGTTAGAAATACTTCTAGAAGATTATAAATTAATATTCATGACATTTGAAATTTCATCGAGGAAAGTAAATTGACACTACAAGACGTGCTTAATAGTAGCGACACTCGTAGTGCGACGCTCAAAAATGAAAAAGCACGACGTCGCTATATGCGTCGCTATGTTACTTGCAACATAGCGATGCCGCCAGGGCTTAAAAAAATAACCGAGAGCGTCCAAAAACTCAGATCTTAGATCTGAGTTTTCAACACGCGCTCAAGCAAGCAAGGTAACTCTCTCTCTCTCTCTCTCTCTCTCTCTCTCTCTCTCTTCTACACACACACACACACACACACACACACACACGAGGAGAGGAAGGAGAGCCAGGTATGCTCCTTCCCTCTCCTCACTCTCATGTTCCCTTCCCCTCTTTCTCTCTCCCTCTCTCACACACACACACACACACACACATATGAGGAGAGTAAGGAGAGCCAGGTATGCTCCTTCCCTCTCCTCACTCTCATGGTCCCTTCCTCTCTCTCTCTCTCTCTCTCTCTCTCTCTCTCTCTCTCTCTCTCTCTCTCTCTCTCTCTCTCTCTCTCTCTCTCTCTCTCAGCGCGCTCCGAAGCTTCGGTGTCGACGAGATGATCTTCACACTCGTCTAGGCACCGGCGCTCTAGTGGTGGCGGTGGCGGTGGCGGTGGCGGTTGTTGTGGGGGTGGCGCCACCGATGCCTCGACACCGCCTCGTGTTTGACGAGGCTCTTTACCCTCCCCTTATTTGCCCGTCCCGACACCAGCCATGGCATCGCCATCGACACCAGGTTTTGTGCGCCTGACTGTCGTTCCCCGCAGCTACACACCACTAGCTACTCCTCCAGGAGTCACTCGAGGGGACACTCCTCGCTTCAAGGCTCGAACTCTAGTGGAGACTCCTGGCGTTCGTACCCTTGTTGACACGCCGCTAGAGACCCCTGACGAGACACCCAAGTTCACGCGTCAGCGGCGAGAGGGCTTGCCTTACTCCGTCGACTTCAGCGGCTGCATCATCTTGGATGATGAAGGCAAGAAGGTGACTTCGCGCATGCGTGGTCTTTGCTCTCAGGTGTTTAGCACTACATACTAAAAACCTGGAGTGAAGTACCGAATGAATTAAAAGACAAAGTCATCAGCATGCTTCATGACGAGTTTCCCATTCCAACACGGGATGACCGCTTCAATGAAGATGTGATGAAGGTTCGAATGCGCGAATACTGCAAGCATAAGCGTTCCGAAGTGCAAAAAGCAATTAAGCATGGGTGGAGCAGACCAGATTGGCTGGCCAAAAAAGATTGGAAGCATGCGAAGAAAGAAGCGCGCGAGAATCCCGACAAGTGGAAGCAACAAAAGGAGGTAGCCACAACGCCAGTAGAGACAGGGAGCTCGCACCACTTGGGGAGCAGCGGGTGGGCATCATTTGAGGCCGATTTTGTAAGTGTTTTCGCATCTATGTTCGATAGTTTAGGGTTTATGGGATTTGAAATTCTAACATAATGGATTCTTTGTATGTTTTGACAGTGGTCATTTACAGGACGTGATCCCACACCGTACGAGCGTGAGTACGCAGGCAGGAAGGGCTTAAACGTCCTTATAGACATCCTGACTTCTCGCGGCAGCATGGTTAGTATTAGGGTTTATTCTTTTCTATTTATTGTATTGTTTTATAAGCATCGCTATATGTTTATACTTACAAAAAGCTATCTTATTGTTTTTTTTTGCAGAATCCGACAGATACGTCGCTTGGACGCGATGAGACGTCTGATTAGACGACGTCAGTTTAGCCATAGCTAGATAGCATTAGTTTCTTTTTGTCATAGCTTATGTATCATGAGACGAATTTTATACGTCTTTTTAAAAACCATGTATATTTTTTAAATAATGACAATGGTTTGTAACTATTACATTTGCAATGATTAACAATCAAGTGATTTTGTTGTTGTGTACAATTGTCATTGA
Source organism: Adiantum capillus-veneris (assembly GCF_014529385.1). NCBI lineage: Eukaryota > Viridiplantae > Streptophyta > Polypodiopsida > Polypodiales > Pteridaceae > Adiantum > Adiantum capillus-veneris. The sequence goes on along the minus strand of NC_140943.1, from coordinate 91,049,719 downwards.
TTTACTTTCATCAATTCACGCTTGTCATTTTTGTATCTTTATTTTGTAAACAATACGTACTATGGATGATGGAGTTAATGATTATATTGTCTTGTGGGTGACTATTTTGGGTCTATATTTACCTTTGCACTTTTTTTCAAAGGTAAATAGACAAATAAAACATTCAATATGGTTGATGGGTGGATGCCCTGCCACCAAAAAAATTTCATCTCCGGCGTCGCTATGAGCGTCGCTATATTAGGCTCTGCATCGTCGCTATTGATGGCCCTGCAGCGTCGCTATAGACGTCACTATAAACGTCTCTATATAGCCACGCCTATAGCGACGCTCATAGCGACTGCCGTAGCGACGCATATAGCGACGTCCCCGCATCGACGCTCTTAGCGACGCCGAGGGTTATAAAAACCCAGTGTATTTCCGTCGCTAAAAGCGTCACAAGAGCACACAACATCTTGTAGTGTGACACGAGTACCAACTACTAGTGCATGCAAGGTTAGTAATTGGAAATTTAGAACTTCCTTTGCCCTCAACCATTTGGCCTACCTTAGGTGTAAGAGCTAGTGAAGGTGATGTCAAACCGAATATATTGAACAATCTTGACGAGGCGTTGAGTTTGGAGGACCTTGAGAGGTCAATTAGTGACAGACATAGTAGTGAAGACCCAATCACATTGGATTCAACATGATGCTGATTTAAGAATATTGATGTATGGGGCATGGACTCAGTCTAGATTTCCATCAATGTGTGCTTCTATTTTGATATGAGTCTACCCGCCCTACAACCGACTCGCCAAAATTCATTTCATTCAACCAACCAAAATGGGCATAGATAATACACTCTATTAGTAGTAACTATGACTGTGTCCTGGTCACGCGAGAAATATTAGGAGTCTTTGTTCTACTATGCCTAGCATTTGGGAACTATGCTGATTTTGACATAGTGACAAATTTCACCCCTCCGTAGCCATAAATGAGCCTAATGAGCTTTGGTACTGCCTAGCATGGCTCTTGTAGAGTTGTCTTCGCCCTAGCATGAGGACTAGTTGTTGCCATCAAAACTCCGGAGAATTGGCAGCGTGCATATCAACTGGTCAGAGGTACCTCCACTTGCCCATTAAACAAATAACTGGAGAGCGTGTGATCATGTAAGAGCGCAACTTTGGCCTTTTATTTTTTGTGGGATTTTAGGCCTATGTCACAAGATTCCGGACGAATAAAAAATTTATTGAGGTGTTCCAATCATTGCTACCATCTTGCACATCTCATGTCAGACAAGGCGGTGGACATGGTGAGTGGGAGCTGATGTCAAGGATTTAATATTTAAGTAATTATATAAAATTTACATAATCACACTTAACATGATCATAAACAAGCCGGCTGAGAGTAACCTGGAAACCCACAAAAATCCCGTCGAGCAAAAAAAAAAATTCCTACGAGCCTGCCAGGCATTAGTGTTTTCCCTAAGGGCCCGCAATGAAAATCCTAATGCCTAGTAGGCCCGCAACATAATATATATAGGGCCCGAATCGAGCCCTTTGGATGTTATTTCTTGAGCCACTCAAAGAGAGAGAGAGGGTCGTGTGGGAGCATGTTTACATCGCAATGCACGGTAGTAGTAGAGTACCTGACCACATGACCTGGGTGTGTGTTGTGCGTGTGCGTGTGCGTGTGTGCGTTGTGTGGTAGCGTGCCTTTTGTCATATTGCACGACAGTCATAAGGTACCTTACCACACAATGTGAGTGTGTGTATAAGTTGTTCTACGGAACAATGCTTACCACGGGGGCATCACCTCAGTGACACGGGGAATATCGTGTCCTTGTGGTAAGTATTGGCTCACTGTCTGAGTACTCCATCGGTAACGCATCGATTCTAGTATTGTTATGGTGAGTCAGCTTCCCTTTCCCTTTCCAAAAAAACATATGGGCATTGATCGGTAAAGTGGCTATATGATGCTTGTATGCAAGCTATTATTGCTCTTTAGATTCGGGTGGCACTCAATTAGTAACGCGGCTAAATGAGTGCCGTTTGTTAGAAGCTTTTTTTTTTGCATACATGTGGCGTTCAGGTTGTTAATTGGTGGTACGAATGCCATATAATTTGTATGTGCACTTGCAATTCATTTTTTAAGTATTAAGTATATGAAATACTTGGTCGATAACGCGGCCTGAAGAGTATTTCATATACAAATGTTTGAATTGTTTAAAATTGTTGTGTTTATGTGTTCTTGTGAAAATATATACTATTTAATCATATTCAAAAGAATGTTTTATTCATCAATCATCGTTGCTATTTTAAATGCTACAGTTACATAAGTAATATTCACACTATGTTATTTTTCTATGTCTACAAATAGCTAATATACTTTCAATTTAAAAAAGCATATGTACACATTTTGCACGTAAGACATTTATTTTAATCTTTTTAAAGAGCAAGACGCTCTTTGCAAATTGCAATTTATGAGTGGTTTGTATACTATCAATGTTTTAAATGAGCTAAAATGAAATTGGCAATATATACATCACGATGCATATGTCTTCTAATGGCACATTTTTTTGAAGTGATAATGTGCAAAATATAAACTCACGTTTTATGTTCTATCGAAATATTTTGAAATGTTTTGGGATTTTAACCCGTTCTGTTGGATCTTGATGATTTTCTTAAGAGCTACTTGTTTTTATTGCATTTTATATGATTAAACATAGCATCTTAAAGTGAAAATGATTGTCAACCTGAATGAGTATAATCTTGCACAATTTTTTGAAGTCTTTAAGTCAGGGTATGGTTTGTTTGAACTAGTGTGAGAGTGCACCGTGCAAAATATGAACTCATTTCTAATGGTTTGCAGACAATATGTTGGAATGTTTTAGTTTTTTAACATGTATTGTTTGATCTAGATGGTTTTCTTAAAAGGTACTTTTTTTTTCATTTTACACGAGTAAACATAGCATGTTAAAGTGAATATTGTTTTCAATCTGTATCAATCGTGCATAATTTTTTTTAGTCTTCAAGTCACGCGGTTATGGTTTGTTTGAACTAGTGTGAGAGTGTCAGTACACCCATGAAATTCTATTTGATATGTTGTTTTTTATTGTCCAGTAGAAAAATGACACCAGATCAAAAGAAAATTATTATGCGTGCCATTAAAAAAGAATGTATTTTGGCAATATCATCATGTGTAAATAGACTATATCGTCATGATGTCAGATCAAAAGAAAATTATTATGCATGCCATTCAAAAAGAATTTATTTTGGCAATATCATCATGTGCAAATGGTCGCATACATCAAATTAATAAAAGTGGCGTATTCATTAAAGACCTCACTAGCGCTATATGGGAGAACATAGAGCGTAGGCTGTGAGGTGAAGGCCAATATGAGTTGTTGATTCCTACAGGGATCCGAGAATTCGACCCCCACCACAAGGTCAGGATAGTATTGGAAAATATGAAAATCTATTGTAGAGACTTAAAAGAAGATCTCCCTCCCACCTACGATATGACAAAAATAGAATTATGGAACAAACTATGGGAGGAGTAGAAGGTCAACATGAAGTGGGTGAAAGATCAAGACCAAGCTTCCTTACCCAAGAGATTGAAGAGGCCCAAGATGCGCAAGCGGCTGTGGGTGGTTGATCAGATGCTCGCGGCACCGGCACAACCATGCTCACAACATTGAACGCCAAGTGCACTCATCTGATTGGCATTTCCCACGAGGCCCTGGTGGAAGGTGCAAGGGTTGGAGCAGGCTCTTTTGGTGTATGCACATTAATACACAATCTGTTTACTTTACTCGTGCAAATAAACCCCATGTCGACATCATTGATTGGGACATGATGCTTAGAACGCCAGCCAAGCATGCATCAGATAATTATTTGCATCTAAGCGCTCAATTAGACTTTGCAATTTTGGACGCAAAGTAAGCAAGGGAAGGAGAGATTGCAAAGCGACCATGGATTGTTCCAGAAACATAGGATCCACGATGCACATATGCATACAAAAAAACAAGCGGAATTTATGCATTAGGTTTTCTATTTGACATGTTAATAGACTTTTGGAGTGCAGCTAGAAAAGTTTGTTTCCCAGAAGAAGAATTTTACCACCCCGATCAAGATTCCATGAAGGCTATTCAGATAAAAGTGGACTGTTGGATGAAGTTAAGAGAGCGGGAAGCTAGAAGAAACGCATCAGATGTTTTGATCTTTTTCAAAGAGCATCTAAAGACAAACCCTAATCCTGTCTAGCAATCACTTGTTGAACTTGCACCGTCTTTTTAAGTGGCCTGAATATTTGTACTTCATATTTTGTCTTGTTGTCTGTGTATTTTATTTGCATTAAAGTCTATTATCTGGGTTTGGGGTGGTTCACCTCATTGAGTCATTTGTAGTATATTTGAATCTATATGTCTTTAGTCAATTGTCTTGTGGCTCAATTGGATTAGTTGTGATTTTGTTTTTTGCATCAATTATAGAATATTTGATTGAACTAAGATACGACATGTTGTGGTATCTTTGAGACTATTGATCATTAGAATAATGTTTTGTCAAAAATATTGAATATTTGTCTATTTGTGCATTGTAGCTCTAAGATACTATGGCTGATGAAGAACAAGCTTGTGGTACCCAAACGGTGCCATATGATCAACAACAAGTGGTTGTTAATGCGGTTCAGTGCATAAAATCTCTAGCGCATGGTATGTCAGAACAACAAGCAATGTGCAATGTTTTGGGAAAATCCAAACCATTTTCAATGGAAAGATATCAATAAAGAAGTGACCAAGGATATGATTAAAACAATATGGCCATGTGAGGATGCGGAGATAAAGAAAGGACGATGGAAAGTATTGAAGTGCCTTCACAAAGTAATCAAAGATAACGTTGAGAGGATCTACTTCATATTTTTTAGCTATCCATTGTACAATGCAGATTGTGTGTTGTATTTTACAAAAATGTTCTATGTGCATTTTATGCAGCAACAACCAATAGAATTCTCCTCAAAGGAGACAACTGTGACTACCATAATACCAGGATAAGTTGTGTCACATTCACACGGGATGAGCTCGCATGGATAGCTGAAGGGGCCGACATACAATTAAAAAGAAAGAAAGATATTTTAATGACACAACTGGCAACGAAAGATACATAAATAACACGGATATCTGTAGCAACCCAAACACCCTAAGCATCCAAGGTTCGAATGGAGAAAAGTATTCATTGATTAAGCCAGGATATTCAGAATGTGACACATCAAGTGAATCCTCCGCATGTACAAGGGACACACATTAGTCACCTCGTCCTGCATCCAAAGTTGATTTCTGTGTTGCAATTGGATGCATCTTCATCTTCCCAATGTGCACTTTGCTACAAGAATTTTGATGGATGGAGTGGATTCTATACATTGGCACATGGCCATTATTATCACCTCATGTGTTTAATTTGTTTAAAGACAAAATAGTAGCTAATGTGCAATCTATTCACAAGATATTCCACAAGGAATATATTATATGTTTGGCATGGCAAATGAGTATAAATTTAAGCACGCCCGCCAAGACACCCCTAGCACAATTAGAAATCTATTTGGTAACAAAGATGCAGGTTCTGAGCATAACAATTGAGATCGACAAATTATGTATAATCACTACTATGAAGCAATGTTTATGATCAAAACACATTGAATGCAAGATCTCTCATAATGGTTTTTGACACAATCTTCATTCTACTCTCAAGCTATATTGAATTTGTGAAGTTGTTATCTTGTTCTGAGTCCGAGTGTTGTGGGTCTTCTTGTAATTCAACTTCCACATCTATTAACAGATTCTCTTCTATTTTGTCTATAGTGCATTGAGATACATAGACATTGAACTCTTCTTCATATTCGTTTTAACAATCATACACCCAGGTTAACATTTACTCCTCTAGCCAACACTTTCAATGTGATGCAATATCTTTTTGTTGCAAAACATATACACTAATTTTTTTGCTCTGTCTACTAATAATCTATTGCAAATAGTGCTATGAACATATCTATACATAGTCCAGTTTCTCTTCGAACTTGAGTTTGTTGCACATTGCGCTAGTACTTTCATTGCAAGGGGACATAAGGTTGAGTAATGCTCTCAACCATTCATCATCCACCATTCCCATGCAGGTTGCTCTTTTTCCATTGACTATACAAAATCATTCACAAAAGGACCTTCTTTTAGTCTAAATGCACTCATTTCTTTGATACAATCAATTTGGTCCTAAACATTGGAATAGAACATGTTGACCACGTGATCGAAAGTATTGACCACCTCTATATTGGGCATCGGATCTAAATTCCAATACTCCGGATTGAGCATGTAAGCCACACTATGGAGTAGACTATGATCGCTCTTCCATTTCTTTGTTGTTTTACAGATAATGGTAGTCGCCACTCCTTCTCTCCTACAGACTCTTTTAGCTCCTCGGGATTTTCAAGACTTTGTTGGACTGACCACCATGTCATCCACACTTTGCCCATATTTGATGCCTGGTTGTAAATCATGAACATAACCGGCACCAATGCATGGTATGCATCCATTACACTCCTCCACCAAGAAGCCTTGTTTATGGACTCACGTAGATACGTTATTTTCTCTTTCAGCTTTTCTTTCTGCTCAAGCTGCCATTCGTCAAAGGCCGTGCAATTGAAAGTGTCAATCACAATGCACTTATGACGGAGAAGTGATTCCATTGTATAAAAGAGTGTGCAAAACCGAGTTTTAGTAGGAAGTTTCAACATCACTGACATGTGCATTCTGTACAAATTGAGCACTCTTTGTCGTTTCAAGATAAAGTTCACAATTTGTCGCGCTGTATCAATTATTTTGGTGAACCATGTGGTTTCTTCACTAGTGTACCAATCCTTTAGCACCAAGTTTAAGCTATGTGTATTACAACCATTGGAAAAAATGTGTGGAAAGAACTTTTTTATTGATTTTCTAGCATCTTTATAGTTCTTCGCATTGTCCATGACTACTTGAACGACATGTTCAGCTTCCATTTCTTTAATACATTAATCAAGACCTCATAAGTATATTTGCCATTTTAAATTGCACAAGAACTGCCAATCGCCTTTATGAACGTTTCTCCCCTTAGACAAACCAGCGTTACATTGATCATTGGTCTTCTTTGAACATTAGACAAACCATCACTCACAATTGTGCATCCTGCAAGCAAAATATTCCGAAGTATTGTTTTGGAAACATGATATTTGACTTTGATGTAGCTTTTTTGTCAAAGAGATCATTTTGTATAGTGTGGTACAAAGGGGCTAAAAATCTTGGGCCAAACTCATCGGTTTTCTTCCAGACTTCCAATGATTGCTGTCTACCATAACTAGAGCACTTCCAGTGAAAAACATCACTTTGGTGAGTGCAACTTGTGCTTCTTCTAGAGACTGCATTAAAAAGATTTGATGCTATCATAAAATCTAACATCTAATTATACCCAAATGATTTTATCATATTAAATTGATCACTTAATGTGAGAGAATATATGGGAGCAAGAGTTAGAATATAGGTATGTACTTTAGATGCATCTCAGCACGGGGCCAAAGATAATGGGTCCAAACGGGAGATGGTCTGTCAAAGAGCTATGCTAATGGAGCTTAAAATACCTTAGGGTTAGTTTCATTAAAGACTTCCAATAATTAGTGTAAAAGCCTTGGACCTTAAGTAAGCTAGGGCTGTGCTTGAGGTGGGAACGCGGCCCAAGCTTGAGGTGCTTGTCGTACTTGATGACCGAGGTTCTTGATGATCGAGATGCTTGAGGTTCTTTTCATGCTTGAGATGCTAGGGTTGTACTTGAAGTGGGAACCCGACCCAAGCTTGAAGGGCTTAAGGGCCGAGCTTGTGGTGGGAATCGGGTCCAAGGTTGAGGGTTTGAGGTGTCAAAAAGTCAACAAGAATCCCTACAAGGAGGGGGCGAGCCCTACAAGTTGGGGGCATGAGAGCAAACACACACACACACACACTCATACAAGGCAATCCTAGACCAACAAGCCTAGACCAAGGAGATGACAAGGACACATGTCAAGCTCCTCTTCATGTTGCCCCCACAAGGTGCCTAAAAACTATTGATTGGCCTCTCAAAGGGTCCAATGAGAAATTAGTTTATTTAATTAATTTTTAAAGCATCATTCAAGCCCTCTCTCTCAAAGGGGTAAGAAGGACACTTGTCCTAATTCTACACTTGTTGCTTGATATGCACTAAGCATGTGATTGGCCAGGCTTGAGGAGGTCCAATGAAATGTAGACTAGTGCTAGAAGAGGGGGTCGACCCAAGAAAGTAGGGGGTGTTCTTGCCCATATACCCTCTCCCACACACACACACACACAAGATCATTGTGTGAAGTGCAAAGTACAAGAGCTCCATCTCCTTCTCCAAGCTTGTTGAGAAGTTGAGAGCCTACATCAACACTCTTGGCTATGGAATGCAAATCCAACCAAGGGCCATGCTCCAATGCTTAAGATTTCCATCTTCTCCATCTTCGTTACTATGCTATTATGTATGATAAGCAAGAATAGTGATGATAAGTGAGAAAATATTTCTTTCTCCTATGAATGTTTCTTCCCTATCCTCATTCCCTGCTAGCTCTCTCCACCTTTGAAGGTGTTTGAGGCCTTGGGACTGAAGCCGGGGATGGTTAATGCTTTCTACAAAGTCTATGTTATGCATGAAGATTTTCATCTTCATTGCATCATCTAGGTCACAACAGAACACAAAGATTGTATTGTACCAAGTCTCTCTTGATGGGAGAATCTATAATACAAAAGCCTATTGGAGGGGGACAGGCTCCACATACATCCAGTCCCCAACTATTGTCAAGTTCTCTAAACTCTCTCTCTCTTGCAAAAGTATTGTTCATGCCAAGTTAATTAAGTACTATGGTTATGTTGCTAACGCTAATTAAGTTCACTTTCTATGTTCTCAAAGTAGTCTCAAAAAGTGCTCACTCTGATTCTCTTAATTTCGGTATTCTCAAAGTTCATAGGCCATTTCCATTTTGTTTTGGTATCAGAGCATTTGGTTTATCTTTCTTGCTTAAGAAGAGAGGTCCTTAATTTGTCCATGAAAAGGGTGTCTTGTTTATTGCAATAGGGTAAGTGGGACATGGATCTATTATCTTGGTTGAGAAGGACTTAGTTCGAGGTCAATCATTGGGAACTATAGTCTTAATAGTGGAGCCTCTTGGGGCTTGCCTTTGGCTTAACCATTATTGAGCTACGAGCAAGCTCAACAGGAACCATAATAAACCAAGCAATGTTAGACCCGCTCCACTAGTCTTTGCAATCAATAGTGTCTAAACCATGGGTGTGGCTACTTGAGGAGGACTGATTTTCAAAGGTAAAGAAGAGTAGCAACTAAGATTTTTGAGGGTACCAAAGCACAAAGTAATCTATACATAAGTTTAATCATCATAGCTGACAATAACCAAGAGAGTAGAATGAACATTGGTAACTTTTATTTTGCACATGAAGGTGCAAAATCAAAATTATCAATTATCTTGTCAATTACCTTGTTACAAGGTATGGACAGCAACATATGGGCAGCCTTGCTTTGCAAGCCAAAGTTACTCAACAACTTCATGCTTATGGGATTCTCCTTCCTGTCCAAGAGGAGAGAGAGCTTAGGAGGCCTCCTGATGAGACCCCCAAAAGACGATCTCTCCTGTAAGAGAGGAGGAATCTAAAGAACGAAAAAGAAGCGAATCTCTAAGTTTTTGTGAAGATGTGGCTCCACAAAGACTGCGGTCTAGACAGTCATGAACTTCTCCGAAGAGGAAAGGTCAACCCATAGTCCATCTCCTCGTCACTTCAAAAGGGAAGAGAGGAAAAAAAGGAAGAAAAGGGTAAGAAAGAGGCCACCCTCTTCTCCTTCTTCTTTACCTTCCTCCTCTTTTGATGAAAGCAACAGTTATTCTCCTAGAGAATACAACAGGAGAGAATATCACAAATATTACCTTGCATGGCAAAGGTTCCAAAAGCTCAAGAAGTTCAAAGAGGGAGGAAAGAGTATCTCTTTTCTCACCTATGATGCCACATTTGGTGCTACCGACAAAGTATTGGCCTTCATCCAACAATTTGATGCGGCCTTTGGAGACGAGGGCTTCACAGATTCCTCTAAGATACACCATGTAGCTATGCACTTTCAAAAATCTGCTCGTCAATGGTGGGCTAACCTTCATGTGGCAACGGTGAAGCCCCAAAGACATGGAAAACTCTATGAGTTTCCATCATGAAGCAATTACTTGCAAGCGATGCAAAGGAAAAAGTGCTTACCGAATGGCGGATTTTGAAGCTTCTCTGCCATGAGTCTATCCACAAATATGTGGACAAGTTTTGGAATTTACATCTCAAGGCTATTGTCTTTCAAAAGATAAACTTTGCCGAGCAAAGCAACAATTCTGTGTGGGATTACCTGAAGAGATTGCTGAGTACGTCAACTCCCAACAGCCTGGTTCTATCACCAAAGTAATCCACCACACCGTGGTTGCTTCGTGCATGAATTTCCAACAAGGGGCTAGAAGGAATGCCAAGCCCATGGAAAGCAAAGACCAAAGTGATGCAAAAGGGAAAACCAATGGCCAAAATTCTTCCCAAGGCAATTCCAACAACAACAACAATCGGTCCAAGGAGAAGGGATTTTATAAAGGTAAAAATAAACTCTCTCCTGAAGAGCTTGAAGCTTTTTTTAAGGGCCACAAATTTTTAAGTGTGGGGAGCAAGGACATGGCTATGGTTCTTGCCCCAAGCAAAATGCCCACAATGAGACTCCTAGATCTTTCATGGTTGAAGCTCCAAAAGAGGATGCTCATTGCAAAGGATCACCTCTCTCCTATGCTTGGGGAAAGGTACGGGAGCATGATGCCTTCATCTTGTTTGACCCTGGCTCTGCTCACAACTTCATATCAATGGAGATGGCCACTAAGCTGGGCATTCAAGATTTCAAGATGGGAGATATTGTAACTGACGATGAAGCTTTGGACAGCAAGCCTCCGTTACTCCCTTGATTGCGAAGTTGAGGCTTCATGTCCAAAGCTACATCCTATATCGACAAAGAAGACTTTTTCATCTTTTCTCTCCAACATGAGGATGCTATCCTAGGGGCACCATGCTTCAACCGCATGGCTGCCAACATGAAGTTCCCTGTAAGGAGAATCTACTTCACCTAGAGGGAAAAGAGCATGTATATAGATGCTAGTGAGTCTGGTCGTACGATACCTCTTGTAAATTCTCCTGCTTTTGATAAATCAATGAAAAGCTCAATTTTTGCGTACATGATTTTTTTCAAAGAATCCCTAAACATTAGGAAGAGAATGGGGTCTAGGAGGGTCTCTTTATTTTGTAGTTTAATAAAGTCAAACCTTTAGTATTAACAAAGTAATCAAAGGAGAGCTTTTGAATTCAAACAGGAAAAACGGCTAGTTTATTTGAATTCAAAGTTTCCCCCCAAAATGGAATTTAAAATCTAGCGGGTAAAACCATATCATGTAGCCTATCTATGGAATGAGATCAACATGTAGATTGCGGATCTATGATCTCCACTCAAATCGGAGATCATATGTGGGAGTTATGGAAGGCCAAAAATCATAAAATTTTCCACCTCCTTTTTCAGGGAAAAAGTGCATCCTTTGATCACTCTTACATATTTCTTACACACCCACCATTCTTGCACACATGGGGTACACCTATTCGTCAAAATGTTAATCACCTCCATAAGCTCATGGAAAATAAAGAGGCCCTCCTACACCCCATCCTCTTCCTAATGAAGGTCCTAATGTTTCATCAGATATAAATGGTAGGAATCAAGAAGAGTTAGACTTGTCTAATTTTCTAAATGGATTCAAGATGTGTTCATCGACGATATCTCTATGGACTTACCTCCAAAATGAGGGGATGATGACCATCAAATTGAGATCCTACCAGGAAGGTCACCACCTAACAAGCCTCCTTATCGAGTTTCCCAAGCTCAACAAGAGGAGATCATGAGGCAAGTACAAGAATTGGTAGACAAAGGGTTGGTGAGGCCTAGCTCCTCTCCCTTTTCTTCTCCAATTCTTTTAGTGAAAAAGAAAGATGGTACATACCGCATTGTTCATCGATGATATCTCTATGGACTCACCTCCAAAATGAGGGGATGATGACCATTGAATTGAGATCCTACCAGGAATCTCACCACCTAACAAGCCTCCTTATCAAGTTTCCCAAGCTCAACAAGAGGAGATCATGAGTTAAGTACAAGAATTGGTAGACAAAGGTTTGGTGAGGCCTAGCTCCTCTCCCTTTTCTTCTCCAGTTCTTTTAGTGCAAAAGAAAGATGGTACATACCGCATGTGTGTGGACTATCGAGCACTAAACCATATCACTATCAAAAACAGATTTCCCATACTACGGGTAGAAGATATGTTTGATAAGGTACAAGAATTTACCTACCTCAGTAGGATTGACCTAAATAGTGACTATCATCAAATAAGGATAGTGAATGAATATATCCTAAAGACCGCATTCCGTACAATGTTTGGTCTTTATGAATATCTAGTCATGCCTCTTGGCTTGACTAATGCACCAGCCACGTTTAATCGTTTGATGGAGAAAATCTTTAGACCCTACTGCAAATTCAATGGAGTGTTCTTCGATGATATCATCATCTGCTCCAAGTCCTTTGAGGAACACAAGCAACATCTCCAAGTGATTTTTCAAGCTTTGAGGGAGAACAAGCTTTTTATCAATCAAAAGAAGAGTGATTTTTTCCTTCAAAAGATTCAATACTTAGGTCATATTATCTCTCAAGATGGTATCTGTATAGATCCATCAAAGCTGGAGGTAATAAAATCATGGCCTAATCCAAGGAATCTACATGAACTAAGAAGCTTTATTAGTATGTGTGCATACTATAGACGTTGCATAGCCGATTTCTCTCAAATAGCAGGACCATTACATGACTTAACAAAGAAGAATGGTAAGTACTCATGGACTGCTAAAGAGAAAAATTCTTTTTACAAGCTCAAAGAGAAGCTTACCTCCCAACCAATCCTTATGCTTATGGATCTCTCAAAGTCCTTTGAGGTCCAATGTGATGCTTGTGGTGATTTCCTTGGAGCAATTTCGCTTCAAGAAGGCGTGCCATAGCATATGAGATTGAAGGCTCAATACCGATAAACGAGTCTTGGGCATATATGGAGAAGAGGTTTTAGCTTTTCTACAAGTCCTAGACACATGGAAGCACTATATACTGGGGACTCCATTTATTTTGCGAACAGACCACCAAAGTCTCAAGTACTTCATGACGCAAACCAAGATTTTCGACAAACAAATAAGGTGGGAAAGTTTTGTTTTGTAATTTTATTTTCATATTGCTCACATTGCTGGTAAGCACAATCAAGTGGTCAATGCACTTTTACGATGACCAAAAGTTAATGCGGTGTCTATAGCAACTCACACTGATCTATCTTCTATGATAGAAGAGTATGCTACTCACACTGGCTTTAAAGACATAATGTCAGCCCTTGCATTGGGGCAAAAAGGAGAACCATTCACCTTGTAGGATGGTTATCTTTTCCATGGCAATAGGCTATGTGTTACCCACTCCGTTTGTGAGAAAGTCATGTATTAATTCCATGCTCCTCCCTATGCGGGGCATAGAGGCATTCAATCTATTTTTCGAGGAGTAGAGACGTACTTCTATTGGCCTACCATGAAAGTGGGCATACAAGAGTATGTTTCAAAATGTGTGGTATGCCAAAAGACTAAATATGATAGAGGGAAGCAACCTGGATTACTCCAGCCATTGCCAATCCCTAATTCTCCATGGGAGAGTATATCCATGGATTTTACCTTTGGATTACCCAGTCTATCCATGGGAATACGGGAATATGGACAATAGTCAACAGGTTTAGCAAGCAAGCACACTTTATTCCTGTCAAAAAGACTATTAAGACACACCAAATGGCAACTCTCTTCATATCTCATATTTTCAAACACCATGGATTTGTTACCATATACATGTGGTAGTGATGTGTGTGAATACACTAGGACCGCCGAGGCATTTTTTCCCTCTTTAGGAGGTTTTTTCCCCCGTGCATTGTATATACGCCCATCACTCTAGGGCTATCTATCTTTCCATTGCACACTAAGAAACACACTCTCTATTGTGTTCCTTGAGCTTCCTTCATCTTCTCCAAGCTGTGTGTGTTTCTCTGCAACCCTAATTCCAACAATTGGTATCAGAGCAGGTCACGTCCTCCCGGGCTTAGTCAACAGCTGCTCCATCACACGCCTGCTCACTTTCTCTGATTTCAGTGAGCTTTGGCGAGCGTTCGCAGGTCGACAAACATTTTGGGCTTGCTCGAAGAGCTCGGTCTGCTCATAATTTTGATTTGGGCTCATTTCGGCATCCGTTTCCACTACATGCAGTACCGCAAAGGCTATTTTGTCATTTTGTGCAGAATTTATGTCAGTACCATTTTCTGCATTACAGGTGCCTTATAGTCTTCTATGGTTTGTGCTATATAGCACAGGTTGTTCCCGCTCCGTTTCTCCTATTTTCGGGCAGTTTTCACATCAGGTGCAGCATTTACCATGGCTGACAACAACAACACAGATGTGTTCAAGATGTTTGTTGTTGAGGACAGGTTGGATGTGTTCAAGATGTTTGCTACTAGGGACAGGTTGGATGGGGACAACTACCCTATGTGGGCTTATATGATGCAACATGTTCTTGTGTCAAAGGGTGTCTGGAACATTGTGCAGGGCATTGATGTACGTCCTAGTTCTGAGGATGTAGACGATGTTGAGGATGTTGCAGGTCTTGCTGCAAGGATTGCAGCTGTTAGATTTGTTTTGCCTACAGCAGAACAAGCTCTTTGGGATGTTAAGGATGCGCAGGCTCATGCATTGATTGCGTTGTCTGTGAAGCGCACCATTGTTCCTCACATCCGTTCAGCAAAATCTGCAAAACAGGCTTGGGATATTTTAGCAGGTCTTTATGCAAGCCGCAATGAGGCTAAAATTGCTTTGCTGCGTAAAGAGCTAGAGTCGAAGATTATGCATGAGGAAGATGATATGGACACTTTCCTTGCTAGTGTCAAGGATATCAATGAGCAGCTTATTTCTGCAGGTGAAGTCATTTCAGATAGTTCCCTTGTGCAAACTGTTCTTGATGCTTTACCAGATTCCTACCAGACTTTTGCTAGTACTTGGAGACTTATGACCCAAGGAAATCCTGAAGTTGTCAAGTTTGATGCATTATGCACATTGCTGTTGCAAGAGTCACTTTCCAGAAAAAACAGGACTAGGCAGCGTGCAGTTGAACAGGCTTTTATTGCTTCTCAAAGAAAGGGTGGTAATAGTAATGCAACCACTTCTTATTGCTTCTCAAAGAAAGGGTGGTAATAGTAATGCAACCACTTCTTATTGCTTCTCAAAGAAAGGGTGGTAATAGTAATGCAACCACTTCTTATGGTTCTTCTGCAAGTGGCAAAAATTTTGTTCCTAATGCTTCCGCTGGCAGCACTTCGTCTGACAATTCTGGTGATAAGGGCAAAAAGAAGATACGTTGCCATTATTGTAAAGCCAATGATCACTTGATCAAGTCGTGTCCTAAGTTGAAGGCCAAAGAGGCTAAGAAGAAAGAGGGTGGTTCCACTGCAAATGCTGGTTACACTACAAATGCAGCCATTGTTGAGTCTTCTGTGAAAGGAGACTGTGTTGCTGATGTTGATGCAGAATGGGCGTTTAGCGCAGAGTGCACTTACAATCCTGCTGTCCATGATGCATGCTTGTCAGTTGCTGCAGATTCACATGTGTGGTATTTCGACAGTGGTGCTACAAAGCACATTACCTCACATCGTGAATTGTTTACCTCTCTCGAGTCTGTCCCTCATGGGAATTCAGTCACTTGTGCCAACAATGCCTCTTATCCAATTCAGGGAGTTGGAAAGATTGTGCTTGCTGCTGCTAATGGCAGTTCTTTCACACTTGTTGATGCACTTTATGTACCTAGGATCAAGAAGAATCTCTTGTCTGTATCCGCACTTGCTAGACTTGGACTTGTAGTCAAATTTGTGGATGACAGATGTACAGTTCATGATCTCAGTTTCGGTGATGAAATTGTTGCATCTGGGCTTTTATGCCGTGTGGGCTGTATAAGCTCACTTTGTATGACAAGTGTGGACAAAATTTTGCAAATGCTGTTGCAGATTCAAGGGCTATTTTAGATGCAAAACTTTGGCATGCACGTTTTGGTCATCTGAATTTTGGCAATTTGCTGCGTTTGCAGAAATCTGATATGGTTGCTTCTTTGCCACCTCTCAAAGCACCTGTCAAACATGTTTGTGAAGGCTGTATTTTGGGTAAGATGTAGCGTTCTAAGTTTCCAAAGGATGGTTCAGTTCAGGCCACATGCAGGTTGCAACTTGTGCATAGTGATGTTTGTGGGCCCATGCAAACTCCGTCCTTGGGCAATTACCTGTACTTAGTGACTTTCATTGATGATTACTCCAGGCATGCATGGGTATTTCCGCTTAAAGTGAAGTCCGAAGTTTTTATGTGCTTCAAACAATTTCTGGCTATGGCTGAAAATGTCTCAAAATGTACTATGGGCACCCTCCGTTCCGATCGAGGGGGGGAGTATATGTCTCATGAATTTAATGCATTTCTGGCTAGTCGTGGGATAAAACACCAATGTAAAGTGCCTTATACGCCTCAGCAAAATGGTGTTGCTGAGAGGAAAAACACGTCACTGACGGAAATGGCACGATGTATGGTCAAAATTCAAGCTTTACCGCATTCTTTTTGGCTTGAGGCCATCATGTGTGCCACTTATGTACTTAACAGGTGTCCTACGAAAGCTTTGCAGTCTATTACTCCATATGAAGCATGGCATGATAGAAAACCTTCTATTGAGCACATGCGTGTTTTTGGTTGTTTGTCATATTCTTTGGTGCCACAAGTGCAGGGCAGAAAATTAGATGATAAGGCTGTCAAATGTATTTTTGTTGGTTATAGTGCTGAAAGCAAAGGTTACAGGTTGTTTCATCCGCAAACAAAACGTATTCTGGTTTCTCGGGATGTAGTGTTTGTGGAAGATTCTGTTCAGCCCTTGCTGTCATGTACTAGAGACAGTAATGTAAGCTCACATGACATTTATCACACTTTGTTGCCTCTTTTCAGTGGTGGAAATACGAATGTAAGTTCCAATGAGGAAAATGTACAGCCTATGGGGGTTTCTGAAAATGTTTTAGAACAGCCTATTACTGATGCATATGTACATGATGTACTTGAAGGAAAGGGCTGAAAATGAGCAGGCTAGAGGTATGCCAAAATGGATGGTGCACACTTTGCGTGATAGTAAATTGGATGCACCTTTGTCTAGTCGTACTCGTTCAGGCTCTCGCCATGCATCTTATGCATCAGATTGTTATGCTTTGGTTGTGTCTAGCTTACATGATGTTGAGGAGCCTCTGACTTTTGATGAAGCACAAAATTCAAAAAATTGGATGACTGCCATGCAATCAGAATATGATGCACTTATAGAAAATGACACATGGACTTTATGTGACTTGCCTCCTGGCAAAAAGGCCATTGGTACGAAGTGGGTTTACGAGTTGAAACGCAAGCCGGATGGTGAGATCGATCGCCATAAGGCTCGACTTGTTGCAAAGGGTTATGCACAGCAAAAAGGCATAGATTATGAAGAGACTTTTGCTCCCACTTGTCGTATGACTACTGTGCATTTTCTATGTGCATTGGCAGCTCATTTTGGTTGGGATGTACATCAATCAGACATTGTTACTGCTTTCTTGAATGGTGACATATTTGAGGAAGTTTATGTAACACAGCCTTCCGGTTTTGTCATAAAAGGACAAGAGGACAAAGTGTGCAGATGTAAGAAGGCTTTGTATGGGTTGAAGCAATCTCCTCGTGCTTGGTATGAGAAAGCTGACACTCATTTGGTTAAACGAGGCTTTCGTAATAGTCCAACAGAAAGCTCATTGTATGTAAAGCGTGAGGGTGATGTACTTCTCATTGTGGTTCTTTATGTTGATGATTTGCCGATCACTGGACCAAATGAGAGACATATTGCTGAATTTAAGGCTGATTTGAATGCTACTTTCAAGATGAAAGATTTGGGGCTGTTGCATCATTATTTGGGTATACAGTTTAAGCAGTGTGATGGTGGTATTGCCTTGTGTCAGAAAAGTTACATAGAACATTGCTATGTAAGTTTGGACTTGAGGATTGCAAACCTATTGCCACTCCCATGGAAACAGGTTTGAAGTTGAGTCTACATGATGTTGGTGATCCTGTTGATGTCACCTTTTTACCAAACTGATGCTGGCTGCCTCATTTATGTATGCAACACGAGGCCGGATATTCAGTTTGTAGTCTCACAGGTCAGCAGATTTATGCATAGCCCAAGGTCTAAGCATTGGCAGGCTGTCAAGAGGATTTTCCGCTACCTTAGTGGCACTTTACATCTTGGCTTGTTTTATCCCAAGGGGGGATCATTGCCGCCAGACTGACATGCTTTTTCGGACTCACATTGGGCTGGTTGTTTTGACACGCGAGTGTCCACAAGTGGTTTTTGTTTCATGCTTGGCAGTTCATGTATATCATGGTTGAGCAAGAAGCAACCTACTGTGGCCACTTCGAGTTGTGAGGCTGAGTATAGGGCATTCTTCACATCTACGTTTGAGTGTGTATGGCTCAGACGCGTTATGGCTGATTTGGGTGTTGGACAGGACACTGCCAACACTATCTACACTGATAGTCACAGTGCATTGGCAGTTGCGAGGAACCCAGTTTTTCATGCTCGCACAAAGCACATTGAGGTGCATTACCACTATGTCAGGGAGAGGCTCTCAACAGGAGAGATCAGCTTGGCTTATGTGCCAACACAGGACAACCTTGTATATCTTTTCACAAAGGCATTGTCTCATGAGAAGCTTGAAGCTTTCCTCAAAGCTTTGGGCTTACTCCCCTTTGTGGACTAATCCTGTCCTAAGGGCATGGCACTTCCCTTTACTCATGTGCCAGCTCTGGTTCACCGCATCACTCCAGGGGGGATTTGTTACCATATACATGTGGTAGTGATGTGTGTGAACACACTAGGACCGCCGGGGCATTTTTTCCCTCTTTAGGAGGTTTTTCTCCCCGTGCATACGCCCATCACTCTAGGGCTATCTATCTTTCCATTGCACACTAAGAAACACACTCTCTATTGTGTGCCTTGAGCTTCCTTCATCTTCTCCAAGCTGTGTGTGTTTCTCTGCAACCCTAATTCCAGCAGGATTACCAACATCCATCGTGTCAGATAGAGATCCTAGAATGACCAGTAATTTTTGGAAAGGTCTCTTTGAAAATCTAGGTACAAGATCGAATTTCTGTTCGGCCTATCACCCACAAATGGATGGCCAAAGTGAGACAGCCAATCTTACGATTCTCGATCTACTAAAGACTTATATTACATAAGTAGATCAACGCTCACAATGGGAGAAGTACCTACTCCTTGTAGAGTATGTGTACAATAATACTATCCATACTTCTAAGGGAAAATCACCTTTTGAAATCATGGAGGGAAGACCTAAAAGCCCCTTCCTACTTAAAGTACATGGGAAGATCTTCGCTGCCAATGAGTATAGCTGTGACCTACAAGAATCTTCCAAAAGATTAAGGAGGCTATATCCATTTCTCAACAAAGGCAAAAAGTTGCTGCTAACAATCACTAAAGGGCCTTAATGTTCAAAGAAAATGATTGGGTCTTACTTAAGTTTCACAAGTCTTGATTGAGGCAAGTGACGAGCAAAATCCCTACGGGCCATCAAAAGTATTATGCTAAACTAGCAAAAAGATACCATGGTCCTTTTCAAATCTTGAAGCCAATCAATGAGATGGCTTATCAACTGAAGCTGCCCAACCATTGGCTCATACAAAATGCTTTTCATGTGAGCCTACTTAAGCCCTACAAAGGAGAGCCCCAAGGCGAAACAATTCTTGAAGACCCTCCAGAAATTGAAGACCAAGAAGAGGTGCTACAACCCGAAGCTATTCTTTGGCATGAAGACAAGGTACTACCACATGGTAGGATTATCCGATGGTATCTTATTAAGTTCAAAAATTATCCTTTTGAAGATGCTAGATGGATACAAGGAATACAACTTAAGGATAGTATGAACCTTGTCAATGCTTACAATGGTCCATCAGAGTAAGAAAATGTATACATGTTTCTTTTAAATGATCAATGTTTTTGTCTCGTAAGACTAATTCTCTTTTTATTATGCACAAATTTAAGTAGTATGCATGCTTAGAATCATGTTTGTGATGACGACATCTCTCAACACCAAGTAGAATCTGTCACTCTACTTGGAAGAATGAAATGGACTAAAGAGCAGACATGCTTGCAGTAGCTACGTCTCCCAAGCAAAAAATGGATTAGTTATCCATCTTGGAATGAAAATAATCCTCTACCCGCTAAGAAACATTGACTAATGACTAAGGCTTTATCTCTTCTACCTCATTGTCAAGGACAACTATCATTTCAAGAGAGAGGTAATGCAATAAAATCTAATATCTAACTATACCCAAATGTTTTTCTCATGTTAAACTCATCACTTAATGTGAGAGAATAAACGGGAACAAGAGTTAGAATATAAATATGTACTTTAGATGCATCTCAACACGCGGTCAAAGGTAATGGGTCCAAACGGGAGATGGTCTATCAAAGAGCAACACTAATGGAGCATAAAAGACCTTAGGGTTAGCTTCATTAAAGACTTCTAATAATTAGGTGAAAAGCCTTGGACCTTAGGTAAGCTAGGGGTGTACTTGAGGTGGGAACCCGGCCCAAGCTTGAGGTGCTTGTCGTGCTTGATGACTGAGGTGCTTGAGGTGCTTGTCGTGCTTGAGATGCTAGGGTTGTACTTGAGGTGGGAACCCGACCCAAGCTTGAAGGACTTAAGAGACGAGCTTGTGGTGGGAACAGGGCCCAAGGTTGAGGGGCTTGAGGTGTCAAAAAGTCAACAAGGATCCCTACAAGGAGAGGGCGAGCCCTACAAGTTGGGGACATGAGAGAGAACACACACACCCTCACACAAGGCAAACCTAGACCAACGAGGCAACAAGGACACATGTCAAGCTCCTCTCCATGTTACCCTCACAAGGTTTCTAAAGTCTATTGGTTGGCCTCTCAAGGGATCCAATGAGAAATTAGTTTATTTAATTAATTTTTAAAGAATAATTCAAGCCCTCTCTCTCAAAGGGGTAAGAAGGACACTTGTCCTAATGCTACCCTTGTTGCTTGATATGCACTAAGCACCCGGGGAATTCACTCTATATACAAAACGGGACGCCACCTGCGAGCGGACAACTTTGATAAAACCTCTATGTATGACTAATACTAGAGAATATGACCCCCCTTTCTACGCTTATACGACAATGAATGCAAAAAACTACCATACCCCTATCTTACATATAAAATTTAGGTCTCACATGATCTAACTAAGTAAAACTATCCAAAGAGCATGTAGCATAATGACTAGCAACGTATTAAGGAACCACTTCTATTGATAGCTAGAGGTACCCTCAATCTGTCTTAGTTTTACTTTCAAACTATATGCCCGTTCAACCTACACTCTAGCTACTCGTTCAATTTTGACGCATCTAAATTGGTTATAAAGTTGTGCTAGGTTCGCCGTGTAAATTTGCATCTATACAAACTCTTTATAGCTTTCATCCCTCAACAAATGAACTATAATCACAAAACAAGCAATTGATACAAAGCAATGTTTGTTCTTGCATGTGTCTTTGTAGCTATTGACTCACAAGTTCGAGGGAAGACTCTTTTGGGAAGCCATGATTTTGAAACACAAAAAATTCCTCTCATTTTCCCCTTTTCTCACTCCCTCCCCTCCATAAATATGATACCCCCTCCCTTATTTTTAAGCTTGGGAAATAAATTATTGGGGGCCTGCCCCTAACTTATACGCTTATGTAACTTGTTAAAAAAAACCCCTCTCCTGCACTTACGTGGTGTGGTAAGGTTTCCATGGTGAATCCCCCGGGACTAAGCATGTGATTGGCCATGTTTGAGGACGTCCAATAAAATGCAGACTAGTGCTAGAAGAGGGGGTTGCCCCAAGAAATTAGGGGGTGTGCTTGCCCATATACCCTCTCCCACACACACACACACACACACACACACAAGCTCATTATGTGAAGTACAAAGTGCAAGAGCTCCATCTCCTTCTGCAAGCTTGTTGAGAAGTTGAGAGCCTACATCAACACTCTTGGCTATGGAAGGCAAATTCGACCAAGATCCATGCTCCAATGCTTAAGCTTTCCATCTTCATTACTATGCTATTATGTATGATAAGCAAGAAGAGTGATGATAAGTGAGGAACTATTTCTTTTTCCTATGGATGTTTCTTCTTCCTCTTCCCTACCCTTATTCCCCGCTAGCTCTCTCCACCTTTGAAGGTGTTTAAGGCCTTGGGACTAAGGCCGGGGATGGTTAATGATTTCTACAAAGTCTATGTTATGCATGAAGATTTCCATCTTCATTGCATCACCTAGGTCACAAGGAACCCAAAGATTGTATTGTACCAAGTCTCTCTTGATGGGAGAATCTATAATACAAAAGCCTATTGGAGGGGGGACCGGCTCCACATACATCTGGTCCTCAAGTGTTGTCAAGTTCTTTAAACTCTTTCTCTTGCGAAAGTATTGTTCATGCCAAGTTAATTAAGTATTATGATTATTATGCTACTGCTAATTAGGTTCACCCTCTATGTTCTCAAAGTAATCTCACAAAAATGCTCACTCTAATTCTCTTAATTCCGCTATTCTCAAAGTTCATAGGCCATTTATATTACAGAAGCAATGATTTTTGACGCATTTTCCCAAGGGCAACTTCATTGTGATGCTTAAAAGGAACGTTGCTTGACATTTCCTCTCCCTACACATGCTGTTCTGCAATTTTAATTGGTGTCACCAGAGGATCAACAGAGTTAATATTTGGCTTTGAATCCTCTTGACTTGCATCCATAACAGAGTTATGTATCCATTGTCTCTTGCCACCCTTTTTGGCGAGCTCTTCTCTCAAACGCTTTGCAATTGTATGTGCCTGAGAATGTTCACATTTCTTACAATTCTTTTTAATGCTATCCAAAAAATGGTCCCTAGTACGTGGTGCATCGCCTGATTTTGTAGTGAAGAAAAATTTACATTGCCACTCCATATATCGACTGCATATGTTGTGAGCATAATCCCACTCTTTGCCAGTGGATTTTTTATTCTTTGCCTTCTTCCTACCACTCGTGCATACATTTTTCTCCATTGCTTTCAATTTAATATTGAAGGCATAAGAACTAGATGTTCAATTTTAAAAATATTTTTCTTCTTTTCAATATATATTAGAAAACCATTCACTAAGAAAGTAATCAAATGTACACAGTATGAGATTTTCAATGTACTCTAGTCAATCCACATATCGATCACATATATTATGAGCAAACATACACATTGCAATGCACTCTCTACAGGGCATTATGCATACAATAATGCTATGAATTTGTCAATGCAATTATAGATATGATAATTGTTTATACGTCCTCTTCGATTTGCAAACAATAAGGCACATCTATTTCAAATGCTACAAAGAATAATCAACTTTTACACTGAAACGATGATAATTATTTGCAAAGCATACATGAAAGCAATAATATCTATGATTGGTCATGTCATGCACTAACAATCTTTCATAATACAGAATGCACTTCTTATATAAACCAATGCATAAAACAAGGCAATGAAATCTTCAATACAATCACACAATTGAGGACTACTTGTACCCAATCAAGGATTGTAGCCCCCTTATGCATCCAATTAAACATATAAAAGCTATTTTCATTCAATTAGTGATTATAGCTCTCATATTGTGCATTGACAATGTATATCAACTCAAATCTATGATGGTGAAAAATGCAAGACTTCAAGGATTTTTTATATACCCAGTACATTAGTACAGGGCATCCGACCCTTGACTACCGACTCGTCACTTACATATGCTCATCTTCTAAAACCAACTTCGGCCATTTTATGGACCAATGGCTTCGTCACAATGAGCATGACTATCCAAATTCTCAACTGTTTTGGTTTCGTACCTCTATGTTCAGTCAAAGATTTAAATATTTTTAGAAGTGGTTACCGAATTAAGAATCACGTTCGGTCCAAAAAAAGACCTATGACTCTGTAACCTTAGGTTAATTCACAAAGAGATGATTGTACTCGACGCTCGGATACACTGCCTAGGGATTTGAGTAGTCAAAGTGTCAAGGTTAGAAGAGGTTTTACTTTATATAATTACGTCTATCAGGATTTTTTATTTTCCCGACGGGTCTGTCGGGTAAAGGAGGTTGCCTGACGGTCCGTCGAAAAATAAACAAGACAGAAGGGCCCGTAGAAAAAATGATAAAACCCGACAGGCTAACCGGTTCTATTGGTTCTTACAGGTCATCATCAGGATCACGTTAACAATTAACGTGATCACGTTTTTGTCTTGTGTAATTATTGATGTTACTAACGTAATCACACGATCATGATCACGTCTGTAAAATCGTTGGCTGAGCTCATCTCCGGTTTTGTGTTCGAGGATAAACCCCGCCCACTGTTGCCCAAGCAAATTTCCTCTGTGCTAATTGTATGGGAGCTTTCAGCCTGCGACACAAGGGCCGCCTTGGGTGATAAGCGGCGCAGACATCCTTTGATCACTCAAAAGCTGTGAACGTAGGCTGCATGGACACACCACGCCAGCTCACATATGGGAGGGTGGCGGTCCTGTGTGACAGCGGCCTTATTTTATCATCACTTTCGTCATGTGAGTCTTGACATCTGATCGGGTCAAGGAAGACTCATCATGCTCCATTCGTTTCCAAGTCAAGAGAAAAAAAAAAGCTTTATTGGCATTGTTGCTTGTGTCTGTTTCTGTTTGTTTGTCCAGGGCCTTCATCGCCTGCACAATGGCGATGGCGCTCAAGCTCTATCTCTGCCTCACCCTCCTCTCTCTCCCCCCCGCTACAAGCTCCTATCATCACCCACACGGCAATATTGCTTCGGCCCCTTCTTCCTTCTCTCAGAGCGGCCATGGAAGCTCCAATCTCCAAAGCTTTTCTTCATTCCTGTGGCAGAAAATCCTTCATGGGTCGAGAAAACTCCAAACTGTGTCTTCCAGGGGCCGACTAGCTGCGGAAGTGGGCAACATTACAGATACATCGACCAGGGCGCCTGCGCAAGCACCAGCACCGGCCCCCTCAAGCGGTGGCAATGGAAAGCTCGGTAAGAAGGAGAGCACGTCCACTGTGGTGAAGTGGCTAGCAGGCATAGCTCTGGGGTCAGTGACAGGCGCAATCTCTGCCCTTATAGCTTCTTTGCTGCTAGGAGTCATCCGCGGGTACGCGAAGAGGCCCAAAGCTGGAAAGCCTGTGGTTTTCCAAAGGAAGATAGTGGATGCTAAAGCTTTAGCTTTTCTTGAAAAGGCAGTTGCCATGGAAAGCTTGGAGCTGCTGGGCAAAGGGGGTAGTGGAGAAGTCTACAAGACGAATCTTGAAAATGGCACTGCAGTGGCTATTAAGAAGGTTTTAGGCCTTTCTGTTTCTCCCAATGGGGGAGGTGTAGACCCTGACCTTGAGCAGAGCTATGACCTGACCAAGAACTCTAAGCAAATTCATGCTGAGCTCACGACGCTCGGCCAGATTCGCCACCGCAATCTTGTCACTCTGCTCGCCTACATCCCACAGCCGAGCGCGCACTTGCTGATCTACGAGTACATCGAAAACGGCAGCTTGCACGATGTCTTGATGGAAGTAGCACAGAACAAGCTAGAGCTCCCATGGAAGAAGAGGCTTGCCATAGCAAAAGATGTTGCTACAGGTCTCAAATACTTGCATCTTGATTGCATCCCAAAGATCATACATTGTGACTTGAAGCCGGGGAACATTCTCTTGGATAAGGATATGGTGGCGCATATAGGGGACTTTGGTCTGGCTAAGGTGATTCCGGACAAACACACGCACATCACCGGAAACAATGTAGCGGGAACGGTCGGATACATAGCCCCAGAGTATTACCAAAGCTTGAGGTACAACACACAAGGGGATGTGTATGCATTTGGGGTGGTCTTGATAGTGTTAGTAACAGGAAAGGAGCCTACAAGTCCCTTGTTTGTAGAGGTGAACACACATATGGGGAATTGGATAGCCAATATATTGGCTGCCGGGGATGAAAGTGCTAAAAGCATCCTCGATGAGAGGTTGCGTGGACATGGTGATGAAGAGGAGGAGATGCTTCTTGTATTGAAAGTGGCTGCATTCTGTCTTCTAGAAGATCCGCGCGCGCGGCCTAATGCTGATGACATTCTCAAAATGCTGAACCAAATAAGGTCATCGCAGCAAGAGAAGCTCCATCCCGAATTGGATCAGCTTATTGTGGATGCTCAGTGAGTCAGGTTTCCTTCTGTTAAGGTATGAGATTCGATGCGATCGCATGGACATTGCTCTTTTTAATGGTCTGTGTAGTATAATTGCCAAGTTGTATTTGTACTAAAGCTTATAATGGTTCTGGCTTTGTACATTAATTCAACATTATGGTATTTCAGCCTTAAGCTTCTGAGCAGTAGCCATAACCTTCTCCCCAAATAAGAGCTCAAACTTTACATGTAACTTTATTCAATATGATGTGCTTCTGTAAGAGGCCCATTACTGTATATTGATTGCATAAATTGCAAACAAAGCTGATAAATAGTACTTAACACAAGGGCCTGTAGAAAAATATAAATTACATGTTTTCTAAATGGTAAGGATAAATTAAATGAATTGGATGGAAATTATAGTTGTATTGAAGGTGTTGGTGTTATGGAAATACCCAAGATCATGTTCTATGCGCAGTAATGCAGTAATGCTCGTATACCCTGGTTTGTAGTGTAAATTTCTTGGTTGAAAATGAGAAATACCACTTATGATTTTATTGGACCTTAATTTTCAAGGTCAAAATTTGGGCATTTTAGGTGTAAACCATGGTAAGCTAACATTCAAATAACTTACTGATGAGGAAGGGCACTTTATTCCTAAAAGGCTGGTTATAAATTGTAAGATTGGCTATGTATAGTTAAGAAGTGGATCGTAATGTGTTTATCGAGCCTTTCCCTCATTAGTGGTTGCCCCTATCTTTGATCCTACAATAGGGAATTTGAATTAAGAGGCTAGCTACTCACATTTTATCTTTTTGCAAGGCAAAAGACTCATACAACCCAAAACTGTTCTGGGAAAAAGACCATGCAAAGAAGCTTGTGACATCATGTAAGCTTTATAGAAGTGGAAGCCATAATTTTTTGCTTTATTTTGATGGGATCATGCAACACACTTTATTCAATGAGTTTGCTTGCATGTCCTCAATATCTTCCTCATGCCAAAAGGTGGGAGGGTGGTTTCAACCACTAGTTTAATGTCTATGCTATAGATTAAAAATGTTATCTTATAACTAAACCACTCGTTTAATGTCTATGCTGTAGATTAAAAATGTTATTGTATAATTCCATGTGGTTGCAATTTCACGTGGCCACAATGGAGCCTAGCCCACCCAATCGACAGAGAGAACGCTCGTAGCTCAGCGAACTAGGAGATTTTGTTTCACTCCCACAACTTGATAGTTGTCGCTATTGCCACCGTCCATTTTCAACGAGGTGATGGACTACCAATTAGAGTTAGAGTCTTTTATGTGAGTTCCTTGCATCTATCTTAGTGATCTCCCCATATCATGCACATACTTTTAGACCACTAACATCTACAAATGACTAAGGTTATCTTGACTCTCATCATTTTCACATGCACCATATCTGTGTGTATTTGAAACAAATCCTCCTTCCATCACAATTGGTCTCTTCATTATGCACGATGTCTATATAAGAAATGTACAACAAAATATAATCTTGTAGCAAGGATAGTAGAGAGAGATATGATGCAAAGTAGATTAGTGGTAAATCAAATATTAGATTAGCACCATTACAAAGTGATGGCGTCATCTACCCATGCACTCCCAAGGTAGAGCTTAGATGACGATATAGACAACTTGAGCTCATAGGTAGGAATACAAGTGGTTGGCTATCCTTATGAGGATGTTATGGTTTATAGAGATGGATTTCTTATATAGTGCTACGGGTAGGTGGTAGATAAGTGTGTGTGTGTGGGGGGGGGGGGGGGGAGGCATGTGTAGTATTGACTATGCCAATTCACCATCCGCATCCACCATCGATCATTGGCCACCGGTCATAGTACTAATGACATGTACATATGGTCTCAGTATCATGCAAAATATTCTTGAAATATTTTTCAAATTTTTTTAATTTTCTTTTGAATATGTTATGTACCATTTACGATAAAAAATAAAGACCTTATCAATGTGCAAGCTGGAATCCACCAAATAGTATGTGCGGTATTGGCTTTCCATCATATAGGGGCCTTACAAACTGTGCAATATACATTATGGTGGGCAAAATGGACAAGTGGGCGTTGCAGGTAAACTAATATCCCCTCTCAATGAACACTTAGAAATGCTTTATGTTGGTCGTGCACCAACTTCAAGTTGATGAAGGTGTCGAAGTAATTGGTCTTTCTTAAAAGCTTTGGTAAATATATTTGCACAATTATCTTCAATATGATAATATTGTAGCTCTACAATCTCCTCCTCGATAAGCTCTCAAACATGATGATATTGAATCTCAATATACTTTGTGCATACATGGAAGATAGAGTTATTGACAATTGTCATGCAACTCTGGTTGTCACATTGAAGTGTTGTTACTAAATCAATAAGAACAGCTAAGTCCATGAAAATCCTCCTGAGATAGACTACTTTACAAGCTGCAAAACAAGGAGCTTTATACTCTGTTTTTGTTGAAGAAAGAACGACGGTTAGCTGCTTCTTGTTGCTAGTCCAAGAAAACACTCCAAAACCAAGTGAGAAATAATAATATCCAAAATTTGATTTTCTGGAATTGAAATCTCTCATCCAATCAGAGTCACAATATCCACTTAGGGTATTTGTGCCAATGCCATAGAAAATGACATGGCCCAAAGTACCTCTAATATACTTTAAAACACACATGCCTACCTTACAAAGAGATTTCCTACGCTGGTTGGAGAACCTATTCAAAACACCAACTACAAAACAAGTGTCTTGTTTAGTATTACACAAGAAAATCAAACATCCCTCAAGATTCATGTACTTCTTGATGTCGACTAAGAGAGAAGAATCATCCATGGAGAGTTACACATTCACCTCCATTAGAGTGCTCGCAGGTTTACAATACATCATCCCAAATGCCCTTAGAATTTATGTTTCATACTTTTGCTTAGAGATGAGGATGTTATTTGTGGATTACCAAACATCAATCTCTATAGCAATAATAGTACAGGCTTTGAGAGAAAATAGCTAACTTGGTTAAAACTGACATAGGAACCAGGTTGCAGGCAAAGAATTGAGACAGAAGTTGAATTCAAGTCAAGTGGAAAAACGGATAACAATCCAATCCGCGGTAAGTACTCTATCCAAGGCTTAACAAGTCTATATGAACCTTAGATCTGGTTGCTTACTAGCAAATCAAGGAATACTTGGAGTGACCGCTAGTAGGGTATCCACAAAAGAGATTGTGAATCAAGGTGATCAATTGGGCACTACTATCTTTGAAGAAGTCCCAGACACTTATTCCGACTCAACATCCGAAATGTCTTCCTATTCGACTCAGTCAGGAATCGGAACAACAATGCGATATAAGCACATACTCCCCTTTTATAAGACTAATGTCCATGGAGCTCACGTTTACCTGGATCCTAATGAAGATTATTCCATTCGCATTGATGACCATGACATAGAGTTTGAAGAGGAAATAAGAGCAAACAAACATAGAAAAATGTATATGGAGGGATAAAAACGGGACTCAGTATGTAAAAGTGGAAAATCTTGATGTGATAGAAAAATGGGGGGTTAGAAGTGAATACAATAATTTCATATATGGAAAAAAAATAAGGTCCACCAACTTTAGAATTTGAGAGATACGATCAAGTTGATCTAAAACCTTTGAAACGGCTTAGCACTAATAATCCTAGGATTGGAGTCCATTGTTGGGATGATAGAAAGATCAAGGATCTTTTATGGACCTCTCATGACAAGCCAGGGTAGTTAAAACCCATGAAGATCATCTATATCTTCAAGATCAAAGAAAAGGGTTCATAAAATCTACCATCTTATCTATTTAGGAATTATTATAACAATAACTTTGTTATGATGAGTCCTGAGGAGGTAGAACAGACCAAATACCAAGGGTACTCTATAAGAGATTGGATATTGGGGCAAGGACTTGATCCTATTCCAAGAGAGAAACTCCATGAGAAATATTTTCAGAGCAATGTTAAAAAACCCGAACCTACCTCATCACAAAGAAAACCGAGTGGCATAAGAGCTAGTGCAGGGCTACATGAGTCACTATTTCCAACATATTGGTTTGAAGGACTCGAGACATGACAAATTGCGCATGCGCCAAAAGAGTTGGAGCTGAGCCGAACAAACGTGTCAGACCAGTTGATTTTAAAACCTAGGTCAAAAAATACAGTGGATCTAGGGATCCATACGACCACTTAGCTAGCTTCAAGCAAGTGATAAGAGCAGAACACATATTTGATTCACACTCAATTTGAGGGATTTGGCCCAATGACTTTAGAAGAAAAATATTTGACATGGTTCCAAAACATTCCACCAAGGGAAATCATGGATTTAAATATGTTAGCTCATGGTTTTGTCACTGCATGCTCCAAAATTGGGATCAAACATAACACGGTAGCTCAAATCTATAGGATCAAAACAGAAACAAGGTGAGTGTGTTAGGGATTGTGCAACTAGGATGAAGCAATCATTGCAAGATGTTCAGAATTAGAAATACTAGCAAAAGAAAGATTAGTGTTATTATTTCTAGAAGGACTGCTCGACAAAGAACTTCATGCTATAATGTATAGTAAGAAGCATACGACCGTAGAAGAGTGTGTATCAGATGCTATTGACTTGGGAGACAATTGTGATATTTTCAATGAAGGAGATGTCCCTAAGGATACTTAGAGTGAGAAAAAAGAATCCACAAAACCAACACAAGTGGGAACAGCTGTTGCAGCACCACTTACAATCATAGAAGACATGCTCAAGAGGATGAACAAAATGATGAATAATATGCAGAAAGCTCCTATGAGAGGACCTGGACAAGGGATACCTCAACATGGACAACCAATTAGGCCACAAAAATGGTTTTCTATTGAGGGTAAATAGACAAACCATGAGACCAATGAGTGCTATTACCGACCAAAGTATGATGGAAATGTTCAATATGTGCCTATGAAACCACAAGGACAACCCATGTAAAGATATCAGCCTAATATGGCCCCAACACAAAGACCACCGATGGGTATGGAAAGACCACAACTAGTATTGGGTCAACAACCTTCATTTCCTGGACATAATATAGTGCTTGTAAAGTACATGCATTCAGAAGGAGTTGTAGAGGAACAAACACTAGTGCATGTTACACCTTATGTTGAGCCTAGTCCATCTACAGTAATGGTAGAAGGAGAGTGGTATGATTCACCTTCAATGGAAGAGTGTGTGACTTATGCTACACCATAGCTTACATCGATGTACTTTGTAGCTAATCAAGGTGTTAGACCTCCAATGGTAAGACCCATGATTAAGCCAAAGAGTGGAAATTGCCATAATTATGGTGCACATGATCATTGGAAAAATGAATGTCCAGAACCTGAGAAGAACATTAAGCCAATTGAAGCTTTTTGTACACAATGTTACAAAAAAGGAGGACACTTCCCTGAAGGCTGTCCAAAAAATCCGTTAAACAAAGGAAACGCAGTGGAATGTAGTCCAAGTGATACCTAGTAGCTTTTTGGAAAGTGAACCTATTGTTCCATTCAAGGTGATCACTAGAGCCCAAGCTAAGAAAAAGAAACATAACTCCTCTTTATGAATCAGAGAAAACTAAAAATTCCTCGCAAAAGACCAAGAAAAGAAGACGTCAAAGATATCAGATGAGAAAAAATAAACAAAAAGAGAAAATGAGGAAAAAACCAAAAAACAATTCTAGGAAAAAGTTAAAGAAACTGGGAGTAAAATCAAGGAAACCACAATAAAATCTGGAGGATCAATTTTGGTTAGACAAAAATTTTGAGCCAATCAATGCATCCTTGGAAGCTTTCCAAGCGGGACTTAAAGTAGGCCAAAATATGGAAAACAAATGGAAAAACTATCCTTCTTTGGATATGGAAGCAACTAAGCGTGAAGCTTATCAAAATTTGGTAAGAATTACTCGAGAAATGTTGAAAAACTAGAAACCCAAGCTTGAGAGTATAGCAAAACTCAAGGAGCTTGTGATAGAAACCAATAAAGAGAAATCCAAAGTGGTGGTAGAACCCCACCTTGAAATTAAAGAGCCAAAACTCATAGTGACTGAGAGTGAAGATGCTTTAGATGGAAATCCGTTTGGGCAGGAAGACTAGACAAAACATTTATGGGAAAAAGTGAGAGGGATCAATGATGGGAGCATAACTTTGAAATCAGCTCCTATAGAGAAAGTATGTTAGACAATTTACCTCCTGATATGGACATGGATATAAAATCCTTGTATAGGGATTGCGGCTATGAAGCATAAGGAATGTCTAAACCATTGACTCTAAAAACACTACCCTCTTACTTAGGAGACAACGAAGATGAGTACATAGTGTGAAAAACCACTCAGGTAAAAAGAGCAGACAGAACCTGGAGGTAGAAAACATCCATTCAATCATTTCAACACCCATTCAATGTACTCTTACCTTGGGAGAACTGTTTAAAATCAAACCGTATTTATGGAATGATTTATAAAAAAACTCTAGAGAAAGTGGGGATAACAGCGCTAATCGCAAAAAAATGGGTAAATTGAAACATAAATTGGATAACAAGGAGATTAGATCCGTCCCTATGAACAAAGTCGGATAATACTACGAGGGGGAAGAAGGAAACACAACCCTTTTGGTGAGATATAATGATGTAGAAACCATGGCAATACTGGAAAGTGGAGCTCGCATAGCCATAGCCACAAAGTAGTATGGGAATCATGGGAAAAACCAGCCATTAGACTGTTAACTGAGTCAACGTCAGTTAGCAGAAGATGCTAAAGATCAAAGACGTACAAATGCACATCAAGGATGAATGCAAAGAAGCAGTAAAGATTGGAGTTACACATTTTCCACATTTTCTCAAAATGGTCACGTATTGTAAATTTTCGATTTATTTCAAGCCATTGTAATATTTCTAAATGTGTTACGGGCTCTACGGGAGTTCCAAGTTGTAAAGAATAGGTCACTTACTGTGCCTAGGTTGCAGATTCAGTAAGTCACTGAGCCCTAAAGGCCTTGGGCGGTCGGACATTGCATATTCTTAACCTAGGTATATAAGGCAATGTGTAAAAGAATAATATTAGGGTTCTGAAGCTCATTTGTTGAGAGCACTCTTTGGTGAGATCTCTTGAGGTGTGTGACTATGGAGTCCTTGAGATTTTCCTTGCTCATGAGACTTGATTAACACTAATCAATGATTCATTTTCTCTCACTATGCCTCTCTCTTACTTCTTATGATTGCCTATGATGCTTAGATTAACTAGATATTAACTAATTAGTGGTTAATCCCTCACTACTCTTTTGCTTGTGTGTACATGTAGGTTTGATTGGAGTGTGGTGCTCGATAGATCTATGTGTGTGTGCTTGCAATTAGTGTGTTGCATGATAGGATTAGTGTTGTGTGTGTCTTGCAATCGTAGTGTGTGTGATTGGGTTAATCAGAGGTGAAGAGAAGTGGATATGGAGATTGCCCTTCATTGTGGCTTAGCTCCTCCATAGGCCGAGAAGCTCACCTCATAGAGTTAACCATTTGTGTTGCCACGATTAGCTCACTAACCGTGTGAGTATTTCCATGCCCTAGCCGGGTAGCTCATCCCTCCGGATTGATAATTTTGTTGGTCATTGGAGCTATTGCAATGATGGAGCCCCCAACATTTGGCGCCGTTGCTGGGGATGATGAACTACGCTAGTGTAATTGTGGCATAAACAAATGCGTTCCCTCACTAATTTTACTACTAATTCACTTGTGTGTTTATGTTTTTGTGGATTTTGAATGTGTGTGCATGAAGCATTGAGTTCATAATTCCCTAATGTGTGACCATATGTTGCTAATTGTGTATTTACACACTCTAGTTTCACACTAGCCCCTTGCTAATTTGAGTAATTTTTGCTAACTTACTAATTTGCTATGAAGGATTGGAGCATTCGACCATTCAATTGATCTTCAAGGGAAAGGTAATTAAGGTGGTATTCTCAACCTCCCTAGAATCTAGAGATCTATAGAATTGTGTAGATATCCCACGAAGATGCAATGTAATGTGATGCAATGTAATGCTATGATATGTTGATGCAATGCAATGTTGATGTTAGGGATGAAAAATTTTATGATTTTTCATTTTCACGCCGTAGTAATGTCGAAATTTTTAAGAATTGGTGGCGCATGAATTTGATAAGTTTCAATTGCTAATTGATGAATGTGTGTTGTTAATTGGGTGCGTAATTGAGTTAATTGCATGCTTGAATGGTCAATTTTTAGTGTGTGTGCACTAAAATCAAGTGTGTGTGCATTTTAATTGGTGTGTGTATGCTAATTTTAGGTGTGTGTGCACTATTTTGCCCATGTTTGTGCACTTAGAAATCAATGTGTGCGTTATGATTTTTCAACTGTGATGATTGAAGTTTATTGTGCTTATGTCCAACTAATGATTTCTGAAATCACATTGCAAATCTGAAAAATTTAACCCTTTTGTGTGTGCACCTAAAGATTGGTAAAAACTGCCAATTTTTTAGTGTGTGTGTGCCTAAAATGTGTTTAAATTTGCATGATTGATTCATATTTTGATTGCATAATTGATGTGTGTAATGATTAATTTCTGTGTTTTTGTGCTCAAAACAGTGATTTACACACTCTAATTGTGTCAATTTTTGACCTATTTTTGTCGGTAATTTTGCCGGTTTAATTGCCTATGCTTGATTTATTTGGTAAAATTGTGGGCAATTGAATTGATGTGATTTTGGCAATTTTATTTGGCTGCACCATTTCTCAATGTGTGGAGAATTTGTAAAAAAATTTGGGTATGTTTCGGATACTTTTTGTAATTTTTGACAATTTTTGCATTAATTTCTGAATCATTCCATAAAATTTTGATTTTGCGATCTTTACGAGCTATTTTGTGTGTGCGTATTTACGGCATCATTTTAAATTGGATTTGTGTCCTCCGTGGTCGAGTTTTGAGTGTTTTGCTATTTTCGGGGGTCAGGTTGATAGTTGTGTCGTAAATCGCGTTTTCGATAAAATATGCTATTTTCGATGTGCTTTTGCTGTCGCAAATGCTCTGTTGTGAATGACGATGATTTTTTAAGATTCCTAGAATTTTCCGAGAGTTTTTTGGACTTTTCTGGAAAATTTTGGGATTTTTTGGCGATTTTTAGAGTTTCGACTAATTTTCGACCTATTTTTGGAACATAAAAATAAAAAAATAAAAATAAAAATAGAAATAAAAAGCTGGGTTCGGCTGCCACCGTGCCTTGCGATGCACAAAATAATTCTCTTCCTCTTCTTTCTGTCCACGTGAACCCAATGATAGAATAAAAACGGAGGTCCAATGTATTTTAACTGGTTGAAATTCTAAAAATCCGGTTAG
The DNA here is from genome assembly GCF_014529385.1 of Adiantum capillus-veneris. Taxonomy (NCBI): domain Eukaryota; kingdom Viridiplantae; phylum Streptophyta; class Polypodiopsida; order Polypodiales; family Pteridaceae; genus Adiantum; species Adiantum capillus-veneris. Next base: position 91,013,862 of record NC_140943.1, on the reverse strand, counting down.
ATTTTGAGCTTGCATTGAAGAAAACTGAGAAATTTTCACAAGTTTTACCGGCAAAGCTTCGAATTTTGACCTAAAAACCGAGAGAATTTCGGGTTTGCCCTTATTTTCTCCGTGAGAACTCACTCTTTCTCTTTCTCTCTCTCTCTCTCTCTCTCTCTCTCTCTCTCTCTCTCTCTCTCTCTCTCTCTCTCTCTCTCTCTCTCTCTCTCTCTCTCTCTCTCTCTCTCTCTCTCTCTCTCTTTCGCTACACGCCAAGGCTGCCGGCCGTTGCTCTAGCTGTCGACTGTTACGTCAGCAACTCGGTTGTCCGCTCAAACAGCTACCGCAATCAAGGCGTCAACACACCCGCCATCATTCGCGTTCAGGATTCCCATGCGCCTACAGACTCGGACTTGTCAGATCCCCACCTCGTCAGCCTTAGTCAACACGGGCAGTCGGACAGCCAATGTAAGCTTGGTAAGGTAATAAGCAATTTTTATTTTGTTTTTATTTAGTTTAGGTTTATTTATTTATTCAGAAAATAAGTAAAAACTCAGAAAATTCACCCAAAAAAAAAACAACTCCTAAAAAATTCAAAAACATATTTTAATTTTTTTTTCAAAAAATCCAATGAAAAGTTAAAAAAATGGGATAATAAAAAATAGAAAAAATCAAATAAAAACGTCAAAAAATCCATTAAAAATCCTAAAATTCATCAAAAAAATAATAACAATAATAAAATCACAAAAGAAAAAATAATAAAATTTTCAAAAACTCACTAATAAATCACAAAAAATCTAGAAAACTCACAGATAAACAACAAAAATTTGTTAAAAATTTCTTTTTTAGAAAACTCACAAACACTGTAAAAAATTCATTAAAAAACGCATAAAACTCTAAAAGAAAATAAAAAATACACAAAATTCAGTAAAAATCATAGAATTTTTTTAAAAAAATACAAAATAAAAAAACACAAAAATTTCATAAACTGACTGGAAAAAACAAAATAAATCACAAGAAATTCACAAATTCTTTTTAAAAGAAACTTCAAAAAATTCTAAAGATCCCAGAAAAATTCATATAAAATCAAAAGTTTCCTTAAAAGAATCGCAAAATATCGTAAAAATATCCAAAAATTTAAAAAAAATTGAAATTTTAGAAAAATAAAAAGAAAGTCGCCGGAAGTGCGAGAGCTTGAAAAAGACAGAAAAAGCAAGGAAGTGCCAGAAAAACCCAGAAAAGCAAAAAAATCACATGCCGAGCAACCAACACCAAAATGAGCAAATCAAAAGCCAAAAAGCAAAGCCGGAGAAGTTTACCACAAAGCGAGCGCAAATCGAGCAAACTGTGCCGAAGCGAATCCAAATAGCCGAAAAAAGCTGAAAACAGTTAACCCAAAGCCGCGAGGGGTAGACAAATTTTTAAATTTGTCAAAATCAAGCCGAAAATCGACAAATCACGGTGGATTGCAGATTAATTTTTTAAAGGCCCAATTTTTCATCGTTTCAAAAGCTTGAGATCAATTCTGACACTGTCGAGCTAGAGATAATCAACTTTTGCGAGTCTGAAGAGCAGTCAATTGCAAAAGCGTTTTGTCTAAAGCAGTTTTATCAAGCCGGGCAGAAGAAATGCTGCTAAGCAACGTCAAAATCTGCCAATTGACAGTTTTTGTAGATTGAGCCAACATGGACTTAAATCCATCCGAGAGTTCAAGTACAACAGAGCAAGCTAGTAGCAGTGGCAGTACAAGCACAACTGCAACCGACCAAATTTTGCAGCTTTATGGCTACAATGGAGATAAATGTTTGTACATAGATACAGAAGGCCATAGATATCTAATGAGTAGTAAAAGCAGCACAAAAGCCAAGATCCTACTGACCAGAGTGAAGCCAGATTTAGATAACTCCCAGATGTTCACAAACTTTAGTGGAGCCAGGTATTGCTAGCTCAAATATGAGCTGCAGATAGAAGTTCAAAATGTCAACCCAAGTATTTATCCAGAGATCTACACAAGCCAGCAAAACATACAGTTGGTGTGTATGCAATCAGGGTCATTGTACATGGACTATAGTGGTCAGATCTATAGTCGAGAGCCAGAATGGCAAGATCCAACAGATCAACCAATAGAAGCAAATTTAATTGGAGAATCAATCCAAAGACGGTACAAAGGTCAAGATAATGCAATCTACAGCTTCATGCTCATTGTTTTGAAAGAAGATGCCGACAACTTGGCAAGCACAGAAGTTGAAGATTCTCAGCAAGAGCTTGACATGATAGAGCCAGTTGAAATACCACCAATCATGTGGTATTGCTCAGATTGTGGACGAAAAGGTGGACATTTTTTTGAAGATTGTCCAAGAAATCCAGACAACAGGGTTACATCAACTACTGAGCAAGGTACAGAGAAAATTGGAAATACAAATCTCGATGTAAGTGCATCTAACTTGTCACTTATGCAATCGGATGATTCTGCATTACCATTAGAAGCACAAGTAAAAACACTGCAAATTCAAAATCAGCATAAAGATGCACAGGCACCTGAAAAGCTTAAAATGGATTCTTTGAACAACAAATTCTTGCATGAATTTAGTCAAGGTGTCGAGATATCACCAAAGGTTGAAAAGACTATTAGGTTTGCAAATGATTTTGCATCCACTGACACAATTGTGCAATCATTCACAAGTCTAAGGGACATATCAAACAGACTGATGTTAGCTTTGTATGGTACACATAATTCATATGCACACTATGTAAACCAACAAGGAAAACTGTACAAAAAGGATCAACCTGTGTTTGAACGGCCCACATACCAGCTCATAGAAGTGCGTCCAATGATAGATCAAAAAGGATGGTTCATTTTAGAGGAAAGAATCTATTATAGTCCATCCTCTCTAGAGTTGAAGAATATTACCCGAGTGAACTTAGAAATTTGTTTAGATCCAACAAACTCTCCTCCATCGAAAATCAAGCTTCGATGTTGTGACCAAACGAACATATACTTTGACCAAAACAGTCGTAGATATAGACGAGAGTCTAGCATATATGATGTCTTGGGTCCTCAAACCATAGAAGCTCATATCATTAAAGACCCATGGGATAGACAATATCAGGGCAAAAATAATGCTATCTACAGCTTGACTTGGGGAATAATTTGTCATGTTTCACGGAGGTACATAGGAAACTATGAAGAAGGTTTACAGATGCCAAACATCAACAGTGCTACCCAAAGTGTACCTTCCCAATCCCAAAGGGTGAGACTCAACCAGAGCCAAATAGTTTTGAGCTCTCACAATGAAGCAGGCTATAGTGATCACCCTAGGAAGGGGGGAGCTGCAAATTCATGAAGCTCAGCTCTAGTACCAGAAAATGATACACCAGTTAGAAGCCCAAGAACTTCTAGCCAGCAGACCCCTTAAAAGCAAAAACCATTGGAAGACCATATGGTTGTTGGAAGTTTTCCATTGACCCAGAAACCATCAAAATCTGCAGAAAAATTCTTCTATGAAGATCATCGGGGACAAAAGTTTCAGTTGATCTCCACAAGTCAGAGTCAAAAGTCGACAAGCCCAATAGTGTTCAAACAGTTACATGTGACCAAGCTCACATATGCATATCAAGATGCACATGGTAACGAATATGAGCAAGATCATGATCTTGTACAGACCCATACGGATGACCCAACTAAAGTCAAAGAATATCTAAAGATGGTGCAAAGCATCAAGCTACCAGAATAGGTGAAAAAAAAGTCAAAGTCAATGAAAGCTAATGTCTAGAAGGCTACACAAAGGTCATCACCTAATCTTTTCCGAAAAGACTGATTCTACCAGAAAGTACAATGGATCTATTAAGATCAAGAGTTACCCAGATGCAGGAGGACAATGCTCAACAATTGCAAGAAAGTGTAGTATTGCAAGAAAGTGTAGTATTACAACCAATGTAGTCAACCTCAATTGTAGGTGATCAAAGCAAAGAAGTTGTAGATAAAGCTCAACCAAAGGACACTGCCACAACAAAAGCAGTCAAATCAAACACAAATCCTGAGACAATCAAGTGCAATATTGTTGGTGAAAACGAAGAAAAGATGTCAAGAGAAATAAAGCTAGATTTTCAGCTAAACAAGAACCTCATGTCTTTCGCACTTGGAAAAGATGTGGCAAACCACAGCTGGAAGATGCTCATGAATTTGTGATCATATCAAGAGACAAACGAGCAGAATGATGGGGAATCATCTCCACCACCATTGAAGTGAGTTCACAAATCATCACAACTCAATTCATGTGATCACCGCAAAGGATATGTCAGGCGATATCATAATGGGAATGCCAATGTCCCAGAAGATGTTAGAGATACAGAATTCAAACATGACGGAGTCATCACAGACATCAAAGAATGAAGACCAAGAATGGTCACCCGCGGATGACAGTACAAAGTCCTCAAGCACAATTCAAATGGAAGATCTTATTGAAGATGATTCATCTCTATCGAGCAAAACTTCAGAAGAGCTTGAAGCAAATCAGGCAATATCAAGTGCAGATTAAACAGAGCAAAGAGCAACCACGATAACTATTGAGCAAAGAATGCCACCGAGACCAGAGGTAAAGAACACAAATCTTGCAGACAAAGGTAAAGCTAAAGTGGAACTTTCACTGATTAGCAAAGAAGGTGTGACAGCATATGCCTCGACATCAAAGAACCCTCATGGATCAGATTCTTCAAGCAAGTCAGGATTTCAAAACTTCATGTCAATTGATGACCCAACTGAAACCTCAAAGGAGACACCTAGAAAAGCAAAGATATATCAGCCAAAGTACTCAAGAAAGCAGAGGACAGTCAAGCAAGTGATTGTTCAGAGAAGTTCAGTCAAAGTCAATGATCCAGTTTGGATTAAAGAAAAGAACTCAACATAGAAAGACAAACACATGAGATGAATAGCATCACAATGGAGCTTGAAGGAATAGGAGTACTATAAAAGTAACAGACATATATGGGTACCAAAACCGCAGGTTAGAGCATATGAAGTGAATTCAAGACCCTCCCAAGAAAGAAGGCCCACAAGGTATCAACCTCGATAATATTCTAGGGTACCTAAGCAGCATGTATACAACACAACAACATTGAATGATGCTGAAGTCCACCACAACTCTCAAGAGGATACAGAACAAAGATGGATCTCAAGGAATGTTCCTCTTGGACAAGGATTCTACACAGGCTATACAAAGATTTGGCTACCAGTCAACCACAAGCGAACTGCAAATACACCAGACTTGCATAAAGATCTCAAGAACTCAACAAGACCTAGAGCAAAGCAAAGTCAACAAAGGAGATACAAAGGTCATCAAGAGATTTGGATTCCTAAGTCTTCCAATGCTCCTAGTCAAAAGCCAGATGCCAAATTTGAACAAAGGCCTCCAACAACATCAAAGGCTCCTATCAACATGCCCAATTGGAGAATCAAACAACCAATGGAGTCTTCACAGTCAAAGAAGGACAACCCAACCAACGTGAATGCAGATTCGAAGATGATAAAACAGGTATGGCAAAAGAAACCTTCAATGCCAACTTGGTCCTTCACTAATCCGCTTTTTGAGGATTCAAGCTTACTTTTACCTGAAGAAATGTTTGTAGTAAGATCAAGAATATAAAAAGTCAAGTCGCTAGGGTGCAAAAAACACTCTTTGGCATAGTCAGAGTCGGGCTGCTGAGCCATAAAATGAGCAAAGCATTAGTCCCAAAGCCTCAAGTCATATTAAACTATGTGCTAAGAGTCATAGTTATTAGGCTTACGCTCAGAAGCAACCGCTACTACGTCTGAACCTCTGTTTATGAGATTTGTAATCTTTCCATATAATATGAACGAGTCCATTTTCTACCATTCAGTGTAACTCTAATAGTTAATTATGTACTTTCTGTTGTTAAAGTATTTGAATTAATCAAATTGTTAAATTTCACCTTCTCGACCATCCAAGCACCTGCCGGTGGACATGGGACGCCTACCGGTGAATATTTTGCAAAATGGAGCCATTTCGGGTGCGTATGGACATCGTGGGACCGCCAAAATGCATGGTGCACAGGGCCTTTTTTTGGCCCGTGCGGCGCCATTGGTCATCATCGTGCATTTTGGCAGCCCCACAATCTCCGTACGCACCCAAAATGGCTTCGTTTTGCAAAATGTTCACCCGTAGACGTCCCACGTCCGACGGGTGCTTGGTTGGTCGAGGAGGTGTGAACGTGTTGAAAAAAAAAGATTTATAGGCCAATATGTGCAATATAAATAAAAAGTACAGGAAGTGACAAAAAAAATACAAAGGACAAATTATTGTATATTGCTTTGGATATTACATCATGGGTGGTTGGTTTTCTTGTAAATTACAGCTATAGGTATAAGGCGAATGGCAGACTTGACACCAAAGGTTTTGACACTATCCTCTGGGTTTGTCACCCCTTGACCTAGGCTTAAGGCACAATGGGAGAGGACTGACCCAGGGTGCTTTTTTGTAAAGGCATACAATGACGCCTCTCGATCCACCAAGATACCCTTGTGAGCATTAAGGGTAAGGGAATCTTCAGCAAGGATGGCACTTGATGGTTTGCACTTGAGCAACTCCGTAGAACCATGCTTGGAGAACTTTGTGTGTGCAGCTCGAAGAATGGATGGCCCCAGATGGCCAAGGTAGTGCCACAGAGAGCTATCTCTATCCATAGGAACGTTGCCCAGATGGCCAAGGTAGTGCCACAGAGAGTTATCTCTATCCATAGGAATGTTGCGCGAACCTCCAGTACGCATTGCAAACTTATCGACATGGTATGCGGTCTGCAAAACATTTTAAACAACTTCAAAACTTTCTATAGGGTACAATAGACTATCAATAAGGTTAAAAGTGATTACCTCAGTTTCTTCATCCATCTCTTCAAGAGTTTTCCTTGTAAGGTTGATGCTAGAGTGATCTTCTCAACCCATAATGATCAACAATTTGTGTGGATGAAAAGCGCTTTCTGGGATGCTTTCATGAAATGAGGCACATGATTTGATTTCTGTAAGTGTATTTGCCACGGTTTGTACCAAATTCTGTTGGTTTTCACTAGGGAGGAAAGAGAGGCTTGGTGGGAGACCTTAGTTTTCAAAGTCAATTTGAAAGTTTCCCTTCTCTTGCTTTCCACTGGGATCTTTCATGCTTGCATAGATAGCGAGCACTGAGATCGACTCATCCTCTCTGAGTCCTAGTGTCTTTGCAATGTCATCAAGGAACAAGAAGTGACGACCATCCACCACAACTGCATGCAAAGTGAGAATTTGGAGGTCAAGAACTTCCTCCAACACCTCGTCTCCCTCTATCATCCGATCTTCCTCCCTAGTGGAACTAGGATCTTGTAGGAGGATGTTGAATGTGGCAGAGAAAAACTATACAACCACCAAAAGAGAAGGATTATGGATGATCTATCCCATAAAAATTTATAGACATTACCTATTGGCCAATAAATTTGTGTTCTTTGTGGACCACCTAGCTTTGTTGTATTTGGTCAACAAGCCATGCAACACAGGGAGAATAGTGAGATGGTTCATCATTATTTTAGAATTTGATCTCATTGTAGTTGTAAAAGAAGGCACCACAAACCAAAGAGCAGATCATTTATCAAGAATTATTTCAAGAGAACCAACAAAAGTAAACGATGATTTATCAAATGCATATCTGTTCTCCGTGGAAATAATACCCCATTGGTCAAAAAATATGGTTTCATTGATGACTATAGCTCAAGTGGTCTCAAATATCACTTCCTATCAAATCAAGCACACATTACCATAGTAGGACTTCACTTTGCAAAACACCAAACTATGCAACAGATCCTGAGACTTGGAGTATTTTGGCCAACCATGAGGAGTGAAGTTCACTTATTTGTGAAAAATTGTCTTCAATGCCAGAAACAAACACCCATACTTCATGTGACATTATTTCAAATCTCACTCGTTCCTAAGTGGAGTAACTATACAGTTAGTTCCTTATCAAGCTGAACATTTCCAGAGGAAATGAGTAAACACCGCCAAAGAGCTATTGAAACTGAAGCAAGAGACTATGCTCTTATTGGAAACCAATTGTATTAGAGAGGAAAGGATCAACATTTGCATCTCTATGCAAATGAATGTGAATACATACCCATTCTAGAACAAGCACATGCTGGATTAGCTGGAGGTCACTTTTCTAGTGAAACCACCACTAGAGAAATTTTAATGGTTCTAGTGAAACCACCACTAGAGTAACTATATAGTTAGTTATCAAGCAGAAAATTTCCGGAGGAAATGAGTAAAAACCGCCAAAGAGCTATTAAAATTGAAGCAAGAGACTATGCTCTTATTGGAAACCAATTGTATCAGAAAGGAAAGGATTAACATTTGCATCTTTGTGCAAATGAAGGTGAATACATACCCATTCTAGAACAAGCACATGCTGGATTAGCTGGAGGTCACTTTTCTAATGAAACCACCACTAGAGCAACACTTTTTGCAGATGCCAAAGAATATGTTTGAAGATGTGATGCATGCCAACGATCAAAAATGCCAACAAGGGTAGATAGCATGCCTTTAAGACCAATGATGGGGGCTAGAGATTTTGCAAAATGGGGCAAAGATTTTGTCGGACCAATACAGTCACCTGCTTATAGAACTCAAGCTCATTATATCATTGTAGCTATGGACTATTTGACCAAGTGGGCAGAGGCTAAGGCAACCAGGAAGAATGATGCTAGAATCACGGCCGCATTCTTGTATGAGAATGTATTCACAAGATATGGACTTCTAATAGAAATTGCTAGTGATAGGGGAATTATTTCCTCAATGAGGTGATCAAGTATCTTCTGAATGAATTTATGTCATCCATAACAAATCCGCTCCATATCATACACAAGCAAATGGACAAGCTGAGCACACGAATAAACTTCTTAGTTCGGTATTGACTAAAGTGGTTAGTTCATGACAAAATGATTGGGAAATGAATCTACATGCTGCTCTATAAGCTTATAGAGTTTCATTCAAGACAACTTTAAATGCTACACCCTTTAACCTTGTTTATGGTCTTAATTCCATACTACTGATAGAATTCTATTTCCAACAATAGGGTAGCTAAAGATCTCCAGTGGGGCGGCGGACATGAATTGTCACAGAGTCTTGAAGATTTAGAAAAGCTTGATGAACAAAATCTAACAAATGTAGATCACATCTATGCACAAAAACGGAAGCAAAGACAATTTTTTGATTCACATCTAGTCACAAAAATCTTCAAAAAAGGGGACCTAGTTTTAGTTTATTCCCTTAAGCAACGCATTCCCAAATTCAAGAAAAAGGGAAATGGACCATTTGTTGTTGAAGATGTATCTCCAAATGGATCAGTTAAGTTGTCCAATATAGATGGTGAACCAATGGCTAACGGGGTTAGTGGATGCCGCTTAGAGAAGTACCATATGCCACTAACCAATGAATTGCTAGAAAAAATGCATGCAACCAAGTAGAGAAAGATTAAATGACAGTAGGTTGTTGACGAAGCTCAAGAGGAAGCTGGACTTTGAGTACTCAAGAGCAAAGCTGTTTTGAGAGATCAACAAACACCTATTCCCATCAACACATTGGAACCAGATAAGAGACTATGGGAATCACAAGATGATGTAGTATCAACGGATGATGAATGGTTGGATGGAATTGACCTTCACATCACAATAGAATTGAAAAATCATAGCACAAATGCATTAGTAGATACCGGAGCTCCAATGAATGTTGTCAATTATTCCACTTACAAGAAAGCTACGAATCAGTCTTTAGCATTGGGAATATCTACTATTAAAGGATGCAACAAAAACCCAATGCCGCCATTGGGAGTGGTCAACTTGAATGTGATAGTAAATGGATTTTCATGCCCTCATCAATTTATATGCATTCCAAATGACATATGAATGAGACGATGATTCTTGGAATCTCATGGATGCGGACATACAAGGCAGTACCAGAGTGGGACACCAATCAAATCAAGTTATCACTTAAAGATGGAAAACTCTTAGTTCCAATTGCACCAAGCAAAGAGGAATGGAAAAGAGGTTGCCCACAAAAGAAACCAGGGAATAATCAATCTATGTCAACCTCTAGACAAGCAAATCCTACAAGCAACATGCAAGGAGTCAGACATATTTGGGTACCAAAAGCACAAATCAAGGACAATCCGTCTCAAATTTGGGTGCCCTAAGAACTCAGATAAAAAAATCTTTCAAAAGAGAAACTAGCACTAGGTGGGTTTGAAAACCAAAGGAGCATTTATCTTCTCCACAAACTGTAAAGCCGATGAATTAATGGAAAGTTAAATCTCAAAAAACTCCACCACAAAATTTCATTAACCAAAAACCAAAATACCAATGGAGAGTTAAATCTCAGCAACCGTCATCATTGTTACCTACAGCTCTGGAAATTAGTGTGCCAAAGCATCCAGATGGTACAATCAGGCAAAGAGCACATAAATTACAAAATCTGCTATTTAGAAAACATCAATAAGAAACCTCGACCAGGGAACCCCTGAGTTAACTACTCAAGACCCAACTCTTGCACCCCATACTGATTTGAACTGGATTGACCTTCAAAGCATGGTAGAGCCAACCACAATTATGCATAAACACGATTGTTCAACCCATTCACACTATCATCCCAGAGTACTCCATCTAGGAGGGGTGGAAGGAAACTTAATTAATTCATGGCAATGTTTGTAGAGGGAGGAAAAAGTTGGATGTTAACGTGTGGTTTTTGCAAAATTACCTAGTAATGCCCTTACAAATCATCAACAAGGGAATTTCAGCTGATAAAATCTCCTCGATGAGAGTAAATAGTGTATAAACTATCAAAAATTATAATAAAAAATAGCCTTTTTTGTTTATTTTCATTAATTCTTCTTGATATTGGAGCTTAAAAATGGAGAAATCCACCAAAATGTAATAAAATAGTGTTTTTCAATGGATTTTTTTCAATAAACGAGTCAAAAATTAATATAATAAATAGCAAATGAGTTCAAATGGAGAAACAAAAAATACGTTGATGATCAAGAGGACAAGTCTGACAAACACAAAAAATCTCAATCAAAACAACAAACGAAAGCGAGAGGCCTAAATTAGGCCATCAGGGCCTGTTTTTGCAAATTCTTGCAGAATGAGCTAACGGAGTCCGATTGAGGAAATTTTTGAGTCTAACGTAGATTTCATGATTTATTAGGACTAACAAGGGAATCTGGGGAAAAGTAGTTTGGGAAGTCCGAGTATACATATCTTAGGTAGTCCAAAATCACCTCATCTCTACTAGTCACTCTTGGAGAAGAGAGCTCTCTACACGGATTTAATATTTACATAATTACGTCAAATTTTGTGTGATCACAAGGTCTTATTGACACATTTACATGATCACAGTAAACATGATCACATAGAACCCGGTTAGTGGTGACTTGCAAACCCACAAAATTCCTGCCGGGCTTTTCAATTTTCCCGACAGGTCCGCCGAATTTTATTATTTACTCTACGGGCCCGCAGGGAATCCTGAAAGGCCCGGCGGGCTGTTAGCATTATATATACGCGGGCCCTATCGGGCCCGCTGGGTGTATTAGCGTCTTGCTTTCGTCTTATGAGAGAGAGAGAGAGAGAGAGAGAGAGAGAGAGAGAGAGAGATCTTGTGACCACCTTTGTAGGTACGTCGAGAGGAGAGAGGAGAGAGGGGGTTGTGTGGGAGCGTGCTCTACGTCGCAGCGCATGGCAACAGCAGAGTACCTGACCACACGATCCGCGTATGTGTTGTGTGTGTGTGTGCACGTTGTGTGCTAGCGTGCCTTTTATCATAGTGTGCGGCAGTAATAAGATACCTTACCACACAATGGGTGTGTGTGTGTGTAAACTATTCTACGGAGCAGTGCTTATCACGGGGGCATCACCTCTGTGACACGGGGAAGATGGTGTCCTTGTGATAAGTATTGGCTTATTGTCTGGGTACTACGTCGGTAACACGCCGAATCTAGTATGCTTATGGTAAGTCAACTTCCCTTCTCCTTTCCCAAAAAACATATGGGCATTGGTCGGTAACACGGCTATATGATGTTCATATGTAGGCCATTGTTTTTCCTTAGATTTAGGCGGTACTTGGTCAGTAACGCGGCTAATAGAGTGTCGTTTGTTAGAAGCATATGTTTTTGCATAAATGTGGCGTTCAGGTCATTAACCCGGCCATACGAACGTCATATAATTTGTATGTGCATGTGCAGTTAATTTTTTACGTATTAAGTACATGAAATACTTGGTCACTAACACGGCTGTGAAGAGTATTTCATATACAACATGTATGAATTGTTTGATTTTGTTGTTTTTAACTGTCCATTTGAAATTATATACTAGCTATTCAAATTTAAAAGAATACTTTATTCATCAATCATGGCTATTTTAGATGTTCCATTTATATAGAATACTTTATTCATCAATCATCGCTATTTTAACCGTTCCATTTATATAGAATACTTTATTCATTAATCATCACTATTTTAAATGTTTCATTTATATAGCATACTTTATTTATCAATCATGGCTATTTTAAATGTTTCATTTATATAGCATACTTTATTTATCAATCATGGCTATTTTAAATGTTCCATTTATATAAATTACATGTAAAAAAATATTTGTATACAAATTGCATGTTTAATATTCGTTTTTAATCTTTTAAAAGGACTCTCAAGCATTATCGCTATTTTTAATGCTTCATTTACATAAATTCTCTGCAAAAAATCTAAGTGCACACAATTTACATGTTAAATATTCTTTTGTATCTTTTTAAAGAGCATCAATTATCATCGCTTTTTGATTGCTACATTACATAAATTCTATGTAAAAAAGTGTGTGAACACAATTTGCTAATCCAATTTGTATACTTCCAATGTTTTAAATGTTTTTAAGATTTTAAGTCGGTGTGTGCTTTGTTTGAATTAGTATGTGCGCACGGAGAAAAATATAAGTTAAAAATTCAATATATGTTGAAATATCAAAGACTGTTAACATGTATTGTTTGATCTGAATTAAGTTCTTATAAACCACTTGTTTGAACTGCTTTTTACACGTGTAATAGATTGTAATTTTAAGTGAAGATTATATTCAATTTTTATCAATATTTCCTTGCACATTTGTTAAAGACTTCAAGTGGTGGTTGAGAGTTTACCTGAGATAGTGTGAGAGTGGTAGTGTCATTCGCAACCATGAATTTATATTTGATATGTTGTTTTTGTATTGTCCAGTGCAAGTATGACGCTAGATCAAAAGAAATGTATTATGCGTGCCATTCGTAAAGAATGTATTTTGGCAATCTCATCATGTGCACCTGATTGCATACAGCAGATTAGTGAAAGTGATGTCTACATCAAAGACATCACTAGCACTATATGGGTGAACACAGATCGCAGGTGGCGACTTGAAGGCCAATACGAGTTTTTGAGTCCAGCTGGGATACGAGAATTTGACCCCCACCACAAGGTTAGGACAGTGTTGGGCAATATGAAAGTATGTTGCAGAGACTTAAAGGAAGATATCCCACCTGCTTGCGATATGTCAAAATTAGAGCTCTGGGATAAATTGTGGGAAGAACAGAAGGTAAACATGAAGCGTGTGAAAGCACAGGACCAAGCAGCTTTAACCAAGAGATTGAAGATGGCCCAAGATGTGCAAGTAGCTTTGGGAGGTCGATCCAATGCCAGTGGCACCGTCACAATCATGCGCAGTGCTTTGAATGCAAAGTGCGCTCATCTTGTCAACATCCCTCACGAAGCCTTGGTAGAAGGTATGAGGATTGGAGCAGGCTCCTTCGGTGTGTGCACATTGTACACTATCAAAGGCATCTCATTTTTTCCAGACCACATTACATATGTGGGAAAATGTTACAAGGGAGGGAGTGAGGCAAAATTTGACAGCTTTCAGACAGAGCAAGGAATGCAAACACTTCACCCCTCCATTGTAAGGTGCATTGGGTTTACTACAGAAGCTCCTTGGATCACGATATTCCCATACTACAATGGGGGTACCGTGGGAGACATGATGTGCCGCTTACCGTTCGCTCATGGATCATTCAGAAGACACATGCACATGCTACAACACGGCTGGAGGTCATTGCCTGTAGCAACAACCCTGTAAGCAATATAGACACGGTGCGGATCAAAGCAGTGGTCGAGCAGATTCCGACAATTTGTCATGCCTTAATCAACGACGTTGCGGCTGTCCACTCGGCCGGTATAGTGCACAGTGACCTGCACTCGTTCAACAACGTAATGTTGGATTTTACTCGCGTCAATAAACCCCACGTCGGTATCATTGATTGGGGTATGATGCTGAGAACACCTGCTAAGTGTGTGGCAAATAATTATCTTTCTCCAAGCGCACAGTCGGACGAAGCAATTTTGAATGCACAAAGAGCAGGGAATGTTGAGATGGATAAGTGATCGGGGATTGCTCCCGAACTATACGATCCACGGTGGGCACATGCATACACAAAAGCGAGCAACATTTATGCATTGGGCTACCTGTTCGACATGCTGGCAGATTTTTGGAGTGCAGCCAGAAAATTTTATTTTCAAGAAGAAGTTTTTCAACACCCGGATGAAGATGTTATGAGGGCTATTCGAATTAAAGTAGATTGTTGAATGAAGTTAAAAGAGCGGGACCAAAGAAGGAATGCTTCTGACGTGTTGATATTTTTCAAAGAACATTTAAAGACAGACCCTAACTCTGTCCAACGTCCACTTGTTGAACTTGCACCATCATTTTATCCGATTTAAACATTTCTATGATATACATGTCTTATCAAGTGTATTCTTTTTTTTATTGAAGTGTATTATTTGGTTTGAAGTGGTTCACCTAATTGAGTCAATTATCTTTAGTCATTTCAAATTTGTCATTTAACTGTCAGTATTTCAAATTTTCCTTGTGGTTCAATTAGTCGCATTTGTTGTGGTTTGATTTAATGGATTCCGTGCAGTGTCCCAATGAGTGAGAATATATATTTGCCAATGATATTGAATATTTTCCACTCTGTTGATTGCAGCTCTAAGAGAAAATGGCCGATCAAGAACAAGATATTGGCACCCAATCATTGCCTGATGATCACAAGCGGTTGTTAATGCATTTCCGTGCATGAAGTCTCTGGCACACGGCATGTCGGCACAACAAGTGACGCATACTCCTCGCTGACTCTCAAAGTGGGCAAATTCATATGCAGTGGAAAGATCAATAAAGAAGTGACAAAGGACATGATCTAGACAATATGGCCATGTGAGGACGCAAAGATCAAGAAAGGAAGGTGGAAGGTTTCGAAGTGCAACCATGATGGTATCAAATCTAACGCTGAGAGGATTTATTTGGAGGTTTATGGACATCCCCTGCACAATGCAGATTGTGCGCTATATTTTGCAAAAATGTTATATGTTCACCGCTTAAGTCAGGATATTCAAAACCTGACACAGCGAGTGAATCCAACACCTGTACAAGGGACACACATCAGTCACCTTGTCTTACATCCGGAGTTGGTCCCCTCGTCTACTTGAGATGCATCCTCATCTTCCCAATGTCCAGTTTGTTACAAGAATTTTGATGGATGGAGTGGGTACTATACATTGACATGTGTTCACTATTATCATTTAGTTTGTCTTATTCATTTGATGCAAAACAGTAGTCGATGCACAATCTGTTCACAAGATATTCCACAAGGAATATATATTATGTTTGGCATGGAAAACAAATATTAATTCAAGAAAGCATGCCCAGATACCCCTAGCACAATTAGAAATCTGTTTGATGAGCAAGATGCTGCTTCAGGGCAACACAATTGAGATCGACAAACTATGTAATATCACGACAAACTATGTACTATCAAGAATGTGAAGCATTGTAATTACTCAAAACACATTTGAATACAAGGTCTTTTACAATGGTTTTTGACATTTACTCATTCTACTCTCAAGCTATATTGAATCAGTTGAGTTGTTATCTGGTTCTAAGTCTGAGTGTTGTGGTTCTCCTTGTAATTCAACCTCCACATCTATTATCAAATTCTCTTCTATTTTGTCTACAGTGCATTGAGATACACCAACATTGAAATCTTCTTCATCTTCGTTTTGACAATCATACAACCAGGTTGGCATTTCCTCCTCGTAGCCAGCACTTTCGATGTGATTCAGTATCTTTTCGTTGCAATACATATACACTAATTTCTCTGCTTTGTTTGCTAATAGTCTATCGCGCATAGTGCTGTGAACATACTTGTACATACTCCACTTTCTCTCTGAACTTGAATTTGCTGCACATTGTGTGAGTACTTTCATTGCAATAGGACGTAAGGTAGAGTAATGATCTCCACCATTCATCATCCACCACTTCCATACAGGTTTCTCTTTTGCCATTACCTGTACAAAATCATTAGCAAAAGGGCCTTCTTTTAATCTAAATGCACTGATTTCTTTGATGCAATCAATTCAGTCCTGAACGTTGGAGTAGAACGTGTTGACCACGTGATAGAAATCGCCTACCACCTTTGTATTGGACATCAGATTCCAATACTCTGGATCGAGCATGTAAGCCACGCTATGGAGTGGACTATGAGCGCTCTTTTACCTTGCATGAAAATACTTAGCCAAACTTTTCCGCTATTTGCCAGAGAATGATAATCGCCACTCCTTCTCTACCACAGACTCTTTCAGCTCTTCAGGATTTTCAAGACTCTATTGGTTCGACCACCATGTCATCCACACTTTGCCCAAGTTTGGTGCCCTTTGATCAATATTGTGGATCGCGAACATAACGGGCATCATTACACGGTATGCATCCATTACACTCCTCCACCAAGCAACCTTGTTTACATTGCCATGTAGACATGTAATTTTATCTTTCTCTATTTCTTTCTGCTCAAGCTCCCAATCATCAAAGGCCACGCAATTGAATGTGTCAATCACAGCACATTTATTACGGAGAAGTGATTCCAAAGTATAAAAGTGTGTGCAAAACTGAGTTTCAGCAACAAGTTTTAGCATCACTGACATACACATCCTATACAAATCGAGCACTCTTTGTCGTTTCAAGATAAATTTCATAACCTGACGTGCTGTATCAATTATTTTGGTGAACCATGTGGTTTCTTCGCTAGTGTACCAATCTTTTAGCACCAAGTTCAAGCTGTGCGTATTACAACCATTGGAAGAAATGTGTGGAAAGCACTTCTTTATTAATTTAGTGGCGTTTTTATAATTCTTTGCATTGTCCATCACAACTTGAACGACATGTTCAGCACCAATTTATTTAATTACATTAATCAAGACCTCAAAATGTATTTGCCACTTTTAATTGCACCGGAACTATCAATCGTCTTTATAAACGTTTCTCC
Source organism: Adiantum capillus-veneris (assembly GCF_014529385.1). Lineage (NCBI taxonomy): Eukaryota > Viridiplantae > Streptophyta > Polypodiopsida > Polypodiales > Pteridaceae > Adiantum > Adiantum capillus-veneris. The sequence continues at coordinate 90,996,470 of NC_140943.1, read as the reverse complement.
CCTTGGACAAACCAGCATTACATTGATCAGCGGTCTTTTGTGAACATTTGACCAGCCATCACTCACAATCGTACATCCTGAAAGCGAAATATTTCCAAGTATTATTTTTCCAATATGCTCTTTGACTTCGATGTAACATTTGTCCAAGAAAACATTTCTTATCATGTGATAAGTAGGAGCTGACAATCCTGGACCAAACTCACCGATTTTCTTCCAAGCAGCCTTCCAATGATTACTATCTACCATGACCAAAGCACTTCGAGTAAAGAATATTGATTTGGCGAGTGTTGTTTGTGCTTCTTCTAGAGACTGCACTCAAAATCTTTGATGTAATGATTTTTAACACATTTGACAAAGTCCACCTTCATTGTTGTGACATTTAAAAGGAACACTGCATGGAATTTCCTCTCCTTACGCAAGTTGTTCTCCAAGGTTAGTTGGCGTCACTACAGGATCTGTGGAGTTAATATTTGGCTCTGGGAACTCTTGATTCGAAGGCACAGAGCTATATATCTGTCGTCTCTTGCCACCCTTTTTCGCGAGCTCTTCTCTCAAACGCTTTGCAACTGCAGGTGCCTGCACATTTTTTACAACTATTTTTAGTGCTACCCAGAAAATGATCCCTAATACATGGTGAACCGCCAGATTTTGTGTGACAAAATTTACATTGCCACTCCATATATCGGCCGCATATGTTGTGAGCATAATCCCACTCTTTGCCAGGAGCTTTTTATTCTTTGTCTTCTTCGTACCACTTGTGCCCACATTTTGCTCCATTGCTTTTAAATTAAAACTGAAGAGAAAAGAACAAGATATTCAGTTCTGAAAACATTTTTTTTTATTTTCAATATATATTATAATTTAAAAACCATTCAATATGAAAGTAACCATGATGCACAATATGAGATTTTCAATGCACGCTAGTCAATCCACATATCGATCACCTATATTGTGAGCAACCATACACATTGCAATGTAGTCTATACATGGCGTAATAACCATAACAATGCTATGAATCTCTCTATGCAATTATTATTATAATGATTATTTATATGTCCACTTTGATTTGCAAACAATAAGACACATCTAATTTCACTTGCTACAAAAAAACAAACGAAAGCAATAAAATATATGATTGGTCATTTCATGCACTAATAATATATCGTAATACATAATGCACTCTTTGTATAAACCAATGCATGAACGAACGCAAGTAAATCTTCAATATAATCACCCAATTGGGGACTACTTGTACCCAGTGAAGGATTGTAGCCCACCCATGCAACCAATTCAATATATAAAAGCTATTTTACCCAACCAAGGATTATAGCTCTTATATTGTAAATCAACTTAAATGCAAGACTTCAAGAATCTTTGTATGCCCGCTACACTAGTAGAGGACATCCGACCCTTGACTATCGACTCGTCATTTACATATGCTCATCTTCTAAAACCAATTACAGCCCTCATTTGGACCAATGGCTTCTTTGCAATGAGCATGATTCTCCAAGTTTTCAGTTGTTTTGGTTTCATACCTTTATGTCGGTAAACGAATTAAAATTTTTTAGAAGTGGTTACCGAATTAAGAATCACGTTCGGCCCAAAAAAAGGACCTGTGACTCTATAACCTTAGGTCAATTCACAAGGAGATGACAATACCCGGCACTCGGATACACTCCCCAAGGATTTCCCTAGCTAAAAGATCGGGGTTAGCACACTATTTACTATATATAATTACGCCCGCCGGGCTTTTTCATTTTCGCGGTGGGCCCGCTGGGCTACTGCATATACCCGGCAAGCCCGCTAGGAAAATAAAAAGGCCCGGCGGGCCCCGCAGGGAAAATGAAAAAACCCAGAGGGCTAACCGGCTCTATAGGTTTTTGCAACTCAAAATCAAAGTCACGTTAACAATTAACATGATCACGTGATTTTTTTGTGTAAATACTATAGTTATTTACGTAATCACCCGATCATGATTACGTTCATGAAATCCCTGGCTCTCGTGATTTTTGGAGTCCATAGTCACCCATTTTCAATGCCATTTCACACGAGACATGAGGGATACGTTCTAAACTTATCAAGGAACATTTTTATACAGTCAGGTAGCAGGTATAGGTCCCAACAAAAACCCTAGAATCCTAGCTGTGTACAGATTCTTAGAATACAAAAACAACCATAGCGGCCTGTCAGCTCAATCGAATTGGACAAGATTTGAACTATATCATGCCCCTAGATAGTAGAACACATCCATATCATTAGATGACCATTTGGCACGGGTCGAGGGGGTCCCCAAGTAAATAATCTAGGTTTTTGTCATAATTGAATTCTGACTCCATGGGAAGCTTTTAGACAAGGTCTATACACAATGCACCTAGATGGTTTCAAGAAAACAATCAAGGAAAGCTCTCTAACAAGAGGAAATAACTTGAAGACTACAAAGTATCAATTTTGACATATCAAGACTATGTAGCGGACAAGTTCATGGCTTCAACAGTGACCAAACATCTCTACATACCAAGTGGTAACAAAAACCGGTGATTCAAAGTTGACAAGAGCACAAAATGATGCCAACATGATCAAACCTTACCAAACACATTTTAGGACTTGTTTTAGATGTAATAAAGATGTGTAGGTCATAAAATTATCATTTCAAGTATAAAATTCAATTGTTGTAAATAATCGTGATTATTTACTTTTTTGCAAACGATTTAAAAATCATCATTGTGCTTCACCCATCACTTGTAGACATCTATCTCAGGTCACATGTCAAATATGAGCCCAAAATGTCCAGTAAATCTCAGATTTTGTCAAAAAACGCAATAAAAGCTCTTTAGTCTAAATTTTGAGTTATTTGTCACATTTTTTATCCAAAACATCCCATACCTCACACAGAGGGTCTATAGCATGTCGAGAATCAATTTTCAAGAAAAAATGTTCAAATTGATGCAAAAGTAAATAATCGTGATTATTTACATTTTTGCAAGAATGAGCCCAATTCTCATTTTTTACCTCATGAGACCAAAGTAGATGATGTGACAAGCCCACCAATCAAGTTTGATCACATATGGATCTCAGAAACCCAAACTCCCTTCATATCTATTGTTTCATAGTGTGAAGACTAAATCTGGCACCATTTCCACCCAGTACACTCAAATGAGCTCACACTTCATATAGAGTATCTAGATCACATGTTGTAAATAATCACGATTATTTACTTTGCTTGCATTTTTTTTGGATTGAATGATTTTGATCTATACATGTTTTTATGCATCTATGCATGCTCCAAAATTGGTTTGAAGCAAAATGGACATCATTTGCCAGCAATTCAGACACAAGGCATGTTAGAGCGGAATTTTATAAGATTGAAATTGTATTCTCTTAATAGGTGAAATGCAAGCTTCTGAAAAAGAAAAGAAGAGAAAGACCCAAAAAGAAAAACTGCAAGAGTTACCACCATATCAGTTGGAGCCTAGTTTTGTGAAAACGGCCAAAGCAACCTACAAAGTAACCACAGTCTTCACCGACAGATTCGAAAGTGAAGATGGAACTCAGGTAGATTTGAAAATGCTACCTAAATAATTCTATGATGTAGCAGCTAAGCCAACTACAAAAGAAGCCAACAGGAGGTTGGGACTTCAAGAATTTTATGATCAAGAACCATGTGGAGTAGCCTTCCAAAGGGCTTACGAACTACTGTCAACAATTAAAGAGGATGGATTTTCCTAGATCACAAATCAGCAAGGGTAGAAAGTCAAAGTAGTCATCAACAAAGACATAGTGGTTGAAGCACTAAATCTGCCCAGTGAAGGTATGACAATGAGAGCCAAAGATAGGAAAACAGCTGGAACATCCTCAAAGAGTACAGTTGTCGTCACCTTCTTCAATCTTATGCTAAAGCAAGTAGAGGATCCTGCCCGCCTATATCACCAACACTTCCACTTCCTCGCCAAGAAACCACCAAGGTACACTACCCCAAATCATGTTGTTGCAACCACCATTACGCAGGTAATATTGAAGTCATGCTCAGTATGTGATTATTACAGTGCTCAAGAGCACAAAGAAGGAAGGAAGAGTAACATACTTGGGAGCTCCAGAAGTTTTGACATGAATTGCATATCGTGTCATTGGGATGGCCGATAACATGCCACCAACACAAGATAAGAACACATGGATAATCACATCTCAGCCCTCTCCATGAGCCACAAGATCAAAGAAGAAAGGGAATTATAAGTCAGATGAAGAGTCAGGGGAAAGCTCACCTGAAGTCCATAGCAGTGAAGAAATTTTGGATAATGAAGAAAAAAGTGCAAGAAGAGAAGAAATGAAAAGAAAGGCAATGGTTGTCCATCAGGAAGAACCTCCATAAAAGAAGGCAAGATCAAAAGACAAGTTGGAGGATAGAATCCAGATTTATGGAGTCCAAGGGAAGTCAAGGGTTCTAGAACCAAAAACCCTTAGAAGAAGAGCCAAGAAGGTTCAAAGGACATGTTAGAAAGGATGTATGCGGAAGCTGAAGCCTTGAAGGTACAAGGGGCATTAGAAGCTTAAAGAAAATCTAGAGAAGAGTCAACTGCTCTACAACCACATCAAGCAAAAGTTGTAAAACCAATTGAAACACAACGGGAACAAGGGGAGATGTCTCCAAGACCATCCTCAGCCAATACCAAACAAGAAGATCAGCCTTTTCCTACTCCAAGCCCTTCATTAACTAACCAATCAGATGAAAGCCGGAAAATAAAAGGAGACGAGAGAAAAGAGGAGGCAGCCAATCAAGAACAGCCAAGGAAAAAACCAAAGATGAGGCTAGACCTTCTAAAGAGCCTCAAGCAGAATCCGAAGAGTGGTAAAAAATGGATGAAGTTATCACCCAAGTTAATGAGGTGCAGCTAATGACAGAGAGAATGCAAACAATAGCTCTTAGCCACAATGCTAAAGCTCGAGGACTTGAACAAGTGATTGATGCTCTCCAAGGCAAGCTTGAAGACATGATGAATATCATTGAAAATCTTCAAGCCCAAATCAAAGAGCTCAAGGACAATGTAGAACAATGCCAAATCATCAAGAAAAAAGAACAAAAGGAAATGAAAGAAATAGGGGAACTCCTCACAAAATTATCGGATGCATGTAAAAGAAAGGACCAACAGCTGACTGAAGTAACAACCTATGAGCACTACTCATTCAGTGCAAAAGCTGCAAGTACAGTTGAATGTAGCAAATGCCCCTTTGCAATACTAAGAGCAAAAAATCAGTGACCAAGTGGTATTTCTAAAGAAAATAAGGGAAAACCTAGCAATAGCTTCACTCAAGAGGATAGATGAAGTTTACAAAACTTTAGAATAGAGAAACAAAGACTTGGAACTTAAGTTGAAGCTGGAACAAGAACAAAGAAGGGACCTCTTCCTAATGTGATTGCAAAGGGAAGAGCAGTTGCTTAAAGAGATTGAAGAATTGAAAAAAACCAATTAGTTGCTGAGGGAAGGGAATGTGGACACTCAGGAGGAGGCAGGTACACCTGAACAACCAAATGTAGAGATACCATCAATCTCTATTGCAGAAAGAGAAACACAACCAGCTGAAGGGCAGACAGAAAGTTTTCGATTCCAGGTACCAATCACAGACAAGGAACGAGTGCCAATGGTCCAACTCTCTAAAGCTGGAGAAGATGCACTTAAAGAGCAGATTATTCAAGGAGTGGATGTTGTATGGAAAGCGGCTATGGATTGGGAGTCGAGAGTCCTTCACTCTATTGTTTCCTTATCCTTTGATAAAGGTGGAGCTTTGTAAGTAAAAGAAAGACTCTACAAGGATATGCAAGAATAAGGGTTAGATGCTCTCCACCTCACATGGAGGAAAAATAGCTCAACAAAAAACGCAAGGTATCTCCTTTTGTTTACAAGAGCACCGGAATCAATACAGAAGGACCCAACATTTTGTCCTGTACCAAGGGTAAGGACATGGAAAGCACATGAAGTACTAAAAAAGAAAAGGTCCACTTGACTTAACTACCCAAAACTGCCAGCTCCAAAGCAATGACCAACAACGAAAGAATACATGGCGAGAACCCTAACGGGTACCATGAACTTCTTCAAGAGCCTCCCTGACCTCTCGTGTGCAGTGCTTTTTAAAGTCTACCACATGTTGCTCACATGTATCCAAGTTTTTCATGAGCCTGAACAAGCAAGAGCCCCATGGATGTCCTTTCTAGAAGGTAACCAAGGCTTATGCTATGATTTAAGTGGGCAACCTTCAAAAGAAGTCCTTTAAGGCTTCTCTACCAGATGCATGTTCTTGCCATCAAGAAATATGTTGACATTTGTAGGAGCTTTGTACATCGGGTTCTTCACATGGAGTACAAAGATTTTCGAACCAGTGGTTAGCAATTTATCTGCAAGATTCATCGGATATTCAGCCATAGAACTAAAGAATAAAGTTACTATTGAGTTTTTGCAAGTCCCTAAGAAACAACGACGCATCCAATATCAAAAAGCACTTCAAGCACTTAAGGACCGCCTCGCCAGCCCCGTCAACCGGAAGATTACTTCAGTCCATGAAACTGTGTCAAGGGATGACACAGTCGAAGAGGGGGGAGTGTTAGCAGCAAGCTAACCCATGTAACAATTTTTGGGAGCTTTATTGTAAAAACACCAATTCTTTTGATGAATCAAAAATATTATAACTCCTATTGAATAAGTGGATATTGTAATTTATGAGCCACAGCTATAAGCTTCCAAATTGTATCAATTTATCCTTAATTAGAGCTCCCAGATGATTAGTTTTTTACGTAAGAAACCTTGTCTAAGGTATAAAATCCGATTTTGTAAAGTTATTATTAAGTTTTTGGATAAGAAATACACAACGTGAGCTTACAATGCTCACTTCTCTCCTTCTCTTGCTTCAATCTCCCTTGTCGGTTGTCACATTGCAGTGTTGTTTGTTGCGTTGCAACCACAGGTAAGAGCTCGCATTGGCGTAAACATTACATGATAAATCATAGATTTTGACGTCACTGACCCGCGGCCTAATTTTATTATAAGTAGGAATTTAGTCTAAGAAATCACAAAGTAAGTATAAGCGGAGTATCGAGGCATCATTGCTAAGCATTTAGATGCATTTGGGGTCAAAAACAACTAGGTAAAATTCTCACTACTGTTAATAATTGCATTTTTTGCAACTCATTGAAAGTGAGATTTGAGACCATAAGCATGTGGTGGCTTAGGTCTTATATACTTGTCCTAGAAGTTTCATAATATTTGGATTTCGTTTGATGTTGTAACGATCATGGTTTGATTGCTGATTAGCGACTAGCTTTTGATGACTTAGGTCATTTGAGTGTAGCTTGTGTTATATGCGAGTTGCCTGTTGTTTTTAAAGAGATTGATACCCTCTTGTAGCCTCCATGCACTAGTCAAGTTAGCTTCATACCATGGATTGACAATCATGTTCGTGGTTCTTGCTATGCCTTCAATAAGATAAGAGTGAGGTTAGGAAACCCATCCATAGTCAATTTTAACCAAAAGGCCTTTGCAGGCAAGAAATTTAGGTAGTACTGGTAAGTGAACACTATGTTCAACCCCCACGTACTCATCTGATTTGGTTTTGTTCACTTTTTTGAATATGTTTTTATTTACCTTTCCAAGTCGGATGCATAAATTTCTATGTCTTCATCCATTTTTGCTCTGAAGAGAGATGACAAGGTCATGTAAGAGCCCAGAAATTTGGGTTGTAGTGTTCAAAATAAGTTTTCGCATTATGCAGTTATAGACCAACTTGTAGGTTTTATTTGGCACATGTTGTCACATGGGATACAACATGGTCTAGGAACTCAAAGAGTTCAGTTTAGCATGTGTGGAGCAAGGCTAATGAGGGTCCCTCTCACTCCCATTGTATAGTGTTTGCAGTTACCTCCATGCACAAGTACATCCCGTACTTGAAGGGTGTTCTTTTTTTAGACATCCTTACATGAGACATATTCCACATGTGGAGAATATGAGTCTCTGGGACTCACACTAGCATCCACTATTTCAATTATGTGTCACAACAAAGTCCCTAGGTGCTAGACAAATCCGTTTTATAGACCATTTTTAGCACAAGGTATCAGAAACACTTTCAGTGGCCCAAAATTTTTGGATACTCAAAATGATGTGTTAAGATACAAGTACTGCTAAACAACATTAACGGATGGTTGTTTATGCATATAGCAAAGATATGAGTTGTTGATGAAATGGTTTCATTGTATGTACCTAGAAGTGACTTATGTTTCACATTCTATTATGGTTCAAACATTTCAGCAAGGCTTGGAAATGATTGCAGTAGAAAGTATTTAGTTTCTTTTCAGGACTATTTACACTCCTCTTTCATGTGTGCTAGGAGCATCACATTCTCCATAAGTATTGGCAAGTATGATCATGGATATGAAGGTTCGAATCCGTTTTTTCTAAATGCATGCACAGTAGGTGTTATGGGCCCTAGTGTTTAGCAAAGACTGACTTGGAGCGGCATGCATATTCATCACAGTAGTTACTTATGAAGCATTTTGCACTCTATGTGTAGTATCTCTCTGAGATCGCTATTAAATCTACCAATCACCACCAATAGAGGTCATGGCTCGGTTTGGGTGCTTGTGGATCTTTTCAATTTAACCAAGATGGTTATGCAAGTCATTGTTGATTCCTTAGAAATAGTGTATGACATTGTGATCCCCATTTATTAGTCGTTTGGAAGACTATTTGTAAATTGTGGGGAATCCCACACACCTCACTATTGTCAGTATCCAAGGGGATAGGTAGATTACAAAAGTTATGCTACTATCAGTATCCAAGGAGATAGGAAGATTAGGTAGATTACAAAGTGTAATCTTGTGATTAAGGATGCAAAGTGCGTACGTTAGCACCAAGAAATTCAATTAGAAAGCATATATTGCTTTAGTTGGATTTTGCTTACCATAAGTTAAAGCATGTTTCTGACTAGGTTTAGTCTCTTTATGTATAATTCAATTTCTCAACCTTGAACACTAGTTACGATGGGGGTGGGGTTGTTTACTGATACGAGAAGATAACAAGTCAAGGATTGCAACTTGGCTGATGAGTTATGTTAGCAGGTTACATTCATGGAAACTGAAACGAGGTACTCTTTTGGGTACATCTTAGTTGTGATATCTTCTTTCACATAGTCAAGTGAGTTCTAAATGGAGTTTACACACTATGTTGTATATGAGACAGTTCCACCAAGATGGTTGCAAAGGAACAACAGTGTGGAAAATCAAGATGTTATTCATGCTTTCATTGAACCTCCCGCAAAACCATGTTCCAGCCAAATGAACAGTTGGATTGATGAAGGATGCCAGTGTGGAACACATTATGTATCACCACTCTTGTTTTCAAGGACTAAAATGCTTCTCCAAGGGAGGAGTAATGTCATGCCAAGGGCATAATGTTAAATCTAGGCATCTCAAGTGAACTGCCCAATGTAATCCCATTATTTAGTTTGATTTTTAGATATTTATTTTACTTATTTGTCAAAGTCTTGGGTAGCGGAATTATTGGGATTTCTATATAAGAAACCCCTTGCCTCTATTGTATACACATTCAGTTATTCATTGCCAAGGTTGATTGGTTCAGAAGATTCTCTCTCTCTGTCTCTCTCTCTCTCTCTCTCTCTCTCTCTCTCTCTCTCTCTCTCTCTCTCTCTCTCTCTCCCTCTCCCGTTGGTATCTATGCTTCCACATCGTCAACTTTGACATGGTATCAAAGCTTACAGCTTGAAGACCTTGGCGTGGAGGAGCAGCCCTGAGAAGAGGAGCAGAAGAAGAAGAAGCAACATTGTCAAACGCTGCCCCCCAGCCCACCTCCCCCCCTTGTTGGCTATCCACAGGCTCCCACTGCCTGCCTGCATGTTGAGACATTGCACCCAACAGTGCGCTACCCCCCCTCGTGTGCGTTTTGAAATGATGGCACCTATAGTTAAGACTTATGGGATGTTGTCGACGGCCGTCCCACACGGGATTTCCACAACGGATACACTCGCCTTCAAGATGATGATTATCTCAAATCATGTGTTGATTGGGATGCGGCTAATGAAAAGGCATTGTCGGCCATTGCTGAATCCCTTACAAAGGACCTTTCTCCAGCTATTCAGACCTTGAAGACTTCCAAGAAATGTGGTTCAAGGTCCTAGGTATGTTTGATTGGGATTCCATGATGTGAGCAATCACCCTTCTAGGACATTTGTTTGCCATCCACTTTCCCCGAGGAGGTTCCATGCAATCATTTCTTATGAAGACTAAAGTTATTCATGATCAACTATCATCTATGAAAAGTGCACTGACAAGTATCCAATTAGTTGCTTTGTTTTCACGAAGTTTCCTCAAGAGTATGAAATAGTGGCAAGGAAACTACGAATAAATTCACTAAGGAAAAGCTGGAATTGGATGATCTCATCTCTTTTCTCATTGAGGAGGAAGCCGTGTTGGTAACTCAAGGCAAAATTCAGATTTTTGAGATAGTGGAAGCACATGGTGAAGCACTTGCTACTTCAAATTCTAGAAAGACAACAAAGTACCTTTGTTGCAAATGTGGAAAGTGTGGTCATTTGGCCAAGGATTGCAAATCCAAAGGCAAAGACAAAGATTCTACAAAGGATTGCAAATCCAAAGACAAAGACAAAGGTAAAAGCAAGCAATAGGAGGAAAGCAATGATAGTGACTCAGGAAGGACAACAAGGAGGCTGGTGATGTGGTGGTGACTACACTAGCACGGACTCCCGCCTTCTAGTCACATGAAGATCGGTGTCACCACTAGCTTCAACTAGAGAGAGGCTTGTGAGTGGCAGAGAGGGGCAAGCAATGCTCCCTATAATTAATCTGGACCCTTGTGTTGGAGTTCAAGTTATTGCTGTTTGGACACATAGGTCGAAGTTCAATGCACATGCTTCTGGCAGGGAACCAATTCAATTCATTGTTGTTGGTTAGATTATGGACAGGATGTGTTCCAACAATTCATTATCTTGGAGTTTTATATCTTGGACGTGATGTGTTCATAGTTCACAAATGGGGATTACAGGATGTAGTATGGTCTACAATTCAAAGTTTCTACAAAGGCAACTGATGCTCAAGATGGCATTAATTTTAGGTACAAAGTTGAGGAGAGCAACATCGAGGTGTATCCAGTAATCCAGGTCCTTCTATTGGGGTGTCCATGGTACCTTCTTCATCAACTTGGTGTCACTATTGATGTCCACTATGAGCTGCAAAGAGGGTGTTAAAGTTTAGGCATCTCAAGTGAATTGCCCAATGTGATCCCATTATTTAGACTGGCTTTTAGGTATTTATTTTACTTATTTGTCAAAGTCTTGGGTAGGGAAATTTACTGGGCTTGCTATATAAGCAACCCCTTGCCTCCATTGTATGCACATTCAGTTATTCATTCCCAAGGTTGATTGGTTCAGGTGACTCTCTCTCTCTCTCTCTCTCTCTCTCTCTCTCTCTCTCTCTCTCTCTCTCTCTCTCTCTCTCTCTCTCTCTCTCTCTCTCTCTCTCTCTCTCTCTCTCTCTCTCTCTCTCTCTCCTTGGTCTCTACACTTCCGCATCGTTGACTTTGACACATAAAACCCTGTGGGTCAAGTACCAAGCCCAAGGGACCAACTGCTAGTGTGGATTGGGAATGAGGCCCATGGGGCTATATAAGGGAGGTTGAAAGGATCATTTCAAGGAAGTACCTCCAGGGGTTTTACATGTGGGGCTATGCAGACCATATAAATGTGTCTACAAGATTTTCATGCAAGCTCTAGTGTGGATACACTTGCCTATCACTAGAGCCAAAACGATTACATGTAGAACAAGTGAGCGAGCCAGTGGACATAGGTTAAGAGTCTCTCACCTATTTTCTTGTGCATAATAGTAGTTTAATAGTAGCACCCAATTATTGGAATTTTTTTCCTTTAATTGGGAATTTTCTGGGGTTAAAAGTATGTATGCTTTTGCTATGGGTAGGATGTCCAATGTCCATCTGCCTGACCTCACTAATGCAATTTCCTTATTATTTATATACATAAAGCAATAAGAAGTGAGTGGCACTTTAGGCCACTCCGCTCCACTCACACACAACCTCTCCTGCTTCTCCCATTCCCTGTATGCATGCATCACGCCGCAGGCACTCCTTTCAAAATCTCCATTGGGGATGATGATGGTAGTCTTTAGGCTACAAATGAGGAGGATGTGCATCAAAGAGGATACCAACTATAAATTCTTCTTCTCCCACCAAGAGTCCTTGTATATATTTGTAGATCCATATACTGAATGATATACCATTGATTGTATAGGAGTGATTGAAATCAATATTGAGCAAAAGCCAAATTGGAATCACAAAAATTGAAACGGGCTAGTGTTAGTTCTAAAGGCTAGGTATTTGTTCTCATTGAGTATTTTGGGTCTTTATGTACCTTAGATCAAGGTGTGTCATCACAAGTCAGGGTTATAATTGAGAAACTTAGAGTAGAATATCTACGAAAGAGAGCATAAATCAAGGGGAACTACTAGACCGTAGTGAAAGAAATTCTTGAGACTTCCTTTGACTTAAGCTCCAAGATGTCTTCCTTTTGTACTCAAGAAGGGATGTTAATCTCTCTGAGGTTCAAACACATACTGAACTTATACAAGACCAACATGTATGGGGATCTGATTTATCTGGACCCTAATGAAGAGTATGTGGCACATTGTGGACTTCAAGGAGGAGGTTAGAACCAACAAATAGGATACATTCTATATGGACAAAAATGGAGTGCAATATCAAAATTGGGAAACTTGACATTGTGGACCAATGGGGTTTGAAGATTGATAAATTAATTCCAAACATGGCCACTAAATAAGGACCATCAGTACTAGAGTTAGAAGGGTATGACCAAATACATTTTAAGCATCTAAGATGCATGCCAATTGATAAGCCACATGTTGGGTGGACAAGAGTGTTGGAAAGTGGGAATGGGGAACACACTTGGCACACAAAACAAATGCCTCCATATAGCCCAAGGTATACACAACACCCCAATGTACTCAAAAATCAGCTTCAAATGACACACTTGCACAAGAAAACCTCCTTTTTTACATAGGTTGAACGACAAAACACCACACCGCACTCACACTACACCATTTTCCATCTCAACCCTCTCACCACACACACCAACACTCTAATTCACTCTCTCCACCCACAAGATCTGCTGGTCCCGATTGGCACACAATTCCACATAGCCAACACCGTGGGCAAAAGATGAGAGAAAGAGAAAGAGAAGGGGGAAAAGGGAAGAGCCGGCACCAATACAGAGCAATGTAGGCTTCACTTCATCAAAAAAAACTTTACATAGACACGAGCACCAAAACCATGGCCGGCTTGACAAACAACACACACTGAGGGCTTCACTTTGTAAAAATGTCCATGGGGCAAGCCCTCATTGGCTCCCCGCTACTCCAAAAAAACTCTCTTTAAGCCTATCAAAAGACCCCTTGCTCTACCAAAAGAACACTTGAAATAAATATAACTTTTTTTTTTCTATAGAGCTTTCAAATCAAGTTTGTAATCTTTCAAATATGTTTTGCAATTGCAATATGGGGGGGAGTAAGGGGATAGCTTCATGGATGTCATGATCGTGTTACTTGAACATAAAAACTCATATCACTTCCATGGAGATTTCCCATGGACATGGAATGTGATGAAAAGAAAACAATTGGGAATCGTCCAAGGTGGGGTTAAGTTGAATCTTACGTCGAGACAAAATGTTGCCTCCCAAAAGACTCGTTGTTTTCTTTCAATCTTTTATGAGCAAAGATTAAAATGAACTAGGTAAGTCAAGTAACTTAAACTAAATTTAGACTAGGATTAAAGCTTTATCAAGAAGATTTGGTGTAGATAGCCCTAGCATAACATAGAAGATTACGTGTGAACTTTTTCTTACATGTTTGGAAAAGTCTGTCATAGGTGTTTACCTGTGGGATGCAACGGGCGTTGGTCCTTTACATCTAGGATTGATAACCATTGGTCTATGTTTTTAGATCGGGTTCACTCAATTTCTTTGAAATGGGATTGGATGGGAGTGAGTCCCGGTCGGGTGGTGAGACCCGCGGATGCGTTTGAAAATTGTCCTAGTCTGGGTAGACCTGATGTCGAGGAGAAAAGGAGTAAGAAAAATGGATCCATGAAGGGATCAAATAAGGGAGGAGGATGTGATTTAATTAAGGATCTCTTCTAATTGTTTGGTAAAAAGGAACCTTGGAAAGACTAGGAACCTAAATGGGCTATCTCGCATTGGTCGTCATCAGTCTGACCTTTGCTCTGCTTCTTTGATTATTGATTAAGAATGAACCTAGAGTAGATTATCTTTGGAGCCTTTCCCACACAAGATAAAGAAAAATAAGAATTGGAAATTGTGTAAAGGCATTGCCTTAACACGTGGCGGAGGAGACATGATATCTGAGTCCTGGGATGAGGATAGGGATATGCCTGGAGAAGTATATGTGATTTCTTAAAAGGTAAATAGATAACTTTAATAATATTAAAGAAAAAAGTAAGTAAAAATATTATATAAAGAAAAAAGGTGAGAACAGCCTGGTAAATGCACACTTGCAAGGGTATGGTATGCAAGAGTTTGCATACTGCTTTCAAATTCTTGAAATATATTCTTGGTTTGACGTGATTGGAATATTGTTTTCTAGTATCACAATACTACCTTGGGAAGGTGCACTTACCAAACAGTTCGGTGGGAGGGTCGATTTTGAACGGTTAATTGTTGGCCAGAAAGTTGAACCCAATTTTATGTTGTCTATTAAGTCAATTCAAGAACAGAAAAAAGGAATTTTGACCTACATAGCAAAATTCAAACTTGGGAATGAGGGATTAGTGTAGTTAGGAAATACACTCATCTTAGGGGAACACGTTGACGGTTGTGCTTCGTCATAAACGGGGGGGAAAGTGTTACTGACCTTGAATCAAGGATGACTCTCACTAGTTGACCCTAGAAGGTAGAGTTCAAATTTAGTCTAATGGCTTTGATTGGAAAGTTTTGAATCAATAAGGAAAGCTATTTTGAGGTTAAAGGTTCCATATGAGAAAAAGTAATTGTTACCAACCCCTTGAGTTGGCATCAAAGAGCGGGAGGAGTCCTATCTTGGTGTTGGTCTCAACTAGGAGGGATGTCAAGAATCGGGTGTATCCATTTGGAGATGGTGTAGTTGCGGTCCTTGGCATGGCCCTCACAAATGGTATCAAAGCCTAATTCTATCCTTGGCTAGATGAAGATTTTCAGTATGGACTTTTTTAGGAAGAGAGTGAGGTATTAACAAAAGTGGCATGAGAATATTAAGAAGAGGAAGTTGTCAAGCTTATGCTTGAATAAATGGAGATAGAAACTGTAGAAAAGAAAACCGCATCTTTCCTACCAAAGGAAGAATTGGCAATCTACAAATATGGAAGACCCAATAAAATATAACAAGAATAATGCCTTGGAGGGCCATTACTATGATTTGGATAATCTTCGTCTAGAAATGGTGATAGAAAAATTGGGAGTAGGTCCCAAGTACTATTGTTGGACCCTTGTTGAAACAAATCGGCATTGTATTTGGGCTCACAAGTAATTTTTTATCCAACTCTATAATATTATATTTGCATTACTCTTAGCCCTAGGGAAGTTTAAGGGAGATCCTCTCAAGACGTAAAATTGAAGAACATAGAATCTACAAAACACTAAAGAAGTGCTTCTCTTGACCGCCGTTAATTATTTTCCAAATGTAAATTTTAGACGAGATAAAGAGAATAAATTGTCTATCTTTTCAAAAAATTTAAATCTACCCTTAAAGCCATCGTTAAGACAAAATGGTTTCTTTAGCCACAACTATAAAATATTCCATGTAAACTCCCAAGAGATAGAGCTGCTCGGGACTCGCCTATAGCTAACACTTTAGATTTGATGCTTCCTAATACACGAGCACCATCAACAGCTCAAGTTTTCCCTATACCAAATCAGATGTCTTTTTCTACAACACTCGTACAAGATTTTGGACATGACAAGGATCTAAAGACCCTGCTCAAATTTGTGCAACCACAGTCATTTTTAGGCACAGGTGATGATGTGCCTACTCAACTAGAAGAAAGGGATGCCAGATATTTGTCTAACGTCAATCTCAAGTTTGGCTACTACCAATTTAGGATCAAAAAAGAAAATACCCCTAAAATAGCTTTAAATACAAGGTTTGGGCATTATAAATTCACAATCGTGCCTTTTGGCCTAGGTAATGCTCCTACCACGTTTACCCGTCTCATGTGTGACCTTTCAAAAAGTGCTAGATGATTTTGTTGTGGAATTATTTGATGAATATCTTGTATCTTCAAACACCTAAGGAGATGGAGAACAACATGTATGCCATGTTTATGAGAATTCTTAGAAAAAGTTTAGCTATACACTAAGCGAGACAAGTGTTATTTTTTTGTAGAAAAGGTGTAACTTTCCGTTAAAGATACTTTCTCAAATGGCTAGGAACATCTTATTTTGCAGCTTCCTCACCTTTCATGATGACATTTCTCTTTTTGTGATTGTATTAATCTTCTCTAGCTCATGTCATCGATGAATACAACTTCATCTTGTTAGCTTTTTGTGTCACTCAAGAAAAAGGACAAGGTCATACTGAAATAGCAACAAGCCCAAGAAGAAAGGAGGAAAAAGGACAAAAATGACCAACCTCAATGTGCCAGACAAGTGGCTTCTCCACCACCGCCCAACACGCAGAAGAAACGGTGATGGAAGCCTGGCACAGTTGCTCTACATGAGATGTGAAAATATCAAAAGAGCACCGAGCCAATAATACCAAAGGCATCTTTCTCTGGGGTGGTAAGAGAGATAATGGACAAATATTCAAATTTTGTTACATGTATCCAGCATGTGGCTCTATTGGCCTTATAGGATGCCGTAGAGAACATTTTTGTGCAGTTGTTCCAAGATGGCGTATCTTGTATGGTGCATGCTAAGCGAGTTACTCTAAAAAATACAAATCGATCAATCTGAGGAATGAAGGGTGTCTCCATAAGAATTATTTTTCCCATGTAACCTCTGTTTATGAGATTTGTAATCTTTTCATATAATATGAACGAGTCGATTTTCTACCATTCTGTGTAACTCTAATAGTTAATTGTGTACTTTGTGTTGTTGAAGTATTTGATTTAATCAAGTTGTTAGATTTCACCTCCTTGACCATCCAAGCACCTGCCGGACGTAGGACACCTACCGGTGAACATTTTGTGAAACGGGGCCATTTTCAGGTGCGTACGGAGGCCATGGGACCGCCAAAATGTTCACCGGTAGGCGTCCCATGTTTGGCGGGTGCTTGGATGGTCGAGGAGGTGTGAACGCATTGAAAAAAAAAAAGATTTTGGCCATGTGTACCACTGGTAATTGTCGTGCATTTTGGCAGTCCCACGGCCTCCTTACGCACTCGAAATGGCTTCGTTTCGCAAAATGTTCACTGATAGGCGTCCCACATCCAGTGGATGTGAACGCATTGAAAAAAAAAATTATTGCCAATATGTGCAAAGAAAAAAAAAAGTACAGGAAGTGACAAAAAAATACAAAGGACAAAATTATTGTATCTTGCTTTGGATATTACATCATGGGTGGTTGGTTTTCTTGTAAATTATATCTATAGGTGTAGGGAAAATGGCAGACTTGACACCAAAGGTTTTAACAATATCCAATGGGTTTGTCACCCCTTGACCTAGGCTTAATGCACAATGGGAGAGGACTGACCTAGGGTGATTTCTTGTAAAGGCATGCAATGCCGCCTCTCGGTCCACCAAGATACACTTGTGTTAACTGAGTCAATGTCAAAAGAAGCTGCTAAGACCAAAGACGTACAGATGCACATCAAAGATCAACCAAAAGAAGCAGTGAAGATTGGAGTTACATATTTTTCACGTTTTCCCAAAATGGTCACGTATTGTAAATTCTCGATTTATTTCAAGCCACTATAATATTTTAATGTGTTACGCGCTCAATGGGAGTTCCAAGCTGTAAAGAACAAGTCAGTTAGTGAGCCTAGGTAGCAGATTCAGTAAGTGGTGGAGCCCTAAAGGCCTTGGACACCCGGACATTGCATATTTCTACCCTAGGTACATAAGGTAGTGTGTAAAAGAAATTGGGGTTCTCAAGCTCATTTGTTGAGAGCACTCTTTGGTGAGAGCTCTTGAGGTGTGTGGCTATGGATTCCTTGAGCTTCTCCTTGCTCATGACACTTGATTAACACTAGTCAATGATTCATTCTCTTTCACTATGCCTCTCTCATGCTTCTTATGATTGCCTATGATGCTTTGATTAGCGAGATCTTAAGTAGTTAGTGGTTAATCCCTCTCTAATCTTGTGTGACTGCCCTATCTTGCTTGTGTGTGGATGTAGGTTTGATTGGAGTGTGGTGCTCGATAGATCTATGTGTGTGTGCTTGCGATTAGTGTGCTGCATGATACGATTAGTGTTGTGTCTGTCTTACAATCGTAGTGTGTGTGATTGGGTTGATTAGAGGTGAAGAGAAGTGGATGTGGAGATTGCCCTTCATTGAGGCTTAGCTCCTCCATAGGCCGAGAAGCTCACCTCATAGAGTTAACCATTTGTGTTTCCATGATTAGTTCACTAACCGTGTGAGTTTTTCCATGCCCTAGCTTGGTAGCTCATCCCTCTGTATTGACAATTTTGTTGGTCATTGGAGCTATTGCAACGATGGAACCCCCAACATTTGGCGCCATTTCCGGGGATGATGGCCTACACTAGTATAATTGTGGCATGATCAAATGCGTTCCCTCACTAATTTCACTTGTGTGTTTATTTTTTTTGGATTTTGATTGTGTGTGCATGAAGCAATGTGTCCATAATTCCCTAATGTGTCACCCTATCTTGCCAAATGTGTGTTTAAACACTCTAATTTCACACTAATCCCTTGCTAATTTGAATATTTTTTGCTAACTTACTAATGTGCTATGAAGGATTGGAGCATTCGACCAATGGAAAGGTAATAAAGGTGGTATTCTCAACCTCCATAGGATCTAAAGATGTGTATAATTGTGTAGAGATCCCACCATGATGCATTGTAATATTGATACAATGCAATGTGATGCTATGTTGTATTGAAAATTTTGCGATTGTTCGTTTTCATGCCGTCATAATGCCTGAAATTTTTAAGATTTGGTGGCGCATGAATTTGACAAGTTTGAATTTCTAATCGGTGATTGTAGGTTGCTAATTTGGGGGCCTAATTGAGTTAATTGCATGCTTGGATGGTCAATTGCAAGTGTATGCGCACTAAAATCAAGTGTGTGTGTGTGTGTGTGTGTGTGTGTGTGTGTGTGTGTGTGTGTATTCTAATTGAGTGTGCGTATGCCTAATTTTAGGTGTGTGCACTATTTTGCCCATGTTTGTACACCTAAAAATCAATGTGTGCTTAATGATTTTTCAATTGTGATGAGATTTGTGTTGTGCTCATACCCAATTATTGATTTGTGAAGTCATATTGCAAATTCAACGAATTTAACCCTTTTGTGTGCGCACTTAAAGATTGGTCAAAACTGCCAATTTTATTAGTGTGTGTGTGCCTAAAACATGTTAAATTTGCATGATTAATTCAATGTTTTGATTGCATATTTGATGTGTGTAAGGGTTAGTTGATGCGTTTTTTTAGCTCAAAACAAGGATTTACACACTCCAATTGAGTCAATTTTGACCTAATTTTGCCGGTTTAATTGCCTAATGTTGATTTTATTGATTAAATTCTTGGGCAATTGAATTGATGAGATTTTTGCAATTTTTTTAGGCGGAACAATTCCCCTATGTGGAGAATTTTTAGAAAAGTTTTGGATAATTTTTGTAATTTTTTGCTAATTTTTACATTAATATTCGATTATTTCCATAAAAATATGATATTTTGCGATCTTTACGAGCTATTTTGTGTGTGCATATTTACAGCATCATTTTTGTTCGCATTTGTACCCTCCGTGGTCAAGTTTTGAGCGGCTCACTATTTTCGAGGGTCGGGTTGATATTTGTGTTGTAATTGCATTTTCGGTAAAATCTGCTATTTTTGGTGTACTTTTGCGTAACAAAAATGCTCGATTGTGAATGTCGGTGATTTTCTAAGGTTCCTAGAATTTTCTAAGAATTTATTGGAATTTTCTAGCAATTTTTTGGGATTTTCGGGTGAATTTTTAGCGTTTTCGGCTAGTTTTCGGTCAAATTCTTGCATTTTTTGAAATTTGATTTTTTTTTTTTAAATGGCCGATTTCGAGCTCGATGACTGTTCCTTCCGGTGCATAAAATTCCATGGCGGATAGATCTTTACGATCTGCTGGGATAATTATCGTCGACAATAAAATAATTTTTGTCTTCTTCTCTCTCCGGGTGAACACCACCCATCACGCGCACACTCACACACTCCCCTTCTCTCTCTACTCTCATTCTCTCTCTAATTTTCTATCTCTTCCTCTTACTCTCTCTCTAAATCCCTCAAATCGTGCTTTGTCCTTTGCTCTCTCTTCTCTCTCTCTCGAGTTAACTATGCTCGTCTTTGTCGCCTTGCACCTCGTCTGCCAAGCTGGGTCCCCGTGATTGACAGCGCGTGGATTAGGTCAACCCTCATACACAAGCCCAAGATTGGCCAGTGGCAGCGCTTGAAGAGACTACTCATTCCCAGTGTTAGAAAAAAAAACCGGGGTCTAGTGTATTTTAACCAGCTAAAATCCTAAAATCCCGGTTAGATATTGAGCTTGCCTTGAAGAAAACCGGAACATTTTCACAAGTTTTAGTGCGCCTACCGGCAAAATTCGTCTCAAATTTGGATTCCCTAAGAACTCAGAGAAAGACATCTTTCAGAAGAGAAACTAGCACTAGATGGGTTTGGAAACCAAAGGAGCATTTATCTTCTCCACAAACTATAATGCCGATGAATTAGTGGAAAGTTAAATCTCAGAAAACTCCACCACAACAGTTCATCAACCAAAAACCAAAATACCAAGGGAGAGTTAAATCTTAGCAACTGTCATTATTGTTACCTACAGCCCCGCAAATTAGTGTGGCAAAGCATCCAGACGGTACAATCAGGCAAAGAGTACATAAATTACAAAATCTGCTATTTAGAAAACATCAACAAGAAACCTCGACTAGGAAACCCTTGAGTTAACTACTCAAGACCCAACTCTTGCACCGCATACTGATTTGAATTGCATTGACCTTCAAAGCATGGTAGAGCCAACCACGGCTATGCATAGACACGATTGTTAAACTCATGCACACAGTCGTCCCGGATTACTCCATCTAGGAGGGGTGGAAGGAAACTTAATTAATTAAGGGTAATGTTTATAGAGGGAGGAAAAAGTAACGCGTGGGTTTTGCAAGATTACCTAGTAATGCCCTTAAAAATCATCAACAAGGAGATTTCAGCTAATAAAATCTCCCCAATGAGTGTAAATAGTGTATATATTGTTGGGGTGTAAAGCCCAATGTGGTCGCCCAGGTAAGTGGGCGGGCCGCCAGGTATGTACACATATTCTTTTGTAAAAACCTAATAAGAACTCACTATGCTCTACACATTACAATAGAGCGAGTTCACCATATCGTCGTGCTCTTCTTCTCACACTCTCTCTCGCGTCGCACTTCCGCTCGTACTCCTTCAACTGGTATCAGAGCTCAGATCCAGGCTCGGGGCAGCACTGCAGGAGGCTAGAGTCACCAGCTCAGATTGGAGTGAAATTCGACAGGCGAAGACACGGCCCCAAATCCTGTGGGAGAACCCAAAGGGCTTGGTGTTCTAAGAATTTCATTCTGAGGTCATCTCGGCCACCGTTCGGCTTCGACAAAGGTCTGCGCAAGCCATTTTCGACTACGTGGTCTTGGCGGGTGCAGATCCGACTCTGCAAATTTGGGGTTTTTTGGCCTATGACTGCAGGTGATGAGGATATCGACACTACCAGAGTGTTGATTTGTGGTTGTCTACACATCGAAGGACGGCTCACAGTTCTTGGAGGCGTGTCACATACGACACGGGCGCATCTACACACAGACTGTAGGCGACATCCACTAGTTCATCAGGTAGCTTGTGTTTGCTGCTTGATATTCCAGATTTCATCCTGACATTGCAGGTACTTCCACATGGGATGTATTGTCAGAGATGATGTATGTCTGTTGAGGGTTTGCTAGCTGTGAGTCACGCAGCAAACAACCGCCGCAGCGGTTACAGCATACAGTGGGAAATTTGTGGATGTATGACTTTGTGGGAAGTCTATGTACTATCAGATTTACAGCAGCCTTTGTTGAGGGTCGAGTGAGGTTTTATTGAGCTGGGGGATTCTCGAATGTTGAGATCCTTTCGGTGATACAGGTCTTGGAGCGATCCCTCGAGCACCCTTAGATAGGCAGCTAGGATGTATTAACTGTGAGTTAGACAGTTGGGATTGCATCTTTGCTTTACTGCCGGTGAGGCATTGTCACAGTCTATGCTGACAGGACAGTGAGAGACAGTACAGGTGCAGGGCAGGTTTACCCACAGCTTACAGTGTTAGAGAGACAGTGGTTTTTTAAGCTGTTTTTTGGTCAGTTTTTAGTACACCAGAGCCATTTTACAAAGGAGACTCTACCAAAATTTCAGCAGAATCTGAAGCTTTCTTGGCTCATTTGACAGGTTGATATTGGTTAAGAGTCGGTTTAAAGGGGAAACTCTGCCGAATTTTTCCCAGGAAAGTAAACTACTGTGAAGCGTAGCTATGGCTGGATCACAGGACACTGCTCTTTACAATATCAAGAAGCTGGATGGAACCAATTTCCCATTGTGGAAGAAGCAGATTTGGCACGTGTTGGTACAAAAGAAGCAGATAAAACCTATAAAGCTCAAGGGGATAAAACCAGAAGATATGGACGAAGATGAATGGAGCGAAATGGATGAAATAGCACTTTCTACCATTATGCTGACTTTGGCAGAAAGCGTTTACTTCAATGTAGCAGACGAGATGTCGGCTTATCAAGCATGGTTAAAGCTCAGTGATCTTTATGAGAAGCAGAGTGCAGCTTCACAGGTATACTGGCTTAAGAAGCTTGTTGACTTGAAGATGAAAGAAGGGACACCTATGTCCAATCACCTGAATGAATTCAACACAATCTATAGTCAGTTGTTAGCTCAAGGTGTCAAGTTTGATGAACCTGTTAGAGCTATGTTCCTGTTGATCACATTGCCGGAAAGTTGGGACACTTTTCGCACAGCTTTGAGTAATTCTGCACCTCCAGATGGTTTGAACATAGCAGGTGTAGAAGGAAGTCTGCTTACTGAAGAAACCAATAGAAAGACAATGGACAAAGGCAAAGGAACAGCCTTAGTTTTCAGGGGAAGGAACAAAGAAAAGTACAAAGGTGGAAAGAGGAATCAGTCTCGTAGCAAGTCCCGCAGTGCTAAAGGCAAGAGTGACATAGAATGCTACCATTGTGGCAAGAAGGGTCACATGAAAAGAGATTGCAGAGAATGGAAAGCAGAAAAAGGCAAAGAGAAAGCTGAAGACCATGGTGAGAAGAACAAGTCCTCAGTGAAGATTCAAGAAGTAAATGTGACAAACACTGTTGCAGAGGATGACAGTCTAGTGTCAGGAGACATCTACTTCTTGAAGAATACAACGGACTCAGCTCTTCTTACAGCATCTGATGGAAATGCACTGAGTGACTGGATTATAGACTCAGGGGCATCACTTCATGTGTCTCCAAAAAAGGAGTGGTTTACCTCTTATGTGACCACTAAAGATCATGTTCGGCTAGGCAATGGGCAGACATGTGAGATCTTAGGTGTTGGAGATGTTCAATTGAAGTTTCCGAATGGCTCTTCTTTCACGCTGAAGAATGTGAGACATGTTCCCGCAATTACAAAGAGCTTGATCAACACAGGTTTACTTGATGATGCTTGCTACGTCACCACTTTCTGACAGAACATGTGGAAGATATCCAAGGGTTCTATGACAGTAGCACATGGAGTAAAGTCTGGAGGACTTTACATGATTTATGTATCAAATGTCTCTAAAAATGTAATCAATGTAACCGAGCAGCCGAACGTTTCTTTGTGGCATAGCCGGTTAGGACATATGTCCAAGAAGGGAATGGAAATCTTGTCTTGTTCTAGTTATTTGCCTAGATTTTCATTTAATGATTTTGAATTCTGTGAACATTGTCTGTATGGTAAGCAAACACAGCAGCCACATAAGCATAGAAGCAGTAGAAGAGATACATAGTTGGCACTTGTTCATAGTGATTTGTGTGGACCTATGCCTAACCTATCTCTAGGGGGAGCTTTTTACTTTATGACATTTATAGATGATTACTCGAGGAAAGTATGGGTTTACTTTCTCAAGCACAAGGATGAAGCGTTTAGTGCTTTCAAAAAGTTTGTGACACTTGTGGAGAATTAGAGTGGCAAGAAGCTTAAATGCTTATGCACTGACAATGGTGGAGAGTATGTTTCAAAGGCCTTTCAGGACTTTTGTGAGTCAAAAGGTATAAAACGTGAACTTAGTGCGCCTTACAATCCTCCTCAAAATGGTGTTGCTGAGAGGATGAATAGGACCATACAAGAGAAGGTCAGAAGTATGTTGTTTATTGCACAGCTGCCTAATGGGTTTTGGGCTGAAGCTGTATCAACAGCTGTTCATCTTGTAAATAGATCTCCTAGCAAGGTTTTGCAGAAGGATTCAGTGCCAGAGATGGTATGGTCATGCAAAATGCCCTCATACAAGCATCTCAGAGTCTTTGGCTGTGAGGCATATACTCACGTTCCAGAGGAATTTAGGAACAAACTTGAGCCAAAGAGTAGAAAGTGCATCTTTCTAGGCTATGGTAATTCTGGTGAGATGGGGTACAGACTTTCGGATCTCGAATCCAGAAAGGTTGTCCGCAGCAATGATGTTCACTTTAATGAATCCAAATATCATTGTAAACCAGAGAGGGTTGAGGAGATTAGAAGAGTTGTCTTCCAAGAAGATGGACCTGCACGTGCAAGACAAAATGTCAGAGATCAAGAGGAGCTAGGACAGGATAGAGTGGAACCACAGGTTGTGGCTGAGCCTGAGCCACCTATTGTGCGTAGATCTGGACGTGTCACGCGACCTCCTGATAGGTTTTTTCCATCTATGAATTATGTCATGTTGACTAATTGCAATGAGCCTTCATGTTACGAGGAAGCACTGCAAATGAAGGACTCTGGGAATTGGGAATTGGCCATGCAGTCGAGATGACAGCTCTGCATAAAAACCATAAATGGAAGCTAGTTAAATTACCACGGGGCAAAAAGGCTCTACCCTGTAAATGGGTTTACAGGTATAAGATCACCGCTCATGATAGTCAACCAAAGTACAAAGCAAGGCTTGTTGCCAAGGGCTTTAAGCAATAACAAGGCATTGACTTTGATGAAGTCTTCTCTCCGGTGGTCAAGATGACTACATTGAGATGCTTTCTTGCATTGGTTGCCATATTAGATTTGGTGTTGCACCAAATGGATGTCAAGACAACGTAGGCTTGCATGGTGATTTAGATGTGGAAATTTACATGCAGTAGCCAGAAGGGTTTGTTGAGAAAGGCAAGGATGATTGGGTATGCCAGTTGTTAAAGAGTCTTTATGGCTTTAAAAAATCACCAAGGGCATGGTACCATAAATTCCACAAGTTTATGCTTTCTCAAGGCTACAAACGTAGTGAGTTCAATCACTGTCTTTATACAAAGAAGGCTAAGGATGGTAGTTGGCTGATCCTTATTTTGTATGTGGATGACATGTTGATTGCTGGCAAGCACTTGGAAGAAATTTCAGCTTTGAAGTCAAAGATCGCAAAATCGTTTGACATGAAAGACATGGGTGAGGCAAGTCATATACTTGGTATGCCCATTGAGAGAGACAGATCAAAGAAGTTGATTTGGTTATCTCAAACAGAGTATATTGACAAGGTTTTGCGACGTTTCAATATGGAGAAGGGAGTTTCAATATGGAGAAGGGAAAGGCACTGAGTGTTCCATTGCCACCATATGTGAAACTTAGCAAACAAGATTGTCCTGTGTCTGAGGAAGAACAGACTGAAATGGATAAGATTCCATATGCGTCTGCAGTGGGCAGTTTGATGTATGCAATGATTGCTACTCGCCCAGACATTGCATTTGCTGTGGGAGTAGTAAGTCGATACATGTCAAACCCAGGCAAGAAACAATGGGAGGCAGTGAAAGGAATATTGAGATACTTGAAAGCTACAAAGAGTATGCGTATATGCTATGGGAGTCAGGAGCTAAGTGTAAAGGGTTTTACAGACTCAGATTATGCAGCTGACTTAGACAACCGAAGGTCTACGTCAGGGTATGTCTTTACATTGGCTGGTGGAGAAGTATCATGGCATTCTAGATTACAAGATTGTGTTACTTAGTCTACTACAAAGGCTGAATATGTTGGAGCATCAAAGGCATGCAAAGAATCAATTTGGCTTAATCGACTAGTAACAGATTTGGGAATCAAAGAAGAGATGCGTGTGTTATATTGTGATAGTCAAAGTGCTATACAATTGGCTCGTAATCCAGTTTATCACTCAAAGACAAAGCATGTGGATGTGAAGTATCATTTCATCAGGGAAATGCTCGAGGATAAGCAACTTCAGCTTGTTAAAGTTCACACCACAGAAAATCCTTCTGATCTACTTACAAAAGGACTTCCCTCAGAGAGCTTTGCGCATTTTCGCAAGCAGTTAGGTGTAGGGTAGTACATCACTTCTCTACATCTCTTGTATATTAGCTTGTATAGTAGCTTCTCTCACACTTAAAGTACCACATTGGACTTTAAGTGGGAGGTTGTTGGGGTATAAAGCCCAATGTGGTCGCCCAAGTAAGCGGGCGGGCCGCCAGGTATGTACACATATTCTTTTGTAAAAACCTAATAAGAACTCACTATGCTCTACACATTACAGTAGAGCGAGTTCACCATATCGTTGTGCTCTTGTTCTCGTACTCTCTCTCGCGTCGCACTTCCGCTTGTACTCCTTCATATACTATCAGAAATTACATTAAAGAATAGCCTTTTTGTTTATTTTCATTAATTCTTCTTGATATTGGAGCTTAAAAATGGAGAAATCCACCAAAATATAATAAAATAGTGTTTTTCAATAGATTTTTCTAATAATTGATCTTTAAATTTTCTTTTTTAGTGCATTTTATTATTTTCTTTGATTTTTTCAATAAATAGGTCAAAAATTAATAATAAATAGCAAATGAGCTTAGATGGAGAAACTGAAAATACGCTGATGATCAGGAGGAAAATTTGGACAGACGTAAAATTTTCAATCAAAATGACAAACAAAAGTGGGAGGCCTAAATTAGGCCGTCAGGGCTTGTTTTTACAAATTCTTGCAGAATGAGCTAACGGAGTCCGATTGAGGAAATTTTTTAGTCTAATGTAGATTTCACGACCTATCAGGACTAACAGGGGAATCTGGGGAAACGTAGTTTGGGAAGTCTGAGTATAGATATATTAGGTAGTCCAAAATCACCTCATTTCTACTAGTCACTCTTGGAGAAGAGAGCTCTCTACCTTCTTCGTGCGCGATTTTTGGAGTCCACAGTCACCCATTTTCAGTGCCGTTTCACATGAGATATGAGGGATAAGTTCTAAAATTATCAAAAAACATTTCTATGCACTCGGGTAGCAGGTATAGTTCCCAGCAAAAACCCTAGAATCCCAGCTATGTACAGATTCCTGGAACACAAAAACAACCATAGGGGCCTGTCAGCTCAACCAAATTGGACAAGATTTGAACTATAGCATGCCCGTAGATAGTAGAACACTTCCATATCATTAGATGACCATTTGGCAAGGGTAGAGGGGGTCCCCAAGTAAATAATCTAGGTTTTTCTCACATGCTAGAATTGAATTCTGACTCCACGGGAAGCTTTTAGACAAGGTCTATACACAATGTACCTAGATGGTTTCAAGAAAACAATCAAGGAAAGCTCTATAGCATTAGGAAATAACTCAAAGACTACAAAGTATCAATTTTGACATATGGAGTCAAGCTAACCCCAAATGAGACCAAATTGGATTAGCAACATCAAGACTATGTAGCGGACAAGTTCATGGCTTCAACAGTGACCAAACATCTCTACACACCAAGTGGTAACAAAAACCCGGTGATTTCAAAGTCAACAACAGCACAAAGTGATGCCAACATGACCAAATCTTACCAAACTCATTTTAGGACTTGTTTTAGATGTAATAAAGATGTGTAGGTCATAAAATAGTCATTTCAAGCATAAAATTCAATTGTTGTGAATAATCGTGATTATTTATTTTTTTGCAAAATAGACTTGAAAATCATCAGTGTGCTTCATTTATCACTTGTACACATCTATCTCATGTCACATGTCAAATATGAGCCCAAAATGTCCAGTAAATCTCAGATTTTATCAAAAAACGCACTAAAAGCTCTTCGGTCCAAATTTTGAGTTATTTGTCACATTTTTTTATCCAAAACATCCCATACCTCACATAGAGGGTCTATAGCATGTCTAGAATCAATTTGCAAGAAAAAATGTTCAAATTGATGCAATGTAAATAATCACAATTATTTACATTTTTACCAAAATGAGCCCAATTCTCATTTTTTACCTCATGAGACCAACGTACATGATGTGACAAGCCCACCAATCAAGCTTGATCACATTTGGATCTCAAAAACCCAAAATCTCTTCATGTCTAGTGTTTCACGGAATGAAGACTAAATATGGCACCATTTGCACCCTGTACACTCAAATGAGCTCACACTTCACTTAAAGTATCTAGATGACATGTTGTAAATAATTGTGATTATTTACTTTGCTTGCAATTTTTTCCTGGATTAAATGATTTTGATCTATACATGTTTTTATGCATCTATGCATGCTCCAAATTTTGTTTGAAGCAAAACGGACATCATTTGCCAATAATTCAGACACAGGGCATGTCAAAGCATAGTCTTTGAAACTCTATTCTCCTAATAGGTGCAATGCAAGATGCTGAAAAATCAAAGAACATAAAGACCCAAAAAGAAAAGATGCAAGAGTTACCACCATATCAGTTGGAGCCCAGTTTTGTGAAAATGGCCAAAGTAACCTACATGTCAAAAGAACAGCTTGAGGAGCACAACACCACAATCTTCACCGGCATATTCAAAAGTGAAGATGAAACTCAGGTAGGTTTGCAACTACTACCTAAAGAAGTTTATGATGCAGCAGCTAAGTCAGCTACAAAAGAAGCCAACAGGAGGTTGGGACTTTGAGAATTTTATGATCAAGAATCATGTGGAGTAGACTTCTAAAGGGCTTACGAACTACTATCAACAATTAAAGAGGAACGATTTGCCCAGATCATTAATCAGCAAGGACAAAAATTCAAAGTAGTCATCAACAAAGACATAGTGGTTGAAGCCCTAAAGCTTCCCACTAAGGTATGACAATGAGAGCCAAAGATAAGAAAACAGTTGGAACATCCTCAAAGAGTACAACTGCCGTCACCTTCTTTGATCTTATGCTAAAGCAAGTAGAGGATCCCGCCTGCCTATATCACCAGCACTTCCACTTCCGTGCCAAGAAACCACCAAGGTAGACTACCCCAAATCATGTTGTTGCGACCACCCATTATGCAGGTATTGAAGTCATCAACTAGACAATCAATAGATCATGCTCAGTATTTGCTTACAACACTCAAGATCACAAAGAAGGAAGGAAGAGTAACATATTTGGGAGCTCCAGAAGTTTTGACCCGAATTGCATATTGTGCCATTGGGATGGCCGATAACTTGCCGCCAGCCCCAAATAAGAACACATAGATAATCACAGCCCCAAATAAGAACACATGGATAATCACAGCTCAGCCCTCTCCACGATCCACAAGATCAAAGAAGAAAGGGATTTATAAGTCGGATGAAGAGTCAGGAGAAAGCTCATCTGAAGTCCATAGCAGTGAAGAAAGTTTGGATAACGAAGAAAAAAGTGCAAGAAGGGAAGAAATGAAAAGAAAGGCAGTGGCTTCCCATCAGGAAGAACCTCCATAAAAGAAGGCAAGGTTCAAAACAGAAAAAGAAGCTTATGAACAAAGTCGACAAGTTGGAGGATAGAATCCAAATTTATGGAGTCCAAGTGAAGTCAAGGGTTCTAGAACCGAAAACCTTGAGAAGAATATCCAAGAAGGTTCACAGGACATGTTAGAAAGGATGTATGCAGAAGATGGAGCCCAACAGATACAAAAGGCATTAGAAGCTCAAAGAAAAGCCAGAGAAGAATCTAGGAATGGAAGAGGAAAAGGATCTGGAATAGTAGCCGCATTCAATTTCCGGTAATCCACACAAATTTGGATTTGCTTGTTTTTCTTTGGTACAGCCACAATTGGAGAAATCCACTCAGGATTATCAATAGGGGTAATAAAACCCACCTCCAAAAGATGATCAATTTCCATCTTAACTACCTTTGCCACATTCGTATTCATCCTATATGAGTGCTGCTTCACTGGCACCGCATTCGGTTTCAGATTTATCGTATGCTGATAAAACTTAGGATCCAATCCCCGCATATCCGCATATTCCCATGCGAAAAAATCCTTAAATTCTGTGCAACTTAATCAAATCACCTCTGAAACTTGCCTCAAGCTGCTTATTAATGTAGATCGGCTGCGACTCCGCTTGCTCCCCAAGAAAGACCTTCTCCAATTCATCTTCTTTAACCCTTGTAATTTTCTCCATCTGCTCCTCAAACGCACGTTCTTGCTGAATAACATCCTCCAATGATTCAGGACTTGGGAACGCCTGTTGTTGCTCCCCTATTCTTGCTGGAGTTCCTAAAGCCCCCATCGAGTTCCCCTATCCATTGCAGCAAGCAATCGAGAATGATCCCGTGGAATGGTCTCATGACTGCGATGAGGTTTTTGACAAAGTTAAAGAGGTTTTGAATATGCTCTCCATTATGCAGGCTCCTGATTGGGAAAAGGAGTTCTATGTTAACCCATCAATGGGATATGATGCTATCGAGGCTATGTTATTGCAAAGGGAAAGTATATGAAGCCTGTTCATTATGCTAGCAGAGTAAAGACTCCTAATGAAAGAGATTTTTTGGAAATTGAATTGGTGATGACTAGTATGGTTTATGCTTGCAGACAATTCAGACACAACTTGCTACAAAAGTCAGTGACTTTCCTCACCAATTATTCATTGCTGCCGCAACTATTCAATAATTCAAATATATCAAAAATAGTGATGAAAGAGCTTCAGGAGTTTCAGTTCACCTTTTTGGTAGATGAAAGTACTCGGCTACCCTGGCAGATCTTCTCACTTATAACGATACTCTAGTTTTGGTTAAAGAAGAGGTGGTGCGAAAGAAAGAAGTCGGGACTCTTGCTATCCTTAATGCTTCACTGTTATACTTTGATGGTTATTATCGAAGAAGTCATGAGGAGGAATTGTTATTTATGATGCATGAGGAAAGCTTATGAGGAAGCAAGGGCTGAAACTTGATGCCAAAAGTAACAATGAAGTAGAATACATGGCTCTTGAAGGTGGTTTGCATATTTGCTTACAATTGGGAATTAGACGCTTGCAAATCAAAGGAGATGCTTTGTTGGTTGTGAAGCAAGCGTTAGGAGTATGGAGAAATAAGAACCCTAAACTGAAAATTTTATGCTTCAAAGTGAAAGCGTTGCTCAAAAAGCTTGAAGCATGGAGTTTGCAACATATTGAGAGGTCTCTAAATGAAGAAGCTCATGATGCTACCCAAGAGATGATCACTTGTGTGTTTGTGGTAAAGCCAGATGCCCCTCTATATCAGGGGAGGGAAACCTTATCAAAGAAAGTTGATTTTCTATTGATAGGTGCTCTACCTGAAGGTTTACCGTCTTCTAAAAAGTATGCATTGATAAGAAAAGCCAAGAAATATAAAATGCTTGATGATGTGCTTTACATGAAAGAAGGTGATTTGATTTTTTGTCGTGTGCCTTGGAAAGAGGAAATTTACAAAATCCTGGAAGAAAATCATGAGGGATCTTGTGGAGGCCATTTTTCTATGAAGATCATGTTGCATAAGGTCTTGCAACAAGGTTATATATGGCCAAGTGTTCAACAGGATGTTAATCATTGGTGCAAGTCGTGTCTGCTTGGAAAGAGAATTTTGAAGCCTGAATTGCGAAAAACAATTCTAGCTTTTGACGTGTTTGAGAAATGGTGTCTCGATGCCATTGCACCCTTACCTATGACTAGCAAAAGAAATGCTTACATCTTGACCGCAGTGGATTATTTATCATGATGGGCAGAAGCCAAGGCTATCAAACAGATTACCAGTAAAGAGATGGAAAAAAAAATTTATGAGTATTAAATTGTGCATATTAAATTGTCAAGGTAAAGTAAATTCAATTTCAATTCTTTGGTTTTTTTTATACTCTTCCAAAAAACAATTGATGTTTCATTGTTTTATGCATGTCAAAAATAAAGGTGCTCATTTGCGCCACCCAATTTTAGGTGACCCAAATGAGCACCTTTATTTTTGAATGGGCGTGTAGCGGCAATAAGCGCGGTAATAGGAGAGGCAACTATTGTGGTAATAGCATCGGGTATGTTGCCGTGACTATTATCGCACTTATTGTTAAGAAACCACTACCGCGTCCATAGCCGCGGTTATTGCTGCTCCCGCAATTTTTCTCTCTCCTTTTTCCTTTGTTTTCCCGCAGCAATGCTAGCGGTTATAGACAACTCCTCTTATAGTGTCCAACTTCCATCTTCCCCTGTGGATAGAGAATTCAGACACATCTAGCCATGCTTCCTTGACCATCTCTGTGGTGACATTGTCAGGCATTTTTTGGATGAAGATAAAGTTCCTACTCCATGCTAAAAAGCTTGCTCACTAGCCTCGAGTACATAAATCTACATAATATTTTAAGTTTTCACAGTGCTCTTGTAAAATTTATGTATAAAGGCTTGGTTCTACTTCGCCATTTGCAAGAGTTTTGGGTTGGTCAAACTTCTAAAAGGTGGTTTTCAACGAGTATTTTTAGTCGCGCTTGATAGCCGGTGAATCAGACTCGTACATCATGAGTTACATGCATTTGAAATGGGCAGTTTACTTAGAAAGTGGGTGTGGATGCATGTGAGGAAAGGAAAGCGGACTGACTTGATAGATTTAATTAGAAAAGGTGTGGTCAAAGATTTCTATAAATGGCCGAAGTGATAACCTCCGAGCCGGGCTTTACAGCATGGCATTCGGTGCTCGGAGTCACCCGCCATGCCTCCGTTAAAATTGCTTGGTGTGGAGAGCAAAACAGGAAATTTATGTGCTTAAGTGGGGAGGTGGTAGGATGGTGCCAAGTGGCAATGGAGTAATCCCACATGGGGGGGAGCAAGTGGAAATTGGAGGGTATAAGGGGGGGAGTGGGTACCCCCGAAGGTTGTATCAAAGGGGCAAATGGAGCTTCCTTGCCTTGCTAATGGGGGCTCGTGGGTGTTGGGGGAGAGAGAGGGCGCCCATTTTCAGTTCATACATGCCAAGAGCCTGGCCAAGCTTTTGGTCCTCTGGACACTTCCCTTCCCCACTAGCCGACATGCCATTTCCCACCCAAATTAAGCCCAAAATGAGCCAATAAAAAGAGGACTACAAGGGAAATCATGTCGGCTAAGAGGAGAGAGAAAATCCCATAAGAGCAAAAAAAAATCCCCTTTTAATAAGTGCAATTCCCTACACACCCTTTTTCCTAACAGAGACTAGCTTTTTTTGGAGCTTTTGAGAGATACCCCAACTTCGAAAGCTTGCAACTCTCTCGTCTATTGCTGGAATCAAGCATGTGGATACTCTACAGAGGTCTACACAACACAAGATTCATCTTTATGGTCTTGGTTTTAAGAAATTTTAATCATGGTTTGGGTTAGAACTATTTCCCGACCGACTTTACAGGTGTTCGACATAGGTGTTTTCCACAGGTTTATGGTGTTTCCTTCCGACGGTGTGGTGTGTGCAAGGCTATAGAGGTTCTTGTTTACACGCTAACAACATCTTTATTGATGTCTTTCCATTGCTTGCCATTTGTTGTGGCCCACTCACTGGTCCTTGCAGCAACTCTCGCTTGGGCATTTAGGTCAGCTGCATTTGCAAGTACACACAAGCGATCGTATGCTTTTTTAGATTTCTCACGCTCATCCATACCTACCAGACACATTAATTACACTATCTCAATGTGCAATAGAACTTAAGTTTGCATCACAGGTACAATTGCAGATCCAGTTGTACACCTTGGTTTAAGTTATCACAACACATTAATCCCTTTGCACCATGAGTCCATCATTATAAAAAGACTTTACTTGAGAATATAGTGTCGATATTTCAACAAAAAATATACCAACACACCACATTCTGAATTGATTGATTTGCACCATGACTCCATTATTATAAGAAGAATTTACTTGTGAAGAGATGTCCAAATTGCAATAGAAAATATCTGTATTAACTGCTTTGCTCCTAAAAAGACTTTACTTTTGAATACAGATTTCAAAATTCAACAGAAAATATCACTGTTAACCCTCACGCATATTCCTATCACCTACGACAGACACTATATTATTTATTTAGTAGAGTCAGGTACCGGGCTTGTCGGTCCAATTGGAAAAGGGTAAGAGTGATTGCCGATAAGAGGTGCACTCTAACTGGAACATTCAAGGGATTAGTTGGCTAAGCATGGGCACCCAATTGTGAATGGGGTGAGCTCATATAAAAGTCAACTAAACCTAAAATTCACTCATTTGTGCAATTGAAGAGTGCTCTTGCTCCATCTCCATTTTCTTGTTCTTCATCTCCTTGTGTGTGTGTATGCATGAGAGAGAGAGGGGATGTGCGATCGAGCATTGCAACGACGGCACGGCGGTGGTAAAGCGGTTGAGCGTGGCGTAGCGGTGTCTCCTTCTTCTTCGCGGCAAGCAATCCTCCACGACAGCAAGTGTAGAGAGGTGAGTGACAAACCATCGCCATCTTTGAGCTTACTATTTTAGGCTAGTTGCGTGCTTGGACCCATTCGTGGTTCGCACACAGTGTATCGGCAAGTTCCTTGCATTGACACGTGCGACATGCACGCACATTTTTGGCACCATTGCCGGGGAATGCCATACACTAAGCTCGAACGGGCACTTTGTGCTTCTTTTGTGGTGCAATTTCAACTGTAGGAAAGGTAGGGAAGGAAGGTGTGTGTGTTGAGAAGAAGGATTTTGTGTTGCTACTGTGTATTTCTTTGTTAATGAAGTTTTGAAAGGTTATTGTGTTTTCTCTGTCATAAGGAATTAGTATTAAGGTTGTTAGTTCTGTGTAATGCAAAGTACAGTAAGTAAAAAGTAGATCTGTGAGAGCTAATGAAGTGTGTTAGTGTGTAACAGTAGGTGTATTAGTTGGAAGTAGGTAGGTAGAGTGTGTGTGTGTGTGCTCGTGCGCAGGCCGCGGCGACCTTATCCAAAATAAAAAATAAAAAAATAAAGGTAGAACCGGGATCAGGAATATCTCCGAGACCCAAGCCCAAGCTCACACTCAGGCTCAGGCCTCAGCCGCCCTTTGAAATTACGTATTTTAGCTTCACACGTAGCTAAAAATCGACTTTTTTTAGGACCAACGGAGCTTCAGGTGTCCGAACGTTGTGCTGTAAAGCACACCACAACCCTCTAAGTGATACACTCTTTTTAAGCTATCACACACTTTAATCAAAAAATCGATCATTAAAAAATATTAAAAATAAAAATAAAAACGAGTGAAAACGGACGCCTAAAAAAGTAAGTAGTTAACCTTCGAAGTTATTTGCCGACGCTTGTAGGGTGCCAAAGGCACATGCATCTGTGCTCTCGTCGTGTGCTAGAGACGAAGCAACTAGAGAGAATTTCAACTTACACGAGTTCTCAATATCCACCTACCTTAGGTTCCGGCCCCTTGACGGGGACCCAAGGTAGTACAAACCAAGACCCGAACATAGCGGCTAGTGACTCTTCCTTTGACTACGATGTCATGGAGGGTTTCCCAATGCCTAATCTCGAAAGCTCAAAGCCAAGACATGCATGCCATGGACCCACTGTCTGGGCCGAGCGTGCTTAGCCGCTTGAAGGAAACCTTTAGTAGAGTCACTCGCTCCTAACATGGAGCTAATGATGTAAATGAGGGGGGTGGGGAAGTAAATTCTCCATTCATGACCAACATAGACCCTATGCCCTTAGAGAATGTGCACGTGAATACTTCATTCATTCACTGCACCTCCTGACTTTTCAGAGTTATTTCCGTCTGAGGTCATATTACCCGATGGTAGAAGCCTTGCCGAAGTGCAAGAGGTTGAGCGATATATCCTTGCAGCGAGGGAAAATGAAATTGAGAGCTTATGCAAGACGGAGCAACGAAGAGAGTTAAAAGCGAAAGCTCCTATGTCAATAGCTTTGCTAGGAGAGTAATCGAGTGCTCCTGACTTAGCAACCGCTAAGGGCCAACCCCTAGAAAGCAACATTGCATCTAATTCAAAGGACACCCCTAGCACCTCAATCCTAAAGGGAGCCTTCTTAAATGAGAACTGGGAGTATGAACGACAAACAGAAACTCTAACCGACCTATACACAGGTCACACCTATCACGTGGGTTGGTTAGATGTCCTACAATCCACAATGGGTGCTACTAGTGTGGAGGATGAACAACAAAGAGTTTGTGAGGTCATCCATAGGGTCATTGAGTTAGAGAGACAAAACAAGGGGATCAACATGCCTTCAACGGGTCTCATGAGATTCTTAGATACAGCAAAGGCTAAACAACCGACCTTATCGCAAATGGAGACTCCCTCAGTAAGTCTGATGGATCCTCCATATGTTGTTTCTCCAGGGGTCTCAGTGCAATCTGAGCCCACAAGTGATAGCTTTACCTTCCCAAGTCT
This sequence comes from Adiantum capillus-veneris, assembly GCF_014529385.1. Lineage (NCBI taxonomy): Eukaryota > Viridiplantae > Streptophyta > Polypodiopsida > Polypodiales > Pteridaceae > Adiantum > Adiantum capillus-veneris. The sequence continues at coordinate 90,959,518 of NC_140943.1, read as the reverse complement.
AGCTCATCTTTCCCTTTATGACACCACGGCTACCATGCATACCCCAATGATGGGCATGCCAAGAAACACGCCATGGACCTCATTTGTTAGTAAAGCACCGCTACATGGTAGCTCAATGCCTGCAACAGTACCTACAAGTGTGTACCAATCGTATGCACCTATGGGTCATCGCACTCATGTAGTCCCTACCCCTCCCATTGTTTCAACTACCTATGCTCCACAACCATAACACCCAAGTTATTATTTCCATGGGACTATACTGGCTAGCATTAGCATGTCACATCCGACGTTTTCTATGCCTTGGGCTACACATATGAATTATGGACCACCACATGGCACAACATCGTACCCAACGTGGGACCCAAGGGCTTCCTATGCGCCAAGCCCAATGCCAATACCTACTCCACATGTAGTCTCTAGATCACCTCCACCCACGGTTCCTGCTCACTTAGGTGACTTGGCAACATTTGCTCAAGCTATTGGTCGATTTATTGCTGAGAATATGCGTAACACGCCTGATAGAGAGCCTAGAAGTAAGGCAGTACAAATAGCCAAGCTCACACAAAAATTTAGTGGAGACGGGGATGTGAGAAAGCATATCGAAGTGTTTGAACAAATATTTGATTCTCTAGGAGAACACAATGACCTACATAAGAGCAATGCTTTAAGCCTAACCTTAAGTGGAAAGGCTGGAGATTGGTATAGAACCCTAAGGGTGGAAGAAAAAACGATTTACCCTACTCTTAGGAGACTGTTCTTGAAAGAATACATACGAGAGGGAGTACTTTGGGGTGTAGCCTCTCAGCTCCAGAAAGCCCAACAAGAGGAAGGAGAGTCGGTGAGAGACTTTATTAGTCGCTCAAAGCATTTGAATTATCATTGTAATCCAAATGAGCGCTTCAATAATAATCAATTGCTTGATAGATTCAATAGGGGATTACGGCATGAGGATATCTACAATGGCCTAGTCATTAGAGGTATCACCACTTGGGAACCAGTCACCACCAATGCGATCCAATTGGAGGATAATTTAATGATTCAAGGAGAAAGAGTGTCTGTTGAGCCTAAATCTGTTAGGCCATAAAGCCCAATGTGGTCGCCCAGGTAAGTGGGCGAGCCGCCAGGTATGTACACATATTATTTTGTTAAAACCTAATAAGAACTCACTATCCTCTACACATTACAGTAGAGCGAGTTCACCATATCGTCGTGCTCTTCTTCTCGCACTCTCTCTCACGTCGCACTTCCGCTCGTACTCCTTCAACTGGTATCAAAGCTCAGATCGAAGCTCGGGGCAGCATTGCAGGAAGCTAGAGTCACCTGCTCAGATTGGAGTGAGATTTGACAGGCGAAGACACGGCCCCAAAACCTGTGGGAAGGCACGAAGGGCTCGGTGCTCTCAGAATTTCATTCTGAGGTAATCTCGACCACCATTCGACTTCAACAAAGTTTTGCGCATGCCATTTTCGACTACGTGGTCTCGACAGGTGCAGATCCGACTCTGCAAATTTGGGGTTTCGGCCTACGACTGCAAGTGCTCAGGATATCTGCACTTCCAGAGTGCTGATTTGTGGCTGTCTACACAACAAAGGACGGCTCACAGTTCTTGGAGGCGTGTCACATACGACATGGGCACACCTACACACAGACTGTAGGCGACATCCACTAGTTCATCAGGTAGATTGTGTTTGCTGCTTGATATTCCAGATTTCATCCTGACATTGCAGGTATTTCCACATGGGATGTATTGTCAGAGATGATGTATGTCTGTTGAGGGTTTGCTGGCTGTGAGTAACGCAGCAAACAACCGCCGCAGCGGTTACAACATACAGTGGGAAATTTGTGGATGTATGACTTTGTGGGACGTATATGTATTGTCAGATTTACTGCAGCCTTTGTTGAGGGTCGAGTGAGGTTTTATTGAGCTGGGGGATTCTCGAATGTTGAGATCCTTTCAGTGATACATGTCTTGGAGCGATCCCTCGAGCACCCTTTGATAGGCAGCTCGGATGTATTGACTGTGAGTTAGACAGTTGGGATTGCATCTTTGCTTTACTGCCGTTGAGGCATTGTCGCAATCTATGCTTACAGTACAGTGACAGGACAGTGAGAGACAGTACAGGTGCAGGACAGGTTTACCCATAGCTTACAGTGTTAGAGAGACAATGGTTTTTTGAGTTGTCTGTTTTTGAGTACACCATAGCCATTTTACAAAGGAGACTCTGCCAAAATTTATGCAGAATCTGAAGCTTTCTTGGTTCATTTGACAGGTTGATATTGGTTCAGAGGTCAGTTTACAGGGAAAACTCTGCCGAATTTTTCCCAGGAAAGTAAACTACTGTGAAGCGTAGTTATGGCTGGGATCACACGACACTGCTCTTTCCAATATCAAGAAGCTGGAGGGAACCAATTTCCCTTTGTGGAAGAAGCAGATTTGGCACGTGTTGGTACAAAAGAAGCAGATAAACCCTATAAAGCTCAAGGGGATAAAACCAGAAGATATGGACGAAGATGAATGGAGCGAAATGGATGAATTGGCACTTTCTACCATTATGCAGACTTTGGCAAAAAGCGTTTACTTCAATGTATCAGACGAAATGTCGGCTTATGAAGCATGGACAAAGCTGAGTGATCTTTATGAGAAGCAGAGTGTAGCTTCACATGTATACTGGCCTAAAAAGCTTGTTGAATTGAAGATGAAATAAGGGACACTTATGTTCAATCATCTGAATGAATTCAACACCATCTACAGTCAGTTGTCAGCTCAAGGTGTCCAGTTTGATGAACCTGTTAGAGCTATGTTCCTGTTGATCACATTAACAGAAAGTTGGGACACTTTTTGCACACCTTTGAGTAATTCTGCACCACCAGATGGTTTGACCATAGCAGGTGTAGAAGGCAGTCTGCTTACTAAAGAAACCAATAGAAAGACAATGGACAAAGGCAAAGGAACAGCCTTAGTTGTCAGGGGAAGGACCAAAGAAAAGTACAAAGGTGGAAAGAGGAATCAGTCTCGTAGCAAGTCCCGCAGTGCTAAACGCAAGAGTGACATAGAAGCTACCATTGTGGCAAGAAGGGTCACATGAAAAGAGACTGCAGAGAATGGAAAGCAGAAAAAGGCAAAGAGAAAGCTGAAGACCATGGTGAGAAGAACAAGTCCTCAGTGAAGATTCAAGAAATAAATGTGACAAACACTGTTGCAGAGGATGACAGTCTAGTGTCAGGAGACATCTACTTCTTGAAGAATACAATAGACTCAGCTCTTCTTACAGCATCTGATGGAAATGCACTGAGTGACTGGATTATAGACTCAGGGGCATCACTTCATGTGTCTCCAAACAAGGAGTGGTTTACCTCTTATGTGACCACTAAAGATCATGTTCGGCTAGGCAATGGGTAGACATGTGAGATCTTAAGTGTTGGAGATGTTCAATTGAAGTTTCAAAATGGCTCTTCTTTCACGCTGAAGAATGTGAGACATGTTCCCGCAATTACAAAGAGCTTGATCAACACAGGTTTACTTGATGATGATGGCTATGTCACCACTTTTGGACAGAACATGTGGAAGATATCCAAGGGTTCTATGACAGTAGCACATGGAGTAAAGTCTGGAGGACTTTACATGATTTATGTATCAAATGTCTCTAAAAATGTAATCAATGTAACCAAGCAACCGAACGTTTCTTTGTGGCATAGCCGGTTAGCACATATGTCCAAGAAGGGAATGGAAATCTTGTCTCATTATGGTTATTTGCATGGCTTGTCATTTAATGATTTTGAATTCTGTGAACATTGTCTGTATGGTAAGCAAACACAACAGCCACATAAGCATAGAAGCAGTAGAAGAGATACACAGTTGGCACTTGTTCATAGTGATTTGTGTGGACCTATGCCTAACCTATCTCTAGGGGGAGCTTTTTACTTTATGACATTTATAGATGATTACTCGAGGAAAGTATGGGTTTACTTTCTCAAGCACAAGGATGAAGCATTTAGTGTCTTCAAAACGTTTATGACACTTGTGGAGAATCAGAGTGGCAAGAAGCTTAAATGCTTATGCACTGACAATGGTGGAGAGTATGTTTCAAAGGCCTTTCAGGACTTTTGTGAGTCAAAAGGTATGAAACGTGAACTTACTGCTCCTAACAATCCTCCTCAAAATGGTGTTGCTGAGAGGATGGATAGGACCATACAAGAGAAGGTCAGAAGTATGTTGTCTAATGCACAGCTGCCAAATGGGTTTTGGGCTGAAGCTGTATCAACAGCTGTTCATCCTGTAAATAGATCTCCTAGCAAGGTTTTGCAGAAGGATTCAATGGCACAGATGGTATGGTCAGGCAAAATGCCCTCATACAAGCATCTCAGAGTCTTTGGCTATGAGGCATATACTCATGTTCCAAAGGAATTTAGGAACAAACTTGAGCCAAAGAGTAGAAAGTGCATCTTTCTAGGCTATGGTAATTCTGGTGAGATGGGGTACAGACTTTCGGATCCCGAATCTAGAAAGGTTATCCGCAGCAATGATGTTCACTTTAATGAAGCCAAATATCATTCTAAACCAGAGAGGGTTGAGGAGATTAGAAGAGTTGTCTTCCAAGAAGATGGACTTGCACGTGCAAGACAAAATGTCAGAGCTCAAGAGGAGCAAGGACAGGATAGAGTGGAACCACAGGTTGTGGCTGAGCCTGAGCCACCTATTGTGCGTAGATCTGGACGTGTCACGCGACCTTCTGATAGGTTTGTTCCATCTATGAATTATGTCATGTTGACTGATTGCAATGAGCCTTCATGTTACGAGGAAGCAGTGCAAATGAAGGACTCCGGGAATTGGCAATTGGCCATGCAGTTAGAGATGACAGCCCTGCATAAAAACCAGACATGGAAGCTAGTTAAATTACCACAGGGCAAAAAGTCTCTATCTTGTAAATGGGTTTACAGGTATAAGATCCCCACTCATGATAGTCAGCCAAAGTACAAAGCAAGGCTTGTTGCCAAGGGCTTTAAGCAAGAACAAGGCATTGACTTTGATGAAGTCTTCTCTCCGGTGGTCAAGATGACTACATTGAGATGCTTTCTTGCATTGGTTGCCATATTAGATTTGGTGTTGCACCAAATGGATGTCAAGACAGCGTTCTTGCATGGTGATTTAGATGTGGAAATTTACATGCAGCAGCCAGAAGGGTTTGTTGAGAAAGGCAAGGAAGATTTGGTATGCCAGTTGTTAAAGAGTCTTTATGGCTTAAAACAATCACCGAGGGCATGGTACCATAAGTTCCACAAGTTTATGCTTTCTCAAGGCTACAAACGTAGTGAGTTCGATCACTGTCTATATACAAAGAAGGCTAAGGATGGCGGTTGGCTGATCCTTATTTTGTATGTGGATGACATGTTGATTGCTGGCAAAGCACTTGGAAGAAATTTCAGCTTTGAAGTCAAAGATGGAAAAATTGTTTGACATGAAAGACATGGGTGAGGCAAGTCATATACTTGGTATGCGCATTCAGAGAGACAGATCAAAGAAGTTGATTTGGTTATCTCAAACAGAGTATATTGACAAGGTTTTGCAACGTTTCAATATGGAGAAGGGAAAGGCATTGAGTGTTCCATTGCCACCATATGTGAAACTTAGCAAACAAGATTGTCCTGTGTCTAAGGAAGAACAGGCTGAAATGGATAAGATTCCATATGCGTCTACAGTGGGTAGTTTGATGTATGCAATGATTGCTACTCGCCCAGACATTGCATTTGTTGTGGGAGTAGTAAGTCGATACATGTCAAACCCATGCAAGAAACATTGGGAGGCAGTGAAAGGAATATTGAGATACCTGAAAGCTACAAAGAGTATGCGTATATGCTATGGGAGTCAAGAGCTAAGTGTAAAGGGTTTTACAGACTCAGATTATGCAGCTGACTTAGACAACCGAAGGTCTACGTCAGGGTATGTGTTTACATTGGTTGGTGGAGCAGTATCATTGCATTCTAGATTACAAGATTGTGTTACTCAGTCTACTACAGAGGCTGATTATGTTGCAGCATCAGAGGCATGCAAAGAATGAATTTGGCTTAATCGACTAGTAATAGATTTGGGAATCAAAGAAGAGATGCCTGTGTTATATTGTGATAGTCAAAGTGCTATACAATTGGCTCGCAATCCAGTTTATCACTCAAAGACAAAGCATGTGGATGTGAAGTATCATTTCATCAGGGAAATGCTCGAGGATAAGCAACTTCAGCTTGTCAAAGTTCACACCACAGAAAATCCTGCTTATCTACTTACAAAAGGACTTCCCTCAGAGAGCTTTGCGCATTTTCGCAAGCAGTTAGGTGTAGGGTAGTACATCACTTCTCTACATCTCTTGTATATTAGCTTGTATAGTAGCTTCTCTCACACTTAAAGTACCACATTGGACTTTAAGTGGGAGGTTGTTGGGGTATAAAGCCCAATGTGGTCGCCCAGGTAAGTGGGTGGGCTGCCAGGTATGTACACATATTCTTTTGTAAAAACCTAATAAGAACTTAGTATGCTCTACACATTATAGTAGAGCGAGTTCACCATATCGTCGTGCTCTTCTTCTCGCACTCTCTCTCGCGTCGCACTTCCGCTCGTACTCCTTCAAAATCTATTAGCTCGCAAGCATCATGGCATCAGCCAATGACCTTAAAGCCTATTGCTAAGGAGCCAAAGATATCTGAGATGACTTTAGCATATCTCACCAAGGCTATTCAAGAGAGTCTTAGAGATAATCGTGCTCAGCAAAAGAACCATATGTATCCAAGAAGGGAGCAACAATGGTGCTCAGTATGCTATGGACTGCATAGTACCAGTGAATGTCCTACTTTTGGAGTGAAATTCAATGGGAATTGCAATGCCTGTGGAAGGTATGGTCATCAAGCTAAGTATTGCATAGTATTTAAGTGCGCGATGGCCAATAGACCAACCTTAGCATGGATAGACACACCTCGAGTGCCTGCATTGATGCCGGCCCCACCTCTTGAACAAACAGCACAACACATGGTCCCTAGGGCCCAAAATGTTGTTCAAACAACACCCTTACCACCTCCAGTGCTAGGACCGCAACCACCACATTCGAGAATCACTTTTGTGAATCAAGTGGGTTGTGAGTCATCTATTGCTTGTTTGGAAGGCTGTGAGGAAGATATAGATCCTAATATTGCCTATGGGATGGATGTGCTTGAAGAAAGTCCACAATACTACATGGAGGACTATTGGGGACAAGTCAAACATGTCTATCAAGTAGCTGCTCTTGCGACAAGAGGCCAAAATATCAATTACACTGCTAAGAGACTACCTCTTCAATGCTATGAGTGTGGAAGTCCACATCGTGTAGCCGAGTGTCCTATTAGGCTACAAAAGAACGCCACACTAGTGCAAACCAATCAAGCGAGCACGTCTACAATGCCGATACTCATGTGTAATCGATGTGGCATAGATCATTTGATTGCCCAATGTCCAAATAATCCAAATGCACCGAAGATCACACCATTAAACCTGATTGAAGTTACAAAGGAGCCATCACAAAGTACACCTGTGGTACCAGTAAACGTACTCACATGATCGATGCTCTAAAAACAAAATTATATTCTTGAGGAAAGAGACACGGCATCAATTGTCCAATCTCAGAAAAAGAAGAAAACACGAAGAAAGAGATCACAAAAAGCAGCGAAGTCAGACCCCAGTTCAAAGACCAACATAGAGACTAGTGACGACCCCGTATATATGAATGACGCTAAAGAGGATTCTGATTCAGGTGAAACCATGGAGACCAAAATGACCACTAAAATAGAAACCAACAAGGAAGATCTTCATGAGCCACAATGGCCAGGATCCAAAAAGAAGATAGGAACTTACCCAAACCCTACAAAGGAGATTGAGTGAGTCAAGCAATTAAGGAGTTTGGTAGAAGATACCCAAAGGGATCTAGAACCAGCAACTTGGCAGATCCAGATTACAGACACCGTGTTCCCTACGCAACAACAAGCTCACCAAGTCCATAGACCCTTACACATACCTAGTGTCATCCAAGAAGAAAGTGACTTAAAGTCATGGAAAAGTGGGCATACTCACTTCTTGATGGAAAGAATGTTTACAGAGGGACTACTTGATCCTATCGAAGAAATGGAGATCCCATCTTCCCCAGGTCAAGGGACTCAAGGCCAAAAGGTGTCGTTAAACATTGCCAAATTGATGGATTTCATGTCTTCAGAAGTTAGAACCACCATCATGTCCAAACTATATAAAGACTCTGAGCTAGTCTCAACTCTTCGAGCCTTCCTCAATGGAGAACTAAATTTTGGGCTACCACAATTTGCACAAATGGATGGAGCTGGGGAGATGCCAATAGAGGAGGAACACTTAGATCCACAACCCAACCTAGATGAGAACCTTGTTATAGAAATACATGTTAACAAGTTGGGACAATACTTTGAGGGTGATGAATCCAATGCGACCATACCAATCACTACTAAGGGATTAACTGTGAAGGGTTAGCATTGTGACTAAAAATTGATGGGAAACTATGGGAAGACCTCACCTTGTGACCACAACCATAGTAGTGAAGATGGTCAATGGGTCTATTGTTAAACCTATTGGGATGCTAGAAGATCTCAAGATCAAGGTCTTTGGACATCAAATAAGGATTACCTTCATTGTTATGGATTTCTCCAAACACACTATGGCATCGGAGATGATATTAAGATGTCCTTTCATGAGGGAAGAAAAAATGGTGCATGACTGGTCTAAAAACCATGTCTACTTGCAGTTCCAAGATTCTGTCATTAGAGTGGATCTTGTGACTGGTCGAGCACACCCTCTAGGAAAAAGGTTTATAATTGATCATAGATCTGACACAACAGTTCACTCGGCCCCATTGTAGTATTGTTACACGTATAAAGTGGACACTGATATTGGGGAAGATTCTCCTTATATGGATGTACTACCTGGGATGACTGAGTCTGACAATGTGGATTGAATCCGCCTAGCAGCAACTATAGACACTTGGGGAAACAGAGAGACGGCCTGGGTAACACCTGAGGGGGATGAAATGCCACCACTCGTACCCTTAAATATGCTAGAAGCAATTCATATAGCTTCTGACAAGACTCATCCTCATATAACAAAGAAAACATACAAGTGGGTCCCTAAAGCTTCTTTAGCGACCATGGTTGATGCTAAAAAACAGAAGCCTTGTAAGAAACGTCCCACTTGCTCCAAGAAATGTAAGGAAACGTGGTGTTGGATTCCTAAAGGACTATTGGAAGCCCAACGCTACTATCAAGGAAATGATCAAATCTGGGTGCCAAAACGTAAATTGTGTTCTTACCTGTCACCTGACCCATGTGAGCCCAATCCCATAGCTCCAAAACGAATCGACAATCGTGGAAAGAAAAAAATCAGAGAATGCTACACACTCGCTCCAGAGCTAGTTTGGGTACCAAAGAAAGAAGAATTTATTCCACCTAGCTCAGGAAGGGGGGAGTCCCATGAAGCTTCTAGCTCCTCATGTAATGCATCCATAGAGGCTTCTCCACAGCCTCCACCTACAATAGTGGACCTCCATAAAGTTACAAAGGAGTCCACACCTCCCAGTGTTCAAGAATCACCTGATGAACCACTTCAAGTTCGATCCTGGAAGAGTACCTTACCACCCTTGCAACTCAACGAGGCACCTAAGGTAATAGAAAACTACTGGCAAAAATCCTCACCTATTATCAACTGGAACAATTGGTTTCAAAGGGTGACGAGCACATTTCAAACGGTATGATCTACCCAAGGAAGGGGGAAGTGTTTGCTGATCGTCATCATTCACTCACTCCCCTCTCAACCTTCCTCCCTAACCTCTCAATCTTCCGATCTTAGGAAATGTATATATTAAAGCCTTATACTCACAAAAAAATAATAATAAAGAGCAAGAGCAATTAGCAAACGAGTATGCACAATAAAAGTCAAAACATTGACCCAAACCTACACATTCACATCCGGTACGCTGAAACAGAAACCTATGTCATAAAACACCTTTGATCCTCATCACTCAAGTGATGGAGGGTAGGTAGGATTAGTACGATAGGAGTGTTTCTTTTTTAGAGGTTAATAATCAGCAAAGTTCTTGCTTCTCACTGATGTGCCTCCTACAGGTATTCTCTGTGTTTCATAGTGTGTACAGGAACATATTGCTGTTGTTGGAATTTGGACCTTCATGGAATCTTTCTCCCATTCACACTTCAAATCAAGCGTGACCATCAACGCAAATAGGTGTTTCTTGTCCATTAGCATTGCCCCTTATCTTTTTTGCATCCATGTTTGTCTGCTTTAATTGTGATTGATAGCATAATATCCAAAACATTTGCTTAGTATCAAACATTTAATTCTATGTATTTTTTTGTCATAATCACTTGTCTAGGTTTAAAAATGAAGCAGTCCGACTAAGCTAGTTTGACCAAGCTAGGTGTTAGAGATCTTCTCTTAATACCATGGGGAATGCCATTCTAATAATCAATGGTTACTTAGGTTCTTAATCCGATTTAGGCAGCATTGTGTGAAATGTACTAGGGCTTTCTAGCGGGCTTAGTCCCTATTGACCTTTAGCTTAAGTATTATAAAGGGATTTACTAGTGTGATGAGCCTGGGGAGGTGTAACAGTGTTATATGACCCCCCAAAGTTACAAAATTAAAATGCTGAAAATGAACTAAAAAAAAAATCAAAGTGCCACAATGTAAAATCTTAAGCTGAAAGAGAAATCTCAGCTTGATTGGGTACTTCACTCACATGTATCGCCTATGGTACTAGAGCCCTAGAGGTTCCCAGTGTGGGAGCTTTTCCTTGAAAAGCAAAAAACCCAAGGCATGCAAAATTAGCACACACATCAAAATTGAATCAGTGTGAGAAGACTTTGGGGGGTCAAAGAAAAGGTAATCAGTCAGGCGATGATTTCATGAGAAATTCCTTTTATCGTAGCTCAACTACAAGGTCTTCTAGGTATAGCCTCTAGTCAACCCTCGAACATGAAATACTTGGATCTCGCGATTAAACAACTTAATTGACCAGAGAAAATAAGAAGCTTACCCATGGTATTAATAGTCGATCTTTAGTGCCTTTCGATTGTTAAATTAGGGACCCTAGACTTGTTTAATTTTTTACCTTTACAACTGTTTATGCGTTTGATTATATTGAAATTTAATGTTTATTGCTAACAAATGGTTTAGAATTATGCTACCAATCAATTTGTCTGCCTAAAATTGCATATGCTTTTTAATTGTATATGAGAATGCAGTTATTGTGCCAATGTTGTTTGATTTTGCAGTGATTGAAAAAGGCTAAATACATTCATCTCAAATGCTCTTCCACCTCAACGAACGAGCTTCAACTCAATAGCTTCCGAGGACGGAATCTACATCAGGAAGGAGGGCATGTTAACCCTCACGCATATTCCTATCACCTACGAGGGACGCTGTATTATTTATTTGGTAGAGTCAGGTACCGGGCTTGTCGGTCCAATAGGAAAAGGGTAAGAGTGATCGCCGATGAGAGGTGCACTCTAACTGGAACATTCAAGGGATTAGTTGGCTAAGCATGGGCGCCCAAGTGTGAATGGGGCGAGCTCAAGTCAACTAAACCTAAAATTCACTCATTCTCTCATTTGTGACAATTGAAGAGTGCTCTTGCTCCATCTCCATCTTCTTCTTCTTCATCTCCTTGTGTGTGTGTGTGTATGCGTGAGAGAGAGAGAGAGGGGGTGTGCGATCGAGCATTGCAACTACGGCACGGCGCCAGTGAAGCAGTGGAGCACAGTGTAGCGGCGTCTCCTTCTTCTTCACGGTGAGGAATCCTCCACGACAGTAAGCGTAGAGCGGTGAGTGACACACCATCGCCATCTTTGAGCTTACTAGTTTAGGCTAGTTGCGTGCCTGGAGCCATTCGTGGATCGCACATAGTGTATCGGCAATTTCCTTGCATTGACACGTGCGATATACATGCACAATCACGACACACCACATTATTTATTAATCACTTTGCACCATGACTCCATCATTATAAAGGTACAATTTAACTCAATGGTCCATGAAATATACAAAAATCTCCATTTACATTTGTTAGATAATTTGAAAAAGGCCATTGCTTACAAAAGTGACCAAAGTAAACTAAAATCTAGGCATCATCTCACTAAGCGGATGCAAACACACCTCCAAGTGAGCTCTAACATATCTAAATACTCACTCATTGTCTGCAATGTCTTTCTGTGCCTAGGTGGTTGTTGTAGGTAGTTTTTCCACATTATCGCGACAATCATGCCGCAATTAGTTTTCTTTCGCTTTTGCCATGGCTCATTGTAACACCATATTAGTGACTTTGGGAATTTTTCAATTCCCACCTTCAAAATGGACTTAAGATTTGACCACATTGCCAATTATTAGCCAAAGTTTTGAGACTCAAGGCTTCAAAAAGCTTTTTAAGTACTACCTTGTGGAATTAGTAGTAGACCTTAAAAAATAGTTTAATATTTGTCCATATGCCCAAATCTAAGACATTGATGATTCCCAAATTGGCTCTAAAGTTGTAAACTTTATAATACTTTATAATATGGTGTTTTGTAATGCTCTAAAAACTCTTTGCACCGACCACATAGTTTCTCAATGCAAAAAGCAACAGCATAGATGTCAGTGGATTTTGAATACTGACAAGCCGATTTTGGGTTGCAAAGCTTGGGGGCCCTCCAAGGATGTATGGCATGTTCTGTGGGGTCTTTGATGTTGATTTCTCACTTCTCAATGCCCATTCCCAGTGCCAAACCCCAATCAATGACACCCCACACGCCAGAGACCCTCCTTAGTGAAGTCAATCATGATGTTCCATGGGTGCAAGTCACAGTGTATAATTCCTTTGTTGTGTGCATGTGCCATGGTCTTCACCAGAGAATCCATAAAATAAGGCGCCCAATTGAGCATATGCTTGCACATCTCTAACTCTTGCTCTGTGGGAGGGAATCTAGGATCTTCTTTTTGAGCCGCCTGTATGTTAGAAAATTTGCCTTTGGTTGGGTGGTGGAAGACACTCTAACATGTCACCCAGATCCTTTCCATTGAAGCGAGGAAAAACCAAGGACCATGGCTCTTGGTGTGTTTGTGCTATGCATCTAACGATGCCCCTGTGGAACAATTGCACGCTCGCCTCTAGAGTGAAAAATTGGTGTCTCTTTGTTGCATCTCCTTTGAAATCTTTGAGCACATACTGCACTTCTTGTGGCAACCAAGTGACTCCTTTGATTGTGCACTTTGACACAACTCCGGATGTAGCATCCTTTCCCAAGCTTTTGACCATGTTTCATAGCTTTGGGTGTGAGCTAAACACCAATGGCACACTGACACATAAAACGGGTGCCATTGGTGTTTACCCTCCACCTTGAGAGGAGGCTACTGAATAAAATATGGATCTAGCTTTGTGGCTATGGAAATCTTGAGCATCAATGTTGCACGCTTTTTTCGACTTTGACCTCTCTACACGCCATATATCTATCCAATGTTGTAGCTTGGCTAGATCCGCATCCGTTAGTGCATCAACACCCAAGTCTCTTAAGCATTGTGTCATATTTCTCACAATACTATCTATTAGCATACGGATAGCCTTTGCAAGAATGAGAAGTGTGCCTAAACTGCTTCAATTATGGTATCAAAGAAACGACCTCTACGCATCTCGCTCTCTAATGTAGAGGTGACGTCCTCCATGGCCAAGGCACATATACACGTGACCAATAGAGTTCTGATCTTGGTTTTTACCTCCTTCATTTCCATAGGATCCATGTATGCTACAATCATCACCTATTTCATGATTTTTAAAGAAAACATAACATTAAATTTTATAACAAATATATACTTCATGCATTGAAACTAACAACAACACTAGCTTAAAGAGTAGGCAATCATTCAATGAGAATACGACACCTCCAAACCAATAGTAGGGTTGATGCCAAGACCACCACTAAACTAACCCAACAAAGCAGGGCATTATTCAATGCAGCTAATGACACCTCCAACCCAATAGTAGGGTTGATGCCAATAGCAACACCGAACTAAGCCTAAAAAGCAGGACATCATTTGATAAAACTGATGACACCTCCAGTCCAATGGTAGAGCTGATGCCAAAAGAAACATTAAACTAGCCTAAAAGCAAGGGCATCATTTGATGAATCTAACGACACCTCCAATTCAATAGTAGGACTGATGTCTCAAGAAACACCAAACTAGCATAAAAGCAAGGGTATCATTCTATGAATCTAACGACACCTCTAGCCCAGCAATAGGACTGATGCCAAAAGAAACACCAAACTAGCCTGGAAGCAAGGATATCATTCGATGAATCTAACAACAACTCTAGCTGAGTACTAGGACTGATGTCGAAAGAAACACCGAACTAGATTATCAGCACGTATATCACTCATAAAACATAGAAAGCAGTCTATTATCTTGTACAACGACACTCCCAGTCCAATAATAGAGTTGATGTTGATAACAAGGCTAATAGAACTGCCTATAAATTGAACGTAACCAACCATGTTCGGCAATGACACTTCCGGTCCAAAATAGATGGTGACTATAGTGTGTGAATGGGAGAGCACGACATTTGCAATCGAGAGGACGATTGATGTCGAAGTGATCAGGCTTTTGCAGAGTCATACAGTCCTTCACATCTACCCAACAACAGAAGTAAAATTCAATTTTCTTCTTAATACCCTAAATTGAATATACACAAAAAAAAATCAGTTTTTTTCTTAATACCCTAAATTGATATGTACAGAAAAACGACCTCTAAACTTGGAATGATAAATTGATAATACTAAACAATATACTAGCAAACAATTGATCCCTGGATTTTCAATAACAACATTATAGTACTGCATAATAGATGAGCAACCTTGATCACTAAATCACCAACTAATGACAGAGTGTTAAGGAAATATGGTTTCTCAATAGAAAAGGCAATGCAGAAGTTTTGCGTTAATTGACAGCATGGAATTATTTGTTGCAGTAAACCATACAATACAGCAACATGCACGTGGAGGTACACAAATGGGAGATGACGACATTTGCAATCAATAAGACAGTTGATGTCGACATGATCATGCTTTTGGAGTGTCATATAGGTCTCTATATTTACGCCACAACAGAAGTACATTCAATTTTACAGTTTAAGACGGGGGCGTGCACAAATGAGATGATACCTATAGTGTGTGAATGGACACGACATTTGCAATCGAGAGGACGATTGATGTCGAAGTGATCAGGCTTTTGGAGAGTTATACAGTCCTTCACATCTACCCAAAAACAGAAATACAATTCGGTTTTCTTCTTAATACGCTAAATTGATATGTACACAAAAAAAAGTTCACTTTTCTTCTTAATACCCTAAATTGATATGTACACGAAAAAAAAACGACCTCTAAACTTGGAACGATAAATTGATGACAGTAAACAATATACTAGAAATCAATTGATCCCTGGATTTTCAACAACAACATCATAGTACTGCATAATAGATGAGCAACCTTCATCACTAAATCACCAACTAATGACAGTGTTAAGGAAATATAGTTTCTCAATAAAAAAGGCAATGCAGAAGTTTTGCGTTAATTGACAACATGGAATTATTTGTTGCAGTAAACCGTACAATACAGCATCATGCACGTGCAAAATGCTAGTGTTTTATGTGCAAACATCGTGCACAGAATGCTGGTGTGTTGTGGAAAAAAAAACCATACATAAGTATGGTGTGGAGTTGGCACAATTCTCCACATTTTTTATAATACCGTAAGGAATCTGCCTTTCCCCCGCCACTTTTATCCCCTCGAGTGTTGAAGGGGAACTTATGCTTTTCCTCTAGTGTTAGAGGGGCTAGTTTTTTTAGTAAAATCTTTTTTTTTTAATGACGATAGTTTGTTAGCTTCGCTTTCTTACATTTGATTCAAGGAACAAGCATGCATGCAGTATTTTTTAAGAAAGGACTAGCATGGCCACTAACAATACCATCGTGAATTACTTCAAAAAAGTAATTGGCAACAGTATAATCGAAAAGCCTTAGACTAACAATATGATCATGAATTACTCAAGATGCACGCAGCCTCTCTCTCTCTCTCTCTCTCTCTCTCTCTCTCTCTCTCTCTCTCTCTCTCTCTCTCTCTCTCTCTCTCTCTCTCCCCCATTTGGAGGTAGCTAGAAAATCGAAAAGCCTTTGTCTGACAATATCTTCGTAAATTACTTCAAAAAAGTAATTGGCTGTTGCGCTGCTGCTCAACAGTATAATCGAAAAGTCTTAGCTAACAGTACCATTGTGGATTTTTTTTTTCTATATTAGCATCATGCGATTGCAGACTGCACTCTCTCTCTCTCTCTCTCTCTCTCTCTCTCTCTCTCTCTCTCTCTCTCTCTCTCTCTCTCTCTCTCTCTCTCTCTCTCTCTCTCTCTCTCTCGTTCAACAGCTCCTCGGCGGCTAGATGTTTAAGGTCTCTTGGGATAGTTTCTTACAACGTTAAAAGTCTCTTAGACTAACAATATCATCGTGAATTATTATTTTTTTGTCTATATTAGCATCTTGCAACTGCAGACTACACTCTCTCTCTCTCTCTCTCTCTCTCTCTCTCTCTCTCTCTCTCTCTCTCTCTCTCTCTCTCTCTCTCTCTCTCTCTCTCTCTCTCTCTCTCTCTCTCTCGTTCAACTCCTCGTCGGCTAGATCTTTAAGGTCTCTTGGGATAGTATCCTGAAGATCATAGATTTACCTGCATGTAGGCTCTTGCTCCTGCTGTCGTGGACGCAGCAGCCCCCCCCTCCCTCTCTCTCTCTCTCTCTCTCTCTCTCTCTCTCTCTCTCTCTCTCTCTCTCTCTCTCTCTCTCTCTCTCTCTCTCTCTCTCTCTGCGCCTTAGTGTGCTTCTCCTCTTTTACGGGCTAGTCTGCTGAGACGTCGCCTGCCATGCAGCTGGGAGCTAGAGGACCCAATTCCTCTCTCTCTCTCTCTCTCTCTCTCTCTCTCTCTCTCTCTCTCTCTCTCTCTCTCTCTCCCTGAAAAGCAAGACTATAGAAAAGAAATTCGTATTAGATAATCAAGGTAACAAATTACCTCTACTACCTCTGCTCTGCACTTGCTCCGCGGCAATTGCTTTGCTTGCTCTCTCTCTCTCTCTCTCTCTCTCTCTCTCTCTCTCTCTCTCTCTCTCTCTCTCTCTCTCTCTGCGCTAGCGAATTGCTTGCTCTCTGTCTCTCTCTCTGCGCTAAAAGAAATTTGTATTAGATTTCTCTCTCTCTCTCTCTCTCTCTCTCTCTCTCTCTCTCTCTCTCTCTCTCTCTGCGCTAGGGAAGAACGATGCTATAATAGAACGAGAGTGCTATATAAATTGCCTCACAAGCTTTATGCTTTTCTCTCTAATAAAAACGGCATGCCTCGCAACCTTTATGCTTTTCTCTCTAATAAAAACGGCACGCCTCGCAAGCTTTATGCTCAGCTCTCGTTCTTGTCTCTCTCTCTCTCTCTCTCTCTCTCTCTCTCTCTCTCTCTCTCTCTCTCTCTCTCTCTCTCTCTCTCTCTCTCTCTCTCTCTCTCTCTCTACATCCTCATTAATTCTTCAAACAAATCAACGGATGCCAAGTGGCATGCCTCCTCTTGCTCCATTCCCGAAATTGGTATTAGGTAATCAAGGTAATGATTTTCTTGTCAACCTTTTGATTTAAAACATACTTTTTTTCTTGTAAATTTTATTTTATTTACTAATTAAAAGTTTATAAATTGTCCTTAAATGAAAGAATTTTTTCACCACTAAGATTTTCAACATTTGGTTTTGATATGCAAATGTCACCTTATTACTTTAGTGCATGTATTATTATTAAGAATTATCTTTAGAATTTTTCAACTTTTTTTTTTGATATGTAAATGTCACCTTTTTACTTTAGTGCATGTATTATTATTAGGGATTAGATTTATTCAATATTCATTTCTGTCATAAAGATATTATGAATTTCTTTCGTTTAATAGCGTACATCATTTTATTGTGTAATTTGTTTGATTGATATATTTATAGAAGAATTAGATCAATTATTAAACTCTCATTAATATTTTATATGCTTTATATTTTCATGAGGTCAATTAATATAACACTCATACATAAGGGCATAAGAAAAAGCAAAGATTATCATGGAATTGAATTGTTGGATGTTCTACATGTGGCATTTGAACGTTTTTGGATATTAATGTGTGCATGTGGGAGTGCCGGCCCACTATGAAAATCTTCAAGTGTTTACCGCGCTATTTTATCGCGTTTTGTAGAGAGAAGTGCAAACTCAGCTAGAGAGAGAAGAGAGGAGGACCGGGGGGGAGGGGAGGGTTTTGTTTAAATTATTACCACGATTGTTTTTGTGTTTATTACCGTGTTTCTTATCGTTGTTATTATCGCGTTTATTTTCGAAAAAAAATTAGCGCCTAAACTTTCAAAGTCTGGGTTAAACTTCCCTCCCCCCTTTAAATTTTGGTATTTCCCTCTTGTCAATAGAAATTAAAGAATATTGTATGAATTTTTTAAATTTAAAAAAGAAAAGAGAAAGAAAGAGAAAGAGAGATAGAGAGAGAGGGGGGGGGGAAATAAGATTACACTTGGTTACAATTAAATTAATCATTGTCAATTGATTAAAATAATTGAGCATGTTTACAAATTTAGAGAGAGTAAGAGGGGGGAGAGAGAGATGAATGGATTACACGACCAAAAAAATTCATAACTGCAAAATGTTTATGAATCATCTTCCAAAAGATCCCTACATGAGGCATCATCCAATTCTAAGCCCATGGCTCCTAAATCAATAAAGAGAGAAACGGAATTGTCGTTTGCGGATGCATTGGCTTCATCATCTTTGAGTTCGTCATCCTCCATCTCATCATCTTCATCATCATGCATGACAATCATCCTCGCTAAGACTTGCCGCCACCGGACTTAATTCATCGACCTCCCTCTCCTTTGTCTCCACCTCATCCAAAGTCAGAGGTGGAAGAGGGTCGAAGATGGTCACCATGCCATTTCCTGTGAATGTGAAGACGTGTGAATTGAAAATTTTGTTAATAAAGAGTGTGATCACAAAAAAACAAACGTGATCACGTGAATTTGAAATCCCTGCTTTTTTCTCCTGCTACACTTCAAAAAAAATTGAAAGTATAAAAGAGCAAACTTTTCAAAAACTTATCTAAAAATTGTTGTCGTATAAAGAGTGATCTTTTTCTTGCATTTGAAAGTTTAATCTCTTTTTCTTTGGATCCTAACTTATATATCAAATGTCAAAATGATGGTTTTGTTATTCTTGCTCTATATGTGGATGACACCATACTTGTTTTCAACAATCTCAACTTTATTCGATCAGTAAAGAATATTGTGTCTTTTGCCTTTGACATGGTGGATTCGAGAGACATACACTCATGTCTTGGTATTCAAATTCAATAGTATCACGAGAAGGGTATCCTGATACGCCATCAAACAAAATTCATTCAGAATATTATTCAAAAAACTTTGGCAAAGCATGCACACATTTTGGTACTACTTCTTGTCTTGAGTAAGTTCTACCAAAAACTCTCAATTTAATGTGCAAAAAGATAGAGAATGGCATCACAATAGACTTACGATAATCTTTTTTTTTTTTCAAAACTCACAATTGTGAGTGGATAGTATTAAGAACAGAAATATACACCAATCCTCGAGCTCAGACCGAGCCTTGAGGGTTTAAGGATTACAAGTTATCTGCTTGGCAGAGAAAACACTCCTACTCATTCGCTTTACTTATTGCAAGATGTTATGTATTGTTCTAGACCAGTCTTCTGAGGCTTGTTTGCCTCTGATCATGTGGATCATCACTCTGCTCTCTTGCATGATTTCACAAAAGCTTGCCATAGCTAGATCCCCCTCAAACACGCGGAGGTTCCTTGCTTGCCAAATATGGTGCAAGAAGTAGTACATGATTATTTGAGTGCAGACGAGAAGAGCAAGACTTCCCATCCTGTTACTACCAAAGAACATATCATTCTTGAAGAACTTAATTTGCCATGTTCTTTGAATCCACTTGCATATTTTGCCAGCCATGCCCCTGATGGCCTCGCATCCCATGAAAAGGTGGGCTAGGTCTTCACTGGAAATTTTGCACCCCGAGCAACGATCGGACGCGATGCCTCTTTCTTGTATCTTTACGCCCGTCGTCGGCAGAGCACCCACATCACTTTCCACAGAAATTTTGGCTTCCAGATGTTCTCCATGACTCCCTCCCACCGTTTTTCCATCCAGTGCCTCTTCAATAATTTGTTGAGGGGGCTACACCAATTAGCCTCGTGCATTAATGCATGGTAAATGCCTTTAGAGTGTGGCTTCCAAAAGAGGCTACTTCCGGGCCATCTCCAAGCGTCCCATTCAAAGTTGGATTCACAAATTGGCATCACCACCTTATCAAGCTCTTTAATCACCCTATAGACTAGTAAGATCTCAAATCCATCCAGTTGAAATTGGATGGCTAAAGAGTCAGCAGTTTTACTGCACTTCTTGTTGCCATCCCAGAATAATTGCTCTAGTCGAACGAGTCCCTTATTATTCACCTTCCTAGCCATTTCTATCCAGTAAGGGCTTTGCGGTGGCCCCAATATTTTAGAGAGCCAAGGGGACCAGTGCAATATGGAGTTCTTAAAGGATCTGGTTACTTCCCCCCATTCGAAAGCCTCAGCAGCACTTTTGCACTTCCTCATCAGCTCCCCTGAGAGTCCACCAGATCTAAGATAGGACCACTTCGGGGCGAGAATTTTTTCGTGCATCCCAACCCCCTTCCACTTTCCCCCTTTTGATCCCAAGTTTACTGCATCAAGCATTTCCTTGGTCATGATAGCCCAAGCTTGGTCCTGTTTAGCCAATGAGACCATAAATTTGGCACAAAGGGCCTCATCATGAGATACAGGGTTAAGAATGCCAAGCCCTCCTTGGTCTACTGGCCGTGCAACTACCTCCCATCTAGCCCACTACCATGGCCGGGAGGTTTTCGTGTTGTTCTTCCAAAGAAACCTTTTCACTAGTTTTAAGAATTCTTTCCAGTTACACTTAGACATCTTGAGCACGGGGTTGAGGAAATCAATATACGGGATCATAAAAAGCATTGATTACTCTAATCCGGCTTTGGAATGGTAGGAGAACAAACTCCCACCTTCTCATTTTGGCGCTTATTTTTTCAATGACCCATTGAAATCTTTGACTGTGGTTTACGTCCACCCCTACAGGGGCTCCCAGGTGTATAAATACACTCCCTTTTGAGATAATCTCTCTTGTACATACTGCACGATCAAAAGAGTCATTCTCCGACAGGGAGATTAGTCTTGACTTCTCTATATTGCACTTGGATCCCGAGGCCACGGCAAATGTTTGCACAATCTCCAGAGCTCTCCTGACAACTTGAGGGCACGCCTTCAAGAATAGGAGCGAATCATCTGCAAATATTTTGGCCAATAGTTGGTTGTTGCTCGGCAATGCCAGACCTTGAATCTCTCCCCACGTAGCACTGGCTTTGAGCATCGTAATGAGAGGATGTGACTCGATGGCGAATAGCAAGGGGACCAGGGGATATCCTTGCTTAATAGACCTTTTAACCTCAAAAGATCCCACAATTCTGTCATTAAATAGGAGCTCTGACTGGCTGCCAATGCCTAGTGTGCGTATGAGGTGACAAAGGCAAGGCCCAAAGCTCAGAGCTCCCATGACTTCTTAGATATATAGGACCATTATATCCTATCGTAGGATTTGTCAAGGTCCAGCTCTACAACAAGATGCACTCTTGCTTGGAGAAGGATGCATACTCTATTCCTACCATTGCTGCCAAGATATTGACATATATAGATCTCCCTTTAATGAACCCGTGTTGATGGGAGAGATGATCCGACTCAGGAGGGGGGCAAGTCTGAGAGCTATCGCCTTGGCAATAAATTTGTATGCTACTGAAATCATCGTAATGGGACACCAATGTTTAAGTTGAGAGCAGTAAATCTATTTGGGGATGGGCTTGATAAGCCCTCTCTTAACTTTTGCATCCAACGACTCTTCTGAAACAACTAGATGGCCATCCGTGTGACTGGACCCTTGAGATCATCCCAAAATTCCTTGAAGAATTCAGTCGTCGGTCCATCCCAGCCGGGGGACTTTTCCTTGCCAAGAGCTTTAAGTGCCACTGAGCATTCCTCCTTAGAGAAGGCCTTTTCCATGCGGTTGGCTTCCTCCTAAGAACCTTCTTTTCTACACTTCCAAGTAAAGATGCCCGGGGTTCTTCCACTTCCTCAGATTGGTCTTTGGCTGGCCGATAATCTGGCTGAGATACTTGAGCATAAGTGCAGCCATCTCATCTTGGTTTTGAATTGTATTCCCTTTCTCATTGTCGAGCACTTGCATGCGGCCTCGAATTTTCCTCACTTTCAAAGCCCTAAAAAAATGTTCTTGGTTAAATGGCTCTGGTTGCAGGAAAGTTTCCCTAGATAGCAATCTCGCCTTCTTGATTTCCTCCAGTTGTTCGTTCAGGTGAGATTTAGCTTCAAGCCATCGCTTGTGCTCATCTTCGGTAGCTATTCTGGCAGCCTTCCTAGAGGCTAATTGCGCTACCTCCTATGTGAGATGTTTGATATGTGCCTCATTGGATTTTTTTACCCAAGGACCCGCAGTTTTGATAGCTTTTTATACACTCCGAACAAATACATTCCAAGCGCTAGGTTTATTCATCCCCACATCTTTCTTGAGCTTTCCCAACTCTTTCTTGGTGATGCTTCTGAAGAGAGGGTCTTTGAACAGGTGTGTCCCTGTAACAAGAATCTTTTTCTCCCCTCTCGGGGATTGCTCCCCCCCTTTTTCTTTCTTGAGTTGTAAGTGTAATGGCATGTGATCGGAGAGGCTTTTGATTGAGATTACCTTCATCTCTAACGACGATGAGATCCAGTCAGCTTGATGAGAGCAGTAGCATCTATCCAGTCGGGAGGTAGTGTGGGCATACTGAAGGCTTGCGTAGGTGAATCCAGGCATGTTGTTCCATGGGCCCACGTCCCACAAGTCAATCATAGCCCACTTCTCACATAAGCTCAACCATTTAGACTTTTCTGATCCAGCCAGTAGACTGGCGGAGCCTATTCTGTCCTTGCTTTTCTCAAGCATATTGAAATCTCCAACCATCAGCCACTCCCCTTCGATCGAAGTATCCCTAAGCTACATCCAAATTTTAGCTATGTTCTTTGCGTTGCAGGGGCAGTAAATATTTACTATAGTGATAGGTTGATTGTCCCATCTGATTCTAACTCCAAGGACTCTTCCGGAGGGGTGGTTAAGAACCACCCTTGGCTCCAAATCTCTGTCCGCAATGAACAAGACACCACTGAAACCGTCGCTTCCTTCCCCATAAAAGATAAGTTTTTTTCCTACAGCCTATTTTCTCTTGCACCGGACATCCAAATGGTGTTCTTGGATGGGCCAGCAATTGACTGCCTTCTCTTTCCTCACTTCCTCCCAGAAGAGAGTGCCCTTCTTCTAGGTTTTTAGTCCCTTCACATTCCAAGATTGAATAGAGAGAGTATCTATCATTGGGAAAGGGGGACAAATTCTTCTGCCTCCACGAACTCTTCACCCGAGTTCCCATTCAAGTTGTCCTCTTCCATTGGCTCCTTTTCTGTTGGAACCTGCATGGTATCCATCTTGGAAGTGAAAAGGTCCTCTTGATTCGTCTTCCCCAAAACTTCGAATATATTGTCATATAGGACAGGTGGCTTTGGGAAATCCGGTGGGAGACCTATGATTTGTCCCAAGGCCCTAGCCTTTTCTTTGAACCGTTTACATGAAATATGAGATACTTGTTGTCAGCCCTCATCTTTTGACCTAATAGTTGGAGACATCATGATCTTCTGCATTATTGGGGTGACCGTCCTTTGCTGAGCGGTGGATGAAAAGCGATAGCTTTGGGTGGTCTTGCACTTACCCCGGTTGCCATGATCTTGTTTCTCCACATCTTTATTTGAGTTGACTTTATTTTGCCCACCCTCTGCCTTGCCAAGATCTTCAGAAGGCTTCTTTGATGGATCTACTATATTCGCACCTTGTGGGGTAGCCTCTGCTTCGCTTCTCTCCTCTGTAGGCTTTAGCACCTCAACGGGACACGCCCTTGCAAAATGCCCAAATTTGTTGCATTTGAAGCAAGCCCCGAAGAAGGTGTTGAAGTTAAGAGGAATGATCTTTAGCCCTTCCTCAACATTCACCACCAAGTTCTTTGGATGTGGCTTCCTCAGATCCCACCAGATACAGACCTTGTTTGCTGCTACCCCCGAGGCTCTTGCAGATGGGACAAATAATGGATCACCAAGCGAAGCAGCGAGGTCCTTCAAGTTCTTTCTAAGCCATACTAGGAGGTTGCCAAACTCCACCCACATTGGGCAGAGATCCTTGAATGCCTCGTTAGATTCAAACAGAGGGTCCCAAGGGAGCACGCACACCGACGGCACGACTGAAGAACAGCGGGCTTTTTGCCAAAACCTTCTCCACCATTGCACTGTCGTTGAACTGAACTGACACGAATCCTTTTGTTATATATTAGGTGAATATTACCGCCCCGTGTTGATTCAACACCAATGGACTGCAAAGCCAATTATAGAGCTCAATTCTATTGGGAACTTTCCCCATAAACCCGAAGACCAGAGTGGAATTTGCAACCTCCGCAAGTTGTTTTTTCACTATGGCAAGGGCAACAACCACCGTAACGGCATCTTCTATCTCGACACGTTGTGGGAGCGCCTTCTTAAGTGCCACTTTGGCCACTTCAGCAGCATCCTCCTGCGACGTCGAATCCTTGTGCAACCTTTTTTTCAATGACAGTGCACACAGGATTGCCGCTAGGTCTTTTTCCACCTCCGTCTTTCTTTGTTTCAGTTCCTCCTTAATCAGATTAGTAAGGGAGCTTTGACCGCTATCAACGGCGCCCGGTTTCACAAGGTTGTCGGTCGGCTCCATAGCCTTGAGAGTGTCGGGCAGTTCTTTGTCTGACACTGCTTCGGCGTAGGACGACTTAGATGAGCCTTTCATGACGCGGTGATAGGCCTCACCGACACCAAGTTACACAAAGGGTTACAAAAGGATAATAAAATCTGATAATATTCACCAAAGATAATATTCTGCAGGGGGGGGGGGGGATGCACTGCCTTACTGCTTAATACACCGCGTGTGATGTTCGGCTCACGATCTCGCACAAAAGGGAGAACTTATCGAGGAGATAGAGCTCTCTAATACTCCACATGAACATGCCCTTAATAGGTAGGCTCAATGTTGCGATTATTAAGGTTAATAATCGCGATGCGGCAATGTTAATAATCGCCTAGGAAAAACCAAAAGATGCGATTATTAAAAGAGGGCTCAACGTCTGCAAGCAGGCACCGTTGTATGCATCCGTGCAGGAGGGGGACGCTTAAGGGGGGGAGGTGGGGACGCTTAAGGCTCCCCGCATTAAGCAGGCTTATGCTAATCTTGTTGGATGTTTCCAATTTGTTAAATCAAATACTCGTCCTAACATTCTCTTTGCTACAAATTTTCTTAGACAACATCTTACCTCTCGATCTGTTAAGCATTGGTCTTTAGCAAATTAAGCAGATTTTGAAGTACTGAAAAGGTAAGATTGGTTTATCAACACCAATAAAACTCTAATTGTACGAGTTCACTTCATCCTTTGGGATATAGAGATGTAGATTGGGTAAGCTCTCACTTATCTATGTGCTCTACAAGTGGAGCTTATTTTTTTATCAACGGTTGTTTGTTTCTTAGTTCAGTAAGAAGCAGCAATATGTTTCTACCACATAAGCTACATCTTTAATAGCTCAAGAATTAGTATGGCTACAACAAATGCTTGGAGATATTTCTCTAAAATTTAAATTAGAAGGATAGAAAACCTAAAAAAGCTAGTGTTCAAAAAGGTACTCAATTTCTCATATGCAGGCGTTTTTCAAAAAAAAAATAAAAATCCGACACGGGTGTATATTGCCACTAGGTCGTGTAGTCGAGAGGATTCAGTATAAAAGCAGAACGGCGTAGTATAAAAGCAGCACGGCGTGGAGGAAGGAAAGCATCAGGTGGAGAAAGCAAACGCAAACGCAAAGGGAGCTGGCTACTACTACACGTCTTTTGCATCATGAGGACAGCGATGGCGAGCTCAGATCACAAGGCGCAACTATTTGTGGGGAACATACCCTACGATGCTACAGAGGAGGAGCTTGCCAAAGAATGTGAGGTTTTTGGCCCTGTCCTAGGCTTCCGATTGGTCTTTGATGAAACCACTGGCAAGAACCGCGGCTATGGCTTCTGCACTTTCCGCGATGCAGAGACGGTCCTCTGTGCCATCCGTAACCAGCAGGGCTTTCGCTGTAGAGGTAAACAACTCAAGCTCAATCATGCCATTAACAACAGAGTCAAATCAGGATTTTCTTCCAAATGCAGCCCTAGTGCGTCGAGTGTGCACAATCATGCTCCGGCCTCATCAGCGCTTTTGCCCATCCCAACCTTAATGCCCTTGCGCTATACGACACCGGTTGTGCAATGTGGGCCACCATCTGGTTTTATGTCAAATGCACAGTACAATACCAACATGGTGTTGCAATCTTCAAATCCAACCTTGCCATGCCACACATCTATTTTTGAGGAGTCCTCGCAGAATGCACAGTGTCCGTCCTTAGCAACGCAATGTGAGATGACAAGTTCACAATCAAACTTGCAGATGGACCCCTCGTTGGAATTGCATGCAGGCTTGCAACATCAAGCGCCGTCAGCGAATGAGCGACCGTCCATAAACGCTAACTCTTCCCCACAGGTCCTCGAGCCTACCATATCTCAACTTCAAACCCTCATGACCTTATTTCAAGGTGCACCTCACAGTTACAAAGATCTTGCAATTCCCTCTACAGAAGCCACAGCTCCAAATGTATTTCCGTCCACACTCGTGACCCCCATTGATGCGCAAGGTATATCCCAAGGTATTAATGCAATGGTTTTTGCATCAGAGAATGTCCATGACAATACTGGCAAGAGTGACGTCGTGCTAAACGGCACCGCTACCGACATAGAAAATGCTGGTATGCTAGAGGATGAACCTGAAAAAGAGGTGAATGAAGAGTTTCTAGAAGAACCAGAAGTACTTGATGATGGTATGGATGATTTGGATATAGATTTTATGGATCCAGACCTTAAAACTCTTGATGATCGTGTCGGACTCGACCTCGTCTCATTTGTGGCCGAGATGGCTGCCAAATTCGACAGGTATCGTATGTGCACAGAGATCCCTGGCGAGCTCGTTTCGCAAATGGCAAACATGACAAGAAGAGAGCTTCTTAAGCAGCTCTCCAATTTGCAAGAAACCTTAGCTGTAACAGCAGCTCCTCTTGAAAAATTCTATGTGGCCTTTCCTGGCATTTCACAACTGATGTTTATGCTGGAGACAATTGGGGCAGCGATAAGCCGAACCGCCTTGGAAGTTAGCGACCGGATGCCTAATGTAACCTCGGACAAAACAATTGGACAATGTCAAGAGGAGAATCAAGTCCCTTGTGTAACAGTCGAAGGGAAGGAGATGAACAGGGATAGGAGTGCAATACAAGCAGATGCAGGCACTGAGGTGCCCATCCGTGCTCAGGAGAGCGAGAATGGGCAGCAAACGATAGTGATGCAAAATACACCAGCATCGTTTGAGCAACAACATGCACCAAAGCAAGTAGTCCCCACATCAACACTCTCACAATTAAGTCAGCAAGATGGGCAGCAAGATTGTATGCAAGCTCATATCACCACAGAAGAATTTGGCCAGCCCAATAAGTGCATCCTGCATCATCAAGGCTCCACCTCCTTCACCAATGGCCAGGATATGCAAGCTCATGTCACCACTCAAAAATTTCAGCCCAGTGATCAGTGCATCCCACATCATCAAGCCCCTACCCCCTTCACCAATGGCTATATCCCATGTCATCCGCCGTGCTCTGATCCCCCGAGCCACGTTGTCAACGGCCACATGCCCCATCATCAGCCCCCTCCTTCCTCAACCAATGGCCATAACCCACATCACCAAAGGGGGCCTACCCCCGTCACCAACGGCCGAGGTATGCAAGCTCGTGTCACCACAGAAAAATTTCAGCCCAATCAGTGCATCCCACATGATCAAGGCCCCACCTCTTTCACCAATGGCCGTGGTATGCAAGCTCATGTCACCACGCAAGAATTTCAGCCCAGTCAGTGCATCCCACATCATCAGAGCCCCATCCCCTTCACTTTTGGCTATATCCCACACCAGCAGTGCTCTCCTCCGAGCCACGTCATCAACGGTCACATGCCACATCAACAGCCCCCTCCTTCCTCGACCAATGGCCATAACCCAATCCAAAACGGCGGGCCTGCTTTCATCAATGGAAATTGGCAGCATCATATTCAGAGCCGTGATGGTCACATGCCACATGATCAGACTCTTTCTTGGTCCAACAACGGCCCGATGGCAGATGACTTTACTGCTGCTGGAGTGTCAGTGCCAGGTCAGCTGCAAGCGGATCTCAGTCACGGTGCTCGGCTTATACAAATGTACGGTCAGGATCCACAGCTAACATGCAATGTTCACCAACAGCCATATGATCAGACGCAGCCAGCGCCACGTTCTCATGAGCCCTTTGTCCACTGCCGGCCGCCCTTGCCGTATGATCCGGATACACGTAATCACGCTCACAACATGAAGGCAAATAGATCTAGAAATGGTGGCTTCAGAAGGGGCGCGCCTTATTCCATGCACATGCCACGTCAGCTCTCAACTGGTTAGAGGCCTTTTGGGTCATGCTCTCGCAGTTTTTGGCTTTCATAAGGCCATAGGGGAGAGGGTGGAAAATTGGTGCACTTTCTAAATAGTTGATTAAAAATCATGGATTGGTGACACATGTAAAGTGAACTTGTTTTATAATGTCTTCTATCATTGTAACTCGATCTCTTCTTTTAATGTTCAATTGACTTCTTTGTTTTATAAATGTTATATATTTTTTTTATAATGTAAATTGATTTTTTCATCATTGTAATTTGATCCCTTTATTTAATGCTCACTTGATTTTTAAAAAAAAATCTTTGTTTAGTTTATGAATGGATGTCTTCAATATTTAAAGATCTAATTGGTATGCTTTGATTGCCAAGCTTTGGAGGAGAAGGCATAAAGTTGGAGAGTGTCGGAATGAGTTATGATATGTATAGTACATAAATTATTGAGAAGCAATAGCAAAAAATACTATTAATTTGTGTTGAAGGCAAGGTGTAGCATTTGTACATGTATAAGATTTTTGTAAAATATATAAGTTGTTGCTAGATGGTTTGTTTCTTATTAGTTGATTATTTTTTGTAGAAGTATTGGACATGGGGTTGCTGGAATGGATTGTCTATTTCTTTTGATGTAATTGCAAGACATTTAGGTAATGTGGACGGACTAGTATCTTGATCAGTCATTGAGTTGCAGTACATGTAACGGTTGAATCCTAAAATTTGAAAGCTGAATGATGTTCTTGTAGAGAAAAGTGGTAAACATAATGTAACTTTAAGAAAAAAATTACAGAACATAAGCTAAACAAAATATAACTTTAAAAAAATCTGACAGATAATAGAGAAACATAACATAAAAATCATCACAAATATTAGAGGAAAAGACTCTTGAGAAGTAATTTAATACAAAAGGGAAAACTGAATGAGAGTTGCTACCCTACAACAAAGATTAGATTTGATTGCACACTATATTTTTCTATGGTGTTTTAAATAATAGTATTTTTTGCAGTTTGGAGGATGTCCCTTCAAATTATTGTATCCTTTGGTGGACGTTGCATCTCGAGTAATTATCTCTTGTGCTTCCAGTGCAATAGCAGTGCGCCTATCGTGCGTAATGTGCAGTACATGAAACTCGAAGTTTTGACAAAATGGGGGAAAGCACGACACATCATGTTTCATCCGTTTTGGTGGATGTGCTCTTTTCCTAGCTTCAAAATCGGATGTCATGCCTATGTAAATACGGTTATTGATTTTGCACCTAATAGAATAAACTATGTAGTTCTCTTCGTCTGTCGTTGTCTTTTGAGAGTTGGAGCAGCGTCGGAACGTGCTGCTTCCTCTTGTGAAGTTGTTATATTGTTGGGGAGCTCCTTGTTGGTTTCGTTGTCGATGTCCTGCACTAAAGTGATGTGCTCAATTAGTATGCAATCAGATAATAATCAGATAACTATATTCTGTAAGAGGTGTATATGGTTATCATATAGCGGTTCAAGCTTTCGAAATGGATCAATTGTCTCACCAAACTGGGCATCAAAAAGGTCTCTATTAAAATGCCGTGTGAATTTCTCATCAGTTAAGATTGCTCTCTCGTTCCCTTTGAATTCGTTCCCAAACTCTTTGACCATGTTGGAAAGTGCTTGGCTTGATGTATTCTTGTCGAGAACGACCAATTTGTCAAGGGCAAATTTGTAACCATAGTGCAGCATCTCGATTGCGTAGGTGGTGATTCCAACAGTCTTTGTGTTTAATATTTCTTGGGCTTTTGCGTCCAGCAGTAGTTTGTTTGACTTATCAAATTCAATGCCCGATGATAACAGTATCTCTTTTTGTAACCATGTAGAAAAAAAAGATAGATGTTGTAGAAGCAACCAAATTTGTTAATGTTTAGTGTTTGCAATACAAGAATATGAAGAGCTTGAAGTACCTGTTGCCAACTTTAGCTCTTTATTTCTATATTCTTTGTTTCGATTCCTGCATTTATTGATGTATGAGTGGAGGAGTTGATTTGTGCGGAACCCTTCAATGAATGCACTCGGGGCCTCGCCAGCCATATTTGCTAGTCACATTTGATTTGGAGATGGATATACAGAATAATTGTTTTTTGGTTTTGAGGTAGCTGCGATGTTGATGAATTTATCAAATACCTGAATGATAGAGAAAGAGAAATATGATGGTTGAGTTTTCTACATATTGAATGGCATAAAATGTAGCTACAAAATAGATTAATTCAAGGAATGGTTACCTGATTGGTGTCCATAAGGAGATGTTGGAGGTTGTTATTTGCTGTGAAGGAAATCTACAATCAAGAAAATTGTCGTTAAAGAACTGATTGTGTAGTCCATGCACCTTACGAGACGAAAGACCAAAAGAGTTAGAGGACTTGTTTGTGAAAATAAGCGAGGAAATGTCTAATCATTGGGGGAGTGTTCTACTGGCCGGCCAGAACATCCTTGGGGTTGGGATGTTCAATATTTTGAGATGGCGTCTTTCTGTCACCCGATAGAACATGACGTATGCCAGCCTTGGGGCGAAAGCTTGTTTTATGATGAGGATGGCTTTCTTTGATATTGTAGCTCCTTGAGATTTGTGTCCACTGATTGCGTACGCGAGTGACAAAGGGAATGTGCTTTTGTGGAACCATTTGCAGTTGATTGCTCTTGTAGCATGTTTAGTCCTTCATATTGTCATGGTGGTATCAGTGGAAAGTAACATTACTTCTATAGCAGCAATTTGACCGGTACAGTCGTATGAATAGGAAAGTATACGACAAGTGAATCCATTCACAACACCCATAGCCAAGTTAATGTTTTCTGTAATCATACATCTAGCCCCAATTGCAGTATTGTCCATCTCATGGAATGCCTTATCTTGGAGCCATTCCTGTAGTAATGGTTCGTCAAGAGCATTGGTCTTCAGTGGAATGGCAACAATATCGGATGCCGAGAAGGACTTTTGTAGAATCAAGTTGTTGTACGTATATACATCCTCCCTATGAGTACATATCAGTGTAGTAGCATCATCGATTACTCGCAGGAGTTCAGTTTCATTAATTACACATTGTGATAGCGTTTCTGCTATCTGTTGCTCTGTTGGTTGCTTGACACAGATTGTATCCAAGAATTGGACGTAAGCGAGGTCTGCAGCATGGCGAACTGATAAGGTCATGTTGTGGGTAGTGGTTGCAGCGATGTAAGCTGAGTTTTGTATGTTGCAAACATGGCATAATGGCTCGTAGTGATGGCAGACTGGAGGAAGTTGCGCCAAATCCCCAAAAAGCAAGATGAGCTTCTGACTGAATGGGTCAAGAAGTGTTCCGCTACTAATGTTAACTATTTGGCGAAGGACCATATTGAAGATTGTACTCATCAGCATTGATATCTCATCTATGATAATGACATTGGCACCATGTATAGCGACAAATCTTTCATCTGTGGGATGAATTGCTTGTGGAAAATGTTGTTTGGAACAAGGAATCCTAAATTGATAGTGGACTGTAGTTGCATAGCTGCAGCCACTACCCACAACATGACCTTCTCACTCTTATTATTTTTTATGAAGCTTGAGGTGAAGAATTTTATGAGGAATGTTTTTCCACATCCTGGAATGCCTGTAATGACATGGAGGCCATTACTTAAGCCAGATATACGATCGAAGATTTGTTGCTATTGAGAGGTCAGAACTGCATTGTTGGTCTCAGCGAACTCTTGCAGTAGCTTAAGCATTCTAGCACGACTTTGAGATACTCCTGGTCAACTGTGTCATTCACTGTACAAGTGAGTGGATCTTCACGATTGAGGATGAACTTTTGTTTTATGAGGTTTAAAGTGTGTCCTGTATTTTCAGAGATGAGCATATTGCGTTGGGTGTGCTCATTTATGTACATCTCCAAGTCTTCACCATCAAGAATGATCCGACGGATTTTGCACTTCAGGAAGTAAGAAGAGAGTGTGTTGGTTGGTGATAGAAGTTCCATCTCATTCCTAAAGGGAAGTTTTTGCAACAAGACATTGAAGAAGAATCCTTCTATTTGATGGCCAGGATCATACTCTGTAAATCTGACGAGGCGTTGTTTCTCTATGATGTTGTTGTTGTACGCATCATGAAAACTCACTACAGGAGTATGTTTGTGTGGCTTTAGAATTTTGTATCTTCTGTGGTAGTCATAGAATATAATCTTTTAAAAATGAAGGGGCCTTGCACAATATAAATCAATTGGATGCATGACTATAGTCTGGCTACGAGATAGCAACCTTTGTCGTAGTGATGGTGGAGAGGAGTCAATGTATTCAACCCGTTCACTCCTTATGATGATTGGAATCTTCAAACAGTTGATTGCTGCCTCTGTTGCAGATATTGGCTTTGATAATACAGAGGCTGCAATTAGTTGAAGCTTTACTTTGTCCAAGCCGTGAAGTCCAAGCCTTGCTGCATCATCTGTGGAGAGGTTCAGTTTTCCAAGGGGTTCTGGTTTCATTGCATATTTGAGAAGGTAATGCGATATAGATGAATTTGTGACTCTTTGAATATTCATGTGTGCCTTCCACAGGAGCAAGATTGTGGGATGGTACGGGACAACATTTCGATGGTCATACCCAGTAAAGCCATCTAGCGGTACAAGCATCCATAGTTGAAGTCGTGTTGTATTGTGGTTCAAACGGGAAGCCGTATTTGCATACTCTAGCTGATCCCATGACTCTGCAAGAGTCTCTGCATCTGTGTATCTGTTTTGTGGTAACCAGGGTCCGCAGCTCGGTGGTGAAGATGTCTTGTGATTCTGCTGGTATGTATGCAGCAATCTCATTTGTAACTCGGCACAAATCTTCGTTAGAGATCCACAATATGACATATGCATGCAGTGAGCCTCGATTTTGCACTTCGTAGCGCACCATGTGATGCTCTACATGGTCAAGTCTGCTACTTCCATTGATGATGTATTTATTCAAGAAAGCATGCAAGCGAAGGTGCAACAGTGTTGCACACTCTACAGGGCAATCGTTCCACTTGAAGTCTTGGTTGTAGCCTTGAGCAAGTTTTTCAATTGTGATGACTTCTCGCCATCTTGTTTGGGAAACCTCATCAGCAGTGAATGTTAAGAACAGATGTGGTAGTCCCCATGTGTCCACCATTGTTATGAGGTCTCTCAAGTTTCGTCGATGCCATGGTGGAGTACCTGGCATTGTGGCTGGGAGATTGTATCGAATAATATGCTTTACTGCATCATGTGTAGATGCCGCGGTGTGTGCTCATTTGTAGTTATCAATATCCCTTTGTAAAAAGGTACTATTTGTGGAGTTTGCAATCATGATAGCTTGTTTCAATTGGTACATCATGAGCAAATATGGCTTGTACAATGTGTATATAGAGAAGGAAGTTCCGATTCTCATTCTAATGTATTCACTAAAGTCAAATTCTCCTTGGTAGTTTCCTTTTCCTGTGGGAAAGAGGAAAGGGAATATCCCTGATTCTATTAATGTAATATCCTGCACTTCAGATCATGAGACGGAAGTCCATTGTATTGAAAGCTGACTGTCCGCTCGCTTAGATAAGCGGTATCACGTATTTGTATGGAACCAAACTCATGTTTGTCTTTAGCAGTAAATGCAGTTCTCTTTGTTGTGATGAACAAATTTTGCAATATGCTAATTTCACATTGTGCTTCTGCTTGTTGCATAAGTTCAAATGGATTGTTCTCTGAGTGGTCCCTTACGATATTCTGTATAACTGATGCTGATAGAATACAAATAGATGTCCTTTTGTTTGGCTGCTCAGCGATGCACCGGTACTTCTTGAGAATTGGATTATTCTTTATGTTGTATGCTAGCACTGCTTCTAGTGGCGTGTTTGCAAGTAACGAAGTTGGCCGAGACACCAGCAGATTAGTGGATTGTCGAGTAGTGATCTTCTATCAAGCAAGCCTTTTGCAACCGCAGTTGCTATTTTTTTTACGTTGATTGTAACATCGATGACGCTAAGGAGTTGCACAATTAGTTTATTTGTGTTTAGGATGGCTTTTATGTAGTCGGGTTGCAAGATGACAATGCTGCTTGCTCTTGAACTTTTCAGGCAAGCAGAACAGCAAGTCCAATTCACTTTGAGATTATGCATTGCAGTTGTTTGCAATAAGGTTGCATTTGCTAGCTTCGTGCGTGTGGTATTAAGACCATCGTTCTGGGTATCTTTTTTTGATAGTTTGCAAATGCCACACCTTCCCCAAATGGAAATGTTGTGAGTTGTGATGTTGCATTCCTCTTGCCAAGTCTCATAAATATGTTGCACATTAAACCATGAAGAAGCAACAGGACAGAGTAGGACTTTTCATCTATTCATAGTTTGAAAAGTGGCGTATTCTCGGCATCTTTTGCGGGTAGCACGTAGCGTAGTAGCAATTGCCATTGAGAAGACCTACACTTAAATGCAACTGTGAACACAACAGATACAAATTAGTCCGATTCAAATTAGAAGGGACTAATATAATGAAATTGGACGACCCAAAAAAAAGTAGAAGGGATGAATATAATGGAAGTAGGCAACAAATTAATGTTCAAAGAACTATTGCAAACCATAATGGAACTTTTAGCTTAAT
The DNA here is from genome assembly GCF_014529385.1 of Adiantum capillus-veneris. NCBI lineage: Eukaryota > Viridiplantae > Streptophyta > Polypodiopsida > Polypodiales > Pteridaceae > Adiantum > Adiantum capillus-veneris. The sequence continues at coordinate 90,924,095 of NC_140943.1, read as the reverse complement.
AAATAAAAAGAGCTTGGTAGTTGCGATAAATTTTCTAGGATCAAAGGAAAAAATAAATACACATTTCAGAGATAGGACGCAAGCATTGTTCGGGGTGCAAATGCAGATGTTCCAGATCTTTATCTAAATCAGCGAGCGTCTTTCTTTCAGACGGATTCTCCAGAAGGTGGGTATTGTTGATTATATTTTGTATGGCTTCAACCTCTATAGCAGTGCTTGTTTGCATCAAGCCAAGTTTGTAATACACACAAAATTCATTGCAAAAAATACCGAGCTGATTGATAACCCATGCAAGTGCATATACATCGGTTGATTTGCTCCAAGGGCATGTAGATCTGGTATTCAATAGTTCAGTTGCTCACCAAGGCCTTTTGGCATGCTCTTTTGGCTTACGAATATTTGTTGGTCTTCTCTCATACGGTGGTCGAAGGGCAAGACCCCAATCTATAATGTCTACTCTTGGTATTCCCTCTCTAGTGAAGTCTAGCATAATGTTCCAAGGGTGAAGGTCATTGCGAATAACTCCATTGTCATGTGCAAATGCCAAAGCTTTTATTAGTGCATGAATCAAAGATGAAGCATGATTGATGATAAGCATGCATTGCTGCAACTCCAGTTTAGTTGATTTTTTGTGTTTTTGATCACGCATCGCAAGTACAATTTCACTGATGCTTCCAAAAGGTGTAGGCACACACTCCATCAAATCGCCAAGGGAAGATCCATTGAAATAAGAAAATATAAGTATCCATGGTGATTGAATTGTATGTGCAAGAGCACGCACAATACCTTGATGATTGAGGTCAACACTGCTCTCGATTGCGAATGATTTGAATTGTTGTTTTGTTTGACCTTTGAATTCCTTACAGCAGTTCACATTGTTGGACGGAAGGAAAGAAATCCCTTCGATCTTGCATTCATAAGTGTCTCCATATGACCCGAATCCTAGTTTCCTTCCTTGTTTTATAGCCTCAAATGGAATGCCCAAGGTGACAGAGCAAAATGAGTTGAATACAGTTTTCTGAATGTGCTGACTAGACATCGATCCTCTGGTATCTTGAAGGGTCTCCTTCCGCAATTTCTTACCGAAGGTGTTCTGTGTGTCAATATTCCTTGCGTGAGTGGATTTTTCCTTTTCAATCTTCCAGCAGTAATACCAATGTTGTAATTTCTCCATTTGTATGTCCTTTGGTAAGTCAGCTCGCAGATCGATAGCGCATTTTGCAATGTCTCCAAAAATACTAAAGAGAAGATGTTGCACGTCACTAATATCTACACCCTCAAACTTCAAGGCTATTGAGCGGACCACTTCCCAGAACAAGGCTTGCAAGCACCGCTCATCTCACAAGGTTGTTGTTATTTCGTCTAATGTGAGGGCATCCACTACACGCACTAATTGTGTGCGTAATCTCTTTTTCAATTTCATTGCTTGTTCGGGAAGCATTTTACCTACAACCATTCAAATGACATTATGATGTATTGGCGAGAGAATTTATCACTTTACAGCTCAAAAGGGGAGCTAGATTTCTTGCAGCAATGACAAGTATTGTATTGACAAGGAGGAGGAAATGGAAATCAATAAATTAGTGTATATAAATGAATTTTGTAAATGACATCAAATAGTTGATAAAGCAGTACAATATGTTTGGGCGAGATCCATGCTCGTATCCTAGGACGGGCCCTCCACGTACAAACTAATAGGAAGTGCAATTGTTTCACATTGGATGGCGTGCTAAGGGTAACAACTAATGGGAATTGTGCTCCTACAATGGGAACTAACAGAAAGTGGCTCGGTTAGGCGCAACGACATGGGGGGGTCAAAATGATAGCCAATGTTGTAGAAAGGGATCGGATCTTTGTAGTCGACAAGTTAAACAATGGAATTCTATAACTAATTGCAACTTTACAGTTTAAAATGGGGGTGTGTACAAAGGACACAATCACCACAGTGTGTTTTGATGGCAGACAACAACATTTGCAATCGAGAGGACGATTGGTGTCAAAGTAATCATGCTTTTGGTGTGTGGTAAATTTTACAGTTGAAGATGGGGATGTACACAAATGAGAGATGACGACATTTGCAATCGATAAAACAGTTGATGTCGAAGTGATCAGGCTTTTCGAGTGTCATATAGGTCTCTATATTTACACCACAGGAAAACTAAGCTCAATTTTATAGTTTAAGACAGGGGCGTGCACAAATGAGATGGTGACTATAGTGTGTGAATGGGAGAGCACGACATTTGCAATCGAGAGGACGATTGATGTCGAAGTGATCAGGCTTTTGGAGAGTCATACAGTCCTTCACATCTACCCAACAACAGAAGTAAAATTCAATTTTCTTCTTAATACCCTAAATTGAATATACACAAAAAAAAAATCATTTTTTTTCTTAATACCCTAAATTGATATGTACAGAAAAACGACCTCTAAACTTGGAACGATAAATTGATAATACTAAAAAATATACTAGCAATCAATTGATCCCTGGATTTTCAACAACAACATTATAGTACTGCATAATAGATGAGCAACCTTGATCACTGAATCACCAACTAATGACAGAGTGTTAAGGAAATATGGTTTCTCAAAAAAAAAGGCAATGCAGAAGTTTTGTATTAATTGGACAGCATGGAATTATTTGTTGCAGTAAACCGTACAATACAGCAACATGCACCTGGACGTACACAAATGGGAGATGACGACATTTGCAATCAATAAGACAGTTGATGTCGACGTGATCGGGCTTTTGGAGTGTCATATAGGTCTCTATATTTACGCCACAACAGAAGTAAATTCAATTTTACAGTTTAAGACGGGGGCGTGCACGAATGAGATGATACCTATAGTGTGTGAATGGGAGAGCATGACATTTGCAATCGAGAGGACGATTGATGTCGAAGTGATCAGGCTTTTGGAGAGTTATACAGTCCTTCACATCTACCCAAAAACAGAAATACAATTCGGTTTTCTTCTTAATACACTAAATTGATCTGTACACAAAAAAAAAGTTCACTTTTCTTCTTAATACCCTAAATTGATATGTATACAGAAAAAAAACGACCTCTAAACTTGGAACGATAAATTGATGATAGTAAACAATATACTAGAAATCAATTGATCCCTGGATTTTCAACAACAACATCATAGTACTGCATAATAGATGAGCAACCTTCATCACTAAATCACCAACTAATGACAGTGTTAAGGAAATATAGTTTCTCAATAAAAAAAGGCAATGCAGAAGTTTTGCGTTAATTGACAACATGGAATTATTTGTTGCAGTAAACCGTACAATACAGCATCATGCATGTGCAAAATGCTAGTGTTTTATGTGCAAACATCCTGCACAGAATGCTGGTGTGTTGTGGAAAAAAAAAACCATACATAAGTATGGTGTGGAGTTGGCACAATTCTCCACATTTTTTATAATACCGTAAGGAATGTGCCTTTCCCCTGCCACTTTCATCCCCTCCAGTGTTGAAGGGGGACTTATGCTTTTCCTCTAGTGTTAGAGGGGCTAGTTTTTTTAGTAAAATCTTTTTTTTTTTTTAATGACGATAGTTTGTTAGCTTCGCTTTCTTACATTTGATTCAAGGAACAAGCATGCATGCAGTATTTTTTAAGAAAGGACTAGCATGGCCACTAACAATATCATCGTGAATTACTTCAAAAAAGTAATTGGCAACAGTATAATCGAAAAGCCTTAGACTAACAATATGATCATGAATTACTCAAGATGCACGCGGCCTCTCTCTCCCCCCCCCCCCCCCCCACACACACACACTTTTGGAGGTAGCTAGAAAATCGAAAAGCCTTTGTCTAACAATATCTTCATGAATTACTTCAAAAAAGTAATTGGCTACTACTCAACAGTATAATCAAAAAGCCTTAGACTAACAGTACCATTGTGGATTTTATTTTTTTTGTCTATATTAGCATCTTGCGATTGCAGACTGCACTCTATCTCTCTCTCTCTTGAGTTCAACAGCTCCTCGGCGGCTAGATGTTTAAGGTCTCTTGGGATAGTTTCTTACAACATTAAAAGTCTCTTAGACTAACAATATCATCGTGAATTATTATTATTTTGTCTATATTAGCATCTTGCGACTGCAGACTGCACTCTGTCTCTCTCTCTCTCTCTCTTGAGTTCAACTCCCGTCGGCTAGATCTTTAAGGTCTCTTGGGATAGTTTCCTGAAGATCATAGATTTACCTACACGTAGACTCTTGTTCCCGCTGTCGTGGACGCAGCAGTCCCCTCTCTCTCTCTGCGCCTTAGTGTGCTTCTCCTCTTTTACGGACTAGTCTGCTGAGACGTCGTCTGCCATGCAGCTGGGAGCTAGAGGACCCAATTCCTCTCTCTCTCTCTCTCTCTCTCTCTCTCTCTCTCTCTCTCTCTCTCTCTCTCTCTCTCCCCCCCCCGCAGTCCGTCTTTGGGCAACAAGGAATAAACAGTGCAGTAGTTCGTACTCTCTGCAGAGCAAGATGCACGCCCTGCATGCCTCTCTCTCCCCGGAAAGCAAGCCTATAGAAAATAAATTTGTATTAGATAATCAAGGTAACGAATTACCTCTGCTCTGCACTTGCTCCGTGGCAATTGCTTTGCTTGCTCTCTCTCTCTCTCTCTCTCTCTCTCTCTCTCTCTCTACATCCTCATTAATTCTTCAAACAAATCAACGGATGCCAAGTGGCATGCCTCCTCTTGCTCCGTTCCAAAAATTGGTATTAGGTAATCAAGGTAATGATTTTCTTGTCAACCTTTTGATTTAAAACATACTTTTTTCTTGTAAAATTTTATTTACTAATTAGAAGTTTATAAATTATCTTTAAATGAAAGAATTTTTTCACCACTAAGATTTTCAACATTTGGTTTTGATATGCAAATGTCACCTTATTACTTTAGTGCATGTATTATTATTAAGGATTATCTTTAGAATTTTTCAAGTATTTTTTCAACTTTTTGTTTTGATATGGAAGTGTCACTTTTTTACTTTAGTGCATGTATTATTAATAGGGATTAGATTTATATATTTTCAATATTCATTTTTGTCATAAAGATATTATGAATTTCTTTCGTTTAATAGCGTACATCATTTTATTGTGTAATTTGTTTGATTGATATATTTATAGAAGAATTAGATCAATTCTTAAACTCTCATTAATATTTTATATGCTTTATATTTTCATGAGGTCAATTAATATAACACTCATATATAAGGGCATAAGAAAAAGCAAAGATTATCATGGAATTGAATTGTTGGATGTTCTACATGTGGCATTTGAACGTTTTTGGATTTTAATGTGTGCATGTGGGAGTGGCCGGCCCACTATGAAAATCTCCAAGTGTTTATCGCGCTGTTTTATCGCATTTTGTAGAGAGAAGTACAAACTCAGCTAGAGAGAGAAGAGAGGAGGGCGGGGGGGAGGGGAGGGTTTTGTTTAAATTATTACCACGATTGTTTTTGTGTTTATTACCGTGTTTCTTATCGTTGTTATTATCGCGTTTATTTTCGGAAAAAAATTAGCGCCTAAACTTTCAAATTCTAACTTAAACATCCCTCCCCCTTTGAATTTTGGTGTTTCCCTCTTGTCAATAAAAATTAAAGAATATTGTATGAAATTTTTAAATTTAAAAAAGAAAAAAGAAAGAAAGAGAAAGAGAGATAGAGAGAGGGGGGGGGATAATAAGATTACACTTGGTTACAATTAAATTAATCATTGTCAATTGATTAAAATAATTGAGCATGTTTACAAATTTAGAGAGAGGAAGAGGGGGGAGAGAGAGCTGAATGGATTACACGACCAAAAAACTTCATAACTGCAAAATGTTTATGAATCATCTTCCAAAAGATCCCTACATGAGGCATCATCCAATTCTAAGCCCATGGCTCCTAAATCAATAAAGAGAGAAACGGAATTGTCGTTTGTGGCTGCATTGGCTTCATCATCTTCGAGTTCGTCATCCTCCATCTCATCATCTTCATCATCATGCATGACAATCATCCTCGTTAAGACTTGCCGCCACCGGACTTGATTCATCAACCTCCCTCTCTTTTGTCTCCACCTCATCCAAAGTCAGAGGTGGAAGAGGGTCGAAGATGATCTCCACTTCATTAGTGGAAAAAATGGTTCTCCCTCGAGGTGTTACGAGAATTACGAACCAAAGTTTTGGTTGGTGGATTGATGGAATATAGATTACCTATAAAAGAGAAGCTCAAAGTGAGTAACATTGGTATAATTAATGCTACAAGCAAATAAGAATAAAAAAGGTACATGTCACTCACATGCTCACAATTGCGCGGTAAAACTAAATTGCCATACCTCCCTGTGTGATGCACACTAGAGTCCATCATGTAGAGGCCATTCTCATGTTGTCTAAACACATTTGCAAACCACTTGCACTCGAAGATGAAGGTATGAAAGGTTCTAAAATTAACCTTTAGTATCCTTTCAATAGCTCCGCAGTACCTGGCTTCATCACCGTCTGTGTCAATGTTGCTCATGATGGCACAATCCATGGTGGTTCTACGCTCGTCAATGTTGCACGTACGAATGTGACGACCCTTTGACCACATAGAGTTAAAGTAAAGGCACTACAAAATATGTTACTATATACATGTGGTAGTGATGTGTGTGAACACACTAGGACCGCCGAGGCATTTTTTGCCTCTTTAAGAGGTTTTTTCCACCGTGCATTGTATATACGCCCATCACTCTAGGGCTATCTATCTTTCCATTGCACTAAGTAATACACTCTCTATTGTGTGCCTTGAGCTTCCTTCGTCTTCTCCAAGATGTGTGCGTTTCTCTGCAACCCTAATTCCAACAATTGGTATCAGAGCAGATTGCGTCCTCCCCGGCTTAGTCGCCAGCTGCTCCAGTACACGCCTGCTCACTTTCTCCGATTTCAGTGAGCTTTGGCAAGCGTTCGCAGGTCGACAAATATTTCGGGTGGACTCGTAGAGCTCGGTCTGCTCATACTTTTTATTTGGGCTCATTTCGGCCTTCTTTTCCACGACAGGCAGTATTGCACAGGCTATTTCGTCATTTTGTGCAGAATTTTTGTCAGTGTCGTTTTTTGCATAACAGGTGCCTTATAGTCTTCTATGGTTTGTGCTATATAGCACGTGTTGTTCTTGCTCCGTTTCTCCTATTTTCAGGCAGTTTTCACATCAGGTGCAGCATTTACCATGGCTGACAACAACAACACAGATGTGTTCAAGATGTTTGCTGTTGAGGACAGGTTGGATGGGGACAACTACCCTATGTGGGAATATATGATGCAACATGTTCTTGTGTCAAAGGGTGTCTGGAACATTGTTCAAGGCATTGATGTACATCCTGGTTCTGAGGATGTAGGCGATGTTGAGGATGTTGCAGGTCTTGCTGCAAGGATTGTTGTTGTTAGAGTTTTTTTGCCTATGTCAGAACAAGCTCGTTGGGATGCTAGGGATGCACAGGCTCATGCATTGATTGTGTTGTCTATGAAGCGCACCATTGTTCCTCACATCCGTTCAACAAAATCTGCAAAACAGGCTTGGGATATATTGGTTGGTCTTTATGCAAGCCGCAATGAGGCTAAAATTGCTTTGCTGCGTAAAGAGCTGGAGTCGAAGATTATGCATGAGGAAGATGATATGGACACTTTCCTTGCTAGTGTCAAGGATATCAATGAGCAACTTATTTATGCAGGAGAAGTCATTTCAGACAGTTCCCTTGTGCAGACTGTTCTTGATGCCTTACCAGATTCCTACCAGACTTTTGCTAGTACTTGGAGACTGATGACCCAAGGAAATCTTGAAGTGTGAAGTTTGATGCATTATGCACATTGCTGTTGCAAGAGTCACTTTCTAGAAAAAACAGGACTAGGCAGCGTGCAGTTGAACAGGCTTTTATTGCTTCCCAAAGAAAGGGTGGTAACAGTAATGCAGCCACTTCTTATGGTTTTTCTGCGAGTGGCAAAAATTTTGTTCCTAATGCTTTTGCTGGCAGCAATTCATCTGAAAATTTTGGTGATAAGGGCAAAAAGAAGATGCGTTGCCATTATTGTAAAGCTAATGATCACTAGATCAAGTCGTATCCTAAGTTGAAGGCCAAAGACGCTAAGAAGAAAGAGGGTGGTTCCAGTGCAAATGCTGGTTCCACTACAAATGCAGCCATTGTTGAGTCTTCTGTGAAAGGAAAGTGTAATGTTGATGTTGATACAGAATGGGCTTTTAGCGCAGAGTGCACTTACAATCCTACTATCCATGATGCGTGCTTGTCAATTGCTGCAGATTCACATGTGTCGTATTTCGACAATGGTGCTACAAAGCACATTACCTCACATCGTGAATTGTTTACCTCTCTCGAGTCTGTCCCTCATGGGAATTCAGTCACTTGTGCCAACAATGCCTCTTATCCGGTTCAGGGAGTTGGAAAGATTGTACTTACTGCTGCAAATGGCAGTTCCTTCACATTTGTTGATGCACTTTATATACCTGGGATCAAGAAGAATCTCTTGTCTATAGCCGCACTTGCTAGACTTGGACTTGTAGTCAAATTTGTGGATGACAGATGTACAGTTCATGATCTCAATTTTGGCGATAAAATTGTTGCATCTGGCCTTTCGTGCCGTGGGATGTATAAGCTCACTTTGTATGACAAGTGTGGACAAAATTTTTCAAATGCTGTTGCATATTCAAGGGCTATTTCAGATGCAAAACTTTGGCATGCACGTTTTGGTCATCTGAATTTTGCCAGTTTGCTGTGTTTGCAGAAATCTGATATGGTTGCTTCTTTGCCGCCTCTTGAAGCACCTGTCAAACATGTTTGTGAAGGCTGTATTTTGGGTAAGATGTAGTGTTCTAAGTTTCCAAAGGATGGTTCAGTTCGGGCCACATGCAGTTTGCAGCTTGTGCATAGTGATGTTTGTGGGCCCATGCAAACTCCGTCCTTGGGCAATTACCTGTACTTCGTGATGGGGAGGAGCTGGGAGCACAACGGAAGAAGAATACGCATGCACACACTTACACACACACCACCATAGCTACACACAGGTTGAAGGGGGAGAGCCAACGTACTGTATGCCCTCTTTCTTTCTTCTCTTATCTTATGCACTAAGGCACAATACACATTGTACTTAGTGTTAGTGGCTCACACAAGTGTATAGTTGTACACTTAGGGTTAGTGGTAGTTAGTGATGGGCGGTCGGCCACATGGCCACTAAACCTAACATTCTCCCACTTGATGGCCAATGTGGGAGACTATAAAGATGTAAGAGCACCACTCTTCACCCAATGCCCATCAACTCACGACAGTGTTGAAACTGATGGGGCTAGAGAGACTCTTAGTGAGTGCATCCGCTATGTTCTCTGACGTAGGAATCTTCACTAAATCAAGGCTCTTGTTTGCCAGGCATTCACGACTGAAGTGATAGCGCACATCAATGTGTTTCGTTCTGGAATGAAACACTGGATTGTTAGCCAAGGCAATATCACTTTGACTGTCACAATGAAGAACTGGTGTACACTGCTCCAATCCAAAATCTTTCACGAGGCGAGCAAGCCAAATAGCTTCTTTGCATGCTTCACTCAATGCAACATACTCTGCCTCTGTGGTAGAAATGGATGTACAATCTTGAAGAACAGATCTCCAAGAAATAGAAGAACCAGCAAATGTGTAAATCCAACTTGTTGTTGATTTACGACTGTCAACACAGCCTGCATAGTCACTGTCTACAAATCCCTAAATGGATGACTCTCCACGACCATAGCATAACTGTCTATCTGCAGTGCCACTCAAGTATCTGAGAATCGACTTGACAGCATCCCAATTCTTTTTACCAGGGTTAGACATAAATCTGCTGACAACTCCCACTGCATGTGCAATGTTAGGTCTTGTAGCCACCATGGCATACATGAGACTACCACAAGCTGAAGCATAAGGAATTTTAGCCATCGCAGCTTTTTCCTCAGCAAATTTGGGACAATCGTTCTTGCTGAGTTTCAAAAATGCAGGCAATGGAGTACTCAAAGCCTTCCCCTTCTGCATGTTGAAACGATCAAGAACCTTGTGCACATACTCTTTTTGAGAAAGGTACAACAACCTCTTCTTACGATCACGAGTAATGCGCATACCCAAAATGTGATTGGCTTCACCCAAATCTTTCATGTCGAATTGACTTTTCAGCTTGGTTTTCAAGTCAGCAATGTCCTTCTTAGAATGAGCAGCAATAAGCATGTCATCTACATAAAGGATAAGCATAATAAGCTGTCCAGTTGGTTGTCTTTTTATGTAAAGACATGGATCCTCATTACTACGCTTAGAGCCTAGGGAACGCATAAATGCATCAAACTTTTGATACCATTGTCTGGACGATTTCTTCAATCCATAGAGACTTTTCAGAAGCTTACAGACCAAATGTTCCTTGCCCTTGAGCACAAACCCTTCAAGTTGCTGCATATAAATCTCTTCCTCAAGATCACCATGTAAGAAAGTTGTAATGACATCCATTTGATCAAGCTCCACATCTTCAGTGGCAACCAAAGCAAGCAACATTCTTAGTGTCGTCATCTTGACCACTGGAGAAAAGATTTCCTGGAAATCTACACCATATTCTTGCTTGAAACCTTTGGCCACTAAACGAGCTTTGTAATTCTCAACATTGGATTCTTCTTCTTGTAAACCCATTTACAAGGCAAAGCTTTCCTACCTTTTGGCAATGGAACAAGTTCCCATGTTTTGTTCTTTGCAATACTGGATAGCTCCCTCTTCATAGCATGTTCCCACTGAACCTTATCATTGGCTAGCATAGCCTCTTTGTAACAAGAAGGCTCACCACTATCTGTCAGCAACACAAAGTCCACGCCTGGAACAAACCGTTATGGTGGATGTGAAACTCTTTGAGATCTCCTCGGCTGATCAGAGCTTGTACTAGCCTGTGTAGTAATTGGCTCTGGAGCTATCTGTACAGGAGGTGATACATCGGAAAACGTCACTTTTCGGAATTCAACCTCTTTCATTGGCTGCCTATGCATCTTGGTCTCATTGAAGACAACATCACTGCTACGGATTACTGATCGACTTTTCGGATCCCATAAACGATAGCCAAATTGACCATCTACACCATAGCCAATAAAGATGCATTTCCTGGACTTAGGGTCAAGCTTAGCACGCAACCCCTTGGATACATGTGCATAAGCTTCGCAGCCAAATGTACGGAGTTTTTCATAAGACAACTTATGTCCTGACCATAACTCCAAAGGTATACGAAACTGTAATGAAGCATGTAGTGATCTATTGATCAAATACATAGCAGTGTATAATGCTTCATCCCAAAACGCTTGCAGTAAATTAGCCTGTGATAGCATAGACATAATCCTCTCTTGGATGGTCCTATTCATTCGTTCGGCAACACCATTTTGTGCAGGGGTATAAGGAGCTGTAAACTCGCGCTTAATTCTCCTACTTGAACAGAAGTCTGCAAACTCTTTGGAGACATATTCTCCACCATTGTCTGAGCGTAAAGCTTTCAACTTATGTTCAGACTGTGTTTCCACACTAGATAAGAACCTTTTGAAACAAGAAAAAGTCTCATCTTTAGACTTCATAGCATAAACCCAAACATGTCGTGTTGCATCGTCAATGAATGTAACATAATAAGACACACCACCATGGGATTTAGAATTTAGGCCCACATAAATCACTATGCACAAGCTCTAAGGGCTTTCTTTCTTTGTCAAAAGACTGTGTACGATGTGCTCGTGTTTGCTTACCATATTGACAGTGTTCGCAAAATGGAAAATTAGAAAATGATAAAGACGGTAAGTAGCCCAAACGAGAAAGAGTTTCCATTCCCTTCTTTGACATATGACCTAACCGGCTATGCCACAAAGCAACAGTTGGCAGCTCGGTTACAGAAAGAACATTGTTCTTTTCAGATACATAAAGAGGATAAAGTGTACCAACTTTAGAACCATGGGCTAAAATAAGATGACCTTTTGCAATACGCCAAGACTGCTGATGAAAAGTGACTTTGTAACCCAAGTCATCAAGACGTCCAACCGAAATCAAATTTCGTGTCAAAGCTGGAACATGACGCACATTATGTATGGTAAACCTCACCCCATTTGCCATAACCATAGCAATATCACCTATGCCCACAATGTCACAAGAGTAGTTGTCACCTAGCGTAACAGTGCCAATGGTTTCCTTATATGTAGTAAACCAATGCCTATGAGGTGTGACATGCAACGAAGCGCCCGAATCAAGAATCCATGTATGGGACACTTCACCACTAACAAGTAGCTCTGCTGGCATAGAACTCTGCAAAGATAGAGTTAATTTCTTGTGCATCATAAAATACATCATTATTTTCAGTCAAGATATTGATGTCTTGTGCATCACAATCATCTTGCACTATGTTCAGTTCTTCAATCTTAACCGAACTCTTTGGTTTCTCCTCTTTATCATCATTGTCTTTGCCTTTGCCTTTACCTTTGTCACGCTTCTAAGCATAACAATCCTTCTTTATGTGACCAAACTTATCACAATAATGGCATTGAACATTGCGACGACCAGGAGACTTTGATCTACCCTTTGAAGCATCTCTATTGCCCTCTTTCTTGGATTCACGATTCCAAGAACGACCTTTACGCTGTTTTCCATCCTTTTGCACATAATGAGCTTCGCCATGATGCGAGCTATCCATAGCCTTGCGGCACAGCAGAGTTACTGACAGCTGTGCAAAAGATATCCTATGAGGGTGGCAACGAACAAAGTAAGAAGATTGCTTTCATCTCGTCATCAATATTGATCCGTTGTGCACGAATCTGGGCAAATAGAGAATCAAAGTCATTAATATGACTAGCAACACTGGCTGACTCCTTCATGCGAAGGTTAAATAGTTTTCGCATCATGAAAACCTTATTACTTGACGTATCCTTTTCATAAGTGTTGCATAACTTTTGCTATAAAGCATAGGCAGATTCACATTCTAGCACTGAAAAGTATACTGACTCAACAAGGTGCAATCTAATTGTAGATCTGCATAGCTCATCAAGCTCCTCCCACTGAAACTGAGTCAAATTCATCTCTTCAGGCCGTGTCGCATAAATAATAGGCAATTTCTGTTTCTTTTGGACAAGCACATCTTGCATCTGATTCTTCCAAAGCTGAAAATTAGTGCCATCAAACTTCTTTATGTCATAAATGTCATGGTCTTTGCTAGTAGACATGGTGACAAAACTACCAAAAGATTCTGGGAAAATTTCAGCAGAGTCTCCTTTGTATTTGGGACTATGTCAACCAAACTACGAGACAAAATGACCAAGTATGGCACTCACAAAGCATAGAAGAGAGCAATGCCTCTCAAAAGCACTCTATAAAGAGACCAAATGAGGCACATAAACAGTCAAACTGACCATAGACCGCCAACTCGGCATCAAAAGCACCTATACCACTCTATACATATCCTATGGCGAGGCCTCGTAAGGGATGCTCCAGCTACCCGTATCACCGAAGGTATCTCCACATTTGAGAATACCCCAGCTCAATGAAAACCTCATGCTATCGACCCTCAACAACGTAGGTTATCATCAGGAAAAATATGAACCCTCTAGGGGCCCTTTGGGATTAAGGTTAATTAGAGGCCAGCCAATAGGAAGAGGGTGGTGGACACACTCTGTACCCTCAAAAAAGTAGGGGGACAAGGTAGCCTTACACCTCTTAATGGCCTCTTACCTAGTGAGAAGATAAGGGAGGTGGCTAGGGGAAAGGGAAGGGGGAGGGGAGGGGGGGGGGGACCACTTTGACCTTTTTTCCCCCACTTTTTGGCCCGGATTTAAAAATACACTAAAAATTTCAAATTTTCAAAAAATTTCAAATTTCAAGTTTTCCCTCCTTAAAAGGTCCCCTAACCTGTTTCATGGTCAAAAAAGTATTTTTAACCTCCAAAAGTCAAAAACGTGCACTAAAAAATTAAAAAAAATTAAAATTTTTCAAAAAAAATCAAAACATCATTTTCCACCCTCCAAAGTCTTTCCAAACCTATTCTATAGCTAAAAGTGATTTTCTCTCTCTACAAACCCTTTTCCAAGCTCTCCATGGCTGCAACAACCACATGCACTCCCTATAGTCCAACATTATCTCTCTACTAGCTTTCTCCCATCTCCATTGTAGCACCAAGCAAGCTTCTCCCCCATCTCTTCCCCTTGCCCACCGCATAGTTCCACACCAAGCTAGCTCCTCTCCCTTCTCTCACCTCCATTACAGCATGAAACAAGATTCTCCTCCTTCTACTTTCATTCACTCGCACTACATGAAAACCTCTACTCCCGAAGGTGGAAAAAACATCAACTCACATGACTTGCATACCATAGGAACAGGAGGTGTGAATAGTGCATGGGCATTGCAAGGATTCGTCTCCAACATAAAGATAGAATGGTGAGAAAACTACCCTTGTAGCTTACATTCAGAGCTTAAGATCATCTCCATCTTTAAGTTTATCATGCTGGAGGGAATTAACCTCTTTATGGATTTCAATGTTTAGGCTTCACACATCATAACATTGTGTGGTGCTATTTTGTTGATGGCTTTGGTGCGCCATCTATAGTTTTGTAGCATGTGATTGAGTCTCACAATGTAAGTAAGTTGTGTTATCTATGGAGAGTCATCAAAGATTTTTCTTATAATTTATTCTTTGTATAGTTGTCATTAGATTATTAGAATGATATCATTTTGTACTTTATAACTTTGTGCTCACATAATCTGTTGTCTACTTACAGAGTCAACTTGTTTTGAGAGGACATGAGCAAGCAACCATGTGCAGAGATGGAAATCACCCTATTTTTATTCCGTGAGGAACCTTTCACTACCGTGTTAAAAGACTCTGATAAGAATAGTAGGATTTTTGTAGAATCTTGAACCAATAGGTACTCTCTAGGAGCTCTTAGAAAAGCCATCCCTATAGTACTACTATCTTCCCTAGTGTCATAGACACACAAATACTCGTGTATATGAATCTCTAGATGAGAAAGAAAAATACTTGTAAGAGAAGCCTAACATCAACAACATTGTCTCCATTTGTAATTATTTTTATGAGACTGGATAAATGCAATATAAATATTTCTTTTTGTTAAATGGTGTCGCACTGAGTGAGAGTATTTTATTTAGATTACTGGGGTTTCATACAGATTTGAGAAATATTGTTGATTTTTTTGGATATTCTGATTTGCCTGTAAGATGTTTGAAGTTTCAAGTCTTAATCATTCCACCATGAAGAAATTCATGCAATATTTTGATTTCAGTTTAATCACTAATGGTTATTCTTATTAAGTGGATCATAACCTTTGTCAAGATGTCCTCATTTGGGGATGTTGAATATATATCAATAGCAACATTTCAAAAGTTGAGAAAGCTAAATTCTTGCTTTCCAAAATGTTATTGTTTCCATACTATGCCTATGCCAAGCTTGACTTAGAGAAATGACAACTTGAGATGGAGGTGTAGATATATAGGGGTGACTTATTATTGATTCTTGTTTCATCATATATATTATAAAGCCTTTGAGTTTCCACCTTTTTGAGTAGTGTTGACAAGTTTTTGGTATCAAACCTTCTTAAATATCCCTATTCATTCGCTATTGGTAGCTATTTATTTGGTATTGCTAAAGATCATACCAATAGCTATCACCTTGTGAACTTAATTGTTGAATTGCGGATTTGATTTTTACTATGTAGCTCATTTGGATAGAGAAAGTGTAAACATAAATTATAGATACATGCATTGTTAACATAGAAGATATGTATCACTCGAACCTATATAATTGCTAATCAAGAAACCTTTGTTCGGATACTATAACAATAGGGGTCACATGTGGTTTTAAATACCAGAGAAATGGCTTAACCAAAACATTCCCAAGAACACGAGGTGAACACAAGGAAGTAAAAATTGGCTCCTTGTTTGGTTGATTTCTAGTGCTAAATGTTCTGAGTGCACAAAATTTGTGAGGCCTTTGACCTTGGGAGTTCACTAAAGTATATGTAACATAGCATATGTGTTCAACAGAAGGGAATTTATATTCTTGTAAAGTTACAGAAACATGTGTAGGTAAGGCCTATAAGGGCTACTTTCAATCCATTGTGGTGAACGCACGTGATATAGGAAAATTTGACATAGTGAATACTCCGGACATCAAACACTACAACTCTATCTCATTGCCATACATTAAAACAAAGCCCCTATTTGTCATTTTGAAGCCCCAGGGACCCTCAACAAGAGGGACCACAATGGCGCGTAGAATGCCCATCCAAGCACAAATAGGGACCAAGATATTTCCAAGAACAGGGGATGGACACAAGGAAGTAAAAAATGGTTGATAAGCATGATACAAGGTTTAGGTATCTGCCATTTGGGGGGGGGTTGCTATGAACACATTAAACTGCCCAGTTCTATCTCATGGCTATGCATCAAAAAAAGCCTATACTTGTCATTTTAGGGCCCCAGGGACCCTCAACATGAGGGGCCACAAGGGCGCGCAAATCAGCCATCCAAAAATTTTGGATGGCTGATTTGCGCGCCCTCAACATGAGGGGCCACAAGGGCGCGCAAATCAGCCATCCAAAATTTTTGGATGGCTGATTTGCGCGCCCTTGTGGCCCCTCATGTTGAGGGTCCCTGGGGCCCTAAAATGACAAGTACAAGATTTATTTTTATGCATGGTCATAATTCAAGTGGTAAGTTTTTTTTTTTTTTTAAGTGTTGAACTTTTAGGTTGTTTTCAAGAGCTTCTAGTGTTCAATTGGGTCTGAATCTGTCTGGGCTTGTCTCACATAAATTTGTTCATCTTGTTGTGCTCTTCGACCATCGTGTGATGCAAAAAAATCATATCCTACTCGGATTTTCCAAAAATCAACGTGCAAGTTGGCAATTTCTTAAAAAATGATGTAAAACAGACATTTCTTACTTTTTCCTTAATCTACGCGCTCGAACGGGCATTAAAACCATGGAATCTGAAAATACTCAGAGAACCAATGTTTTTTATTATGTTAAGGACTGCATTTCCTACATACAAAACTTTCTCAAAATCTCACCCTAACAACTTCAAAAGTGGCTTCCAAGGAGTGCCCTCGATCAAAAATTGAAACTGAAGGAAAACAATCAGAATGAACTCCTAGACTGTGTACAAACTTTAAAATAGCCAAAATTTCCTTTTAAAAAAAGTTATTGCTAAAAATTTGAAAATAGACCACCCTTAGACTTCCCACAATGATAGAAATCAAAAGGTTCAAGGAGAGGTCTGGTGTCACAAGTGCATGGTAGGAATCTAATCGAGGCTTATTCCGTCAAGATCTCTTATACTTTATTATGTCTTCTAATGTACAATCTTACCAAACAAAAACAAACTTACACTTTAAATGACTACAAATTTTATTTAACTTATCAAACAATCTAAAATATGGTAGACCTAGAGTGCTCTTACACATCAACAAACAAAAAAGTCCAAATTTCTTCTCATTAACTTTGATAAACATACATCTGTGAACACTTTCCAAGGAGTAGTGCGGTCATAGTTCTTACATCCATTCCATGACATGGTATGCTCCTGGGGTGACCTATCACATAAAAATATCTTTGGTAGGAGTGCCCTCATGTTAGGAAAGAGTGTGTTGCTATAATGAAAAGTTTTTGCATTGTCCTACTAGGGATCTCTTCATGTCAGCATAATGATTTTTGGTGTAGTGGGAGCCACATTGCCGCTGAGGAGAGCTTTGTGCCACCGTAAAAGCTTCATGTTATGCCAGTTCCTTGAGCCATTCTTGCAAACAACGCCACTCAACTAGCATAGCAAGAGGTCACCTTGTAACAAAAACATGTATGAATTCAACATTTGCAAGCTATATAATGAAGACACTTGTTAAGTATATGTTGTACAAATTTGTAAGTATTTCTATCTAGCTGGGAATAAACAATACAAAAATATACATTAGGATGAAACTACCACCCCTAATAAGCATGGATTTGAAGCACCTACCTGCAAGATATAACAAAGAAGACTATTTTAGAGGAAAAGTGGTGACACTTGGCCTCTCTAACCTGCAGCCTTTCACTATTTGTGCATAAAAGCAACCTTTGTGCCAAGCACTACAAAACAAGTAGAGGCAACACCTTAGACTTCAAAGTTTATGATAAGAAGAACACAATCAAAAGTAAGAAGTATATTGTTACCTTGCATAAAGAGGTGTTTTATTCAAATATATGATGGTATTGGCAAGATATTTAAGAATCGTCAACATTCATCTCACCGATGGTACGAAGTTCCTGGGATGACCTCTGCTCACCCTCACGTGCGGCCTTCGGTGCAAACGTTGCGAACAAGCAAATATGTATGCATACGATTTGTGATGTCCTTGAGCACCATGGTAGCTGTTGCATGAGGAAGCAAAGGATGAAAAGAGAGAGGGGGGAGGGAGAGAGAGGAACATGGGAGAAGACAAGGGGGTAGTGGGGGAGAGAGAGAGAGAGAGAGAGAGAGAGAGAGAGAGTGGAGAAGGAGGAGAGAAGGGGGCAGGGAGGGAGAGGGAGGAACATGGGAGGAGAGAAGGGGACAGTGGGGGAGAGGGAGAGAGGGGAGGAGGAGGAGAGAAGGGACAGGGAGGGAGAGGAGAGGGAGAAAGGAGGGAGGAGGAAGAGAGAAGAAAGGTTTTTTTTTTTGGGAGAGTTTTTTTTTTGAAAAATTGGACTTTTAGTGCTTGTAAGTTTTAAAAAATGTCAAAAAATACTTTTTTGATATGGATATATGTTGGGGGGGAGTTTTCAGTCAAAAATAAGTAAAAATAACTTTTTTTTTAAAAAGTCAAATTTTGGCTCTTAGTGATCCACGTTTTTGATGATGTGGCCACACCTCTTTACTCCCTTCACTTTCAAAAAGCTAGAGAGAGAAGGTGACCTCCTAGGTCCAGATCCTACATGTGTCTTAAAAAAAGGCTAGAAAAGCCTACTCAAAACTAGCTTCTTGAATGTCCTTGTCCCCTTAACCCTACACACCATTAGCTTTAATCCCTAAAAATTAGGATTCCTTACAAGGCCCATGCAAGGTTCATATTTCTCCTAATGTGCAGCAAAAAACGTATAGCCAAGTCTCAGAAATGGCTATCTTCCGGACCAAGTCTCAGAAATGGGCGGGACTGCCGTACTAGCCAAAAGATGGCTCCACAAAAGCGTACAATGGCAGTATCCACAAAGACGTACAAGTCTGTCAAGACGCTCAAACAGGCGTCAAAAGCATGTGTCTGCAACTAAACATCCCTGCGGGGAGTCAATCCGCTCTCAAAAGAGCTCAAACACTGTCAAAAGTGTCAACATATGCATGTACGCATAAACAACTGCTCCCACTGGAACCATAATATCGCAAGCACTGAAACTTGTAGCCTGTACATGTACCTGTACCTGTACCTGTACCTGTACCTGTACCTGTACCTGTACCTGTAGTCGACGAAGCCAATGCTGTCAAGCTCCCACTCTATGTGTGTGTATGAGGCCACTCCGAAAGAGGCTACACACTCCCGAATGAGTTGTGGGCTCTCGTAGATGGAAGAGACTGCAGCAAAGGTACCTGTAACTGGCTATGGAAGCACTGCAGCACAAACTACCACAAGAGGGCTGAAAATTTCAGCTCTTGAACCGTAGCTCGAATGGGGTTTCTGATGGCTCGAATGGCTCCGAAAGGGGGGTAAAACTGCAGGTGCTGGAACGCTCTCGGGAAGCTGAACTTGCCAATGGCGAAATCAGAATCTTGTTTGCACTCTTGAAAGTGTGCGCGCGCGGAAACGATTTCGGGAATGAAACCGCTCTGATACCAGATGATGGGGAGGAGCTGGGAGCACAACAGAAGAAGAATATGCACTCACACACTCACACACACACCACCATAGCTACACACAGGTTGAAGGGGGAGAGCCAACGTACTGTATGTCCCCTTTCTTTCTTCCCTTATCTTATGCACTAAGGCACAATACACATTGTACTTAGTGTTAGTGGCTCACACAAGTGTATAGTTGTACACTTAGGGTTAGTGGCAGTTAGTGATGGGCGGTCGACCACATGGCCATTAAACCTAACACTTTGTGACTTTCATTGATGATTTCTCCAAGCATGCATGGGTATTTTTGCTTAAAGCAAAGTCCGAAGTTTTTATGTGCTTCAAACAATTTTTGGCTATGGCTGAAAATGTCTCGAAATGTACTATGGGCACCCTCCGTTCCGATCGAGGGGGGGAGTATATGTCTCATGAATTTAATGCATTTCTGGCTAGTCGTGGGATAAACCACCAATGTACAGTGCCTTATACACCTCAGCAAAATGGTGTTGCTGAGAGGAAAAACAGGTCACTGACGGAAATGGCACGATGTATGGTCAAAAGTCAAGCTTTGCCGCATTCTTTTTGGCTTGATGCCATCATGTGTGCCACTTATGTACTTAACAGGTGTCCTACGAAAGCTTTGCAGTCTATTACTCCATATGAAGCATGGCATGATAGAAAGCCTTCTATTGAGTACATGCGTGTTTTTGGATGTTTGGCATTTGCTTTGGTGCCACAAACACAGCGCAGAAAATTGGATGATAAGGTTGTCAAATGTATTTTTGTTCGTTATAGTGCTAAAAGCAAAGGATACATGTTGTATCATCCGCAAACAAAATGTATTCTGGTTTCACGGGATGTAGTGTTTATGGAAGATTCTATTCAGCTCGTGCTGTCATGTACTAGAGACAGTAATGTAAGCTCACAGGACATTTATGACACTTTGTTGCCTCTTTTTAGTGGTGGAAATACGCATGTAAGTTCCAATGAGGCAAATGTATAGCCTATGGGGGTTTCTGAAAATGTTACAGATCAGCCTATTACTGATGCAGATGTACATGATGTACTTGATGAGGAAAGGGCTGAAAATGAGCAGGCTAGAGGTATGCCAAAATGGCTGGTGCACACTTTGCATGACAGTAAATTGGATGCACCTTTGTCTAGCCATACTCATTCAGGCTCTCGCCATGCATCTTATGCATCAGATTGTTATGCTTTGGCTATGTCTAGCTTACATGATGTTGAGGAGCCTCTGTCTTTTGATGAAGCACAAAATTCACAAAATTGGATGGCTGCCATGCAATCAGAATATGATACACTTATAGAAAATGACACATGGACTTTATGTGATTTGCCTCCTGGCAAAAAGGCCATTGGTACAAAGTGCGTTTACAAGTTGAAACGCAAGCCGGATGGTGAGATCGATTGCCATAAGGCTTGACTTGTTGCAAAGGGTTATGCACAGCAAAAAGGCATAGATTATGAAGAGACTTTTGCTCCCACTTGTCGTATGACTACTGTGCGTTTTCTATGTGCATTGGCAGCTCATTTTGGTTGGGATGTACATCAATCATACATTGTTACTGCTTTCTTGAATGGTAACATATTTGAGGAAGTTTATGTAACGCAGCCTCGCGGTTTTGTCATAAAAGGACAAGAGGACAAAGTGTGCAAATGTAATAAGGCTTGTATGGGTTGAAGCAATCTCCTCGTGCTTGGTATGAGAAAGCTGACACTCCAACAGTCCAACAGTCCAACAGAAAGCACATTGTATGTAAATCACATTGTATGTAAAGCGTGAGGGTGATGTACTTCTCATTGTGGTTCTTTATGTTGATGATTTGTTGGTCACTGGACCAAATGAGAGACATATTGCTGAATTTAAGGCTCTATGAGAGACATAGAGACTTGGGGATTGCAAACCTATTACCACTCCCATGGAAACAGGTTTGAAGTTGAGTCTACATGATGCTGGCAATCCTGCTGATATCACTCTTTACCAAACTGTTGTTGGTGGCTGCCTCATTTATGTATGCAACACGAGGCCGGATATTCAGTTTGCAGTCTCACAGGTCAGCAAATTTATGCATAGCCCAGGGTCTAAGCATTGGCAGGCTGTCAAGAGGATTTTCCGCTACCTCAGTGGCACTTTACATCTTGGCTTGTTTTATCCCAAGGGGGGATCATTGCCGCCAAACTTGCATGCTTTTTCGGTCTCAGATTGGGTTGGTTGTTTTGACGCGTGAGTGTCCACAAGTGGTTTTTGTTTCATGCTTGGTAGTTCATGTATATCATGGTTGAGCAAGAAGCAACCTACTATGGCCACTTCGAGTTGTGAGGCTGAGTACAGGGCAGTCTTCACAGCAACGGTTGAGTGTGTATGGCTCAGACGCCTTATGGGCTGATTTGGGTGTTGGATAGGACACTGCCAACACTATCTACACTAATAGTCAGAGCGCATTGGCAGTTGCGAGGAACCCAGTTTTTGATGCTCACACAAAGCACATTGAGGTGCATTACCACTATGTCAGGGAGAGGCTCTCAGCAAGAGAGATCAGCTTGGCTTATGTGCCAACACAAGACAACCTTGCAGATCTTTTCACAAAGGCATTGTCTCGTGAGAAGCTTGAAGCTTTCCGCAAAGCTTTGGGCTTACTCCCATTTGTGGACTGATCATGTCCTCAGGGCATGGCACTTCCCTTTACTCATGTGCCATCTCTCGTTCACCGCATCACTCCAGGGGGGATTTGTTACCATATACATGTGGTAGTGATGTGTGTGAGCACACTAGGACCGCCGAGACATTTTTTCCCTCTTCAGGAGGTTTTTCCCCCCGTGCATTGTATATACGCCCATCACTCTAGGGCTATCTATCTTTCCGTTGCACACTAAGTAATACACTCTCTATTGTGTGCCTTGAGCTTCCTTCGTCTTCTCCAAGTTGTGTGCGTTTCTCTGCAACCCTAATTCCAACAAAATAGAAAAATATCTTTTATCAAATACAAGATAATTTCAAGAAAAAAATTTACAATATGGTTTAGGTATGTAAGTACTCTACCTTTGGTACGTAGCCTCGTGCATACTCCATTCTTTGTTGGTGATGTCTTCTCCGCGCGCTTTTGCATCGGTCATTCTCTCTTGAATCCACTCGACGCTAATGAGATCTGGGAAACATGCAATGTGTCTAGGCACTGGGGGTGCCCTCCTTCCTCCATGTGCCTGTTTCCATGCTTCTCTCTCTTGCAAACGCCTTGCCTTAGCCACTGTCCACAAGTCAACCCACTTGGTCATAATCTTTGCATTGAGAATACAAAAGTTATTGACCACTCGGGATAGATTCAAGTCCATGTTAAGTAGTTTTCCCTTTCCATTTGGCAAGTGTGAAGTCATCCTTGCATCTTCCTCGTCTAACCACATGCGAGGCATTGAAGGATCAACTTGTGATATGTAAATAAATGCCTCTTAGACGATCCACCTTTCGGCCATACATGCCTATGGTTAGTGACCGTAGCCGCACAAAATATTTGAGAGTCTTTACAAACCTCTCTAAGAAGAACATCCATCGTGCGTGCACTACTCCACATACAGCAATCTCCTCCACCACGTGAACCAAGAGGTGAATTTGACTAAGAAGGAGCGATCAAGGAAATGCATCTTCAATGGCACACACAGTTTTTGTTACAAGTGTTTGAGCAGCAAGGATAGCATCTATTTTGGTTTCCTGGGAGCTCACAAAACTGCAAGAAAGAGAACAAGGATGCACTAAGTGCTAGTTGAAATTATTGTGTACATAAAAAAGGTGTGGTTGAGTGGAGTCCTGTGGTATACCTTACTAGCTCTCCTAGTTTGAAAATCGCGTCCCTGACTTTCTTGTCCCGACGTATACACATACTCACCGGCAAAATGAACTACAATGTAACATTTAATGGCCTAGTAACTTGTGTGTAGCAGAAAATAACATGAACATAGTGAGCATTTCATTAGAATAGGTTCCTAATGAGCATAGCAAGAGTGTTTGGGTGGAGAGAGCAACCAAAAGCATAACACCTAGTTAGATAGGCATGAATAATACTTCAAAAGAGAGAGAGAGAGAGAGAGAGAGAGAGATTAAGCTATTAACAAAAGTTGAGGACCAGATTTACATGGAGCCAGTCCCCCCTCCAAAAGGCTTTGTATTGTAGGTTTCCCCCATCAAGAGAGACATTTTACAATACAATTCTTTGTGTTCCTTCAATAACTAGTTAGTGCAATGAAGATGGAAGCTTCAAGCACTAAGCAAAACACTTATAAAACACAACGTCAATTCCCTCACGGTCTCAGACCCAAGACTTCACACCCCTTCGAAGATGGTGAGAGCTAGTCGGATATGAGAGTAGATTGAGAGGAAGGAGGAGTAGTCTTACGAAAAAGATGTACATCTCCTCACATAATCACTCATATTAGCATAGCATAGCTTAGTAATGAGCATGGTAGAGGAGATGAGCATGCATTGAAGCTTGGCTCTTGGTTGGATTTGCATCACAAAGTCAAGAGTTGTTGGTGTAGGCCTCCCTTCTCACAAGCTTGGAGTAGGTGCTAAGCTTTCCATTAAAGCTTGAGCAGGGGAGAGAGATTCTTCTTGCTTCACACATAGATTGTGTGAGTGTGTGTGTGTGATAATTCCTTGACAAATTCATCCCCCTCTCTCTCTTGGTCGACCCCTTTTGCATTTTACTCATGTTGACACTCCATTGGACCTTTCTCAGCGTAGCCAATGAAAATTAAGCAGCATATGTGATATCCTTCTGACATGTGTCCCCCTTTCCCCTTTTGTGAGAGATTTAGGTAATTAATTAATGCAACTAAACTCTCATTGGACCCCTTTGTCTTTTGGCCAATAGGAATCAGGCAAGCCATTGGGCTGTTGAATGCTCATTGGACCCCTTGGGAGACTGTCCAATAGTCTTCTAGAGAGCTTAATTCTTATTGGTTATTTTATTAAGTGTTTTTAAATTAATTAGACTAGATTTAGTCTAGCCTAATTCTCATTGGTCCACCTCTATGGCCATCTAATAGGATTTGAGTACACCTTGTGGGCATCTGGGCTACGGAGCTGACATGTGTCCGTCATTCCCTTTGTGTAAAGGAAGCTTGTGAGAGTGTGTGTGTGTGTGTGTGTGTGTGTGTGTGTGTGTGTGTGTGTGTGTGTGTGTGTGTGTGTGTGTGTGTGTGTGTGTGTGTGTGTGTGTGTGTGTGTGTGTTTCTCTCTCATCCCCTACTTCCGGGGCTCGCCCCCTTCTTTGTAGGATTTGTGAAGACTTTTTTGCTACACACACAAAGTATCCAATTTCCCTAGTGATGACCTTTGGACACAACCTTTGAATTTTGGAACCTTAGCATTTTGGAAGTCTTAATGGGATGAACCTTAGGGTCTTTAAAGCCCATTGTTGCACATTGCTCTTTTGCAGATGGCCTCCCCTTTGGATCCCTATTTTCTCTCCTTTGGATCCCTACTGTGGCCGGTCTGCCAGCTTAACCAATATTCTAGCTTTTTCTCCCCTGGCACTTCCCCATAGTAAATGATCAGTTTAACAGGAGAAAATCATTTAGGGGAATTATATATTAGTTATTATGACATTACCTCTCGCTTGAAATCATAGTCGTCCTCGACTATGCAGTAGAGAAGATAAAGCCTATTCATTAGTCCTTTTTCTAGCGGGTAGAGGATCCCTATGTTACCCTACGACATCGTTCCAAAATGGATGACCAGTCCATTTGGCGCTTGAGAGCCTAAGCTGCCGCAAGCATGTCTGCACATTAGTCCTATCAATCTTCCATGGTAGAGTGACAAGCTCTACTTGGTGTTTGGGAGACGTCGTCTCCGCAAACTTGATTCTAAGCATGCATACTACTTCACATTTGTGCACAATAAAGAAAAAGAGAGTCTTGTAAGACAAAAACTTTATTCATTTTAAACATTTGTACATTTGCTTACTCTAGGGAAGCATAGTAAGAATTGACAAGGTTTAGGTTATCCTTTAATTGTATGCCTTGCATCCATCCAGCATCTTCAAAAGGATAATTCTTAAACTTAATAAGATATCATCGGATAGTCTTACCACCTCTTAATACCTTGTCTTCATGTCGGAGAATGGACTCGGGTTGCAGCACCTCTTCTTGGTCCTCGATCTCCGGTGGGTCTTCATTAGTTGGTTCTTGAGGTGGCTCTCCTTTGTAAGGCTTTTGTAGGCTCACATGGAAATCATTGTGTATGAGCCAATGGTTGGGCAACTTGAGTTGATGCCCTTTCATCTCATTGATTGTTCTAAGAATCTAGAAGGGACCATAGTAACCTTTTGCTAATTTAGCATAGTACTTTTGGTGTCCCGTAGGATTCTTGCTCGTCGTGTGCCTTAATCGAGGCCTTGGGAAATTTAAGTAAGACCCAATCATTTTCTTTAAAGGCTTGGGCTCTTTTGTGCTTATCAGCAGTCTTTTGCATTTTTTGTGAGATAGAGATAGCCTCCTTAATCTTTTGGAAAGATTCTTGTACGTCTCGGCTATACTCATCTGCAGTGAAGATCTTCGTGTGTACCTTAAGAAGCAAGGGACTTTTGGATCTTCCCTCAATTACCTCGAAAGGTGCTTTTCCCGTGGAAGTATGCACAGTGTTATTGTAGGCATACTCCACTAAGGGTAAGTACTTCTCCCATTGGGATCTTTGATCTACTTTCCTTACATAGGCTTTTAGTAGATCAAGAATTGTTAGGTTAGCTATTTCACTTTGGCCATCCGTTTGCGGGTGTGATAGGCCAAAGAGAAATTTAGCCTTGTCCCTAAATTCTCAAAGAGACCTTTCCAGAAATTACTGGTCATTCTAGGATCTCTATCCGACACTATGGACATTGGCAAGACATGGTACTTGAAGATTTGTGAAATGAAGAGGGTTGCCATTTGATGGGCTTTGATAGTCTTTTTGACAGGTGTAAAATGAGTTTGTTTACTGAACCTGTCTACTATCGTCCATATTCTTTTACTCCCATGGATAGAATTAGGCAATCTAAAGATAAAATACATGGATATGCTCTCCCATGGTGAATTAGGGATTGGCAAAGATTGAAGCAATCAAGGGTGCTTCCCTCTGTCAAATTTTGTATTTTGGCATACCACAGATTTAGAAACATACTCTTGCATGTTTGCTTTCATGGTAGGCCAATAGAAATATGTTTCAATCCCTTTTAGGGTAGACTGAATCCCTCTATGCCCCGCATAAGGAGGAGCATGAGATTCATACATTACTTTCTCATGTAGTGAGCTAGTAACACATAGTCTATTGCCATAGATAAGATAACCATCTTGTAAGGTAAATGGTTCCTCTTTCTTCCCTAATGCTAGGGCTGAAATCAAATCTCTAAAATCGTGATCAATAGCATACTTATCTATCATAGAAGATAGATCATTGTGAGTTGCTATGGAAACCGCATTCACTCTCGGCCGTCTTGATAGTGCATCGGCTACTTTATTATGCTTGCCATCAGCGTGAGCAATATAAAAATGAAATTGCAAAAGGAAATTTGTCCACCTTATTTGTTTGTCGGAGAACTTGGTCTGTGTCATGAAGTACTTAAGACGTTGGTGATCCATCCACAAAATGAAAAGAGTCCCCAATAAATAGTGCTTCCATGAGTCTAAGGCATGTAGAACTGCAAGGAGTTCCTTTTCATAAATGCCTAGAGCTTGCTTAACAGGGTCGAGCCTTCAACTTTCATAGGCTATGCCGTGCCTCGAGCCTTCGACTTTCATAGGCTATGGCGTGCCCTTCTTGGAGCTAAACAGCTCCAAGGCAATCACCACAAGCGTCACATTGGACCTCAAATGGCGTTGAGAGATTTGGCAGTGTAAGCACAGGTTGAGAGATAAGCTTTTCTTTAAGTTTTTTGAAAGCATTGTTCTCCTTGGCAGACCATGTATACCTAACGTTTTTCTTTGTTAGGTCATGTAATGGTCCTGCAATTGTGAGAACTTTTCTATGAAGCGTCTATAGTATGCACACATACCTATAAAGCTTCTCAGTTCATGAAGATTCCTTGGTTTAGGCCATCCTTTTATTACCTCTAGCTTTGATGGATCCATTCGGATGCCATCTTGAGAGATAATGTGACCTAAATACTAAATCTCTTGTAAGAAAAACACACTTTTCTTTCGATTAACATAAAGTTTATTCTCTCTTAAGACTTGAAATAGTACCTGGAGGTGTTGCTTGTGTTCATCTAGTGAATTAGAGTAGATGATAATATCATCAAAGAATACTCGAGTAAAGGTTTGGTGAGGCCTTAATAGCTTCTCCATCAAGCGGTTGAATGTGGTTGGTGCATTGGTCAAGCCGAAAGGCATGACAATGTATTCGTTAAGACCAAACATAGTGCAAAATGTGGTCTTTACAATATCTTGATCAACTATCTTTACTTGATGGTAGCCACTTTTTTGGTCAATCCTACTGAAGTAGGTGGACCCTTGTACCTTATCAAATAGGTCTTCTACCCGTGGAACAGGAAACCTATTCTTGATGGTGATCCTATTTAGTGCTCTATAGTCGACACACATATAATATGTGTCGTCTTTCTTTTGCACTAATAACACAGGTGAGCAAAATGGAGATGAGCTAGGCCTAACCATGCCCTTCTCAACTAACTCATGCAGTTGCCGCATGATCTCCTCTTTTTGAGCTTGAGAAACTCTATAAGGAGGTTTATTAGGCGGTGAATTTCCTCGAAGAAGTCCAATTGCATGGTCATCATTGCCTCGTCTAGGAGGTAGTTCACAAGGGATGTCGTCAATAAAGACATCTTGAAACCCCTTGAGAAAATTGGATAACTCTAATTCCTTGTGGTTGTTTATATTTTCTTTTGCTAAAACATTAGGTTCATTTTGAGAATCTTTAACAAAAATCATGTGCACGGAAATAGAGCTCTTTATTGACTTATTGAAAGCTTACGTATCTACAATGGGTATGGTGTTACCCATTTCCTTAGCATCCATGTACATATCTTTTTCCCTGTACTTAAAGTAGATTTTCCTTTCAGGGAATTTAACATTGGTAGCCATGTGATCAAGCCATGGTGCCCCTAGGATTACATCCTCATGCTTGAGAGGAGAGATAAAGAAGTCCTCTTTTTCCACATAGCTTTGGACATGGAGACTCAATTTCCCGATTAAGGGAGTGACTGAAGCTTCTTGCCCCTTGAAAGCACCATCTGCGGGGGTAGGACATCTCCCATCTCATAGGCTTGGATGCCTAGCTTGGTGGCCAACTCTGTGGATATGAAATTGTGAGTAGAACCAGGGTCAGAGAGAATAAAAGCATCATGTTCTCTTACCTTTCCCCAAGCATGGCATAGAGGAGATCCTTTGTGGCGAGCTTCCTCTTCTTGGATTTCGACCAAGGTAGCTCTAGGAGGCTCATGGCAGGTGCTCCGCAGGTGTTCTTTTGGAGACAAGCGCGGTATGCATGCCCTTGCTCGCTACACTTGAAACAACGGTTATCCTTGCGATAACTCTCAAGCTCTTCAGGAGAGAGTTTGTTTTTGCCTTTGTAAACTCCCTTCTTTGTTGTTATTGGAATTTCCCTTAGGAGACTTTTGGACATTGTCCTTCCCCTTAGGCTCATTGGAACCCTTGTTTTTTGTGGGCTTAGAATTTCTCTTAGCCCTTGTTTGGAAATTGATTCGAGAAGCCACCATAGTATGGTGTATAACCACGGATATGGTGCGTGGCCTTTGGGAGTTTACTCCACCATTTCTTCACTTAAGCCCACACAGAATTGTTGCTTTTTCTCTTTAAAATCCATCTTTTTGAAGACAGCGGCTTTGAGATGTAGGTCCCAAAACTTGTCTACATATTTGTGAATGGATTCATAGGGAGAGAGATTCAAGCTTCACCATTCAGTGAGTACTTTGTCTAAGGCATCGGTGGCCAAGAACTACTTCATAATGGAAGCTTTTAAAGATTTCCATGTTTGTGGAGCTTCACCGTTTTCCCGTAGGCTAGACCACCATTGCCTGGCGAACTTTTGAAAGTGCGTACCTACATGGTGTAGCTTAGAGGACTCCATGAAGCCCTCATTTTCCAAACACCACAGTGAATGGTTGGATAAAGGCCAAGACATTGTCCATAGCACCAAAGGTGCCATCGTAGGTAAGGAAAGAGATGCTCTTCCCTCCCTCTTTGAGAATGAGGATGCAAGAGAGCTACACAAGACAAGCACAAAGCACACAGAGATGGAAAGCTTCTTCTTCTTCTCACAGAAAAGAGAGTACAAAATGACTAAGTGCTAAAACTGAAAAGTAGCACATATGTACATGCGGTCACTAAGTGTGAGCTCGCTAGAAGCGTACTAGGCTGGCACTATAAGTGTAGTCCAGCTATAGAATCATTGGCAGAGATCCTCCGTGTCGATCACCTAACGCGCCAGTGAGTAAATGTCGTAAGCGGCCAAGACCCGTAGTGGATGCCAGCTCAAGATGTAGAGCTCGACATCTCAACACTCCCCCTCGAGCTCGCAGAGTCCAAGCATAGTCCAGAAACGTCGAAGCTTCTCAGCTCCGAGGGCCTTGGTAAAGATATCCACTATCTGCTCCTCTGTGCTGACGTAGACCAAGTCGATGTCGCCCGCCAACACTCGCTCTCGAACGTAGTGGTAATGGACCTCTATGTGCTTGGTCGTGGCATGGAACACTGGGTTCCTAGCCAACTGCATGCTGCTGAGGTTGTCACAATGGATGACAATCTGCTGGTCCACCTACACTCCCAAGTCCTCAAGTAATGTGCGTAGCCAAGCTACCTTGCATGCCGCAACTACTGCACCTCTGTACTCGGCCTCTGTGCTCGATAAAGCAAATGTAGGCTGCTTTTTGTTGCTCCAAGTAACAGCAGCACTCCCAAAAGAGAACATGAAGCCACTCGTAGATCTCTTATCAACAATGCTACCTGCCCAATCTGCATCTGTATACCCATACAATGCTAATGGCGCATCTGCTACATAGAACAATGCGTAGTCAAGAGTCCCTTGCACATACCAAAGTGTGCGTCGTACTCCATCCAAATGTGGCTTCCTCGGAAGCTGCATGAACTGACTCTCCAAGCCTACTATGTAGCTCAAGTCTGGCCTCGTGATAGTCAAGTAGATTAGACTACCCACAATCTTCCTGTACATATTGACATCCTCAACAACATCACCCTTCTCTGCACTCAGCTTTGCATTCACATCCAAGGGAATAGAAATTGGCTTACAATCAGCCATACCATACTTTGACAACATGTCCAAAGCATACTGTCTTTGTGACAGCCATACACTATCTGGAGTCCTGATCACCTCAATGCCAAGAAAGTAGCGTAACTCGCCCAAATCTTTCATTTCAAACTCCTGTTTGAGAAGACCCTTCACAGGGTCAATCTCCATAGCATTGTCACCCACAATAATAAGGTCATCTACATATATAGTAATGACCAAAATCCCCACATCACTCTCACGTACATAGAGTGAATGATCAGCATGAGCTCTCCTAAAACCAATACTGACAAGATACTTGGCAATCCTGTCATACCATGCTCTAGAGCCCTGCTTCAAACCATACAAAGCTTTGAGAAGTCTGCATACATAATCTGGGTAACCTGGATCGACATAACCAGGTGGCTGATCCATATACACTTCCTCTTGCAACTCACCATTCAAGAAGGCATTCTTTACATCCATTTGATGCATAATCCATCCTCTAGATGCATCCACTGCTATGACAGCTCTCACACTCGTCATCTTTGCCACTGGAGCAAAGGTCTCCTCATAGTCTATGCCATACGTCTGTGCATAGCCCTTTGCCACCAGCCTTGCCTTGTGACGCTCAATGTTACCATCAGCCTTATGCTTGGTTTTATACACCCATTTACAACCAATAGCTTTCTTGCCACTTGGCAATGGCACCAACTCCCATGTGTCGTTTGCTTCCAATGTAGCCATCTCTTCATTCATTGCATCATCCCAATGCACATTTCCAACTGCATCCTCAAAACATGTGGGCTCCACATCCTGTATCACCTTAGCCATGTAGGCTTGGTGATACGCTAGATACCCATCATAAGTCAATTTTTGAACTGGATTTCTGACTCTGTTAGATCTGTGCGGCCCTGGGTCACTCCTTTGCCCTCTAGCATCTTCTTGTACTTTCCTTACACCAGGTGTCCTGACAGCCAGAATTCCAAATTCCTCATCAAGACTTTGTTCAGAACCATCTGAACCATGTCTACATGTGAAAACCCTGATGATGCATCAGCCATAAAGGGAGGTTCATCAACCTTTTCCTTTCCTTTTCGTGATACATTCCCTGTACCTGCTGGTGGAGTAACCTGCGTACGTAGTCTACCATTCCATGGCTTCTCAACAGAGCCACGAGAAGATGACTCTTGTGGTCCACTCAAAACCTGTGACTGTGGCCTCACATTTTGTACAACCACATCATCTTTTACATCAGCCCCAATAGTGCCGTGTGCATTACTGTACCAGCTGCTCATCTCATCAAAGACTACATCTCTGCTCACTCGTAATTCTCGTGTAGTAGGATTGTAGCACCTGTACCCCTTTTATTCAAGGGAATATCCCACAAGAATACATTTCTTTGCTTTAGGATCTAATTTCCTACGCAACTCATGTGGTACATGCACGTAAGCTATGCAGCCAAACACTTTCGAGTGTGCCAAATCAGGCTTTGTACTTGTAAACTTTTCCTCAGGTGTTACATCATGCACTACAGCTGTAGGTGTCCTGTTCATAATGTACACAGTTGTATTTACAGCTTCAGCCCAGAAATGATGAGGCATGTTCTTCTCATTCATCAATGCACGTGCAACCTCTGCAATGTGTCTGTTTTTCCTTTCTGCGACCTAATTCTGCTGTGGAGTATATCTGCATGTAAACTGCCTGCGTATACCATGCATTCGCAAAAAATCTAAAAAATCATTGGAGAAGTACTCTCCCCCTCCATCTGACCTCAATGTCTTGATTTTCATATCTGTCTCCTTCTCAATCATGACTTTGAAGTCCTGAAAGTGACCAAACACTTCACTTTTGTTGCGCATGAAGTAGACCCATACTTTCCTTGTATGGTCATCAATGAAAGAGACATAATACCTGCAACCATGTATACTTGCAGTATCGGTTGGACCCCAAACATCTGTGTGCACCACCTCAAGTGGCTTTTTACATACATTGCGCTCATGTGGAAATGAGCCCTTTGACTGTTTTCCAAACTGGCATGCTGCACACACTTTATGCATACCATCCACCTTGAATTTGGGCAAACCTTTTACAATTTGTTTTGATTGCATGCTGCGCAATCTCTGCTCATTGACATGGCCAATGCGTTTGTGCCAAATGTCAACATCAGCCACAACACCTGTGCCTTGTGCAAATAATGCAGCTTTTATCTCAGGCATGTCTACATTCAGCGTAAACATTCTGCCCACACATTTGCCCTCTGTGATCAGCTTACAGCCATTCTGGAAATATTCTACATAACAGCCATTCGGATTGAAGCGAACCTGCAAACCCTGCTCAACCATTTGTCCAACAGAAACAAGATTCTTTGTAATGTTTGGGACATGAAGTACAGTTAAGTACTTTGATTTCCCACTCTTCGTATTTAGAGGTATGTCCCCTACATGAGCAATGGGGTGAGCTGTGTCATCTCCTGTCTGCACATAGCCTGACACATCTGGTTTGCGCATATCTCTAAACCACTCTCCACGAGACGTCTTGTGATTAGAGACACCTGAATCCACATACCAAACATCATCTTGGGTGGAATTCTCTGCAGTCATTGTATTCATTACATGCTGCATAACAAAAATGCGCTCGTTTTTGCTGTCATCTGCATCTCTGCTAGTAGATGCATAGTTGCCATGTTCTCTCTTTCCACTTGCTTTTCCCTTTGGACAGTCACGTGACATGTGACCTCTTTCACCACAAGTCCAACATTCTCTGCTATCTGCAGTATGTTGCTGCTTGCTTGATCCTGCACCACGACCTCTTTGACTCCCCCTGCCTTGAGACTAGTTTTCCCTGCCACCTGTATTGTTTTGATTTGATTGACCTTCTTGAAATTGGCCCCTGCAACCCCTTGGGCCTCGACCACGACCTCTACCTCTACCTCTGTTGGAGTTAGAATAGAAGGCCCGTTCAGAATTATTTCTGCCATGAGAAGAAGATGTGTCAAGGTTCTTCTCCTCAAGAATAATCATAGAAATCAAATCTTGGAACACGAGGATGTCATCTCTTGTATTCATGGAAGACCTGAAATGTACATACTCATCTCCTAGACCATCCAAGCATACACGGACAATGTCATCTTCTTCCACTGAGACTTTAATAGATCCAAGAGCCTCAATGATACTCTTGATCTTCAAGGCATAATCATTGATTGAGAGGTTGTTCCTCTTAACCTGATTTAGCTCCAACTTTAGTTGAAGCTTCCTGGCCTTGGTGTTCACCTCGAACACTCTGCCTAAGTTTTTCCATGCAATGGCGGGGGTTTCAGCATCCTGTAGATAGCCCATCATGCCATCTGTGATGCTCATAGAAAGCCAATACATCACTTTGCTCTGGCCTTGTTGCCAGTCCCTCAAAGCTTTCCTTTGTTCTGCTGTAGCATTTGCCTCGGGAATCTCTGGTTCCCTTTCATTGTCTCCTTCTACATAGTCCCAATAACCTTTTCCTTTTAGGAAATTAGTTATTTTGAACTTCCATGCAGGGTAGTTATTTTTCTCAAGCTTCTCAGTAACAATCTGACTGAAACCGTCAGACATCTTGAAGCACTAAGACAAAATAGCCGCAATCTGCAAAAACCTGCAAATCTGTTGAACCTGCTATCGCGGTACCTATAACGCTTTCTACACTCAACGAGTGTCCACAATCAAGCATACATACAACCACTGTACTTGTACAGTAAATCTCTGTGTACTGCACTTTGGAGACCTGTTCAGCAACTTGTACAAAAAACCCCTAAAAAATTTTAAGTGCTAAAACTGAAAAGTAGCACATATGTACATGCGGTCACTAAGTGTGAACTCGCTAGAAGCGTACTAGGCTGGCACTATAAGTGTAGTCCAGCTGTAGAATCACTAGCAGAGATCCTCCGTGTCGGTCACCTAACGCGCCAGTGAGTAAATGTTGTAAGCGGCCAAGACCCGTAGTGGATACCAGCTCAAGATGTAGAGCTCGACATCTCAACATTTTTTAGAGGATGAAGAATTTGAGGAAGATGGAGAAAAGGGTGACCTCTTTCTTGTCTTTTTCTTTCCTTTGTTCGCCTTGTCTGCACCATCACTTTCTTCATAAGAGAAAGAGGATGAAGAAGATGGAGAAGAGGGTGACCTCTTTCTTGTCTTTTATTCTCTTGCTTTTTGTCATCCCTCTTTGAATTATGGTGTGGGGAAGTGTGTGATGGTCTTCTCTATTTAGGAGGTGATGGAGAGCGTTTTGCCCGCCGTCTTCTTGGAGCCATCTCCACCCAGGTGGCATGAGACTCACTTCTTTCTCATTCCTTCGGTGGGGGCTCTTGATTTCTCCTTTGAGAAGGAGATCCTTCATCGAGAAGCAAATTTTTGAGCCCTTTGTATGGATCCTCTTCTTCTTCCTAAATCGGGAGAGAGGCCTCTTTTGGAAGTCTCACAAGCAGGCTTCCTAGGTACTCTCTTTTCATGGTGGGGAGTTTGGAGAATCCATGAGCACGAAGCTACCATTGCACTTCACTTTGGAGGGAAGGATTGCCCATGGCTTGTTGAAGTCTAGAAACAGGGTAGTTAACAAGCACAGGGGCATCATTAGTAGCCTGCTCATTAGGAAAATCAAAGCTATCAACATTAATTTCACTCTCTTTACTATTGTCAGCCATTCTAACAACTTTTAGGTGTAAACTTTTTTAGATGTACTTTGGCACTTCAAGCCTTAGTTGCTACTCCTCTTTACCCCTTTAGAAAAGCACTCACGCTATTGTACCCATGGCTCGAATACCATTAATTGCAAGGAATAGAAGAGAGGGTCGTTCAACACCAAAATAGCATTGGCTCATGTCAAGCTTCTAATAGCTCAATAGTGGTTAAGTCGTAGGCAAGCCCCGTAGGACTCCACTATTCAAACCATAGCTCTCGATGGTGATACCCCGTTATCTACACGAAGGCAGGCACACTGCAGGCTAAAAAATCCCTATTCTACTTACTCAATTGCAATTAATAATACCAACCATTTATTTCTAGCTTGAGAACCTCCCTTCTTGAGCAAGAAAAGAGAAACCTTGTGCTCTGATACCAATGTAGCACTTAATGGCCTAGTAACTTGTGTGTAACAGAAAATAACATGAATATAGTGAGCATTTCATTAGAATAGGTTCCTAATGAGCATAACAAGAGTGCTTGGGTGGAGAGAGCAACCAAAAGCATAACACCTAGTTAGATAGGCATGAACAATACTTCAAAAGAGAGAGAAATTAAGCTATTGACAACAGTTGAGGACCGGATTTACATGGAGCCAGTCCCCCCTCCAAAAGGCTTTGTATTAAAGGTTTCCCCCATCAAGAGAGACATTTTACAATACAACTCTTTGCGTTCCTTCAATAACTAGTTAGTGCAATGAAGATGGAAGCTTCAAGCACTAAGCAAGACACTTATATAAAACAACATCAATTCCCTCACGGTCTCAAACCCAAGACCTCACACACCTTCAAAGATGGTGAGAGCTAGCGGGGTATGAGAGTAGATTGAGAGGAAGAAGGAGTAGTCTTACGAGAAAGATGTACATATCCTCACATAATTACTCATATTAACATAGCATAGCTTAGTAATTAGCATGGTAGAGGAGATGAGAATGCATTGAAGCTTGGCTCTTGGTTGGATTTGCATCACAAAGCCAAGAGTTGTTGGTGTAGGTCTCCCTTCTCACAAGCTTGGAGTAGGTGCTAAGCTTTCTATTAAAGCTTGAGAAGGAGAGAGAGAGAGAGTCTTATTGCCTCACACATGAGATTGTGTGAGTGTGTGTGTGTGTGATAATTCCTTGACAAATTCAGCCCCCTCTCTCTCTTGGTCGACCCCTCTTGCATTTTACGCATGCCGACACCCCATTAGACCTTTCCCAGCTTAGCCAATGAAAATTAAGCAGCATAAGTAATAGCCTTCTGACATGTGTCCCCCTTTTCCCTTTTGTGAGAGCTTTAGCTAATTAATTAATGCAACTAAACTCTCATTGGACCCCTTTGTCTTCTGGCCAATAGGAATCAGGCAAGCCATTTGGCTGCTGAATGCTCATTGGACCCCTTGGGAGACTGTCCAATAGTCTTCTATAGAGCTTAGTTCTTATTGGTTCTTTTATTAAGTGTTTTTTAAAGTAATTAGACTAGATTTACTCTAGCCTAATTCTCATTGGTCCACCTCCATGGCCATCCAATAGGATTTGAGTACACCTTGTGGGCATCTGGGCTAGGGAGCTGACATGTGCCCCTCATTCCCTTTGTATAAAGGAAGCTTGTGTGTGTGTGTGTGTGTGTGTGTGTGTGTGTGTGTGTGTGTGTGTGTGTTGTGTGTGGTGTGTGTGTGTGTGTTTAAATAAAAAAATCCCTTCAGATTTGAACCATACTTAGACAATTGTATTAAATAACAAAATTTTAAAGCAAAATGTCATACAACTCAATTACCATTTCATATACATCAATACAACATTCTGTATCTAATGGATAATACAGTTATTTAAATCAGAAATCTAATCTCTGATCATTACAAATTGATATCTTAATGTTGTATCTCTGTGCGTCCACCCTTTGGGCTGAGCTTCCACTACATCTACATGGAGAAGGATCCATTTGTTACGTGCATCCATACAAAAACATTCAGTTAGAACTGGCTATGAATAACAACATTTTAAAGCAAAATGTCATACAACTCAATTACCATTTCATATACATCAATACAACATTCTGTATCTAATGGATAATACAGTTATTTAAATCAGAAATCTAATCTCTGATCATTACAAATTGATATCTTAATGTTGTATCTTTGTGTGTCCACCCTTTGGGCTGAGCTTCCACTACATCTACATGGAGAAGGATCCAGCTGTTACCTGCATCCATACAAAAACATTCAGTTAGAACTTGCTATGTTTGTGCGTTTTGCAGGTGTCGACATTGGATCCAGTTGTCATCCAGGTCACACCTATAGACCTAGTTTACAGCTTACCCTTAGGATTGACTATTAAGTTCAAATTTCAAGTAAGATAACCTCTGAATGTATATGTATGTCTACCCCAATACTTGTCGAGCTCTCTCAAAAAACCACTAGTGTCGATTACCATATTTGATGCAAATACCTATGTATTTCTGGGTTATCGATCAATGTAGAATGCTTGGCAAAAATTTGGGCAGCACCTCCTTTGTATTTGGAGTAGTATTTCAAAAAACTCAATTTATGCCATCTCCCCACAAGACCCTCCACAGGAGTTTTACGACTTCAAGAACAAAAACATATCCCATGTATAAAAAACTGGCAGTATATCCCATGTTATTATCTCTAAAATATGGTAGCATCCTCAAAACATATTAGAGATTAACACCCTGTTTGTATCTAAAAAAGGATTTGAAAAAACATATCCTCAATTCTTTAAATGTTTATATGTAATGATAACCGACCCCAAGAATAACAAACACCTGTAGTATCATAAATACCCTGTAAGACTATGTCCATATGCAAAGATAAATACTATCCCTTACCTTGGATAATACTTTATACGGTATTCTCAAGTTTTCTTTGCTGCGTAAGTCAAGTCTATGTAACCCAATATTAACCAAGTATACTCAAAAGATTTGAAAAAACATATCCTCAATTCTTTAAATGTTTATATGTAATGATAACCGACCCCAAAATAACAAACACCTGTAGTATCATAAAACCCTGTAAGACTATCCAATGCAAAGATAAATACTATCCCTTACCTTGGATAATACTTTATACGGTATTCTCAAGTTTTCTTTGCTGCGTAAGTCAAGTCTATGTAACCCAATATTAACCAAGTATACTCAGAATAGTGTCAGTATCCTACAACTATACTTAATACAAAACTTGACCAATGTTTTGTCCACCACATTGATACCCATTTGTTTTCTACACAAAAGAAGCAATCCAAGCCATATGTTAGCGTCCCATAACCAAGTGATACTTATACTATGTTATGAAAAAACCCCATTCAGCTTATAAACACAATGAATTACAAAACTTCCATCTATCTCCAGTCCCTTCAGTCTCAGAGTTTCAAGAAGCTTACTTTCAGCATTTGTTTTTTACAGATTATTAACGATTGAATCAATTCTATCAAAAATCGACAGCATTTTGTTTTGTATTTTTAGCTATTTTTCAAAAAAAATCCAGCAATCGCCATCTCCAAGAGACCCCTCTACGAGAGTTTAAAGACATTCAAAGACATAGCTGTTATTTCTTATTCTCATAACCTGCCAAAAAACTTCATAATTCATCAGCTTCAAGCAATACTTCAAGTAAGTGTAAACTTCCACTTTAATGGCAAACAGAATATATTGACTACTATTTATCCCTACTTAATGCGACTTCATTGTGTTGAAAGTTCCCCACTTATTTGCTTAAAACCATACCACAAGCTCAAGTATTGCCATATGCCAAGGCAGCACAAAAAGATACCATTGCAGGTTTATCTGTCTTATTCCCTTTTTGTCATACCTCTTAATCCAACCTAGATCAGATTTTAGGCCAAAAACAACTTTTTCTTACTTATTGCAACACAGACAATAATTGTCATCAAACCAAGATTAACTAGCATCTAATTATGATAAAAGATCAAGTGGTATATTTGAATTTTACATAAGAAATTGACAACTTTGAAACCAAACACCTAATTATGTATGTTAATGTTTATGAATATTAATAAACCATAACCATTTCTAAGTAGGTGCAATAGCACCTACCTGTTGTTCCATAGCTTTGTCGTATTGTGGACGTCACCATGCCATCCATATCACTTGCATCATATGAGTGTTGAAGAGTACGCATCTGAGAATCATCATTCCACTAATTGAGGAGGCTACCACCTATTATTTAGCTATGCTCACCCTTATCTACTGTGTACCACATTACCATAGGCCAAGGTAGACAGAGTATCCAGTGTCTGCATCATGGATTCATAGGGCAAACATTATGTCATCCACCCTTTCAACATTTTGATTTTGTGAATGAAGTACTAGGGTGAACAAACCTGCACAAACTAATTGCTCTGAAGTGTTTGTTATCTAGGTGTGTGTGTGTGTGG
This sequence comes from Adiantum capillus-veneris, assembly GCF_014529385.1. NCBI lineage: Eukaryota > Viridiplantae > Streptophyta > Polypodiopsida > Polypodiales > Pteridaceae > Adiantum > Adiantum capillus-veneris. The sequence continues at coordinate 90,883,909 of NC_140943.1, read as the reverse complement.
TTGTGTGTGTGTGTGTGTGTGTGTGTGAGAGAGAGAGAGAGAGAGAGAGATTGAGAGAGAAAGAGATATAGTGTATGCACCCCCATAGAGCCAAATACTCAAATAAAGCCAGCAATCAAGGAAGCTTGGTATCGAAAATTGCCGAGCATGGGATTACCTCACACAGCTACACCTTGACAGGAATCTGCGAGCCAAGAGGGAAGAGAGGGGAGCATATCTCATCTCTCAAAAATATCCTTTGTGTGTGTGTGAATGTGTGAGTGTGTGGGTATGTCACACTATATCATGCACGATGTACAGACATACAGAGATGTCGTCTTTCAGCATAGTCAGCATGTTGTCCATTGAGCCAAAGAGACAAAAGAGTTTCCTAAGCCCAATAATGCTGATAAAGCCAGTAAATCAGAGAGCTCCAATCTCGCAAGGCAGAGCGCTATTCCCTTATATGTGTGTGTGTGTGTAGCTGTTAAATTAAATAAATAACACACCAATTGAACAAGATGTTCAAAAAGACGACTGGCTAAAGATGTCAATGCAAAGATATGTACAGAAACAATTCAGTCTTTGAATCAAAACTGTACAATATAGTAAGAATGAAGTATCATTCCAAAGGAATTTGTACAAGGGTATCAAAAATTATCCCAATTGCATCATCAAGTGCTTCCAGAGTCGGACTGCAGCAAGCTAAACCTCTTTAAGCCAAGATAGAATTCTCACCTGCATCCATATAGTCAAGACAACAGACATGTTGGACTTGGCTACATATGGCAGGCTTCAAAGAATCTATCAGTTGTTATCCATGTCGAACTTAAAAAGTTTTACTAGCTATTGTCCTGCACATTTAAAGTCTCGAGGATTTTTCATCGTTTATTTTTTGCTAGAGTTATTCATATATTTTGCTAGAGTCCCACTTCGGTAGCAGAACCAGTAGTGCTACCAAGCTTTTAAACATCAGATTTAACTAAGGTTATCAAAGTATGATCCAGTCAGAAATTAATCAAAAAACAGAGCAGTAGATCCAAGTAGGATCCAGTATGCAATACTCAAACCAGCAACCATAAAGTAAGCTTGAGTAACTGTCAACACTTTAAAATATCGAGCAACCCTTGTATCGGGAATCTACTTGTATCTGCTATATTTCAGCCCAGTAGCAGAGGATCAGTTAGTATCAGAAAGAGAAGAAAAAAAGCCTCATATACTGATGTGAACCAATCTAAACCAGAAAATGACATATAAAAAACCATTGTACCCTATGCAGTGCTCCTTTAGATTAAGCCTGAGTAACTTGCAAGTATGACCAGCTACTAATGTGAACCAATCTGAACCAGAAAATGGCATAAATAACCAGCACCATCACTAGGTATTTAGCCATTATAAGTTAGATGTTATATTCTAGCATAGTAGAGAATTTAGAGTTAATGTATGCAGTCAGTATCAAGCAACAAGAAGAAGGCCCCATTTGTAAGGGCCAGTTGAATCAGCCAAGCTCTGTTAAATGAAAAAACCAGATTCAATCATACCAAAGATTAATGTAGAGACTGTGTATAGCCAGCTAGATTAGGCTAATTAAAAGCTCCCCCCCTTTTTTTTGAATGTAACATCACCAACTGCAGCTATCTCAGAATGGCAGTATAACCCTCCTTCTATTACTCAAAAAAAACATGTATAACCAGCAACTTACCAGGCTTTCAGCCTTAATATTCCCTCATCAACACCAAACATCATCCCATACTGATGTGGATATAATTGTACCTAGAAAAGGGCAGCCAAAACTAGTGTACTATTTTGTAATTCCCTTACCAAACTGATGTCATTTTTATGCCAAGCAACCAAAGACCTAGAGTAAGTAATCAGTGCTATGCATAAAGAAAGCCCCATTTGTAAAGATCCTTATGTGTATTGTAGGAGGCCATTTTTAAGCCAGAAATCTAAGTAGAATTGTAAGTCAGCACCAGAACCAAATCTAGCTATTCCCAATCGTTCCCAAGAGAGTATGATTATGTTTAGAAAAAACCAGATTTATACGAGAAATTTGAGACCAAAAAACCAGCTGGTGGCCAGTAACCAGGCAGTAAAGTTTACCAATTAGTGGGAAAAAAATCTTTACAGATTCCTTCATTCAGTGAACAGGACAGGAAGCCAGCAAAAAATTAATCATATTCTTTCACTATGTCAAAGTAAAACAGCCTGTCATCCTCAACACCACCACCAGAGTTTATACATAACCAACACCATCACCAGGTTTTTAGCAAAGGATCAGTTAGTAAAAGAAGCCCAAACCAATACCATCACCAGAGTTTATGCATAACCAGCACCATCACTAGATTTGATGTCATCTTTTATGCAGTTAGTACCAGTCAAGCATCCAAAAAAATGATCCTTTGCTAATGTGAAAAGACAAAAGAATCCCAAAAGACCAAAAAAGGTTAAAAAACTTGTTTTATATTCAGCTATCAGAGCATGAGATTATCGAAACCTGTGAGCAGTCACCATGCCAATCAATTTTCCAAGGAGCTAAGGAAGGCCAAGCCTAAGTGAGGGGAAAACACCCTCACCTTTTATAGTGGAGGAGGCAGGGATGCACTCCGACAGATACTCATTAGTGGTGGTGCCGCGGCCGCCTAGCATTTGATGAAAGTCAGAGGTAATCCAGGTAGGATTCCATCCATGAGTGGGCGGTAGGGAAGCCAAGGCAGGCAATCTTTCATTATGCGAGATCATCTGCGTGGGGTAGTGACTCAATATGACTGCCGCGACAGCATGAAGAAGCCCTAAGTAAAAAATAGTGATGTTAAAAGCCACCTCGGTTTTTGAGGAGCCAAAGAGTAGGTTTTTAGCTAAAAACTAAAACTGGTAGGAGGTAGATTAGGGGATGGTACCCATAGGGTAGCCAAAATAAGATGTTGGGAAGGTGTTAGCTTTATGGTAACTAGCTCTATCAACCAATGTGATCCAAATCAAGCATTTGTACAGCACAGGGTGCTCCCTTATCACGCAAAAGCTCAATTTAATCTCTTGAGCTCAGACAGTGATTCAGAGTGTATCCTACAAACCCCCTCCAGATGAGATGCTAGAGCAACCACAGCCCCAAGGCAGTAATTTAGCATGTAAAACATAAGGTAAAAATCCCTTACAGCCACAACTCAGAAAAAGATTCGAGTGTTTGGAGGTCATATTGTGGCCAGAAATGGCAATTTAGAACATTAACCGAGCCCCATAGATACTATCCAGGTCAGAAGTCGTGACCAAGTGTGTGTGTGTGTGTGTGTGTGTGTGTGTGTGTGTGTGTGTGTGTGTGTGTGTGTGTGTGTGTGTGTGTGTAGTTATGGTCAGCTGCTGTGACACAGTGTGTGTGTGTGTGTGTGAGAGAGAGAGAGCGAGAGAGAGAGAGAGAGAGAGAGAGAACCTGCGAGCAAAAGCTCTCCATTGTTACTAGAGTAGCGGGCGGCAGGCGACCAAATGGAGGAGATCGGTGTTGCAGACACTAGGGCGATGTGCACATGTGCGTATCCGATAGAGAAAGCGAGAGATAGAGAATGCTCGATAGAAACATTATGAGCAGCGTTTTATGTGATAAGGGATTCTTTCGACCTTATCTGCATATAAGGGGAGAGAGAGAGAGAGAGAGAGAGAGAGAGAGAGAGAGAGAGAGAGAGAGAGAGAGAGAGAGGTCGATCTTGCTTTGCAAAAAATATTGCATGTGAGCCAATGCACCACACTTAAGACGCTGCATGTGCAAAACTGGTTATTGTCCATTTGTGTTTGATATGCATTGAAGCCTCCAAGGGACTTAGGAGGTGGGTTAGTAAGGACCGAGAAAGCTAGATCCCAATTGGGCTAAGACATTGTCGTCAAGATAAGTGTGTGTGTGTGTGTGTATCTCATCCCCTACTTCCAGGGCTCGCCCCTCCTTTGTAGGATTTGTGAAGACTTTTTTGGTACACACACAAAGCATCCAATTTCCCTATTGATGACCTTTGGACACAACCTTTGAATTTTGGAACCTTAGCATTTTGGAAGTCTTAATGGGCTGAACCTTAGGTTCTTTTGAGCCCATTGCTGCACATTGCTCTTTTGCAGATGGCCTCCCCTTTGGATCCCTATTGTGGGGCCGGTCTGCCAGTTTAACCAATATTCTAGCTTTTTCTCCCTTGGCACTTTCCCATATTAAATGATCAATTTAACATGAGAAAATTATTTAGGAGAATTAGATACTAGTTATTATGACAACAATGTAAATCAGGGGAAGGGAAAGTGAGTGAAAGTCATACACACAAACTATCAATAGAATAGGGAGTATCAAGATTACTTGAAGCATCTTGTGCCAATCATCGGACTTCAACCCATACAATTCAACGCTTCCACCCTTCTTCGCTTTTGTGAAAGCTCCCTTTAGCGCCCTCATGTATCCTGTTGGTGTGGGAATATAGGTAATGGTACCCTTCACCTTGTCTAATTCTTCTATGGCTAGCATCCATGGTGCTTTAGGAAGCACAATCCATGTCCTATCAACTACTCCTACTCATCATGTGGGGTTTTGCAATTGGGGGTAGAAAAAACACTTTACTGCCACATATGGACTAGTAAACACTTTTGCGCCACAACCACTCAAACACTAACAACTATACTAAACTAACTTAAACTGTCTACCGTGAAAGACCCATGCAAGACACACGCTCCCTAGAACATCTCCGATCCTACCTAAAGTAAAATAGCAAGACTCTGGAAAACAAGAGGAACTTTTGCCTCGTAGGACTAGTCTAAGGTCACCTACCTAGGGCTCTCATCCTCAGCGAGACGACACCAATGTTGTTGGGTAGACACACTACTCGCAATTGCTAGCAAAGTGAGAACTAGGCCAACAAACAAGATGTCACCCAAGGACGGATCTTGACCTATAGGTGCATGGAAAAAAATAGATGGGTGTCAATCACCTACTTGACCTTCTAGAGACAATCACTACCAAGGAAAATCATCTCAAAGCACATTATGTATGCACAACCGCTATCTTACCTACGATGGGTACGCTCTCCGAAACATGACCTAACATTGTCGAATCGTCACAAAACTCAAGGAGTACCCTCTTTACACCTAGAGGAAACTACCCTAAAGTCTCTAACCCAACTTACTACCTGCAAACACTTGGTGCAAAAAACGTGTATGAAGACGGGCCAAAAATTACAAGTCATCGATTCTCAGTGTGTTTAGGCCTAAAGTGTAGTTCAACTCGCCATGAACGTAATGACGTATAGCAATCACAAAACTGATACACGATTAGAGAGAAAACTCACTGCGAAGCTCGTGGGAGAGCCCTTTACGAAGAGATCAAAATTGTGCAAGCTTTGCGTTGGAGAACGGCTCTAGCCACGCGATGGTGTAGTCGCCTTCGCAATGTAGCTTCCATAGTGCACGTAGAGAGTAGAAGAAAACCTCACTCACTCTCTCACAAAAATACATAGTAAGGGCACGCTTAGTTGAGTTCAAAAGGTGATTAATTCAAAAGTTGTCCTTAGGGTTACATAAATTGGCTTTTATACCTCAACCTTGGAGGTTCTAACTTATTGAAATTACCTCCTACTTTCTACCATGGTTTTGGCTAATCCACATATTTAATATATTACAATCTAGAAACTTGATTGAGTCTCATAATAATTACAATGGAGTTCGTCAAATTAAATAATACAAAATGGGTTTTCTAGTGTTTAGCCGTCAACAGAGTGATGCCCAAAAATGGCAAGGAGCTAAGGAAGATTGAATTAGTTTTTTAATCCTGTCAATATTACAAATGAGTGTGTGTGTGTGTGTGTGTGTGTGTGTGTGTGTGTGTGTGTGTGTGTGTGTGTGTGTGAGAGAGAGAGAGAGAGAGAGAGAGAGAGAGAGAGAGAGAGAGTTGGCCATGTGCAAGCCTAACTTGCTTTAAAGATAGCTTGTGTGCGAAGGCCAGACGTATAGGACTCTAGCCAATTGAGGGTGAAAGAGACTCTCATCTAGATATTTGTGTGTTTGTGTGTGTGTGTGTGTGTGTGTGTGTGTAGTGCTTCAATAAAAAGTGCTCAGAGTAACTTCTTGAGAGAAAAAAAAGGGGGCCTAATTGACATACCATTTCGGTACAAAGAGTGTTTAAAAACTTCATTTAGTAACAACTAGTTACATGATATCTCAATAAAGGTTTCATAGCTATGAATTGGTTAGGGGTCAAAGAGGTCAAATTTCCACCAAAATAGGATGCAAATGTAATGTTTAGGCCATGTTAGGTGATATTAATGTGATCTTTTTTATAAAAAAAAGCAAAACTCACAATTGTGAGTGAATTATATTGATCAACCTATATCCTTGACACACAACGTCCATTGTCATGTTCTTCTGATATCTTTTAATTACCGATGGCTAGTATTTTCCCTCGTCCTAGGCATACCAACTGCTGACAACAAGGCACAAGTAGTCCTAGACCAATCCTCCGAGTGTTGCTTGCATCCGAGTGTCCATATTAGCACTTTTCTTTCTTGTATAATTTCTGCGAAGCTTGCCACCTCGAAACCTCCTTCAAACACACGGCGGTTCCTTGTCTACCATACATTATGTAAGAAGAAGTATCGGAAAATTTGAGTGCTAATGAGGAGGGCAGGACTACCTAAATTCTTCCCTCCAAGGAATACATCAGTCTTGAAGAAACCAATTTTCCATGTTCTTTGGACCCACTTGCATATTTTCCCTGCTAGGCCTTTGATAGTTGGGCAATCCATAAAGAGGTGGTCTAGATCTTCACTAGTGAGCCTGCACCTCAAGCATCGATCTGACCCAATCCCTCTCTCCTGAATCTTCACCCTCATCGGTAGAGCACCCCAGATTACCTTCCATAAAAATACCTTCACGTGCTGCGGAACCTTAGGCTTCCAAATGTTCTCTATTACTTGCTCCCACCTTTCCTCCGGCCATTGTTTTTTCCATATCTTGTTAGGGGGGCTAGACCAATTCTTCTTATGCATCATTGTATGATAAATGTCTTTAGGATGGGGTTTCCATAATAGACTGCTTCCGGGTCATTTCCAGACATTCCAGTCAAACTCTGAGTCACAGATCGGCATCACTATATTGTCAAGCTCTTTCATCACTTTGTGGACAAGCAAGACCTCCAAGCTATTAAGTTGGTACTGGGCAACCAGAAGATCAATGGTTTTCCAACTCTTGTTTTCACTGTCCTAGAAGTGCCCAAGTCGATTCAGACCCTTGTTATTTAGTTTCCTGACTGTCTCTATCCAATAGGTAATTTGTGGTGGATCTGCAAATTTGGACAGCCAGGGGGACCAATGCAAAATGGAGTTCTTGAAGTATCTGGTTTCTTCCTGCCACTTTAACACTCCTGCTGCCCTATTGCATTTTCTTACCAATTCTCCTGAGCTACCCCCCCAGTCTAAGGGTAGACCATGACGGGGCTAATAGTTTGTCATGGAACTCCACCCCTCTCCATTTACCTCCTTTTGAGCCAAGTTTAGGCGCTTCCATCATATCTTTGACCATGACAGCCCCAACTTGATCTTGTTTAGCCAAGGAAACAAAAAAATTGGTGCAACAAGCTTCTGCATGGGCCACCGGGTTGAGAATTCTGAGGCCTCCTTGATTCACCAACCGAGCAACTGATTCCCAACGGGCCCATTGCCAAGGTCTGGCGGATTTCATGTTGTTTTTCCATAAAAACCTTTTTATTGGTTTTAAGAACTCTTTCCAGTGAAACTTAGCCATCTTGTGAAGCGGGCTAGTGAAGGCAACATAAGGAATCATGAAGGCATTTATCACTTTTATCCGACTTTGAAATGGGAGAAGAGCATACTCCTACCTACTCATCTTTGTTTTGATTTTTTCAAGCACCCACTCAAATCTTTGCTTGTGAGTTACGTCCATCCCCAAGGGTGCTCCCAGATGTCTTAAGATATTCCCTTTTGTGACAATCTCCCCTGACCAGTCAGAAGGGTCAATTGAGTCATTTTCCGATAGGGAGACCAGCCTTGAATTCTCTATATTACACTTGGACCCCGAAGCTACCGAGAATATTTGTAAAATCTCCAGAGCTTTCCTGATGACCTGGGGGCATGCCTTCAAGAAGAGGAGAGAATCGTCTGTAAAAGGTTTTGCTAGGAGTTGGCTATTTCCTGGTAAATCCAGGCCTTACAACTCCCCTTGTTCTGCACTAGCTTCAAGTATCGTGATTAAAGGATGCAATCCTATGGCGAAAATCACGGGGGCCAAGGGGCATCCTTGCTTAATAGACCTTTTGACCTCAAAAGAGCCCACAATTCTATCGTTGAATAGGAGCTCTGATTGGATTCCAGCCCCCACTACACGTACCAGATGACATAGGCGAGGCCCAAAGACCAGAGCTTCCATGACAGCTTCTATTTATGTCCATGTTATTCTGTCATAAGCCTTATCCAGGTCCAACTACATCAAAATGCACTCTTGCTTTGTGACAGTTGCGTATTCGATGCCCACCATTGCTGCCAAGATGTTATCGTAGATGGACCTTCCTTTGATGAATTCTTGTTGATGGGGAGAGATGATCTTGTTTAGTAAGGGGGCAAGTCTGAGGGCTACTGCTTTAGTAATAATTTTGTAGGCCACCGACATCATCGTTATAGGGCGCCAATGTTTCAGTTGAGAACAATAGATCTGCTTTGGGATGGGTTTGATAAGCCCTCTCTTTACACTTATCTCCATCGACCCTTCGACAATGGCTTTATTGGCCAACCTTGTGGTTGGGCCCTTCAGACCATCCCAAAATTCTCTAAAGAATTCTACCGTCATCCCATCCCAACTAGGGGACTTTTCCTTGCCAAGGGTTTGCAATGCAAGAGAACGTTCGTTTTCAGAAAATGCCCTTTTCAAGTTATTAGCTTTTGAGTGGGGAATCTTCTTCTTGACACTCTGAAGTAAGGTCCCTCTGGCTTCTTCCACTTCTTGGGACTGGATCTCTGGTTGTCCAATGATTTGACTAAGATAGCTCATCATCAGACCAACCATCTCATCTTGGTTATGAATTGTTGTCCCTTTCTCATCATAGAGCGAGCGGACATGGCCCTGACTCTCCTTGATTTTTAAAGCCCTAAAAAACCCCGGGGCGGTCACTTATCAAAAGCTTCCTATATCACGTGCGTTCAAGAGGTTATTAATAATACCTCAATATACATACTATATTTACACTATGTGCCTATTTAAAAAAACCCCACCCCCCTCTGTATGTATACATTTTGATACATTTTGATCTTTTAATAATCCTCTCCGATTAACTCACGTGATAGCATACACGTTCTAAAAAGTGACCGCCCCGGGTAAAAAACTGAGCTTGATTAGAGGCTTCCGATTGAAGGAAAGTCTCCCTGGAGAGAAGCCTTGCCTTTCTGATATCTTCTAGCTGCTCATTATCAAGGTTAGAATTGGCTTCGAGCCATCATTTGTCCTCATCCTCAGCAGCAAGCCCATTGGCTTTTTTGGAGGTAAGTAGTTGTACCTCCGCTACAAGATGCATAAGGTGTCCCTCCATAACTTTCTTGATTCGGGGGCCCGAGGTTTTGATTTCTTTCTGGATGCTCTGAGAAAAGAGGTCCCACGCATTGTGTTTGTTGAGGTCGACATCGTTTCTGAGCTTACCCAGTGATTTCTTGGTTAGATTCCTGAAAAGAGGGTTTTTGAATAGGTGTGCCCCTGTTACCAACAGTTTTTCCCCGCCTCTTGGGGTATGCTCCTCCCCTGTATTCTTCTTAAGATGTATGTGCAGAGGTATGTGATCCAAAAGGCTTTTTGTTGGGACTACCTTCATCTCCATCAATGGTGGAATCCAGTCAGCTTGGTGTGAGCAATAGCATTTGTCCAGCCTGGAGGCAGTGCAGGCATTCTGCAGGCTTGTGTAGGTGAAACCAGGCGTGCTGTTCCATGGGCAGATTTCCCATAAGTAGATCATCACCCGTTTTTTTCACAAACTTTTCCATTTAGACCTTTTCGAGCTAGCCAACATACTGGAGGATCCTGTTCTATCCCTACTCTTTTCTACCATATTGAAGTCGCCAACCAACAACCACTCACCTTCAATAGGAGTATCTCTAAGATGCATCCATAGTTTAGCTCTATCTTTTGCATTGCAAGGGCTGTACACATTCACAATGGTGAAGGAATGCCCTTCCCATCTGATTCTAATCCCCAAGATTCTGCCGGAAGGGTGGTTTAGAACCAACTTCGGCTCCAATTCTCTGTCCGCAATGCTGAGGACGCCACTAAAACCATTACTTCCTTCCCCATACAATAAAAGTTTCTTCCCTAGCACCTGCTTTCTCTTGCTATGGGCATCTAAGTGGTGTTCCTGGATGGCCCAGTAGTTGACTGCCTTCTCCTTTTTTATTTCCTCCCATAATAGGGTACTCTTCTTACGGGTTTTCAACCCCTTTACGTTCCAAGATTGGATAGTGAGAGACTCCATCATTAATGAGGGGTTCATTGGGATAGAGGAACGAGCTCTTCAACATCTGAATCATCCCCCCCCCCCCCCTCTCTCCTTGGTCTCCGGAGAATCCGGGGGTTCCAAGTCAGGGGGATTTCTTTTCTTGCAGTGCTGCAAATGGATTGTGCAGTGGGACAGTGAAACCTCCTCCTTTCAAAGGGGTGGAGGATGGATTAGATCCTTTCACCTCAAGTGTTCTCACGACTTGAGGCACTTTGGAGTCTCTTGCCACTGCCTTCACTCTTTTGGCTCTTTTCAGACCAGGGATTTTAACAGCCGTCACCGTTGTCACTGTCATAACTTTCGGGGTAGAAGCGGGAGTAATGATTATCTTATTATTGCATGCACCTTCGGAAATTTGTTGTATGGGAATCGATTCCTCCACAATCTTTTCCTGCATTTTTGTATCCATCGTACCTTCTTTATCCTTCCCTGCAGTTGCCTCTTTGTTAGTGCCTCCTTGCTTCTCCAGCCCTTCCATTGGGGTTTCCATTTCACTGGGGGCCTGTGCTGACGAAGCTGCAGTACCTTTAGACTTCAAGGGGCAATCCTTGGCAAAGTATCCAAAGTTGTTGCATTCAATACATGCTCCGAAATATTTTCCAAAGTTGAGCGAAATAGTAACAAGCTCAGCACCGACATTGATTACCATGCTCTTAGGTGGTGTTTTAGACACATCCCAGCCTATGCAAGCCCTGTTTGAGGTTCTGTCAAACCCTCTCTTGCTAGGTATAAATAAGGGAGTGCCCAGCTGACTAGAAATCATCCTAAGATTTTCCCATAGCTAGTTTCCCACAACCAGCTAGGCAGTCCCACAAACTCAACCCAGACCGGATGAAATCCTTGTAGAGATTCAGCTGAGTCGAACACTGGCTCCCAAGGCACCACACAAACCGTAGTCCTATTAAATACTAGGGGCCCTTTGTCAAGGATCTTTTCCACATCGGAGGCCTCTTTGAATCTCACTGAATAGAATCCTTTAGCTAGGTAAAAAGTACTTTCAACTGCTCCTCCATGACCAAGAATTTGAGGGCCCTGAAGCCATTGAATCATCTCAAACCTGTTCGGGATTCTTCCACTGAACCCAAATACAAGCGTTAGCTTAGCTTGCTTGGCTAACTGTTTTTTTATCAACGCTGGTGGAATCGCTATAGTAATAGCCTCGGCAACCTCCACCTGCTATGGCAAAGACCTTTTTAGAGCAGAAAAGGCCCAATCTGCCAGCCCGTCTTCAATCAGCCCATTGTAATCTATTTGGGAGAAAGTTCTTTTGTTATTGTTAGGGCCAGACTCAATCAATTTGTTGACTTCCTTGAGCTCTTGTTGAAGTCTAGCCCTTGTATTCTGCAGTTTTTCGACATCTCCTTCACTCGACAACTCTTCTGCTGAGCCTTTTCCACCATCCTTAGAGTTAGTCCCCTTGAGTATGCTAGCAAACAAGATGCCTGGCGTGCGAGCTGCAGATGCACTTGATGCCTTATTTACGTTCGTACAGATGGGACCCTGAGGAACCCTGTCTTTGAGGGTTTTAACATCGAATTTGAACCCTTGAGCTAAGCCCATTTTCTCTCTTGTTTCCTCAAAAGAAAATTTTTCAATCAATACAGTTTTGTCCACTTTCATGGTTGAAGCCTTTGGCAAGTTGGGACTCGACATTTCCATGTCATATAACGGTTTTAAGACCGAACCGTCACTTTCATCCATTGGCACTGCTAACCCCATTTCAAGTAATTTACCCGGCGCTAACATCTGTGAGAATTTTACGATATCCTTGCTTTCTACTAGAGCGTCGGGTTCCATTACTAAATGACTCACAAAAAGGAAAGAAAGAAAAACCCCCTTCCAAAAGCAATAAGCTAAGGCATATGTTTCAAAAAAAAAAAACAAGACTAAAGGTAACGATTATTTGCTAGGGAAAAGCTAAAGCAAACAATTATTATGAAAGGAAAGGTAGCGATTATTAACTAGGGCAAAGCTAAAACCAACGATAATTATGCAGCAAATAATCACGATGGCAAATAATTGCGATGGTGTTTCGTTCAGGCTTGAAGTGAGCAGGAGGCAAAACACTGGCTCGCCAAGTCTGTCCCCACTTTGTAAAAGCCCACTGAGTCAAAGTCTGGTGCTCGTCGGACTGCTGCAAACTCTTGCAAAACTCTCAAGCTGATGCCGTCTCCTCAGATTACTGGGTAACTTAAGTAAGCACTCGCTTGTGACTTTGATATTAATGTGATCTTATGAGGTTATATTGCCATACAAGCTTTACTAGTGTATGACATCATCTTCAAGGTTCAAATTGTGGATCATAAAGATCTCCATGCATATGTTTGTGGTAGGATGGGACATAGAGCGATAGCAAAATATGGACTCCTATTTAGATAAGTGTGTGTGTGTGTGTGTGTGTGTGCGGCCTCCCCCATCCCTAGGAGAAGGTCCACATGGTGGGAGGTAGGGCCCATCATGTGGAACCCTACCCCCAACCAAGTTTGAACAATTTCATAACAAAAACTTCCAAGTAAACAATACGAAGTGTTTAAAGAGGTATATATTATGCGTAGAAGGGTTACCGTTTGGTAAAGTGGTGCTAATAAGGCTTATATGTAAGTATCATCAATCATTAAAAAAGGTGTCTAATCAAGTATACTTTGTCAAGTGCTGAATAAGAGACAATCTCATACCATTGTACACCATAGTTGAATTGCTCTATGTACAAGAATTTAGTTTCTAGTGTTTGTATATAGAAATCATCCAATATCACGAAAACCACTACATATTAGGTTGAAATGCTGAGAGATAATCAAGGATAAAAAATAACTTCTAGGTATCTATATAGTTTATGCATATCAAGTACAATCAAGAAGGTTAGATTTTACATCCTCTTGGTTATACATACTGCTCACCATATTATAAATCTAAAGGTCCCAATCCATCTTTTTTAAACTAGGTAGGATAAAACATGCAAGAGAGTTAAATTACCGTCTTTGGGGCACTTCTAGTTTATGGTGAGAGACTATATGCTATATCTGCTTGACTAGATTAGGAGCAATGGCCCCAACCCATCTCTTGGATTAGGTAGGTTAAGTCAAGATATATATAGCTGGTCTAGACCCCTTGTATGGTGGTAGCTCTCGACCAAAAGCCAGCTATAAACAATTATGTGTGTGTTTAAGATTGATTATCTAGCAATAGTTTGATTTTACAAATTATTGAGCCATACAATGGGACTAGAGACCATGTAGAGTGTACCATTAACAACCAAAACATATGTCTTTGTAGTAGACAAGTGACCTTTATAATTGACAAAGATAGGACTACAATTGGCAATTAGTCTTGATAATTTGACACAAATTGTCTTACTTGTGAATATATAAAATTATCAAAGAAGTGTATACAAGGGTTATCTATCAATCATAACAATTAACCGGACAATGGATGATCTTATGTTATTGTTGTAGTTGTTATTGTAATCCCAAGGAAGGAACCTCTTACCTACCACCGTCCAAAAAACACAAAAAACTTGTCAATATGCTTGCTAGTATTTACTAGGACTCTAGCATTATTAATCCATTTGTTGCAAAGTGTGTCATTTTACTCTCTAGCTCATGCAGGTGTAGTAGACTTATTATTCTACTCTTCGGAAGCTTAAGCATAAGTGTCGTGTGGGCTAAGTGGTCTAGATTAACCACAAGTTTTGCCAAAATCATTCCTCACAGTCGTATGTACATAATCTCACTCTAGTCATCTCACTCGTCAAAATATTTGGGTGTGTGTGGTTGAGTGTTCAAATCTTCCAAACACTATTTTTAGTGTGAAGGATCGTGGGAAAATTTGCAGCCTAGTGCCAAATTGGACTTGAATACTTGGTCGGTTCCACTGGTGGTTCTTGTGCCAACATTTTTCCTATTGTTGCCCGGATGTCAAGCATCATCAAAAAAGGCTCATAAGCTGATTTGGGTCTGTAAGGGGCTTGCCCAGTGCCCAATATTTTGGTGCTCATTGATTGGATGCCAAGCTACATCAGGCAAGGCCTATTGAATTGTCCCCTTTGCTAAACCTCACTCACACAACATTGCAGTAACCCGGGCATTTTTGAGCCCCGCTATTCAAGAGCAGTTTCTTGCAAGCAAGGACAATTGATTTGTGCCCCTTAAACTTGAGGGAGTTCACACTACAGCAACAGATAAGAGCTAGCGTGAAGATCTTTTGAACCCCGTCAATCTCAAAGAAGCTTCCCACGCCAGTGCTTGCCACAAAGTGCATTTTGGCCTCAAGCACTTGTTAAAAGCCTTGAGCTTCGGAAGCTCACTTAGAGGAGCTTCCCACTAGCTCAAAGGTATCCTCACATCAAGCTATGCTCGGTTACTATTTGAGCTCCCAAAAGGAAAGGTATGAAATATCCAATTTTGAAGGTGGACATGAAAAGGTGGTCATGTTTTGGGGAAAATTTGATGGATCACTTTGGTACTTTCATATTATGTGAGGGTCTAGTCTAAGTCGATAAAGGGGGTACCAAGATTTGAAAAGATTACTTCAAGATTTTATCATTTTTTGAAATTCAAGCATGCAAAAGGTAATCTTCTCAGTGCTTGCATGCAACAAGGTTTCCTTGCATGGGTTTCACATGCTTGCAACTCTTTCAGAGCTCACTCTCTCATGTGTTGTGCCACGAGACTGTCGCGAGCCATTTCCTCCTCAAGCTAGTCAGAGCGCTCTCTCTCTCTCTCTCTCTCTCTCCTATTGATGCTTGCTCATCTCTCTTGGGTCAGATTTCCTTGCATAGACTGTTGATATGTTGGGTTTTATTCCTCTCTCTCTCTCTCTCTCTCTGTGTCTCTCTCTCTCTCACTCTCTACTTTGAGGGTGTTGCACTCATTGTTGTATGAGATTTGATGTTGTTTTAATTGGGACACCAGAAATGAAGACGCCACCACGGAAGTGCACCTTACCAAACAAATAATCAGTTGAGGTGTCATCCACCAGCTTGAACTCCAGCAACATCAAACCCAAGGGTGGTGCAAGTATGTCATCAAAGGACACCTTTCCTACCTCTGATAAGAGCAATGGTAATCACCCGTTTCTTTCTCATGAATGGATGAATCTGTTAAATTAGTACTTTATGGTAAAAAAGTTAGATGTTCAAGGTTTGCCAATGTTTTTCCCATGTCCACATTTCATAAGTTTTATTGTTGAATGCATAGTTTTACATGGCGGTGGAAGTGTTTTTACTAATTCCTTTTCCTCTAAATTTTTGTGCCCAATAGTAGCATCTTAGAAGGTTCAATATCCCAAGCAGACCAAATTCTCCATTACACGACATGATGCGCTCTCTCTCTCTCTCTCTCACTCACTCACTGTTTCGCTTAGACTACACTGCCTAAAGGCACTAGAGTGAGGAGGTTTGAACACGTGTCTAGAGGGGATAGTATAGATTTGGTTTGAAATGTAAAAGTGAAGGGTAAGTGAGAAGTCTTTTGAAAGAAAGGTAAAAATGAAGGGTAAGTAGCAAGTATTATGATGGTAGAAAATGAAAAGACTTAGTTTTGACGTCTAAGTTATGTCAAAAAGTCACAATACTTAGTACTATATTTTATATTTGGAAAAATTACCAAAATATCCCTCAAATTTCAAAAATTCCCAAAATACCCCTGATATTTTGTCATAAATTCCCAAAATGCCCTTCAAATTTTCCTAAATTCCCAAAATACCCCTGGTTGTGAGAGTAAATTTCCCGAAAAATAAAATTTTTTGTAGGTCGTCACAAGAAGAGTGATTGTCTATCGTCCAAGATGCTAAAACTACAATTTGAGTTGGTTACATTGGCTTTGGAGATGAATTGCTTCATTATTTTTAGACATAATTGCCTTTTTTGCGATGGTAACTGGTTACAAATTACCTGCTGAGCACTCAAAAATGGATCTCAATTGTCAAAAACGAATGAAGATTAGAAAATCTTGAACAATCCAACCAAAATAGATATAATGGTATTTTGGGAATTTTTGAAATTTGAGGGGTATTTTGGGAATTTCCTCAAATTAGAGGGGTATTTTGGTAATTTTCCCTTTATATTTATAATATTTAAACTCTTAGCAAGGCCATGGAATTTCACTCCAGCCTTCAATTTTGAAGGGTGATTACTTTTTTTTTTGTAAAGGGTGGCTCTACTTCGCAGCTTGGGAAAATAACGAGCAGCAAGATGTGCCACGTGTCGATAAGTTGGTCTGCCTCGAATGTGCATGTGTGTGTGTGTGTGTGTGTGTGTGTGTGTGAGAGAGAGAGAGAGAGAGAGAGAGAGAGAGAGAGAGAGAGAGAGAGAGAGAGAGAGATGCGGCACATTGCAGGTCTGAGAGAGAGAGATCAGGTTTCATTTTCTACGACACCTCCGTGTGTGTCATAGGTCTTAGAGAGAGAGAGAGAGAGAGAGAGAGAGAGAGAGAGAGAGAGACGTCTTTGTTATTTGCTGCATCTCTTTGTGTGTGTGTGTGTGTGTGTGTGAGCGAGAGAGAGAGAGAGAGAGAGAGAGAGAGAGAGAGAGAGAGAGAGAGAGAGAGGGCCAATCTCATTTAAACCTGCTGAGGAGTGTGTGTCTATTTCTGTTAAAGAGAGAGAGAGAGAGAGAGAGAGAGAGAGAGAGAGAGAGAGTCATTGATTGGCTTTGACGCTTTACAAGAATTGTCCCCCCCGCCCCCCCCACTGCCTAAACTCGATCATGAACAAAACCCACCACTTACTTCATGCACAACTTCTCAAATGTTGCCGCAAACAGGCCTCATGTAGTCTCCTCTATCAACACCCCTAGTTGCCAACAATTGATATGCCACGAGCCCCACACCCTTATACAACCTCAATCCTCTGTGGTCAGGATGTCAAGACTCTGGATCCAATACATGTCCCACTCGCCACAAGCGCTTGCTGAGCCACCTACTCCTCTACCGGTGCATATCCACCACCCTTGATCCTGACGAGTTCCATTTTTTCCTAGCTCCAGCCCTCCACACACACACACACACACAAAGAGAGAGAGAGAGAGAGAGAGAGAGAGAGAGAGAGAGAGAGAGAGAGAGAGAGAGTCCCACATCCATCTCCACACTTTCTTCGTCTTTTTTTGGCTAGTCAGTTGAGAGCTCCAACATGACCATCTAGGCTTTTAGCTTTCCCAAGTTTTCACATCTCAAACTCCTTACATAGGCAAAAAAAGAGGGGTTCTGCAAGGGGACAGGTGGCATTGCCTACTGCTACAGTGCTCATGGCAACGGTCGTGCAAAGTGGGTCTTAGATTCAGTGTTTGGGAAAAATGTGTCCCAGCTTCATATCATGTCATTTTCAATTTCAAAAATGCCAAAACTGAGGGCAAGGGAAAAAGGAGAGATTCCGCCCCAAAATAGAGAAAAATAGTGTAAAAACCTGCAAAATAAACCTAATTTTCTAAATTTCCTCTTGAAAAATTAAAGGAAAGCAATTTTGTATGTTTGAAAAATTATATTTTCCATAACACTGATGTGATTGCATTGGAGGATGATCATTGCTAGTCGAGGGTATTGGCCTTGGTCTTGGAGTTAGCAATCCTTTGCTCATTTGGATCCTCCTTGGTGTTGCATACCCAATGCGGGCCCTTTGCCTCCCCCTAGAAATGATGACTCCGAGCTCTTATAGTAGGACTGCCTCCATGCACGAACCTCCATTGTAGGACTGCCTCCATGTCATTTTGCTTCCATTTAGAGCCTGGTCACTTTGGAACGGCTAAATAGCCTTCCAGCTTTGTTTGCAAGTCAGGAAAACCGGTGGCTCAAAGATAAGTGCTTGATTTGAATGACTGATGAGACAGATCTTGAGCAGGTTCCTGCTAACTGAGAGGGCCTCAAAAGTCAACCATGTGAAACGCTATGCCCGTTTTGAGGCTCTTAACTACCACGATTAGATTTGTTGAGAGAGAAGAGCTGGTCGTGAACTGGCAGAAAGCAAACTCGCTGGTACACGCGACCAAGCTCTTAGCCTCTCACATGCTTCATTTTAATACTACAAACTAGACATGCAGCTTGAGAGAGAGAGAGAGAGAGAGAGAGAGAGAGAGAGAGAGAGAGAGAGAGAGAGACGTTTTTATTCCTATTGACGTGGTTTGAGATCCGTTAGTCTTGAGACCAACTAATCTTGACTCTCAGCTATTAAGTTTAGGCAAACCTTATCCAATCCAAACATTGTTGGCAACAAGTCATCATGTTGCATACCAAGTTAGAAGAGAGAGAGAGAGAGAGAGAGAGAGAGAGAGAGAGAGAGAGAGAGAGAAGAAGAAGAAGAAGAAGAAGATCACAAGAGACCTGAAAATTTTAGCCGATGAACGTTGATTCTTGAACTCAAGGGCTTGCATGCTCACATACTTATACAAGGAGATGAGGACATAACTTTTAATATCATAGAAAAAATCACAGTGACCTCGAAGGTTAACGGGAGAGGGAGAGAGAGAGAGAGAGAGAGAGAGAGAGAGAGAGAGAGAGATCATCCTTAAAGGTCAAATTGACCTATGGGACCGAGTACAATATGTAACATGTTTGAAGAACTATGGATATAAGGGTGGACATTGACAAGCTGAATCCATGAGGTGGCTATGAGAGAAAGGTATGTAGGCCATGGTATGGGCTAAAATGTGGGTAAAGCAAGTTTGATGTGATCAAAAGCTCAACACTCATGTAGGGTATGATGATCGCACTCTCAAAATTGTTAAGGGATATAATTCGAGTACAAAAAGAGACTCTCCTCCATGTAGTGCCTCAATGCTCTGTCTCACATTTAAGGGACTAGGAACTAAGCCAAATGGTTGTTATGGTATATAGGGTATGATGATCGCACTCTCAAAATTGTTAAGGGATATAATTCACGTACAAAAAGAGACTCTCCTCCATGTAGTGCCTCAATGCTCTGTCTCACATTTAAGGGAATGGAAACTAAGCCAAATGGTTGTTATGATATAAAATATGGGTAAGGGAAAGCATGTGAATGGTTGAATATAATCTTCTCTCTTAAAGAAGAACATGCATGTGTGTATATGTGTGTGTATTTTGCAGCACGCCCTTTCTTTTAGCATGATGCCCAAAACTCTTGCAAAGAGAAACGATTGAGGAACTTTTCTACTTTCATTGCCCTCACATTTTAAGGTGCCAATGGTGCCCAAATGTACACAAAAAAACAATATGTGCTTTATATTACTAACCTGCTTATGGTCAATTGCAAGAGACCTTAACATCCATGCGAAAAGTCTTGGTAGATGTAAGTGTACATGCTAGCTAGATTGAGTGCAATCCAACCCGTAAATTTTGAAATTTATCCACATACAGAGACAAAGTTGCTATAGCCATGCAATCACGCCCAGGTCACACACCCATCATGAATACTGCCTTTGAGATGCAAACGAAACACTACTCACCCAATCACTTGTGCATACTAATGGCAAAGTTTCTTCTACTACTATGTGGTGTGATGTTGGCATGTTGGGTCATGGCTGGTACATGCATCATAAGTGCCAACAAATAGCAATTGATGACTTAGTCGACAGTGATGCCCCGACACTCGAAAAGCTAGACATAGTGTAGATCCAAAAGATAAATTTGTGCTTGGTTGATGTGAATGTGGAGGGCACTTAGACCTTGTGTGTTGTCATACATTGTCATCTAAAAAGTAGTTATAGTGGTGGTTGATGCACAAGTGTATTAAAGAGGTATAAAAGCTCACATGAGAATCATAGGCATTTGCCCACATTTGTCTTCCTTGTGAAGGGAAGGAGAACAATGGTTCCTTCAATTGACGCACATGTAACAGCGGCAACACATAGGTCACATACTAGTCCTTTACTAAGGACTACTTATGTAGTCCAAAAATCAATGCTTCACATCCAAGAGTCAAATGTATACTTAATCCTCTTCTTCACTAAGTTGGCTTGTTTTAAAGACGAAGGGTTTTAAGCATGCCCACTATGGACCATGGTTCAACCCTTGGAACATGTGGCTGTGGGTGTGTGGACACAATCCCATTAAACTATCGCATCAGATTGCAAAAAAAAAAAAAAACGATGAATGTTTAGTACAGTTTTTGTCCAAAGCTTGGTTGGCTAAGCACTCGACCATCATGATCTGTGTCATGGGTTTGAGTGTAGCCAAACGGCCCTAGTAGTGCTCATGGATGTTCGCTTCGACTCTCAAGGAATTCTTGAGATTAGAACAAAAAAAAGAAAAGTTCACTATGTTTTGCATAAAGATATTGAGAGGAATAAAATAATAAATAGCCTCTTCGAGAAATAATAATAGACAGTAGACTACTAGATGAAAAAGGTTGGGCGTGACCCAAAACTCAATGGCCTCTTTGAAGAGACAGAGAGGTACGCAAATGTCAACGCTCTTCCATCAAATGATAACCCGAATTCAAAACTTGTCCCGCTTGTTTTCTGAGTTATGTTTTAAAATGCCAAAAGTTATGCATCGAAGTGATGATGCTCACACAAATCCATATGTTTTACAACTACAAAGAGCACGATATAGATGCTGGGTTCGAGAGGGGGGAGGGGCGGGGTAAAGGTTTTCTTTTTCGCCCAATTCCAAGGTGACACTCTTCTCTGGCCGTTGAAACTTGAAGCTCTGACTACGTCAATACATATCCATGGCTGGAATTAATGCAAGCTCGGGCCACTACTCGTGACTCCAGTAGCTCGCCGCTCGCCACTCTTCTCCCTCAAGGTCGAAGCAGCGTGCTTGTAGAGGCGTCCTAACATAGAGAGGGTGCGGAGGAAGAGAGATGGCAGTGGAAGTGCATGAAGTGGTGGACTGGCGCTTCAGACAAGTCAGCCCCAAGCGGCGGCTGGGTGGATGGCGAGGCTCCTTCTTTATGCTTGGTAAGCAGCTCTCTCTCTCTCTCTCTCTCTCTCACACACACACACACACACACACACACACACACACACACACACACACACACATTCGCTCACTACACACACACACACACACACACACATTCGCTCACTACACACACCCACACACAAGGGTTGCAGCTCATCTTGCGGACGTTGCTCAATCAAGCTGTATGTGTGCAGGGGCGGCATGCTGCGGGTACTTGGCATTCGGAGGAATCTTCTTCAATTTGGTGCTGTATCTGATACGGGTGTGGGGCGAGAGCCCGTCAACGGCAGCCAACGATTTGACGAATTTGCTGGGGACCATGTTCTTCACGGCGCTCATTGGAGCGTTTCTGGGCGACGCTTACCTGGGCCGCCTCTGGACGGTGCTGCTCTTCCTGCTCATCTACCTCTTGGTACGCTCTTCAACGCCTGCTCGCACGCTCGCCTACGTCACACTACACACGTTCGTTGAATGTCGTGTATCTCGTGCAGCAGCTACATTCGTTTCGTGTTAAATTTTTCCCACCATTTTTAGCATATCTCTTTTTAAACTCTGGAGTCCCACTAGGAGACTCCTTAGAGCGGGGTCACACTCAGAGGGAGTGATTCGCTACATTTGGTAATTGGTAGGAATGTCGAAGGTGGGGGCAACCACTCCTAGCACTTTAAAAAAGGGGAAATAGGCTATTTTTTTGTATGACAATGGTCCAGCTTGACTCTCTCTGACTCATGCCAATAAGGGGTTGATCTTGAGCTACACTTTTCAACAAGATTTTTGTACACACTACACACAAATCTTTGCTAGTACGTCGCTAACCCTACTAAGAGCTGGGTCGCACCCTGTGCTAGTGGGGGCAAGGTGGAAATTTCATCCCACAAGGTCGCACCCAAATTTGAAATGGTAAAAAAAGAGAACACCTAGTTTTAAGGGAAACATGGGAGGGATTTGAATAGAGAGGAGAGGCCTACAATAGAGGAGAACGTCTCTCTTCCTAAAAGATAGCTTAAACCCTTTCATTTTGAAAGTGCTAGTGGGGTTAAACTAAAGCTTAAATATTTAAGAAGAAAAACATGACTTGGTATTATTTAGTAAGTACTACCCTTGCTAGCCCATGGTGTGACTCAACTCTAATGCTAGGGCGACTCGGCTCTTATGAAACGTTGCAACCCCATGAAACTTGAAAGAGGGACCTGAGATCTCCTCTTTTCAAGAGGTCAAAAGATAGAGTGCCATGCAATACCTATTCCTATGAGAGTCTTTGTGACTAGATAGCATTATCTAGTCCTTTGAGGATCCCCTACCTAAAGGCACTCTACAAAGTGCATAGCTTTTAATGAAGTGGGTCACGGTGGAGCCGGAGTCTCTGGCCCTTTCCAAAACAATGGGTCCCGCCCTAGACCCAATATCGAGAAGTAATTCACAAATAGATTATGAAGCCACTTTCAAAGGGTGTAAGTGGGCTAATTGTTATAAATTATCCCAACCTATCTCCAATAACTTGACCTCAAATTGGTGCAATTAGGGTTTCTCACAATACCCCCCCCCTCCCCTTTCACATACGTATGTGTGTGTTTGTGCAAAGTGACAAACAAATGTCGAATCAAGCTTGTGTTACATATTACCCCCTCTTGTGTGGAAGGCACCAAACTTGAAATACCTTTTCCCCTTCTCACCCTTCTTTCATCATGATAGAGGCCTTTTTCTAGAGAAAAGGTTTTGCTTTAGACTCTGTTTGAGGGAAAACTAGATCAACATCCAAAGGCTCAATGCCTACATTTTGACCTTGAATATGAATGCCAAATGAAATTATAATACTTTTTTTATTTTCACCTTGAAAATGTATACTAGAACCTAGGATATGCGCGCACATAAAGAGAGGATTTTTGGCTCTCTAGAGACGAGGTAGTTTGCAACACTTCTTGATTATGAAAATTTGGGGCTTATAATGCTCCCAAAATAGACTTGCTAATAGTGCATGTGGAGGACCCTCAAAAGGGTAGTTGAAGCCCCATAGCCATTTCTACATTCTTAATTTGCCATTGCTTTATTCTTGGAAGGTTGCGTTGCATTTTGGCTAGGGGATCCTTCAAGTACCACCTAGGCCTTAGAGTCGCCTTCAAACCAGCCAAAAGTAGTTTCCTATTGCATACTGTGGATTCTCTTTGGCAAAAAGGGATTGCTTACTTCTCACTACAGGGTGGGCCTTCGCTTCTATCTAGCGGACCCTCCACTTGAGAAAGATCGATCCAATCTAGAGAGCCTATGGGGTGCCCTCTAGGTTTCACATGGATAGGGACAATATAATGTTAGGTGCAACGGCTAGGGAGGATGACGGCGTGACAAAGCCATGGCTAGATGAGGGCGTGCAGTGTTGGGATTCAGGCCAACTGGCTAGACATCCCACTTACTACTAACCCATCTACTAACTTAACCATTATACACTTATTCTTTTATACAACAGAATAAGGAGCTGCAACAGGATAACGTTGTTGTGCACTCCACCCAAAGCAGATATCTTTCTGCTCTCGCACTTGCACTCGCACATGCTTCTCGCGGCACCTTCAACTGGTATCAAAGCGAGGTTTGTGCTTGCCGTTTTCACGTCCGCGCGTGCGCACTTGCAAAAGTGCAAGTAGGTTTGCGATTTCGACATCGGCAAATTCAGCGTTTCGAGAGTGTTTCCAGAAGGTGTGCTGGGGTTTGACCCCCCTTTCAAAGCTATTCGTGTAGTTGAAAGCTTCATCCGAGCTACGCTTCAGGAGTTGTATTTTTCAACTCCACTTTTGCTACAACTATAGGTATAGGACACAGATGCAGGTTGTTCGGAGACTATTTTGGGATGGTATATAGCTGTTTTATGGCTATTATATGTTATTGAGACGGTGTTTATGGGATGATTAGTAGCACTTTTCGGCATCGACATTGTCTCGGATTTTTTTAGGCATCCATCTCCTCATAGGTTCTTGCATACATACAGGACATCCAGGTTTCTTACAGGTTGCAGTGTTTAGCATCAACGTAGATTTCAGTGGCAGTACTTGATGCGGATATGCATTGTTTTGGCACTTTTGATAGTGCTCGAGCTCTTTTGAGAGCGGTTTTACTCCTCGCGTGCGCGTTGGGCAGGTGGAGACTTCACGTCACTGGGCCGGAGCCCCTATCTCAACGCCTTGAGCTCCATGGCGATGGCAATTCCTTGCGCGTTGCGTTAAGCGGCCATTTTTTTCCCACTTGAGGGCGCCCAACCCCCTTAGGGATTAGTGGCCATACACAAAACTTAAACCATAAGGGGCGGTACCCACAGTGGGGTACCCCACCTCCCTACTCCACGTGCGGGTTCGGCAAGGCCGAGAGGTGCGGCATAGCATCGACGAAGCCGGCACAAATTTCGACTCAAATTTTTTGCGTATTACGCAAAAACTCAGAGATTTCAAGAACACCCATTCGACGAAATTCAAGTACAATTTTTTGGTAAAATCAATTACCGCTTTCAAGCCTAATTGATTCGGCTATCAAGAACTTGTGGAATTCCATATACGGCGGACAATTCGAATCACTCTCCACCGGAATATTCTCGATTTTGACGGAATTAGCAATGCTCATTATACTTTGCAAGTGCTCTCAATATCAGGTATTTTTTTTGATTACTCCTTGCACCGCACTGTGTCGCCATAGATTCGAATATCAATATGACATTTGATTTTGAGCAAAGTACACCTGATCCTGCCAATGATGGCCCGCGGTCGGATCCTCTCAAGAAGAGTACCTGCGACGCTACGGCAGGTGAAGATACTTACGAATTGTTTGATATTCAAGAATTTCGTGCACTTCGGATACGCATGACAGTCATGGGTGAAAATTCTAAAGCTTTAAATGTAAATATTACTAAACTATCCACTCTAGTAATTCAATTAATGCATCAATAGTCTAAGAGTCCTGTTGACACGCACATGCATGAGCACGTTGCCACACAAGGGCAGGGCACTTCTACTCTAGAGCAAGGCCCAAATGCTGATACGTTGCATACTCTCACTGCAAAAGAGGTGGATGAACTGTTGAAAAACACCAAACCGCCGACTTTTAAGAGAGAAGATTGAGATCACAATAAGGATGCAGTGAATATCTTTCTCAGCAAGTAGGATGGAATTCACGCCTTACGGCGTACTCCGGACGCAGTCAGAGCTCTACAAACGAGCTTAACTATGGACGGCAAGGCCTACAAATGGTGGATGTCTCTCAAGGAGAAGAACATCATACCACAGAGTTGGGCAGCTTTTGAAGCAATGTTTAGCAAGGAATTTTTGCCTACAAACGAGGCCGATCGGAATTGGACAGCTTGGGACACATGTTCCATGCGCCAATACCCATCACTACTTGAATATATCTCTCACTATCGGGATGTTATCCTCAAGCTGGAAGGCTTAGATACCTTTCAACAAGTACAAGGGTTCCTACGAGGTCTGACACCTGAGCTTAAGAAGTATGTCAAGACCCAAGACCCTAAAACACTTGAGGAAGCCACAGTGAAAGCACATATTCATGATGATCCAGATGAAAAGAAACACATAATAGTCACGTGCCTACTAATATACATGGTAATATACGCACTCAATATGGGCACAATAAAAGAAAATTTATAGTTGTCAATTTGGAGGCATCTAAAAAACCCAAGGGGTCTAGGGGTCCTCTCTCTCCCGAGGACTTTGATAAAGCCAAGAAAGAAAAATTGTGTTTTCAATGTTTAGGAAGAGGTCATGGCAAAAAGGATTGTCTCAAAGGGAAATCTGCTGCTCAGGACAAGGAGAAAGCAGTGCACACGGTGCAACTACTACCTCCGGAGTCTTCCTCACGATTCTCTATAGTGGAAGTAACACACATTGAGGTGGTATATGAATGCTGTCTCATAGCTTCCATGTGGCAACCAACCTTTGGACCACATGAGTTAGTACGTATGTACGGATATCTGCAAGGGCACAAGGTGCGCATCTTGGTAGATGACGGTGCTTCTCACAATTTCATCAATTACGGATTGGTGAAAAAACTCAAATTGCCTCAAACTTCGAGTATCCACCGCTACAAGGTAGCAATGATGAATGGACATGATATTGAAATCTGGGATACTCAATGTCGAGTTGTTCCATTGGAAGTACAAGGGTACTCCACATATTTGGATTTTCGGGTTATGAACATAGAAAAGGCTGATGTGGTTCTTGGTAGGGAGTGGTTGCATAGCCTAGGGCCAGCACAACAGCTTGATGTTTGAATCCCATGGCGCACATGTGTTGTTGTTAGGAGAAAAAGATATACCTTCATCACCACTGATTTGTCCTGCTGAGCTTATGCAGCTCGTTTCTGATAATGAAATAGATCAGATTTTCTTGTGTTACTCACTGTCTCATTGAGTCTGTTGAACATTTCTCAACGCCGCATGCTTCTCTCTCCTCTCTTCCACCAATTGCTAATTCTAAACAAGCAAACGTTGCTAGTCAATTACAGAAATTATTAAAGGAATTTCAAGATGTATTTCCTAATGATTTGCCATCATGATTACCGCCGATACGATCAGTACAACATAGCATTGACGTGGTTGCAGACTGTAAACCTGTTAGTAAACCATCTTACCGTATGAGTTATTCAGAAGCCGTTGAGGTGGACCGTTAGCTTGCTGACTACCTTAGCAGAGGGTTTATACAATCCAATTCTTCACCATGGGCTTCGTCTATCCTCTTAGTGAAGAAAAAAGACGGCAGTATGCGCATGTGCGTAGACTACCGTGGCTTAAATGCGGTTACAGTTAAGAACAAATACCCATTGCCCAGAGTAGATGAATTGTTTGACAAGCTCACTCATGCTTGCATTTTTACGAAAATAGACTTGTGGTCAGGATATCACCAAGTCCGTATTTGACTTGCCGACATACCCAAAATTGCATTCCGAACACGGTTTGGACACTCCGAGTCCTTGGTGATGCCCTTTGGGTTAACCAATGCGCTCGCAATATTCCTGACACTTATGGATAGTGTCTTGAAGCCATATTTGGACAAATTTTTCATTGTTTTTCTCGATAACATCTTAGTCTACAGTGCTTTTGAAGAAGAACACTTATAACATCTCAAGCAGGTGTTTGAGTTGTTACGCACAAACAAATTATATGCCAAGGAATCTAAATGTGATTTTCTAAAAGATGAAATTCATTATTTAGGGCATGTTATTCAGCTAACGGGCTATATATGGATCAATCCAAAGTGGATACCATTCGGAAATGGCCTTCTCCTAAAAATCTAGAAGAATTATATATTTTTAAAGGATTTGCAGGATTTTATCGAAGGTTCGTTAAAAACTATGCTCAAATTGCTGTTCGTATGACGGATCAACTAAAAGGCAAATGTAAAACTTTTCAGTGGGGATCCGCTCAACAACACAGTTTCGATACACTCAAGGATGCATTAGCTACAACTCATATACTAGCTATTGTAGATCCTTTGAAACCATTCGTTTTGGAAACGGATGCCAGTGACCGTGCTATTGGAGCAGTCCTATTACAAGATGGACAGCCGATTACATTTGAAAGCAAGAAGCTTGATGCAGCTCAACAGAACTACTTTGCTTACGAACGTGAACTCTATGCAATAGTGTCTGCCTTAAAAGCATGGCGGCATTATCTGTATGGTGCTTAGTTTGAGATTGTGTTTGACCATGAAAGCATCAAATGGTTTACACAACAAACGGATTTAAAGGGTCGAAAGGCCAGGTGGGCCGAGATTCTTCAGAAATATGACGCCAAGCTAAGATATCGCAAAGGCCGGTACAATGTTGTAGCGGACGCTCTAAGTCGAATGCCTGAGATCAATTCGCTCTTGTTCACGGAACTTCGTAGTGAATTTTTAGATTCTTTCAAAGGCAAATATGAGCATGATGAAGCATATTCTAAAGTGTGGAGCCATGTTCAAATGAGGGATTCTTCTCACTCCAATGACAGTAGTGTACTGTTAACCTCCACACCTAGTTCTCCTTTACCAAGTGATGAACTACAACGATGGAAGCATTTCACCATCGACAATGGGTACCTACTCTATAAGGGGAGAGTTTGTGTACCGACGGATACAGACATTCGGCGCCAAATTCATCATGAATGTTATGATAGTCCAAGTGCAGGGCACCTGGGGATTAAAAAAACTTATGCTCTCGTACGACGACAGTTTTACTGGCCAGGTATACAAAGCTTTGTTCAAGCTTATGTCTTGCATTGCCAAAAATGTCAAGTTAACAAAGCTGAGCGCTTGAAAGCAGGAGGACTCTTACATCCTTTGGAGATTCCCAATGGAAAATGGGAAAGCATCTCTATGGATTTTGTTGTGGGTTTACCAACCATTGTACGAGGTCATGACTCAGTATGGGTGGTCGTAGACAGGTTGACTAAACTATGTACGTTCATTCCGACCAAATCAACGGTTAAGACACCAGAATTAGCCAAGTTATTTGTAGACAATCTATACAAACTGTATGGTTTGGCAAGTAACATTGTCAGTGACCGTCATCCTAAGTTTAACAGCCACTTTTGGAGAGCGGTGTTTAAACAATTGGATACACAATTGAATCTCAGTACAACTGATAATCCAGAAACAGATGGTCAGACGGAACGAGTTAACCAAGTGCTAGAGGATATGCTAAGAGCATACGTCAGCAAAAAACAGTCAGACTGGGAAGAATACTTACCTATCCTCGAGTTTGCTTACAACAGTGCTAAGCATGTCACAACAAGCTTTAGTCGTTTCATGCTCATGTATGGGTTTCAACCTAGGTTACTAGTTACGGTGGGGTTGGCATCGAAAAACTTCAACAGGTTAAGCATTTTCTCCAAGAGCACATGGATATGCTGAAACTTGCTCGTCAGAATGTCCGACAAGCACATGATCGGTATAAGAAGTACGCTGATGAGAAACGTCGGCAAGCTACCTTCGAAAAAGGGAGGAAGTATTTTTACGTGTGCCAGAACATTCAGAAAGTCTGAAAATTGGGCCAACACCTAAATTATCTCTCCGATGTTGTGGGCCTTTCAAAATACTCAAGCGAGTAGGTGATCGTGCCTACAAATTATTACTACCTGCACATTCTTGCATTCATCCGGTGTTTCATGTAAGCCGTCTACGTAAGCGGTTACATGGGGATGACAATGTCATTGACCAACAGGTTTTGGTTATCTCGCTTAGTTAGAAATCTTGGCATTGATGAGACTCCAATGATATATTGTGATAGTCAGAGTGCTCTTGCATTGGCAAGGAATCCCTGTTTCACTCCAAATCGAAACACATTAAAGTCAGGTATCATCTTGTGAGAGATTTCTTGGCCAAAAAGCTCATTGGTTTGGTCAAGGTACACACTGACGACAACCCAGCAGATGCTTTGACGAAAGGCTTAGCTTTGGAGCAGTTTACACATTGCAGTGAGTTGATGGGTATAGGTTGAAGCCACTAGATTGCTTCACGGTTGTACATACTAGGTCACTTGGGCTGCGTTGGCCTTCAAGTGGGAGTTTGTTGGGATTGAGGCCAACTGGCCGGACATCCCACTTACTACTAACCCATCTACTAACTTAACCATTATACATTTATTTTTTAATACAATAGAATAAGGAGCTGCAAACATGATAACATTGCTGTGCGCTCCACCCAAAGCAGGTCTCTCTCTCTCTCTCTCTGTGCTCTCGCACTTGCACTCGCACACGCTTCCCGCGGCACCTTCATGCAGAACAAGGGGGGCAATGAAAATATATAGAGAGAGTAGAGAGTATTCGACCAATAGAGAGGACAAAAATAACATGCTAATTATATAATTATTTTGGAAAACGTTACATATATATAAGTGTCTAGACCAACTTTAGCCACTCCTTTTCCATGCAAACTCCACAAAGACTAGAGTGCATATTCATCTACCAACAAAAGTATTTCCCACAGGTTAGATGACCATTGAGCAGGGCTTGAAATCCCAACAATCTCCCCCTCAACCTTGATTAGACTCACCATTCTCATGACACTAGTTTTAAGTTTACTCTTAATCATGAGTTTTTGGTATGCTCATGAACTGTAAGTTTTAGATTTTCTCACAACCAAGGGTTTTAGGTATACCCATAACTTGGTCTTGCCACAAAGAACCTCCCCTCAAACACATAAGGTGTAGGTCAAAGTAGCTATCATCATTTGGAGTTTTTGGTTTACTCTCGAACCTTGGGTTTAGGTTTACCCAATAACCTCATGACAAGTGGTTTATAAATCACTTGACAATGGGTTGAGAGCATGCCATGGAAGAGTTTAATGGTCCACCTGAAACAATGAGTAGAAGCCATCCTATTGACAACAACATCGGGGTGTGTGTAACTCCCTTGGACAACAATCAGAGTGGAGACAACAAGAACTCAAAAAAAAAAGATAAATGGGAGGGCTTACCACTCTTTATGTTTAGTCTCAATGGCATATTCGCCAATCTACTTCGACACAAGCTACTTCGAACTATTTGATCTTGATTGAACATGCGTACATAAAAGATTTTTAGCCAAACGGTGTCCTAGCCTAGCAAGGGAATGTACGTGCGAAGCAGATAAGCGAGTCCTAAAATTCCCAACACTAAATTCATGATAACTGTAGAACAACAACATTCATAGTAAGGTGAGAGTGTTTAAATACTCCTTGAGTTTGCATATCCGATTTTATTCATACAAATTATATTAGTAGATAAGAGTGGAGTCACTCAAGCTTCCATCGAACTTAGTTTGGTAAATATTTTTGAGGGAAAACTTTAAATGGTACCATAAAATTGCTACAGCATGTTTGTTAGATGTGCATAGCCTCTAGAGTCAAGGGTCGGGGAAGAAGTGTCGAGGGACGGGAAAGGAGAGCAGAGGAAGGTACAAACAATAGTTGACCATAAAAACCTATATAGAGGCTTCACAAGCCCATGCAAAGTGAACTTCAATTTAAGTAATGGATCCTATGTAGCATCCAATAATAAGTAGATAATGACTTGATTATCCAACAGTGTCCAAGCTTCTTAGCATTGATAGAAGAGTTCTATTGTCTTATATGAAGGGTTGTGAGATTTATGCTTCTTGTGATATGTATATGTGTATGTGTACAATTGCAAGATTATGTGCTTTTGGAGCACAATGTATGTATTGACTAACTCCTATGGAGGAGTTGAAGCAGTTGTTTATGGAAAGGAAGTTAGAATGCGAAGCAAGAAATGCAGAAAGAATGGCAGAAATGGAACGCAGACACGTAGAAAGAAAAGCAGAAGAGAAGCAAAAAGAGACGCAGAAAGAAAGGCAGCCAAAGCAAAACAAGAACATAGTGACCGACACAACAAAGAGTTCTGGCGACTCTTTTCTCAAGTTTAGGCATAGATGGAAGAGATTTGGGAACAGGAGACTCTCTCAGTCTCTTCTTCTCCAAAGCAGGACACACATGATTTGGATGACAATGATTTGCATGATGATTTGAATGACAATGATAAGCATGATGATTTGAATGACAATGATAAGCATGATGAATTGGATGATAATGATTTGCATGATGATTTGGATGACAATGACAAGCATGATGATTTGCATGATCAAGATGTGATTTCTCACAAGCATGATGGTTTGCATGAAGAAGATGTGGTTGTTCACAAGGAGAATGAGTTAGTTGATGCTTTTTCTAGCGAAGCTAACCTCGTTGCAGATTCGATCAATCACGAAGGATTGATCTTGGCTCTTGAGCCTAGGTCCAAAGAACCCCTTCAGGAAGAACCGATCTTGGCTCTCGAGCCTAGGTCCAAAGAACCCTCACAGGAAGTATTATGTGTTCGCATGATTGATACGCACACATTGTTCGAGTGTTTCATTCGTGATCGTTTCCTGTATTTTAGTCAGCGTCTTTATGTGATCCCTTTTCCTAGGCATGACATCTTGTACGTTGAGCACGTTTCATTCATGAATGAGCACGAATATATGCGGAATGCTCATGAAAAGCTGAAAAGTATGTATATAAGGAAGTCACATTCCATGTCTCTTCCTTGGCACGACACAGTTGAAGAAAGAGCACAAGCAAGTATAAGCACCAAGCATAGGCATTTCCGTTGTGAATTGCCACAGTTGATTGCTCTAGATCACAAGAGAAAGATTCGATCTCATTGTTTGCGTGTGTGTGGTGAACGGTTTGGCATTCCGTCTATTGGTTCATCCACATTGCATGCACAATCTTTTAAGAAGACAAGATTTTTTCCACTCAATTTACGTGGAATAGGTATGTTCATGGTTTTGTGTTGGAAGCATAGGCATTTCCGTTGTGAATTGCCACAGTTGATTGCTCTAGATCACAAGAGAAAGATTCGATCTCATTGTTTGCGTGTGTGTGGTGAACGGTTTGGCATTCCGTCTATTGGTTCATCCACATTGCATGCACAGTCTTTTAGGAAGACAAGATTTTTTCCACTCAATTTACGTGGAATAGGTATGTTCATGGTTTTGTGTTGGAAATGGTTTCAAGAATTTTTAGGCATGGAGATTCTTGAAGAAGAAAAAAACACGACTCTAGATGAAGTTGAAGCATTGAAGGAGCCACAACAAACTTTGTGTCGCTTTCGGCGCGGCCCAAAGAAGCAAGCATTGCAGACTTTTATGAAGTTCAAGTACCGCACGACCCACACAACAGAGTGGGCCAGCGAAGAGTCCCTTCCAGGATTCCGGATGCTATTGGCAATCTCCCTCGACGCCATACAGTTCGGTACCAGTACCTCACTTTGAAAAGGAGGGGTCACGTGACACATTCAACCCTATGTGTCCGTGGACAAGCTACAACACGACAAGGGTTCAGTTAGTCCAGTCAGTCTAGATTAGAAGTGATCTGGCACTTTTGTGAGTCTATTCGTAGACCGTGCATGCCCAGGCACTTAGTGTAGATGTATATCCTCTGGTTGCACACAACATGATCATAAGCATTCCCATCAGAATCTATCAGAATCCTTTAGGGGAATTTTTTAGTGCATTTAGCCTATTTTCCCTATTTTTGACATTTTTCACTTATTATTTTTAAGTGACTTTTGTTGGAAAGTAGGTAGGGCAAATTGAGTAAGTTTGTATATAAGCAAACCCTAGCGTTTTCTCATCAAGTGTCGTCGCTGTAGAATTGCAGCACCTTGGCGTTTTCCATCAAGGAGGTCATCGCCACACATACCCCATCAGCTAGCGTTTTTGAAGATCTCTTCCCCTAGCGTTTTTGAAGATCCTAGCGTTTGCAGATTTCAGGCCTTTACAGCTTTCAGCCTTCGCTATTTTCAGCAGTAGAGAGACCATCAGATTCAGCCCCTAAAGAGTAGTAGATTCAGCCCAAGAAACCTCAATTTTTAGCCTAGAGTAGATGCAGATTTTCAGCCTAAAGACCAGCAAAATCAGCGTTTTCCTTAGCGTTTTCGGCAACAGCAGATTTCAGCCCATAGCGTTTTTGGACAACAGATAAAAGATTGCAGATTTCAGCCCTTAGGTCAGTCTCGCCATCACCGTCGTCGACATCAACATAGCCTAGACTTGCATCAGTCACATGCATTCAGTTTGTACCAGTTTGTGCAATCATAAGTAGACCACTCTCGTCGACGAGTGTGGCCTTCGAAGGAGGGTTTTACAACGTCTCTGGTGTCATATCTCTTCTCTCTCTCTATCTCTCAGTCTCATACACTTGCACGCATGGTGTCCATTCACTTTGTTTGTGATCATAGCATTCTCTCATTAAGAACGGAAGGCTCTCCCTTCCAGAAGAACAAAAGGAACCTTGAGCACAGTTCGGAGCACTCATCTTGAGCAAAGTGCAAACATTTATTCCGCTGCACCTAACAGTCATATTCACCAATCTACTTCGACACAAGCTACTTTGAGCTATTTGATCTTGATTGAACATACTTACATCAAAGATTATCAGCCAAACGGTGTCCTAGCCTAGCAAGGGAATGTACTTGCGAAGCAGATAAGCTAGTCCTAATTCTCAATGACACTAAATTCATGATAACTATAGAAGAACAACATTCATAGTAAGGTGAGAGTTTTTAGATACTCCTTTAGTTTGCATATCCGATTTTATGCATACAAATTATATTAGTAGATAAGAGTGGAGTCACTCAAAGTAGTGCAAGCTTCCATCGAACTTAGTTTGGTAAATATTTTTGAGGGAAAACTTTAATTGGTACCATTAAATTGCTAAAGCATGTGTGTTAGATATGCATAGCCTCTAGAGTCAAGGGTCGTTGAAGGGGTGTCGAGGGACGGGAAAGGAGAGCAGAGGAAGCTACAGACAATAGTCGACCTAAAAAACCTCTATAGTGGCTTCACAAGCCCATGCAAAGTGAACTTCAATTAAAGTAATGGATCCTATGTAGCATCCCACAATAAGTGGATAATGACTTGATTACCCAACAATGTCCAAGCTTGTTAGCATTAATAGAAGTATTCTATTGTCTTATATGAAGGGTTGTGAGATTTATGTTTCTTGTGATATGTATATGTATATGTGTTCAATTGCAAGATTATGTGCTTGCAATTGTTGTTTTCACCTTGTTTTTCTTCAATTACTCTTTTTTTTCTTTGATAGGGATGCGTTCTTCTCGGTGTGGCAGTAACATTACAAGAGCATGCGGACGTGACAAAGCCGTTGCCAAATGGTCTAAAGACATTTCTATTTGCAGCACTATACATAACGGCAGTGGGAAATGGGTCATACGAGCCTGTACTCGCATCGTTGGGCGGAGATCAATTCGAAACAACAGGGGAAAAGACGACATTCTTCAATTGGTTTTTTGTGTTTTGCAACGTGGGGCAGCTGGTGGCCTTGACATTTGTGACCTATTTTGAGAACAATGGGCAGTGGGCGCTTGGGTTTTGGATTTCAGGAGGAATAGTGCTCATTTCCCTGCCTTTGTATATGGTCGGTGCGCCATTTTGCCGCCAGTTTCGACCTGGTGGGAACCCTTTCTTACGTATCTCGCAGGTCTTCGTCTGCGCCTTGCGTAAGAAGGCCCGTGTTTCGCCTCGTGGGAACGACCTCTATGAAGTCCAGGATGGAGGCGGCCTCTCTGCAATCCCTGGCTCTCGTCGTCTCAGCCATAGCAAGCAATTCAGGTAAAAGCCGGAGAGAGAGAGAGAGAGAGAGAGAGAGAGAGAGAGAGAGAGTTGTGTGTGTTGTAAGTGTGGCTTTCCAAGATTGGGTTGTGTGGGTGAGTGGTTTTTGAGAGAGAGAGAGAGAGAGAGAGAGAGAGAGAGAGTTGTGTGTGTTGTAAGTGTGGCTTTCCAAGATTGGGTTGTGTGGGTGAGTGGTTTTTTAGAGAGAGAGAGAGAGAGAGAGAGAGAGAGAGAGAGAGAGTTGTGAATGTTGTGAGGGGTGGCTTTCCAAGATTGGGTTGTGTGGGTGAGTGGTGTTTTAGAGAGAGAGAGAGAGAGAGAGAGAGAGAGAGAGAGAGGCTTAGGGTAGCTTTCCAACATTGGGTTTGTGTGGGTGAGTGCTAAAGCTTATGGTCCTGTTGGCTGAGAGAGAGAGAGAAGAGCCCAAAATTTGATGTCTATCCCAGGTGGCTCGATCGAGCAGCGCTTGCAACTAACGACGATGAGAAGGCCAACCCGTGGCGAGTATGCACAGTGACCCAAGTGGAGGAAGTGAAATGCTTGATAAGAATAGCACCTTTCCTCATAGCAGGGGTGTTGTTCAACACAATTATAGCCCAATTGACAACACTTTTCATAGAACAAGGAGCAACAATGGATGGGCACATTGGGCATCATTTCAACATACCACCAGGATCGATGCAAGTGTTTACGGTTCTCACTTCCGTATTGTTCACACCTTTCTATGATTATATTTTGGTACCCCTGCTAAGGAAGAGGACCGGCCATGAGAAAGGAATCACTACATTGCAAAGGATGGGATGGGGGATTGTTATATCCATTATAGCTATGGTGGTTGCTGCGGTTGTGGAGAAGAAAAGGCTAAATGCGGCAAGGGCTAGCCCTCTTATCGATGTTCCTTTCGCTGTGCTGCCCATTTCGATATATTGGCTTGTGCCGCAATACGTCATCGTCGGCATATCGCTCGTGTTTGCTATTGTTGGGCAAATGGATTTCTTTTACACTGAGCTCTCAGATGGAATGAGGAGTGTAGGCATCTCATTACCACTTGTATGCAGAGGCCTTGGGAGCTATGCAAGCACGCTTCTGGTTACGATAACCACCCACATAACCACCAGTGGTGGCAAGCTCGGTTGGATTCCGAGGAACCTCAACCGGGGTCACATTGACTACTTTTACTGGCTATTGGCTGTGCTTATGGCAGTTACCTTGGTGTTTTACCTTATCGCAGCTCACTTTTATTCATATCTCCGAGTTGCTCCTGCTAAAGAGGGAGTTGAAGAAGTGGAGCTTATGCGAAAAGGATCAAGTTGACAGAGCTCTTAGAGTTCCGACTTTGGTTTGGACTCTTATAATCTATTTTCTAATCTTATATTCTTGTGATAAAGCTGTCTAAATTTTTTTAAACTGAACTTTTTAAGTTGTCTAGAGTATCTCTCTCTCTCTCTCTCTCTCTCTCTCTTCAAGTGTGGTAGATTGGTTATGTCATTTCCCTTTTGAATAATAGGTCCTGAGTTCAACTCTCCTTGTCGGCTAGATTTTTAAGGTCTCTTCGGATTGTTTCCTACGACATTAAAACAATCTTCTTCTTCTTCTCTCTCATGGGGGATAATAATTTTGTGAGCTTCTTATTTGGAGCTTTTTTTAATAAAGTTAGCTTTTTAAGATGAATCTAGGGCTTTCTTCAATTAGGTCTCAAGTATGTCTTAATTTATCAATCTACGCATTTTCTCCTTTCTAAATAGAACATGAACATTCTAGAGATGTTTAAAGATGGGGCGATCTTCTCTTAAACTGGATATGTTGTAGAGGCATCATCTCAAAAAGACAGTTTTTGGCCTCAACCTAGATAGATTACACGTTTAATTCGTTTAATTATGTGGGTGCAATGACCTATTCTTAGGCATTGTCTTTCCCCTTAGCCCCTCTCCTCCACCATAAACATTCCCCTTGGGACCAAAGTTCTTTGCTTCAAAGTCAATTGCCAACTTCTCAAAGAGTCCAGCTTTATCTTTACACAAATTTCTAGCAATTATCTTTCTCTTTCTCTCTCTCTCTCTCTCTCTCTCTCTCTCTCTCTCTCAGCCATCGATTTCCTTGGTTGAGTACTAACTCATGAGTTCAAGACTTGTCAAATAGGTCTTTGGGGAATCTCACTCAGTCTGGGTTTAGAAATCTTGCTTGTTATATGGTATGCCGAGAACTTTGCTTTGCAAAGCAAAAGATCTTGTCCAATTTAAAATTTGAAAACACAAAGAAACCCATAAAAACTTGAAATTTGCTAACCTTGTCACCCCTCTAGCTCATAGACATGTAGCTGATAAATTGAGAGCGATCGGATATACCATGTGTGCCCTCGTTGCTTGGTTCATACTGACCTCTAATGAAAATTCATTCAAACATGTTGCAAAATTTTCCCAAGTTCGTATGTTGATAGCATAGCCCAAACTTTGGGAAGTAATATGCAATATGTCTTAAATTGAAGCCATAAGTACATTGGAAGGATGATGGAGCCTCTATGCTCATTAGCCTTGAAACTCCTTCCTTGTAGTCTCCAACCTATAGTGACTTCACCATGGTGCATACCTTGCACATACATCTTTGGTTTGATCACTTTGAATTCTCCAAGAACTTGCTCTTTGCTAGAATTTCAAAGCTTGATCCCTTTTGAAGTTCATTCTAGATGATGCCAAAGTACTTTGACGATGCAAAAAAAACCAAGCTTAGACAATATCCATGCCAAACTAAATCCACATAAGATTGAATTTCATACACCAAATTAAATACATGTGCCAACTTGCTAACACTACAAAAGGTACTTCACATTAGCGACGCTCAAAAGTGAAAATCCACGGCGTCATTGAGCGTCGCTATGGACATTGTTATTTTCTTTGTTACAGAGCGACGCTTATAGCGACGTCGATAGGAGTAAAAAATAAATCGAGAGCACCAAAAACTCAGATCTCAGATTTGAGTTTCGACGCTCAAGCGAAAGAGGTAAATCCGTGCTCTCCCTCTCTCTCTCTTTGTCCCCCCTCTCCCCCCCCCCCCCGTGCGCGCACACACACACACACACACGAGGAGAAGGAGAGCCAAGTATGCTCCTTTCCTCTCCTCTCTCATGTTCCCTTCCTCTCTTTCTCTCTCTCGCTCTCTCTCTCTCTCTCTCACACACACACACACACACACACATTGTGTCTTTGAGAGAGAGAGAGAGAGAGAGAGAGAGAGAGTACACACATGTATAAACAAAAAGCACATACACATACATAAACAAAGAATGCATACACACATACATTGAGAGAGAGAGAGAGAGAGAGAGAGAGAGAGAGAGAGAGTAAAGAGAGAGAGAGAGAGGAGAAAACAAAGAGAAAGAGAAAGAGAAAGAGAAGGAGGGAGAGAGAGAGAGAGAGAGAGAGAGAGAGAGAGAGGAGAAAACAAAGAGAAAGAGAAAGAGAGGGAGAGAGAGAGAGAAGAAAAAAACCAAAGAGAAAGAGAGGGGGAGAAGAAGGAAAGAGAGAGAGAGAGAGAGAGAGAGAGAGAGATAAAGTAGAGAAAATATGAAATGAAATGTTGTATTAAGATTTAGAGTTAAGCTATATTTAAAATTATATTTAATTAAAATTAGGTTAGATAAAGATCTAAGATTAAGTTAGATTATATTTAACTTATATTTAAAATTTATGTTAAATTTAAAATTAAGTTAGATTTAAGATCAAGTTAAGATTTAAATTAGATTTAAAGAAGTATGTTAGATTATATTTAGGTTTATG
The DNA here is from genome assembly GCF_014529385.1 of Adiantum capillus-veneris. Taxonomy (NCBI): domain Eukaryota; kingdom Viridiplantae; phylum Streptophyta; class Polypodiopsida; order Polypodiales; family Pteridaceae; genus Adiantum; species Adiantum capillus-veneris. Next base: position 90,844,633 of record NC_140943.1, on the reverse strand, counting down.
TTAAATTTATGTTTATGTTGAGTTTAAGATTATGTTACATTTAGATTTACGTTAGATTTAAAATTAGAACAAGATTTAAGATTAGCTAAGTTATATTTAAGTTAAATTACATTTAGGTTTATGATTTAAAATTGAATTAGATTTAAGTTTATGTTGAGTTTAAGATTAATTTAGATTTAGATTTAAGATTAGATGAGATTTAGATTTAAGTTAGATTACATTTACGTTTAGGTTAGATTTAAGATTAGATTAGATTTATGTTTATGTTGAGTTTAAGATTGATTATATTAGATCTAGATTTATGTTAATGTTTAGATTTATGTTAATTTAACGATTAGATTAGATTTAGGTTAGATTTTAGAGCATGTCAATGAAGGCTTTGCTCAAAGAGCAAACACTAGTTACATAACAATATGTATATTTCCATCAGAATCTGACACCTATTAACTCACTCACTAACCATGTTCAATTAGCTCAGAATCACCATATGTTCAATTAAATTAGATTTAAGATTAAATTTTGGATTTAGTTTTTATATTAAAGTCTACCTTCGGGATTACGAAAAAAAATTAGAGTTAGGCAAACGGTGATCCCTCTCTTCCTCTCTACGGATACGACCTTAAGTTGGAAAGCTTTCAATGGCATGATACTCAAATTGGAGGCCAACATGTAATGTGCGAAGTAATCCCTCGAACAAAGATCTACTGTGAAGAGATGTTAAGATGCTGTGAATTGCTATAGCTAGAGAAGAGGCAAAGGGGTTTTTTCCACTACATGCACTATCATGTAGACGTGGGTGTGTAGATTTCTCGTACCCACAAATATAGGTATTGACCAATAAAGACGAGATTATAACCCAGTGGTTCTGATCTCCGTGCAGTTCTAGACTGAGGTATGCGAGGATCAGACATGACTAGGGAATGTGAGGTAGTTTACAGTGTGAACAAAGAGAGAGAGAGAGAGAGAGAGAGAGAGATAAAAGACGGAGGATGTCAATAGAAGATTAAATTTATGTCCAAGTTATAAGATTTTTACATTCATGATGAGTAGTGACGAGGATGTGGGGCCGTCCAACTGAAACACCTATCTCTCAACAAGGATCTTATGTCCTTGTAATCAATGCAAGCATGTTCTGCGACGGACAAGACACATTTCTTTGCAGCATGTTCACGAATTTGGCGAGTTTGATCCATCTATTATAGATCGAGTTGTTGCCAATTATAACTCGTCGGACTCTGACGCTGGCCAACAAGCAGCAATCTTACAACCCAATAGATGTGTTCGCACGCACTTTGATCAAGCAGGATACGTGAGGCCACAAGATATAGCCTCTGACAGCTCGGAGGATGATCGACCACATTCCCAATGCGACAATGTTTGAGCCCGAGATCGATGAAATGATCGAGACAATCATGGATTCAAAAAGGCTTATCTATGATGATATGAAAAGTGAAGCCGATATGCCATTGTATGATAGAGCATGTGTGTCTAGATTGAAGGCGCTCCTGGTTCTTCTCAATATGCAGGCAAAGTTTGGATGGAGTGACACTAGCGTCACAACGCTTTTTAGGTGATCTATTACAATGTGTTTACTTCAATAAAAAACTCTAGATGTATAATGATCTGATAGATTACTTACACAAGTGTACCACATTTTTTTCGCTGTGTAGATTGCTCAAAGAGCACATACTGCCAGCTGATAATGTGATGCCATATTCTAGAGAGGAAGCAAGAAAGATCTTGCAAATCTTGGGGATGGATTACAATTCAATTCACGCTTGTCCTATAACGACTGCATTCTTTTCAGAGGGGAATACATAGACATGGAGAAGTGTCTCAAATGTGATTTCGAGAGATATCGAGTAGATCTCGACAGAACAAAAATTCCACAAAAGGTTTTGCAATATTTTCCTCTGCTTCCTCGCATCAAGTATTTTTTTGAATGTAAGTCCATGGCGGCCCTAGCATCATGGCACGAGGAGAATAGATCTTCAAATGGTGTGTTACGAATTCCTACATATTGCGCAGTCTGGAAACATATAGACAATACATAGCCGGATTTTGCTAGGGAAGCTCAAAATTTGCGCATAGACCTGGCTATGGATAGCGTAAATTCATTTGGTCAGAGATCAACATCTTACAGTGTATGGCCCATTGTCATCATCAACTACAACATTCCCCCGTGGTTGACTACCAAGAAGGGGCACCTTTGGCTAAGCTTGATTGTGCTTGGACGGTATAAAGTGAAGAATACGGATGTGTATCTTTGTCCACTATTGGAAGAGCTACAATAATTGTGGATTGGCATAGAAGTGGTGGATTTGAGCCGACACACAGGTTGACGGAATGCTTTGATCAGAGGCATTCTAATGTGGACCATGCATGACTTTCCCGGACTAACATAATACTAGGTGATTTACACTCAAACTCAAACACTATAAATCTTGGTTTTTCTTAAGCTTATCTATTATTATGTGTATACATGCAGGGCTTCAAACAAGCGGATACAGAGCATGTGTCACATGTGGACCTAGACTTAATGCACGTTGGGCGGCCTCATTGAAGAAGCAAATCTACGAAGGCCATCAAGCGTATCTTCCAGAGAATCATGAGTTACGCGATGGCTTTTTGGGAAGAGAGCCACCGAGGATGTCTGCACATGGCATGGTTAGAGCAGAAGGAGATGTGTGATGACGGTTTTCCCCCAAGGATGAAGAGACTCTCTCTATGGTACGAGTTACCATATTGGCCCAGACTCATGATCAATCACTTGCTCAATCCAATGCACACATTCGAGAATGTGGATAGTCTGTTGTGGGACCATCTGACCGGCAAGAAAGATACTTTGGGAGCCAAGGTTGACCTTAGAAATGTGGATCGTATGGAGCAATATTGGCCGCAAATAGCATCTGATGGATCGATAAAACTCCCTAAAGCACCATGGATTTTGACAAGAGCCCAAGAACGCAAAGTAAAAGAGACCATTTGATTTGTGCGAAGCCCCACTAGCATAATGCACTCACTCTGAACGTGTTTCACTAAAGAAGGAAAGCTTACTGGTTTGAAGTCACACGACTGGCATAAAATGTGTCAGGTATGTTTGAAGTGGAATATATCATAGTGGAAATTGTGTAACAAATTCGTGTGTGGACATATCATTGCTAAACGTGTTTTACAGTTTATTTTACCGATGGCCATTGAGGGATGTTTATCTCCTGACGTCCGTAACACAATCTACAAACTTGCGAAGTTGGTGCAATGGATCTCAAAAAAGGAGATCAATGTAGATTCCATACCATTCGCCAGAAACGTTGTGGAGGTTGCATGTTTGAGAAACACTTTCCTACTACCATGCTGACCATTCAAATGCATCTTCTTGTTCACATAGTTGATGAGGTGGAAATAGTTGGCACAATACATTCAAGATGGATGTTCTTTTTAGAACGTTTCATGAAAACGCTCAAGGGATATGTGTGTCAGAAGGCACGTCTAGAGGGTAGCATGGCAGAAGGTTGGCTGGTATCAAAGTCCCCAGTTTACATTGGAGAGTGGCTAGATTTGATAAAGCCTGAGACACGCTATGGCGAACCATAGATGATGAGTGCATATATGGGATTGTCATGTGCAATCTTGGTGTTGAGAAGAAGATGACGGAAGATTAGAGGCTAAAATCAATCGAGTTTGCATGCTTCACAATCCAGTGATGCAAAAGTGGATTTTACAATACGAGGATGCAAAGCAAGAGCGACAAAGGGCACCAACATTCATGAGCTTAAGATGGTTGCACAACCAATTGAAAAGTGCACAACATTGCGGTGAAGAAGTGACTGAGGAGGAGTGGGAGTACTCTCGGGGTTGCGCGACCAAGGGAAGTTTGCAATGTAGGACTAGCGACTTTCTAGATGTTTGAACGGCCACTCATAATCTTTGTTGGTTGTAGTATAAGTCATACACAACACCATGGTGTAAAGGTCGACATTTTACGGTGGAACGGATCGACAAAAAGCGTTTTACTCAAGATTGTGGAATCATGGAAAAATTTAAATAGTCTAGTCGACGACGGTTCTTTGATGCAGACCTTGTGGTGGCATAAATCACTTACTTTGGCACGCTCTACAAGAGATTTTGAGGATCGATAACAGAGGATTTGTTGTCGACTTGTTTGACGTGCAATGGTTCCTGATAAACATGGAGGGTCGCACGCTACTATGCGCAGAGGAGAGTCTGGTTTCCTTGAGGTGGATTCAACTAAAAAATGGACCGACCTAAGAGACACTTTCATACTACCCGAACATTGTGAATAAGTAAGTCTGTAAATAGTTAAAATCCAATTTTAGAAGTTATGTGCTTGGAAGCTCTCATATAAGTTATGTGGCTCTGACAGGTGATATTTCATCCTACAAAGTCTGCATCAAACTGGTGGTACGTCATAGAGGTAGCCCCTCGTAGTGCACGGACGTAGTGCATGGACGTATGAGGGCTACCATGTGCCAATCACAATGGCATCAATGAAAGAGATCAAAGAAGATGCTCAGACAGTGGTCGCTGAGGTGGTGCCAAACGAGCATCAAGCTGCTACTCTCTATGGGGTGCATGCAGAGGATCTACAAAATGAAACGGCGGACATTTACCTAAACGGAGAGCTCTATATAGATATAGGGAGTTATGCTGAGCTATGCAAGGATGAAAGAGAGACCTCTTAAAGCCATAAACATTGTATTTGAACAATTTTTCTCCATTTTATAATATATATTGTATTCACGTGGCTTTTTATCCATTCTTGTTTATATGCTATACTTGAGAAATTTAAATTGTGTTTAATCGTCATTGCTACCACTCCAAGTATGCTCCAGGTATGTTCTCACAAGCAGGGACACTCCTCGATGTGTCGTGAAAGTCTGATACACCAACGTAGCATTATGCTATGAGTGCGATGGAGACTGAGGCTGCAATCGCAAAGGAGGTGATCCGTTTCTGCTCATAGATGCTGCTCGTCCCTCCGCTAGATCAGCAACATCTATGAGCAGGGACGATCACCTCTTTGACAATTGCAGCCTCAGTCTCCATTGGAGTATGAGTTTCATCCTTTTACAAGATACGTAGAATGCACACGGGAGACAAATTCACAAGAACTCCACAGGAATCTCTCTACACAGGAATCTCTCCCCCTTTATGAGTCCTCTCTCTCTCTCTCTCTCTCTCTCTCTCTCTCTCTCTCTCTCTCTCTACACAGGAATCCCTCTCCCTATTATCTATAGTATAGATTATAATTTGTCCATGTTTTCTGCTCCATAGCAAGTTATGGCTGGTTGAAGTTTTGCCGGGGGCAAGGTTTGTGCCCACCTAACAATACGGGTATGCGTACCATCTAAAATTTTTTGGGCCTTGACTGAGTTCACAAGGGCGATGCACTTCATGTGGAGTAGACAGGAACTAACGACATATCAATCGGGTTCCCTGTTAGCGGACTACGACGGGTCAAAGTTGAGGGCCAACGTCGAGCAGGTGAATGCATATGTTTTTTTCCATTTTTCGGGCTCTCGGTTCGAGGCCTTGGCAAAGAGGGAATGCGATGAAGTTGGTGTGGTTTGAGACAAGTCATATGAAGCTCTGGGTTCACCTTGTAGCTCGAGAATCTTGTCCTGAGGCAAGAATTTGGAGGAGGTTGGAAGAGGCACCATGAGGGGATTTTTTAATGAATTTTTTTTGGGCTTTGGAGATTACCCCAAGGCATGGGCGCCCGATAGCCGCCACCTGGCGTGCCTTAATCCCATAAGTGTGGGCAAGTTCAAGAAGGCCGTGGTATAACATCACACCCCTTTGGAACGCATACAAGGGAGTTGGAGCTCGTGGCGATGCCAGGTCTGTGGAGGCACTGCATTTGTCGGAGTTGATGGTGGCGCAACCGTGGTTTTGGTTGTGTAGTGGTTGTGTGAGGCGGCGACGCCGCTGGCGGTGGTCGGGGGGTTCTCGCGATGTAGATAACATGGCAGTGCGCCCAATAGGAGACGATTCTCACGCCTCAATGGGCCCATTCTTTTGATGGAAAAGTCCAAGCCCAGCCCCCCCCCCCGAACTAGCGATATCGCTAGTGGTAAGGTAAGGGAAAGTTCCCATGGGGTGAGAGAGAGAGAGAGAGAGAGAGAGAGAGAGAGAGAGAGAGAGAGAGAGAGAGAGGCTAGGTAGAGCAACCGAGCTTGAGCTGGGTCGAGTGCAAGGAAGTCATCTCCTGGGGGTAGGAGGTGTATTCTATGAGAGAGAGAGAGAGAGAGAGAGAGAGAGAGAGAGAGAGAGAGAGAGAGAGAGAGAGAGAGAGGGAGAAACCTCGAAGGGCGGCCAAGAGAGCCGGACAAAAGTCGGTCAAGGGGACCAAGCAAAGGCTGTTCGAGGCAAAGGCAAGGAGGAGATGGCCAGGCATAGCAGGACAAAGATGAAGGGTGAGGAAAAAGAGAGAGAAGAAGGTTGGTGGAGGTGGATTAAGCAAAGAGCCGGACAAAAAGGGTCAAAAGAGGGAGTCAAATGAGAAGTGCAAGGCTAAGCCTCCTAAAGGGTGGAAATAAAGGACAAAAAGATAAAAAATAAAAAAGATGCCAAGGGGCACTAGAGATTGCGCTAGTACACCCCCCTCAAGTACAAATGAAGAGAGTTAGAGAGCAGATGAAGCCAAAAGTGGCTACCCTCCCAAAATTGCTAAAAAAGAGTGCATGGTGGACCAATCAGAGCGCAGATGCCCAAATTGAAAGGGGCACCCCTATATAAGCCAAAATTGAACCATTTTTTATGCTTTTTGCCACAATAGGCTTCTTGCAAGAGTCTTGAGCAGGTGAGCCTGCAAAGAGCCAAGATAGTGTGTGTGTGTGTGTGTGAGTTCTTGGGTTGGCTTTTTTGTGCAAAGGTGTGTGCCTACAAAGCTCCAAGTTTGTGTTTTCTTGCTCGGCTACCATGTGGGTGCGTCGTTTGATATAAATGAGTTGTAAAGAGTGATTGAGCAGTGGTGAAGCCTTCATTGTGTTTCTCTCGCGTCGTTTCCCCTACCCCCCTTTTATACTTCTTTTGCTTGTGTGTGCGGTGCCGGTGCGGATATGTGTGCCCCTCGGCCCCTTCTTGTGTGCGGAATGGAAGTGAGAGTGTGGTCTCATGTGGGACAACGGTGTGTGGCTCGAAACGAGTGGTAAAATGCTTGGGTAGTTGTGGTGTGCACGTTTGTGCGTCGATGCATGTGCGAATGGTGGCCTGCGAGCGTGTGTCGTGAGTTTCGAATGTGAACTCTAGTGGATTGGGGTGTTGTGTACGCCCTGGGCTATAGAGAGGCAATCTATTTTGTGCCGGGTGTGTTTCCCCATTCCCCCTCTCCACCGTCATGGCAACATAAAAATCATCTTCATGATTGGGAGGACACACCGTAGGGAGTTGACATAGAATTTCCTTCACCTTGTCAAAAGCTATTTGAGCCTCTTCATTCCATTCAAAACCATGCACTTGTTGCACCCTCTTTTGAAGGGGGTATACATACTGCGACAACATCCAAAAAAACCTTGACACATACTTCAGCCTGTACACGAACGACGCCAAATCCTGTGCACTGGAAGGAGGCTCCATCACGACTAGAGCCTTGACCTTCGCTATATCCGCTTCAATTCCATTTTTTGATACCACATGGCCCAACAATGATGCTCGGGGCTGTGCTAATCTGCACTTATTGGGGTTCAACTGACCTGCCTCTTCATCCAGTCTCTAAAAACATAGTCGCAACTTTGACAAATGATCTTCCCTTGAGCTATAACATCCAATTTCGTCCATGAAAACCCTGATGAACCTACCCAAATAGGGACCAAACACCTTGTTCATCCAATCATGAAAGGTGGCATAGGCATTTGCCAGCCCAAAAGGCATTATGCAATATGCAAAGCAACCCCATGGAGATATGAACGTCGTCTTCAACTGGTTTTCAAGAGCAATCCCTATTTAAGGTATCCTAAAAACCCATCCATAATGGAATACCTTTCATGGCCAGCCACCTGATTTAAGATCTCATCTTGAAATGGCAATGGGTAGTGGTTTCTTTTGGTCACAGCATTCAATGGCTTATAGTCGACACACACCCGCCATCTCCCATTATTTTTAGGAGTGTTAACCACCGGAGAAACCCACTCTGACTCCTTCACGGGGTATATAATACATGCATCCTGCCAAAGGGCTTCCTTTTGAATTTCACCCAATCTCCTTAGCTTTTGCGCCTTAGGCTTGTGTCCTTCCTTGAGGATTATTTTGTGCTCAACACCCTTGGCTCCTCACAAATCCTTATACTCCTTTGCAAATAAGTTCAAAAAGGATGCACACAACTGGACACAACTTTCTTTCTCCTGGTTGGTCAAGTCTCCACTTAGCATATTGATCACCTCTTCAGTACCTATGGCATGCACATTTGCTTGCACCTCCTCTTTTGCACAAGGTTCTTCCACAGCGACCCAAACAAGTCAGCATCAATCTTGAGCATATCATCCTCGCTTTCTTCTTCCTCTGCATTTGTATAGCCTTCATCATATGCCGTTTCAGTCTCGTACTCTCATAGCTGGTGGTGTCATCCTCGTCCCTCGCCACCATAGGATGGAAATGGCTTTCCTTGGTCTTTAGATCTAGCACCACTTGCCTCCGTTTTTCTTTATCATGCAAGGTAAACACCCTGCTTCCCCAATCCTTTTTGGCACCTATGATAGGATATGTGTCATCCCCATCTTTCATAAAAAAGAAGTCGATTGGGCACTCTATGCCCATCACTTTCACTCTTACCTCCTGGGCCACGTCCACAAACACCTATCTTTAGCATGGTTAGCCATCCTCATGCGCACATTCGACTTGGCTACCATCTTAACACATGTTTCCCTCATTGCAGCTTGCGTCATGACGCAAACCTGTGCTCCACCATCTATATAAGCTTGAACCTGCATCCTTTTCTCGATTACAGCATCCACCAAAGGAAGAACATCCGTCAGGCTACTACCCTGAGTGCCATATTTTGCACCACCTGCACATTGCCCTTACCCCTTGGCAGCCTAGTGCTAACGCTAGTCGACCATTGTTGCCTGAACTTTGGGTTCAATGCCAACAATTGTCCAAAAGTAATATTAGCTCTTTGGCTTTGGACATCACTAACCAAATCATACTCTGGATGGCCACACCCAAGCTAGAAATCCGCTTGTTTAATCCTACGATGCCTTCTTTTCTTGCTAGTCTCAGGCTGCTCCTTCCCCTTGTATACTTTCTCCTTGCCCTTACGAGCTCTAGTCTCTCGCTCAGTTTCTGTCTCCCTTTCAGCTCTAGCTCTTTTTTTGGCTAACACTTCGACATCCTGTTTATTAAACTATGCTTGGCCTCTCCCTCTGCCAAACAATGGGTAGATACCACCTCTTTCCCTCGATGGATGAAAACAATCTAGCGCATAATGCCCTTCTTCACCGCAATTATAGCACCTTCCAGGTAGAGGCCTTGCCATGCCCCTTGCTCCTCTTGGTTGTCCCCTATCCATTACACTCAGCTGCAGCTCTTGCATCTCATCCGATAGATCCTAAACCGGTCATATCCACTATTTTGGAATAGCAGCCGCAACCCTATTCCCTTGATTTTCTCTTGAGTTGACTCACGAGGACTGTGCGGGCGGAATAGGTGCCATCATTTTGTAGCCTGCTACATCTTATTCTATCTTTTTTTTAATCTTTGTGCTCTTCAACCTTGCGATCACTACTGCCCCATTGTAGTTCTTTGGGCTTTCAAAGTCCACTTTCTCTCGCACCTTCGGATGTAAGCATGCCATAAATTTATCCAGCTTGAAATACTTGCCATTGGCTAGCTGCATAGCCGCTGCCAACTCCGCCCAAAAACAGACTGAACTCCTCCCCTACATCCTATTTTAAAGCCTTCAGCCTCGCATCCATCTCATTAGGAGATGCTTCGTTATGCAAATCATATAGAAATCTTGTCCGTAGAGCTAGCCATGCATGTCTCGGCTCCGTCTCCAAGGCTTCAAACCACAGTTTAGCCTTTCCACACATCACCAACGAGAAGGCTTGCATCTTGGTGTCCTCATTAGGCATTCGCAGAGACAACATGCACAATTCAAAATTTGCAAGCCATTCATTTGGATTTTCTTCACATGTAAAAATCGGACCGTAGCTTCGAGAAGCGATACCTTTCAATTTGACAACCGGTTCTCCTTCACCAAATCGAGACCGTCAGTGTGCTCCTCTGTGGGGGCACCAGAAGATGGAGAGAGGGAATGGGGAATACGCCCAACACACAAACAAAGGCCTCCCTATAGCTCAGGGCACTCAGAGCACCCCTATCCTCTCAAACACACCTTCAGAAAATACACTGCTTGCTAGCAGAGATGCACTTGCACATCACCTAATCACACACGCCCTTAACATTACCGCAATTGAACACACCCATGCCACAATGCTCAATCCCTACCATTCAGCACATACTACATCTCTCTCCCTCTCTCTGTGCAAATTCACACACCGCTAGCTCAAGGCGCGCACGCGCGCGCGCGCACACACACACACACACACACACACACACACACACACACACACACACACAGACACACACACACACACACACACGTGACACCGCGGATTGCACAAGAGCATAAGATAAGAGAAGGGAGGAAGGGGGAATTGACACCAAGAAGCGGGCAATGTTCCTTCACTTTACTCAAGATGATCTAGTACAACCGGCTTCATCGGCACAACCTCGACGAGCACCAAAAAAAAGCCAGATCTTAACGACCTTCGTTGGCACCATCCCGATGGTGGAGATCTTCCCTTTTCTTCGTTGTCGCCACACACGTGTGAGAGGCCTCCTCTCCTTGAGCTTTCCTCCCTCTTCGACCAATTGAAAACCCTCGAGCATCCGAAGAAAAGAACTCCTCCCTTTAAGTCTTTTCTCTCCCCTCTTACATACTCTCCCCTCTTTTTTAAAACCCCAAGGGGCAACGATGGCGCCTCGTTGCACCCTTCCTCTCTTCTTTTTCTTACCTTGTTTTCAATCTTTCCAAAAGAAAAGGCTTTTCCAGCCAGCGCCCTTTTTTCGTTCTCCATCTTATTTTTTTCCTTTTTCTTCTTAGCCTTAAGACTTACCGTTTGCCTTTTCCTTTTTTTTCCCAAAGAACATCCACCATTCAACTTTTGAATATTAAAAAAGAACTCAAGCACCCGTTGTGCATGCCATCGGTGCTCACATGCGCATACACTTGTGATAAACCTATTCGACCATTCTAGATTGGAGTTTTGTTGTGCTATCACCAAACTCCTCGAACTTGTTGCATTCAGACCGCCTCACGGCCTCAAACGACGAGCCATGAAATCCAAAAAATCAACCCGACTCGCTTCCGTCGCGACTCTTCTGACCTGAATTAGGCATATCTCAGCACTCATGTCTCTGAACATTGAGCCACAAATTTAAGAGCCTTGGAAAGCTTAAAAAAAACTCTTGCCGGTGCACCTACTGAGGCGATCAAGTTGGCACACACCCGACTCTCGATAAATCTTCATTTGGCCATAACTTTCCTTCTGGGGCTTCGAATGACAATCCAAGAAGACCGACATGCTTCACAGCTTGAGATTTACACACCTACCTACCCATTCCAGCTCGGGCCACCTATAACCATCTGCCCCACCCATCGGGAATCTGCCAGACCTTCTAACTTTAAATTGCTCTAACTTTCACACCGTGGCTCCGTTTGATGAGCCGTCTGGATAGGCTTCTAGAGCACCTCAAACACTATATTCCATGAATTTTCATGCTTTGGATTTCCATCCTAAGTGGACCTTTCTTGAGCGCTTATGGCCTAAGAAATCGCATTAAGCATGCATTTCAGCTGCACCTTACCTTCCCAGACCCTTCATACCCTATTTAGCATTTGGTTCCACACTTGTAGGCTTCCATAGCCTTGCGTATCACACTTACTGACTTGGACCATCTTTGCTTACACCAACATCCATCGGCTCCTTAAAGTGTATGCATGCAACTAGAGATAGCCAGACATGTGCATCGTTGTTAGAGCCTACACCACGCATACCCCACAAGTATCCGGTAAGAATCTACATAGCTCCACCATGCATCATGCCAGTGTAAGTCATCACACAAATGGCAATCCTAAGTGCAAATGCTCCCATTGTAGCTGCTAGGTTGGGTCTCAACACTAGAAGATAATACATGAGACTCTTGAATGCTGACTATACATGTGTAACCTCAGCTAATCTAGCCACCTCAATGCTATCTGCATCAAAATATAATAGTGTCCAAAATACCTATAGAAAGTGCAAATTGCAAGCTAATCTGTGGCTATGCAAAACTCAGAGATCACTATCACAAACCACAACAAATCATACATAAAACCTATATATGTGTGCAAGACTCCATCGAGATTCCACCTTTGGGTCAATGCAAAATTTATGCCTTGGTCGGATCCTAGATCTATCAGAAATCCCCATCTGTAATGTCATAGCAAAAATCTCCTACCCTCTAGCACTACCTCCAAGCTTAAGCACTCCGTCTTCGTCTCCGAGCAAGACATGTATCCTAAAAAAAAAAGCAAATTGCCTTGATGATGTAAGAGACGATAGCACAATCAATCAATGCAACTTGCCAAGATCACGAAGGGTGGAGGACCCATGGATGGACCATTTCTTAGCATCCCTCCTATTGAGAAAACAACTACCTTCAGTTGTGAAAATTTGTGTCAACCATCTAGTGTGTCGAGGTAAACTTTTAATAAATGACCATGGATTCAATCATGTTGCTTATAAAGTATGCAAGATCACACAAACACTTGCTTAAAAAGAAGGGCTAAAACTGCAAATGATATGTAAGTAGAGATAAATGATAAACACATAGTGAGTGTTACCATGAATGGAGTGAATGAATTACAATATAAGATCGTTATTGTTAGGTAGTAGACTTGTATGGAGAAACATGAAAACATGCAAGTAAACATGTGCGTGTTTTTCTTCTCATTTATTTTTCTTTTAGCATTTTCTTCTTTTTAATGTATCCTTGCACTATGTAGTTCCACTATGTATGTAGTGAATTTTTGGCCTTCTAAAGGCCCTAGTGCACTATGAGTGAAGGTCGTTCAAATTTTAAGGTTTGACAAGTGTCCCGAGGGATCTTAAAAATCTTGCAATGAAAAAAAATGATGGTCTTTTGAATGATATTTTCTAGAGTTGCATTCACCTTTTTACATTAAAAAGTGTATTTTATAGCAGTTTGATCTCATGATGTAAACTATTGATAAAGAGTCTTTTGATTTAAAAATTTTATAAAGATTTATTTTATTTATTTATCATTCCTATATTTATTTCCAAAAAATCTAATATTCTATTGTGAAAAAAAGTGCGTTAAAATGTAGTGTCACTTTTTGGTTTTCTCTCAATGCAATCTATCTATACTATTATAAAGTGAGGAAAGATTCCAGTCCTCCCCCCCCTTCCTTCTGCCAGATGGTGATCGCTCGTGCATGCGGATACTATCCGGCCTAAGGAAAGATAATTTGAAGTGATGTTGGCCTTTGAATTACCATCCGCCGCCTGTTGTTTCGTGCAAGTTTCAAAATGGAAAGCCGCTCGCTTTCTGAAGGCTCCAGAGCACAAGGGAGGGGCTCAACCGATTGTTACACACACACACACACACACACACACACACACACACACAGATACTACAGACGAGGGAGTTGCCTCGATAGCAAAGCCGTGTGTGTGTGTCTGAGAGAGAGAGAGAGAGAGAAAGAGAGAGAGATTCATGATGGAGGATATCGTGCGTCCTCATAGGTTGAGAGAGACCTCTGCAATTCGACCTCCCTCAGGTCTGCGCCAATCAAGCAGGTCTTATGTAAGCTCTACTTTTATTATTTCCATCAATGCTCTAGACGTGTGTGTGTGTGTGTGTGCGCGCGCGCGCGCACGTGCGTGCGCATGCCGTCGCGGGGCTGCACGTCTCATGTTACTGCACATTCACGTCTCACATTACTGCTTGGCCAGTGTGCCTTGCAACAACAAGGCATCCGAATGAGAGAGAGAGAGAGAGAGAGAGAGAGAGAGAGAGAGAGAGAGAGAGAGAGAGAGAGAGAGCTTTTGTTGGCTATTGCAAGCTCAAGCCACGTGCATGCTACTGCACACACACACACACACACACACACACACACACACACACACACACACACACAAAGAGAGAGAGAGAGAGAGAGAGAGAGAGAGAGAGAGAGAGAGAGAGAGAGAGAGAGATGGTTAGGCGTAGGCCGGAGGTGTTGCCACTGCAAAGGGGAAGCAAGACAGAGAGGGATTGATTTTGTTGCTTCAAATTGGAGAGAAATGAAATGATATATTGACGTCTTCATGTTAATGCTCCAAATTGGAGAGAAATGAAATGATAATATTACTGTCTTCATGCAATGAAATAATCGTAAGATGTTTCAAAAGACTTGGCATTTTTAAAATTTTACTCTGTTTTCTTAAATTTTCCAAGCAAACTTTTTTCTTCTTTCCCTCGCTTCAACCAAATGTTTTGATTTTTCAACCAATTCAAGGCTAAGCTGAGGGCAATTTTCTTGAACATTGAGATGGAGAGACACACACAAGGAGAGACACACACAATGGGGAGAGAGAGAGAGAGAGAGAGAGTTGCACAGATAGAACGAGCAAAGGAGACTCTTGTTAGTTCTAGCCAGAGGAGAAGAAGGAGAAGAGGAGGAGAGAAATGAAATGATATATTAACGTATTCAAGAGGCCAAAATGACCTAGATGAGACCAAACCATTACAAACTAGTGAATTTGATACCATGTCTAAGTACAAAAAATATAAAAATGATCCTAAAAGTGGTACTAGCAAGAACTAAGCTGGAAATGTGTGTGTGTGTGTGTGTGTGTGTGTGAGAGAGAGAGAGAGAGAGAGAGAGAGAGAGAGAGAGAGAGAGAGAGCTGCATAGGAGGGAGACTCCTATTAATGCTTCAAATTTTGAAGTCAACTGCCACATAAGAGAAATAAAATGATATGTTAACGTATTCAAGAGGCCAAAATGACCTATGAGACCAAACCATTGGTTCTCCATCTCTCTGTGTCTTCCTATCTATACTCTACTTTTTTCTTGATGTGAATCTGATACCATGTCTAGGTACCAAAAAACTATAAAATGAAGCTAGAAGTGCTACTAGCTAGAAACGAGCTGGAATTGAGAGAGAGAGAGAGAGAGAGAGAGAGAGAGAGAGAGAGAGAGAGAGAGGAAGAAAAAGAAGAAGAGAGTTTCAACGTCGAAGGATGCATGAAGTTGATTGCCACATGAGAAATGAAATGATATGTTAACATATTCAAGAGGCCAAAATGACCTATGAGACCAAACCATTAGTTCCCCATCTCTTTGCGTCTTCCTATCTAGCTAGAACTGAGCTAGAGAGAGAGAGAGAGAGAGAGAGAGAGAGAGAGAGAGAGAGAGAGAGAGAGAGAGAGAGAGAGAGAGAGAGAGAGAGAGAGAGAGAGAGAGAACAGAATATAAGTTTTCATAGACACGAAGAAAGGATGCATCTGTTGGAATTAGGGTTGTAGAGAAACACTCACAGCTTGGAGAAGACGAAGGAAGCTCAAGGCACACAATAGAGAGTTTGTTACTTAGTGTGCAATGGAAAGATAGATAGCCCTAGAGTGATGGGAGTATATACAATACACGGGGGAAAAAACCTCCTAAAGAGGGAAAAAATGCCCCGGCGGTCCTAGTGTGTTCACACACATCACTACCACATGTATATGGTAACATATCCCCCCTGGAGTGATGCGGTGAACGAGAGCTGGCACATGAGTAAAGGGAAGTGCCATGCCCTGAGGACAGGATCAGTCCACAAAGGGGAGTAAGCCCAAAGCTTTGCAGAAAGATTCAAGCTTCTCATGAGACAATGCCTTTGTGAAAAGATCTGCAAGGTTGTCCTGTGTTGGCACATAAGCCAAGCTGATCTCCCCTGCTGAGAGCCTCTCCCTGACATAGTGGTAATGCACCTCAATGTGCTTTGTGCGAGCATGAAAAACTGGGTTCCTCGCAACTGCCAATGCGCTCTGGTTTTCAATGTAGATAGTGTTGGTAGTGTCCTGTCCAACACCCAAATCATCCATAAGGCGTCTGAGCCATACACACTCAACCGTAGCATTGAAGACTGCCCTGTACTCAGCCTCAACTCAAAGTGGCCACAGTAGGTTGCTTCTTGCTCAACCATGATATACATGAACTGCCAAGCATGAACCAAAAACCACTTGTGGACAGTCGCGTGTCAAAACAACCAGCCCAATCTGAGTCCGAAACAACATGTAAGTCTGGCGGCAATGATCCCACCTTGGGATAAAACAATCCAAGATGTAATGTGCCACTAAGGTAGCGGAAAATCCTCTTGACAGCCTGCCAATGCTTAGACCCTGGGCTATGCATAAATCTGCTGGCCTGTGAGACTGCAAACTGAATATCTGGCCTCGTGTTGCATACATAAATGAGGCAGGCAACAGCCGTTTGGTAAAGAGTGACACCAGCAGGATCGCCAGCATCATGTAGACTCAACTTCAAACCTGTTTCCATGGGAGTGGCAATAGGTTTGCAATCCTCAAGTCCAAACTTACATAGCAATGTCTCTATGTAACTTTTCTGACACAAGGCAATACCACCATGACACTGCTTAAACTGTATACCCAAGTAATGATGCAACAGTCCAAATCTTTCATCTTGAAAGTAGCATTCAAATCAGCCTTAAATTTTCAGCAATATGTCTGTCATTTGGTCCAGTGATTAGCAAATCATCGACATAAAGAACCACAATGAGAAATACATCATCCTCACGCTTTACATACAACGTGCTTTCTGTTGAACTATTACGAAAGCCTCGTTTAACCAAATGAGTGTCAGCTTTCTCATACCAAGCACAAGGAGATTGCTTCAACCCATACAAAGCCTTCTTACATCTGCACACTTTGTCCTCTTGTCCTTTTATGACAAAACCGCGAGGCTGCGTTACATAAACTTCCTCAAATATGTCACCATTCAAGAAAGCAGTAACAATGTCTGATTGATGTACATCCCAACCAAAATGAGCTGCCAATGCACATAGAAAGCGCACAGTAGTCATACAACAAGTGGGAGCAAAAGTCTCTTCATAATCTATGCCTTTTTGCTGTGCATAACCCTTTGCAACAAGTCGAGCCTTATGGCGATCGATCTCACCATCCGGCTTGTGTTTCAACTTGTAAACCCACTTCGTACCATTGGCCTTTTTGCCAGGAGACAAATCACATAAAGTCCATGTGTCATTTTCTATAAGTGCATCATATTCTGATTGCATGGCAGCCATCCAATTTTTTGAATTCTGTGCTTCATCAAAAGACAGAGGCTCCTCAACATCATGCAAGCTAGACACAGCCAAAGCATAACAATCTGATGCATAAGATGCATGGCGAGAGCTTGAACGAGTACGACTAGACAAAAGTGCATCCAATTTACTGTCATGCAAAGTGTGCACCAACCATTTTGGCATACCTCTAGCCTGCTCATTTTCAGCCCTTTCCTCATCAAGTACATCATGTACATCTGCATCAGTAATAGGCTGATCTAAAAAATTTTCAGAAACCCCCATAGGCTGTACATTTGCCTCATTGGAACTTACATTCGTATTTCCACCACTGAAAAGAGGCAACAAAGTGTCATAAATGTCCTGTGAGCTTACATTACTGTCTCTAGTACATGACAGCAAGGGTTGAACAGAATCTTCCACAAACACTACATCCTGAGAAACCAGAATACGTTTTTTCTGCGGATGATACAACCTGTAACCTTTGCTTTCAGCACTATAACGAACAAAAATACATTTGACAGCCTTATCATCCAATTTTCTGCGCTGCACTTGTGGCACCAAAGCATATGCCAAACAGCCAAAAACACACATGTGCTCAATAGAAGGCTTTCTATCATGCCATGCTTCATATGGAGTAATAGACTGCAAAGCTTTCATAGGACACCTGTTAAGTACATAAGTGGCACACATGATGGCCTCAAGACAAAAAGAATACGGAAAAGCTTGACTTTTGACCATACATCGTGCCATTTTCGTCAGTGACCTGTTTTTCTGAGGTGTATAAGGCACTGTACATTGGTGGTTATTCCCACGACTAGCCAGAAATGCATTAAAGTCATGAGACATATATTCCCCCCCTCGATCGGAACGGAGGGTGCCCATAGTACATTTCGAGACATTTTCAGCCATAGCCAGAAATTGTTTGAAGCACATAAAAACATCAGACTTCGCTTTAAGCGGAAATACCCATGCATGCCTGTAGTAATCATCAATGAAAGTCACGAAGTACAGGTAATTGCCAAAGGATGGAGTTTGCATGGGCCCACAAACATCACTATGCACTAGCTGCAACCTGCACGTGGCCCGAACTGAACCATCCTTTGGAAATTTAGAACGCTGCATCTTACCCAAAATATAGCCTTCGCAAACATGTTTGATAGGTGCTTCAAAAGGCGGCAAAGAAGCAACCATATCAGATTTCTGCAAACGCAGCAAACTGGCAAAATTCAGATGACCAAAACGTGCATGCCAAAGTTTTGCATCTGAAATAGCCCTTGAATCTGCAACAGCATTTGCAAAATTTTTTCCACACTTGTCATACAAAGTGAGCTTATACAGCCCACGGCACAAAAGCCCAGATGCAACAATTTCATCACCAAAACTGAGATCATGAACTGTACATCTATCATCCACAAATTTGACTACAAGTCCAAGTCTAGCAAGTGCGGATACAGACAAGAGATTCTTCTTGATCCCAGGTACATAAAGTTCATCAGCAAGTGTGAAGGAACTGCCATTAGCAGCAGTGAGCACAATCTTTCCAACTCCCTGAATTGGATAAGAGGCATTGTTGGCACAAGTGACTGAATTCCCATGAGGGACAGACTCGAGAGAGGTAAACAATTCATGATGTGAGGTAATGTGCTTTGTAGAAACACTGTCGAAATACCACACATGTGAATGTGCAGCAACACTGACAAGCATGCATCATGGACAGTAGGATTGTAAGTGCACTCTGCACTAAAAGCCCATTCTGCATCAACAACAGCAACACAGTCTCCTTTCACAAAAGACTCAACAATGGCTGCATTTGTAGTGGAACCAGTATTTGCAGAGGAACCACCCTCTTTCTTCTTAGCCTCTTTGGCCTTCAACTTAGGACACGACTTGATCAAGTGATCATTAGCTTTACAATAATGGCAACGCATCTTCTTTTTGCCCTTGTCCCCAGAATTTCCAGACGCATTGCTGCCAGTAGAAGCATTAGGAACAGATTTTTGCCACTCGCAGCAGAACCATAAGAAGTGGCTGCATTACTGTTACCACCCTTTCTTTGAGAAGCAAGAAAAGCCTGTTCAACTACACGCTGCCTAGTCCTATTTTTTCTAGAAAGTGACTCTTGCAACAGCAATGTGCATAATGCATCAAACTTGACAACTTCAGGATTTCCTTGGGTCATCAGTCTCCAAGTACTAGCAAAAGTCTGGTAGGAATCTGGTAAGGCATCAAGAACAGTCTGCACAAGGGAACTATCTGAAATGACTTCACCTGCAGAAATAAGTTGCTCATTGATATCCTTGACACTAGCAAGGAAAGTGTCCATATCATCTTCCTCATGTATAATCTTCGACTCCAGCTCTTTACACAGCAAAGCAATTTTAGCCTCATTGCGGCTTGCATAAAGACCAACCGAAATATCCCAAGCCTGTTTTGCAGATTTTGCTGAATGAATGTGAGGAACAATGGTGCGCTTCACAGACAACGCAATGAATGCATCAGCCTGCGCATCCTTAACATCCCAACGAGCTTGTTCTGCTGTAGGCAAAATAACTCTAACAAGAGCAATCCTTGCAGCAAGACCTGCAACATCCTCAACATTGCCTACATCTTCAGAACCAGGACGTACATCAATGCCCTGCACAATGTTCCAGACGCCCTTTGACACAAGAACATGTTGCATCATATAAGCCCACATAGGGTAGTTGTCCCCATCCAACCTGTCCTCAACAACAAACATCTTGAACACATCTGTGTTGTTGTTGTCAGCCATCGTAAATGTTGCACCTGATGTGAAAACTGCTCGAAAATAGGAGAAACGAAGCGGGAACAACCTGTGCTATATAGCACAAACCGTAGAAGACTATAAGGCACCTGTTATGTAGAAAATGGCACTGACGGAAATTTTGCACAAAATGACGAAATAGCCTGTGCAGTACTGTCTGTAGTGGAAACGGAGGCCGAAATGAGCCCAAATCGAAATTCTGAGCAGAGCTAGCTCTTCGATAGCTCCCAAAATATTTGTTGACCTGCAAACGCTTGCCAAAGCTCACTGAAATCGGAGAAAGTGAGCAAGCATGTGCTGGAGCAGCTGGCGACTAAGCCCGGGAGGACGTGACCTGCTCTGATACCAATTGTTGGAGTTAGGGTTGCAGAGAAACACTCACAGCTTGGAGAAGACGAAGGAAGCTCAAGGCACACAATAGAGAGTTTTTTACTTAGTGTGCAATGGAAAGATAGATAGCCCTAGAGTGATGGGCGTATATACAATGCACGGGGGAAAAAACCTCCTAAAGAGGGAAAAAATGCCCCGGCGGTCCTAGTGTGTTCACACACATCACTACCACATGTATATGGTAACAACATCCTCTCGATCGAAAAGATAGAAATGCATCAAGCAGATCTCTCTCTCTCTCTCTCTCTCTATCTATCTATCTATCTATCTATCTCTCTAAATGTAAGCCTTATGTAGGACATGCCTAAGCACTGTCGGAGGCACTACCACCACCATCGAAGGCCTTACCGTTGTAATAATATTGGTAAGAGCAAACGAAACCCACCGTAGGTGGGTCGTGTGAGCTAGTTATTATAAAATTCTTTTCATTAGCCTTTATGAAGGCGATAATGAACTTTCACCTTGTTTTTTGTGTGAAGCGATTAGGAATACCTTACATGGTAGGACCTCCAAATCTCAAAATATAAAATTCTTTTAAAACATCTCAAATTCATAAGTGAAGGGTGAGCTAGGAAATGAAAATTCCCATGGAAATAGAAAGTCAAAATAATTTTCATGTCCATATAAAGAAGTGGTTAAGTGTTTCTTTCTTCTTCTTCACCTTTCCTTTAGCATTTTCTTCTCTTTAGAGTTTTCTTGTATTGTGTAAAGCAGTGAATTGATTTTTTTGCAGCCAGGTCTCCACCAAGTTTGAAACAAGGTGAGGAAACACAAAGGCCTGCTAAGTTAAGGAGAGATGAGGGAGAGTAAGTTTAAACCCGTACCCATAATCACATGGAATTTTTATTGTGTTGAAACATAAAATTTTATGATCTAGGGAGAATTATTTGTGAAAATTCTCAAAATACCCTCAAATTTGAAAAATTCCCAAAATACCCTTGTATCTATTTTGGTTGGATTGTTAAGATTTTCTCCTCTTTATTCTTTTTTGGCAATTGAGGACCATTTTTGAGTGCTTAGCATGTCACAAATTACCTCGCAAAAAAGGCAATTATGTCTAAAAATAATGAAGGAATTCATCTCCAAAGCCTACATAACCAAGTCAAATTGTAGTTTTAGCATCTTGTATGATAAACAATCAGTTTTCTTATGAAGGTCTACAATTTTTATTTTTTTTTGGAGAAATTTTCTCTCACAACCAGAGATATTTTGGGAATTTTTTAAATTTGAGGGGTATTTTGGAAATTTCCACAAATTAGAGAGATATTTTGGTAACTTTCCCTATGATTTATTATACATATGTAATATTCACAAGTAGTTTACATATTACAAAAAGCTCCACTTAAATAATGTGAAAGGTGCACATTGCATATCAACATTTTGAAATAAAATAAAATGAGAAATAAGTAAAATGAAAACAATAAAATTTAAATTTAAAACACAAAAAATATTTTAGTGTTTTTTCATAAGGAAACATTAAAAAATAAAACAAGATAGTGAAATGAACTTTTATGAACTTTTTAAATGAAAGAATCTTTTATCAATGCCTCATATCATGGGATCAAACTCCTCTGAATACACTTTCTAATCCAAAAAAGTGAATGCACATTTGAAAAATAGCATTTAAAAAACTATGATGTGTTTCTATTCACAAGACTGTCAAGGCCCTTGGACACTTGTCAAGCAAAGAACTTTGAACGACCTTCACCCATAGTGCACTAAAGCCTTTAGCAGGCCCAAAAGAAAAATCCCTTCAAAGAACCTTGAATGCATGCATAAGTGAAGGGTAAGCCTAGGAAACGAAAAGCCTACTAGTTAAGTGGAAAGAAAAAATATTTTGCATGTCTATATATAGAGAGGTGGTCGAGCAGCATGCTATGTGTACATTAGTCTTCCTTTTCTTTTCCTTCTACTTGAGTATTTTCTTCTCTTAAAAATTCCTTGCACTATCTCTAAATATATTATTCTTGAGGGAGTAGAGGATTGGAGAGAGCTTTTTGAGGGAGCGTTTTTCCTGATTTTTACTTGCATTAGTAAAAATTAAAAAAAGCTCCCTCAGAAAAGCTCCCTTAGAAAGGTCTGAGGAGAGAGAGCTTTTGGAGGGAGCATTCTCCCTTCTCTTGTCTCTCTCTCTCATACACACACACACACACACACACACACACACACACATATATATATATATATATATTTATTTATGCACGCACACGTATATACGTGTACGTGCATAAATAAAAAAATAAGTAAAAAATAAAAATAAATAAATATATATGTATATATGAATAGATAAATATATATATATATATATACATACAAAAATATAAATATATATGTGCTATATATATATATGTCTCTCTCTCTCTCTCTCATGCTCATGATGAGGTGAGCGCTCATCTCATCATGAGCATGAGAGAGAGAGAGAGAGAGACAGAGGGGGGAGAGGGTAGAGAGAGAGGGAGAGAGGGTATATATATATATATATATATATATATATATATATATATATATATATATATATATATAGTGACACACACACACACACTTGTATGTATGTGTGTGTGTGTCACTATATATATATATATATATATATATATATATATATATATATATATATATATATATATATATATATATATAGAGAGAGAGAGAGAGAGAGAGAGAGAGAGAGAGAGAGAGAGAGAAAGCTCCCTCCTAAAGCTCTCTTGCGAGGGAGCTTTTTTGGAATTTTGCTACTACAAGTAAAAATCTTAAAAAAACTCCCTAAAGAGCTCCCTCAAAAAGCTTTCTCGATTCCCAACCCCTTCTTGAGTCCATTAGGAACTGTAGTCAAAATATGGTAAGATGTGATAGTGTTACCATAGTATGGTAGTGATGTGTGTGAACACACTAAGGACCATCAGGTTACTTTTTCCCCGCTTTAGAGGATTTTCCCCCCCCAGCTTGTGCTATATTTTCAACAATTAGTATCAAAGTGGGCTTGGAAATCAAGGGCAATGTTGCTAGCAACATTCCAGCTCATTCTCTTTGATAGAGGGGATTCTTTTGTGAGCGTTCATAGGGCTCATTTCGTCTCCCGTTTCCACTTCTAGTAATACTATGTAGGCAATTTCGTCCCCTTTTGCATGTTTTTTGATGGTGTAATTTTTTTCAAAACATTCATTTTATAGCTTGGTCTGTGTTGTGTTATTTGGTTTTGTACAATTTTTCTTTAACATAGTAAGTTTTTGCATCAGGTGCAGTCATCAGGCACCACGAGTGACAACAATGATATTTAATGCATGCTGTCTGCTGTGGAAAAATTGGATGGGCACAAATACCCACTTTGGGTGTACATGATGATGCAACATGTCCTTATTGGAAAGGGCATTTGGAACATTGTGCAAGGTTATGGTGTAAGACTAGGTTCTCTGGGTACAAGTTATGTCAATGATTATGTAAGTTCTAGCAATCTACTATTAGAGTTGTTTTACCTATTGTCGAGCAGGTATGTTGGGATTCTAGGAATGTGCGGGCTTATGCATTGATTTTTCTCTCCATTAAATGTTCCACTACTCCACACATTTGGTCCACACGAATAGAAAAATAAACATGGGATAGTGTAATGTAATATGGATATAACATTGGCTGTAGCGGAAATTGGAATTATGATAGTGAGCATTTCCTTTAAGAAAATTCTTAAAGAGCATAAGAAGAGTAATTGATCAAAGGTAGCAAAATGAACATTACACCTAATTATCTTGGCATGAACAATACTTGTAAAAGAGAGGGAGAAAGGGTTAGAGAAATTGACAACAGTTGAGGACCGGATTTACTTGGAGCCGATCCCCCCTCCCAAAGGCTTTTGTATTATAGATTCTCCAATATAGAGAGAGACTTGATACAATACAAGATTTGTGTTCCTTGAGATCTCGTTGGTGCAATGAAGATGGAAAGCTTCATGCACCAAGATTATGCCCTTAACTATCTTACCAAAACATTAACTTGTCCCCGACTTCAATCCCAAGACCTCAAACACCTTCAAAGGTGGAAAGAGCTAGCAAGGAGTGAGGGAAGGGAAGAGGAAGGAGAAGTGCCATACGAGAAAGAAATAATCTCCTCACTTGTATTACTCTTGTAGCTTAGCATAGAATAGTAGCATAGTAATGGAGATGAAAAAGATGGCAAGCTTGCACTTTGGAGCATGGCTCTTGGTTGGATTTGCATTCCATGGCTTTTGTATTATAGATTCTCCAATATAGAGAGAGACTTGATACAATACAAGATTTGTGTTCCTTGAGATCTCGTTGGTGCAATGAAGATGGAAAGCTTCATGCACCAAGATTATGCCCTTAACTATCTTACCAAAACATTAACTTGTCCCCGACTTCAATCCCAAGACCTCAAACACCTTCAAAGGTGGAAAGAGCTAGCAAGGAGTGAGGGAAGGGAAGAGGAAGGAGAAGTGCCATACGAGAAAGAAATAATCTCCTCACTTGTATTACTCTTGTAGCTTAGCATAGAATAGTAGCATAGTAATGGAGATGAAAAAGATGGCAAGCTTGCACTTTGGAGCATGGCTCTTGGTTGGATTTGCATTCCATAGTCAAGAGTTGTTGGTGTAGCTCTCAACTTCTCAAGCTTG
This sequence comes from Adiantum capillus-veneris, assembly GCF_014529385.1. NCBI lineage: Eukaryota > Viridiplantae > Streptophyta > Polypodiopsida > Polypodiales > Pteridaceae > Adiantum > Adiantum capillus-veneris. The sequence goes on along the minus strand of NC_140943.1, from coordinate 90,819,465 downwards.
GAGAAGGATATGGAGTTCTTGCTCAACACACCATGAGATTGAGAGTCTGTGTGAGTGTGAGAGAGAGTGTATATGGTCAAGCGACCCCCTTCCTTGCTTGGGTTGACCCCTCTTCCTAGCTTAAACTTGAAGTTGATTGGGCCTTCTCTAGACTAGCTAATCACATGCATTAGACATATGAAGCAACAATGGTAGCATTTGGACAAGTGTCCTCCTTTCCCCTTTGAGAGAGAGGGCTTGAAAAATGCTTAAACAATTACTTAAATAAACCAAATTCTCATTGGACCCCTTTAGAGGTCAACCGATAGGCTTTATGCACTCCATGAGGGCATCATGTGTAGGTGCTTGACATGTGTCCTTGTTTTCTCTTAGGTCTTGTGCTTGCCTTGAGTGAGTGTGTGTGTGTGTGTTCCCTCTCATGCCCCTACTTGTAGGCTCGCCCCCCCCCCCCCCCCCCCCCCCCCCCTCTGTGTAGGGATCCATGTTGACTTTGGAACACCTCACCCCTTAAGCACCTTATTCATGAAGCCCCTCAAGCACCTTATTCATAAAGCATGACAAGAAACTCAAGCACCTTAGTCATCAAGCACAACAAGCACCTCAACCACCTTATTCATGAAGCATGACAAGTGCCTCAAGAACCTTTGTGAGCTCAAGCACGACAAGCACTTCAAGCACATGCCTAGCTTGTCTAAGGTCTAACATACTCTAATGTCTAAAATACCCTAAGGTCTTAGGTCTAAGGACTTTTAACACTAACCTTTGGAGGTCTTTAATGAAGCTAACCCTAAGGTCTTTTGAGCTCCATTAGCTGGTATTGCTCTTTGCTAGACCATCTCCCATTTGGACCTATTGTCTTTGGTCCCGTGCTGAGATAAATTTAAAAGCACATGTCTATATTCTTACTCTTGTTCCCATTTATTCTCCCACATTAAATGATCATTTCAATATGAGCAAAATGATTTGGGTTAGTTAGATATTAGATTTTATGACATTACCTCTCTCTTGAAATCATAATTGTCCTTGAATATAAGGTAGAGAAGATAAAGCCTTAGTCATGAGTCTATGTTTCTTAGCGGGTAGAGGATCCCTTTTTACCCTACTAAATCATTGCAAAATGGATGACTAATCCATTTGGGGCTTGGGAGACTTAGCTGCTGCAAGCATGTCTGCTCTTGGGTCCATTTCATACTCCCAAAGTAGAGTGACAAATTCTACTCGATGTTTGAGAGACGTCGTCATCACAAACATGATTCTAAGCATGCATACTACTTAAATTTGTGCACCATAAGAGAACTAGTCTTATAAGACAAAAACATTGATCATTTGCTTACTCTAGTGTAGCATTGTAAGCATTGACAAGGTTCATACTATCCTTAAGGTGTGTTCCTTGCATCCATCTAGCATCTTCAAAAGGATAATTTTTTAACCTAATAAGTTACCGTCGGATAATAATACCATGTCTCAGTACCTTGTCTTTAGTTGAAGAATCAATTTGGGCTCTTCTTGATCTTCAATCTCGGGCGGGTCCTCAATGATTGGTTCTTGTGGCGACTCTCCTTTGTAAGGCTTAAGTAGGCTCACATGAAAAGAGTTGTGAATGAGCCAATGGTTGGGCAACTTGAGTTGATAGGCCATCTCATTGATTGGGTTTAGAATTTGAAAAGGACCATAGTACCTTTTTGCTAGTTTAACATAATACTTTTGGTGGCCCGTAGGATTTTTGCCCGTAGTTTGTCTCAATTGAGCCTTGGGGAATTTAAGTAGGACCCAATCATTTTCCTTGAAGACTAAGGCCCATCTGTGCTTGTTAGCAGCAACAACCTTTTGCCTTTGTTGTGAGATGGATATAGCCTCCTTAATCTATTGGAAAGATTATTGTAGGTCTCGGCTATACTCATCGGCAGCGAAGATCTTCCCATGTACCTTAAGTAGCAAGGGACTTTTAGGTCTTCCCTTAATGATTTCAAAAGGTGCCTTTTGTTAAGTATGGAGCCTGATTTACCCTTGTAATTTTCTGTGGTAAAAGCTCACATTTGTAAGGCCCCCACTATGAGGAGAAGCCATCGTGTGTGAAGAAAAATCACTCGCCGGAAACCAAAATTTTCACGGCCAAAAATCAGGGGCAACTTTAGGGGAATTTTTTTCCTTCGCCGGAATATTCCTTTTCGCCGGAATATTATGGCCGAACGACGGCCGGAAAGTGGTCGAAAAACAACCGGTACAGTTGGCCGGTGGTCGGAAGTCAATGGCCGGTGAACCGGTGGCCGAATTCACTGGCCGGTGGCCGAATTCAAAAGCGGACTTGTCTTCTCAAGGGCGGCCACACATGGGCGGATTGAAGGGTCTGATTTGGACTTATTCACACAAGGGCGGCTACACATGGCTGCCTCTCATAAGAGAGGGCATCCCTTTTGGCCTATAAAAGGAGGCCATTTCTACACACATTCTAGAGTGTGAAGTTGATGCAACAAAGTGAGTGTGAGGTGGTGAGAGTGAAGCAAGGCGGGATCTCCATTAAGGGTATAATCCCTTTGTAAACTACTTCTTGTTTTGAAGTACTAAAGCCATTGAGTGGCTGCTTTCTCGTGGACGTAGCCCACATTGGGTGAACCACGTATATCCTGTGTACTCTTTCTCTCTACTCTATAATCTCGTGTATGTAAATTTGTCTCTCTCCATTAAGAAATCTACTCAAATATCTATTCAGCTACGTCTTATTTCCTAACAACTGGTATCAGAGCAAGGTTTGCTCGTAGCTAAGTTATCTCAAGGAAAGGATTCCTTGAATTGAGTGGGAGTTATGGTGGAGGAAGGGAAGCTCAAGATTGAGAAGTTCAACGGAAAAAACTACCAACATTGGAAGATGCAGATTGAAGACTATCTCTACCAAAAGGACCTCTATCTGCCACTAGGCGGTCTTGCAAAGAAGCCCGCAACGATGGCAGATGAAGCATGGATTGTCCTTGATCGAAAGGCACTGGGAACAATCCGGTTAAGCTTGGCGTCAACGGTGGCCTTCAATGTTTCGGAGATGAAGACCACGGAGGACTTGATGAAGTCACTTGACGACTTCTACGTGAAACCATCGGCATCCAATAAGGTATTTCTTATGAAGCGCTTGTTCAATCTAAAGATGGCAAAGAATGGTTCAGTTGGCAAAACACCTAAATGACTTTAACACAAACATAAGTCAACTTCGATCGGTGAAAATCAATTTCGATGACGAAGTGCGAGCTCTCCTTATACTATCATCTCTATTGGATAGTTGGGACAGCCTTGTGATGGTTGTAAGTAATTCTATTTCTGGCACAAATACTCTTAAGTTTGATGATGTTGTGGGTGCTCTCCTAAGCGAGTAAATACGAAGGAGAAGCACAGGAAAATCATCAAATGCTGCACTGTCAGTGGAAACAAGAGGAAGGCCTAAGGAGAGGTTCAAAAACCAAAAGGGTCGTGATCGCTCAAGATGGAGCAAGTCACGCACAAAGTTAGTTCTTGAATGTTGGAACTGCGGCAAGAAGGGCCACGTCAAGAAGGATTGCTGGTCCAAGAAGAAGAAGGAGACAGAGTCTCAAGACAACAAGCCAACATCAGAGGCCAATGTGGCAGGTAAAGTAGAGCAAGATGCTCTAATTCTCTCATTAGACAATGTGTCTAATTCCTGGATAGTAGATTTCGGGGATTCATTCCATGAGACACCACACAAGCAACATTTCCAAGATTACACCAAAGGTAATTTTGGGTATGTATACTTGGGAGATGATGAAGCTTGTGAGATTGTCGGCAAAGGTACAGTTTCTGTCAAAACTGCTAATGAAAATAAATGGAAGCTTATAGATGTTAGGCATGTTCCTTCTCTTCGGAAAAATTTGATCTCTACAGGACAATTGGACGATGAAGGTCACAACATTGCATTCGGAAACAAATGGTGGAATATCTCAAAGGGATCTTTGGTGGTTGCCAAGGGAGAAAAGGTCGGTACACTTTACTTGTGTACTATGAGCACACAACCTTTAGCTTGTGCAGCAACTACAGAAGTTGACAGTGCGGTGTGGCACTACCGGCTTGGGCATATGAGTGCCAAAGGAATGCAAATCCTTCAAACAAAGAAGCTTCTACCAGGTTTGAAAGAAGTGGACTTAGTGTTCTGTGAAGATTGTGTTTATGGTAAACAAAAGAGGGTAAAATTTCAAAAATCAGGAAATGAAAGAAAAAATAAAAAACTTGAGTTGGTTCATTTTGATGTTTGGGGTCCTGCAAGTACACCATCACTTGGTGGCTCATTGTACTATGTAACATTCATAGACGATGCGACTAGAAAAACATGGGTTTATGTCATGAAGAATAAATCCGATGTATTTTCCATATTTCAAAGGTGGAAAGCCTTTGTGGAGAATGAAACAGGTACCAAGGTTAAATGACTCAGATCCGACAATGGAGGCGAATGTTGCAGCCAAGCTTTTGAAAGATTTTGTGCTAGCAATGGCATTCGGAGGCAAAGGACAACCCCAAGGACACCTCAACAAAATGGGATTTCAGAAAGGATGAACAGGACAATCATGGAGCGAGCACGAAGCATGCGGCTACATGCAGGCCTACCGCTTGAGCTTTGGGCGGAAGCTGTAAGTACGTCTGTGTACTTAATCAATCGGTCACCCTCAACGGCATTGGATGGGGGAGTTCCAGAAGAGGCATGGACAGGTAAACCAGTGAATTATGCATTTCTCAAAGTTTTTAGGTGTGAGGCTTTCATGCACATAGATAGAAGCCTAAGATCAAAGCTAGATGCAAAGTCCAAAAAGTGTTTCTTCATTGGCTATGGACAAGGTGACTTTGGGTAGCGCCTATGGAATCCTGAAGATGGTAAAATCTTAAGGAGTAGGGATATAATTTTTAACGAACAAAATATGTACAAAGATTTCTTGGAAAGACAACAAACAAAAGAAACGGGTGATGAGTACATGGAGCTTGAGGACGGTGAAGACTCAAGGACTGCAAACGGTGACAATGTGCAACAACGTCAACCAAATGAGGAGCCTCAACCTATTCCCCGAAGATCTACAAGAGCAAGTAGACCTCCAGAAAGGTTTGTTCCTTCCTTCAACCATCTCTTGATCTCAGATTTTGGAGAGCCGGAATCATACGAAGAAGCTATGCAACATGAATCCAAAGAAGAATGGACGAAGAGCATACAAGTGGAGATGGACTCACTATATCGCAACCAAACATGGGAGTTGGTTGAGTTGCCTAAAGGTAAGCGGGCACTTCAAAACAAATGGGTGTACAAGCTGAAGGAAGAAGAAGGTGAAAAGAAAAGGTACAAGTCTAATCTTGTGGTAAAAGGGTTTTCTCAAAAGAAAGGTGTTGACTTCAATGAAGTATTTTCTCCTCTTGTAAAAATGAACTCAATTAAGCTTGTCTTAAGCCTTGTGGCTGCTCATGATCTAAATCTTCAGCAAATGGATGTAAATACGGCATTCCCTCACGGTCACTTAGAGGAGGAAATGTACATGCTTCAACCAAAGGGGTATGAAGTAAAAGGTAAGGAGAAAATGGTTTGCAGATTAAAGAAGAGCTTGTATGGTTTAAAGTAAGCATCAAGACAATGGTACTTGAAGTTTGATCGATGGATGTTGGATCATGGATTCACAAGATGCAACTCGGATCACTGCGTCTACACGAAGTGTAACAATTATTGGTCTATAAAGCTTAACATAGTGAGCATTTCATTAAGAGAAAATTACTAATGAGCATACAAGAGTGCTTGGTTGGAGATAACAACATTACCATAACACCTAATTTGTTTGGCATAACAATACTTGAAAGAGAGAGAGAAATAGAATAATTGACAGTTCTATTGAGGACCGGATTTACATGGACCGGTCTCCCCTCCATTAGGCATTTGTATTATAACTTCTCCCATTAAGAGAGACTTTGTACAATACAATTCTTTGTGTTCCTTGGTAAAAACTCATCGGTGCTATGAAGATGGAAGCTTCATGCACCAAACTTACATGTGATAACACATGACATCAGTTACTCGTTGGTCTCAGACCCAAGACCTCACACACCTTCGAAGATGGTGAGAGCTAACTGGGTATGAGAGTAGATTTAGAGGAAGAAGGAGTATTCTTACGAGAAAGAAGTATTTCCTCACTTAATTACTCTTGTAGCTTTGCTTAGCTTAGTAATTAAATAATAGAGGAGAGAAGCATGGCATTGAAGCTAAGCTCTTGGTTGGATTTGCATTCCATATCCAAAAGTTGTTGGTGTAGGTCTCCATTCTCAAACTTGGAGAAGAAGATGAGCTTTCCATTAAAGCTTGGAGAAGGAGATGAATTTCTTGCTCTACACATGAGTTGTGTGAGTGTGTGTGGAATAATGCCCTTCCAAAACAGCCCCCTCTCTCCTCTTGGTTGACCCCCCTTGCCAATGACTCATGCTGCATTCCTATTGGCCCTTGAAAAGCCTAGCCAATAGTATTTGAGTATGAGTTTTACTCTTGCTCACTACAACACTAAATGAAGATATCGACGCGTATATATCGACGGCCATGCTTTTCCACGCGTATATCGACGACATTAGCGGGCGTCGCTATACGCGTCGCTATACACGTCGCAGTGTACGTCGATATACGCGTGGAAAGGCTTTTATTTGCCACACGTATAGCGACGCAAAAAAATTTTGGGGCAAAAAAGCGAAACCCGCGCGCAGGGGCCATTTTCGCCTGCTCGGGTCTTGGCCGAAACCTGCTGCGCAGGTATTATGTCCATCTCCACCCTTTCCAACCCCTCTCTCTCTCTCTCTCTACCTCTACATCGTGTGTGTGTGTGTGTAGGAAAGAGAGAGAGAGAGAGAGAGAGAGAACGGTGTGTGTGTGTGTGTGTGTAGGAAAGAGAGAGAGAGAGTGGTGTGTGTGTGTGTGTGTGTAGAGGAAAGAGAGAGAGAGAGAGAGAGAGAGAGAGAGAGAGAGAGAGAGAGAGAGAGAGAGAGGTGTGTGTGTGTAGGAAAGAGAGAGAGAGAGAGAGAGAAAGAGAAATATGTGTGTGTGTGTGTGTGTGTGTGTGTAAGAAAGAGAGAGATAGAGAGAAATGTGTGTGTGTGTGTGTAGGTAATCAAAGAGAGAGAGAGAGAGAGAGAGAATTAATGTATGCTTAGAAAATTAAAATTAAAGAAAAAAAATTAAAGAGAGAAATGAAATGTTATATTAACGTCTTCGAAAGGCCAAAGTGACCTATGAGACATGAGACAAGAAAGTTACGATGGATCTGATACAAAGTCAGAGTAAGAAGATGACAAAATAAAATATTATGGAATCCTAAACTACTGGGTGTGGACTAAACGGCTAAACGAGCTAGTTGGGATAGGTAGATCTCCTCCATGGTCAGTACTCTGACCGGTCGTTGTGCATGTCGAGCCAAAGTGACCTAGCTAGATCCTCTGATGCAGCCTCTATCGATGTTGTGTAGTCCTCCACAGTCGTGGGCGTCTAGATCTCCCTAGATTAGTCGCTCGTTCGATCATTAGAGAGATAGGGAAGTAGAGAGCGAGAGCGAGAGAGAGAGAGAGAGAGAGAGAGAGAGAGAGAGAGAGAGAGAGAGAGAGAGAGAGAGAGAGAGAGAGAGAGAGAGAGAGAGAGAGAGAGAGAGGGAAGTGGAGCTCCAGGAGTTATGGCAAAGAAATAGGAAAATAGAGAAATAGAGAGAGATAGAAAAATAGGGAAATAGAGAGAGAAAGAGAGATAGCTAGAGAGAGATCGAGAGAGAAAGAACGAGAGATAGGGTACGTAGACAGAGAAGAAACTATGGAACTAAAAGAGGCAAAGGGGTTTTGCCTGCTACATGCATTGCCATGTACACCTGGGAGTGCACGTATGTGTCTACCCATATAGGATTTGACCAATAAAGACAAGATTTTGACCCGGTGGTCCTGATCTCCGTACACCTCTGGACCAAGGTGTACGGAGATTGGGCAAGACTAGAGAATGAGAGGTAGTTTACATTGTGAGGAGTGTATATATATATATTAAAACAACATTCATAATCATTGTAGATGGCAACGTCATCAACTAACATGGAGGAAAATATTGCATGCTCTTGCACGCTCTGCAAGTATCAAATCTTGCGCAAGCGTAGGATATGTAATGAGCATGTGCACAAGTACGGAGAGTTTGCTAGAGAAACCGTACAGAATCTGCGATACGACTCCTACGGAACGGGCATTGATTTTCGCGACATAGCACCTACATCTGAGAGAGAGAGAGAAAAAAGATTATGCGTGAAGGTCCGAACAATATAGAGCCACGGATGGAACCAGAAAAGGGCTTACAGACAGAAGACGACGGCATGGAGGAGATGCTGGATGCCTTCTTCTAGACAAGCGAGGAGAACGCGAACGAAGCAACACCAAAAGCCGTGCACCTATCTCCTGAAGACATGTTGAGGAAGTTGGCACGTCAACCAATCTATGAAGGCGTCAAAATATCTGTGCTTCGTACTTGTCTGGCGTTTTTTAATCTTCAGTCAGTGTACGGGTGGTCAGATGCAAGCGTCACTGCTTTGTTTAGGTACGTAATTTACAAAAGAGATTTTCCGATTGCAACGGTGATGTGCTCGGAGAGCTTTTTAATTTAATGTGGCTTAAACAGGTCATTGCGGGAGCAACTTCTCCGGGCTGGCAATGAAATGCCCCCCTCCAAGCCAGACGCAAAGCAACTTCTGACCTCAGTTGGCTTGGACTACAACAAGATTCATGCATGTCCAAATGATTGCATTGTTTTTCGCAATGAATTCGCAGATTGTCTGTCGTGTCCTAAGTGCGGAGCAATTGGCTACAAACAAGATGCAGTTGGCGAGACAGTGCCAGCTAAAGTGTTGCGGCATTTCCCTATTATTCCTAGGATAAAAAACATGTTTCGTTGTGGTTCCATTGCAAAGTTGATGCGGTGGCATTCTACGAATAGATCAACTGACGCAACATTTAGGGTGTCTGCTGATTCGAAGGCTTGGAGGCACATTGAAGATACCTAGCCACATTTTAAGAGTGAACCACGCAATTTGCGTTTGGGCATGGCAATGGATGGAGTCAATCCATTTGGCTTGAGAAGCTCGTCATGGAGCACTTGGCCTGTGTGCCTTATCAATTACAACCTCCCGTCGTGGCTTGCTATCAAGAAGGGTCATTTGATTTTAAGCTTGATTGTACCTGGTAAGTTCAAGGCAAAAAACATGGATGTTTATCTAGCTCCACTAGTTGACGAGCTCCAGGAGTTATGGCATGGGATCGACATAGCAGATGCGGTTGAACAAGTAGGACAACAGCATGCAAAGATCCATGGACTTCTTATGTGGACTATGCATGATTGGCCAGGATACGGAGAAGCTTCTGGTAATGGTTATTGATTTACAAAATTCTCGCTATTCGCAAGCCCTTTGCCTTGGCCTGATTCATGCTTTGATATATGCAAGACTAACAACTTCGGGATACAATGCATGTCCAATTTGCGGGTAGTCTTTGGATGTGCGCTATTCTACCTCTCTTCAAAAGACAATTTATCAAGGCCACCACCGTTATCTTCCAGATGGCCATCACTTGCGCGAAGTCCAGCTTGGTCGCGTCGAATGTCATCCTATGCATGTACAAGAGTGGCGTCGCCGATGGAAGCAACATGAGGGGCAACCTGTTCCAGGAATGAAACGTTTTTTCATTCTCCATACGTTGCCGTACTGGGGTGATCTACTAATTAACCATTTGCTGGATCCAATGCATATATTCAAGAATGTGGGAGAGCTCCTGTGGAAGACAATCATGGGAATGAAAGACAATCGAGCTTCACGAGATGATTTGCAGTCGGTTGGAAAGATGCCAGAGCTGTGGCCTTTCACCAATGCAGCTGGTCAAACAAAACTTCCAAGAGCGCCATGGGTATTGCTAAAAAACGAAGAGCGACAAGTGAAAAGGGTGATTTCAGAGTTCAGGACGCCAACAGGATATATGCGATGTCTCAAGACAACATTCACCCGTGACGATCAACTGTCAGGGTTGAAATCGCACGACTCGCATAAGTTCTTGCAATTCATTCTTCCAATTGCGATCAAGGGGTGTTTAACGGAGGAAGTGCGGACCTGCATATACAAGATTTCAGAGCTAGTGCGGTGGATCTCTTCCAAGGAGATACGGGAGGAATCTATTGCAGTCGCAAGGGCTAACTCCATTGAGGAAGTTTGCATGATTGAGAAGTATCTACCCACGAGCTGCCTAACTATCCAAATGCACTTGCTCGTCCATGTAGTAGATGAGGTTGCAGTGGCAGGTACAGTCCACAACCGTTGGATGTTCTTTCTAGAGCGGTTCATGAAAACACTTAAGGGTTTTGTTCGCCAAAAAGTGCGTCCAGAGGGGACCATGGTAGAAGGATGTCTGGTGCAAGAGTCTCTTGTATTGACGACCGAATTTCTATTCGTTTCTGACCCAGAAATGCCTCGACTGTGGAGCGATGAGGAGGATGCAAGACTGGTGGGAGAGGAGCCGCAAGGGCAAGGGGTGCCGAAGAAAATGAACCTGGCCATGCGAGAAAAGATCATGAAGTTCTGTATACTAAATTCAGTGCCGATGCAAAAATGGCTTGAAAGGTACGAAGAAGAGAAAGAGAGACGCAATCTAGAGCGACAGGATTTCAAGCGAAGTCGAACGACTAGAGGCTTACCCTTGCCAGACTATCTCGCTCCTCTAACTGAATTCCCAACAATGGCATGGCTGACAAGACAGTGAGAGGAGCTCGATAGATCGGAGAACCCATATCTCTAGAAGAGGAAGAGCTAGCTATTGAACGTGACTGGAAGTATCGTACATACATGGCACTGTGGTCACATGGAAAGCATTTCAGAACACAACAAATTGACAACAAAAGAAACACGTTTGACAGTGGGGTAATGGTTAGTTTCATGCAAAAGAGTAGGGCCAGTGCTAGAGACACGAATGAGAGCACTAGCAACCTGGATTACTGTGGTCTGGTGTCAGATATCCTAAAAGTAAGCTTCACGCGGTTTGAGATATTTTTGTTGGATGTGAAGTGGTTCAAGGTGATTACTTCTGGTCGCAATGCAACGGTACGCAGAGATGGAAACAAACTTGTGCAAATAGATTCTACAAAGATTTGGATAGATGCGAGCGACACATTTGCTCTCCCCGAACATTGCGAGCAAGTGGTCTTTGTACCGGAACCTCGAGAGCGACAATGGTGGTTTGTGGTTCAGGTTGCTCCAAGAAATAAACAAGTATTTGAAGGGAAAGATCTCCTAGAGGAAATTCAGACAGACGACGTCCATACTACCGTGACATTAGATGAGATGGACAAAGGTATGGCAGAGGAAGCTGACAGATATACGAGGGATGACGCAGACGAGTCGGAATTGACACTTGTAGATGAAGATGCAATGGATGAAGACAATCTGCCAAAACGAGTTGGGACAGAGTTATGTTTGCAATTAGAGATAGACGATGATACAGTGCAAGATCTTATCGATGATGCCTCACTCGTCAAGGCCTAGGCCTGTAAGTGTTTGTGTGAAGACTTTGATTTAAAATTAAGCTTAAATTTAATTTAAACAACTGTGTTCTGACGCTTTATTTTACTTTCTTTGTGCAGGACTTTAGTATGGCAGACGAGATTCCAGATCCCGCTTCCATGAGTGCAGATGCATTCATGGGCTTCGTTACACGGATGACGCCTGCTCAGATGGCAGAGGCTTATCAGTACTGGGTAGCTAGAGGCACAGGTACTACGCCTCCGGGCTTCACATCCGAGGGTCCGACGCCTAGGGGGGGGACGCCTACGGGGTTCAGGACGCCTATGGGTACGACGCCTTCTTCTCCCATCACGGCCGCTTCGACACCTAGGGGTGGGGTAGAGGCGGGTACGTCCTCATCTCCCCAGCACAGGTGCACTCGCCGATCTCGACGATCGTCAGGTGGAGGTGGTGGTTGCTGTGGAGGAGGGTCCACAGATGCTTCGACCCCTCCTCGCTCACGAACCCCATCCTACCCAGGCACACCTCTCGACACACCTCTTGGCACACCTTGGACACCTTGGGGGGCACACGATCCTAGTGCCTCCAAGCTCTATACTGTACGGGGAGATAGTTCTGTTGACATGGATAGAGTCGAGACTGAGATGCGACAGCGGATTCGTCAGCTCGTGGAGCTGCAGTTTTCGACCAGCATTCTGACGTCTTGGGATCAGCAAGAAAAGGAAAAAGTCACTTACATAGTGGAGACCATCCTGAGAGAGTACCAGCCTGCTCCGGGTTCTTCCGTTGTTCCGGTGCGGTGGATCAAGGGTGTTGCATAGGACACCTTGAAACATCGACGAGATGCAGCTCGGAAGGCTTTCAGGACCGGCTCGTCAAAGCCTTCGAGCATCCCACATGAGACGTGGCTGCAGATCAGGGAGGATGAGCGGACAGCGGCCACGCGGTTCAGACAGCAGCGTGAGGCCGCGCAGGTACGTCTCATCTTGGCAGCGGAGGCTTCGACACCTTTCGTTATTAGTTTGTGAGTTTCTAATCCAATCTTAACTATGGCGTTTTTTAAAACGCGATGAATCATGTATTCTTATTACTTTGATTTTTGTATAAACGCAGAATCTTGCGATGCATAGAGCTCCGACACGCGAGGAGGAGTCAGATGGATATCGCAGAGGTATCTATGAAGTACTGAATGATCTTGAAGCTTCAGGAGAGCCTGTAGACTGGGAGGCTTTACAGTCTCGTTGATCGCTTGAGGTGAGACGTTAATATGTGTAAGTTGATTTAATTAAGTCAGTATATGTGAAGTAATATCAATACTAATTTTGTGAGTTGTCCTATGTGCAGGTTGCGATGCCTAGTCATTAGTGGACCAGATTTCATACATATGCTTTGTGAGACACAGACACGCTTCCGTGTCTCTTTTTTTTACAAACAGTTAGTGTTCAGACAATTATTGTTTCCCTTATGGTTATGATTATTGTCATTGTCATTGTATAGACAGTTATTGTTTCTCTTTCTGGTTATGCTTATGGTTATTGTTAATTTTGTTTATGGTTATGGTTATCTGCATTATGGTTTTGATCAAAGTGGTTATAGCCGGTTATGCTTTTAAGTTATGGTTATGGTTCGTTATGGTTATGCTTTAAAGTTATGGTTATGGTTCGTTATGGTTATGCTTTTAAGTTATGGTTATGCTTTTCAGTTGGTACGGTTGTCTTTCATTGGCCTTAAATCTCATGTGAGATCCTACATGGATAGTATGTAGGAGACGTATACATGATATGGCTTTTTTTCAAAAGTTTATGTAAAAACAAAGGAAACTCTGCCAAAATTTCTGCACGCGGGAGCATGGTTGATATTTTGGTGCCGCTTGCTTTCTTGGGCAGAGGGCAGGAAGTCTGGCTGTGGCTGTGTCCATCTTTTAACTGGGCACAGGCCAGGCTACCTGTCCTCTGCCCAAGAAACTTTTTTTCTGTTATGGTCATCGCTATGTGCGTGGCAATCTGCGTCGCCAGATGCGTGGCAATCTGCGTCTCTATACACGTCTATACCTGCATCGCAAATAGCGACTGGTTTCACAGCGACGTGGATAGCGACGCGCCACGTCGATATCTGCGTCGATGACACCTTATTTTTTTGTAGTGGCTGGCTTCCTATTGGCCCGTAGCCTTTGAGAGGCCCAGTTAAGAGCCTTGTGACAAGTGTCCATCCTTTTTTCCATTTTGTAAATGCCAAATAATTATTTTAATTATCTGCTTTGCTATTGGACCTTTTAGTCCTTTGGCCAATAGGAATTAAGCAATTTTAGGAACTGCTTAATTATCATTGGACCTTTTGACTGTCTAATAGTCTTTTAGGGAGACTATTTCTTATTGGTTATTTTTTGAGCATTTATAAAAATAAAATTTTAGTTTACACTAGCTAACTTCTCATTGGTCCACCTCTGTGTCCATCCAATAGGATTCATGCAAGAATTGGGGGTTTGTTTGTATGCCTGACATGTGTCCTCTTTACTTTGTGGAAAGGGTAAGCTTAGGTGTATAGTGTGTGTGTGTGTGTGTGTGTGTGTGTGTGTGTGTGTGTGTGTGTGTGTGTGTGTCTAGTCCTTATTAAGATTTGTCATCTTTCCACAACGTTTTTGCTTTTGTCCTCTAGCTTATTGGCCTTTTGCACACACACAAAGCATCCAATTCCATTTACAATTGACCATTGGACTTTACACTTTGAAATTTTGGAACTTAACCTTTTGGAAGTCTTAATGGGCTGAACCCTAAGGTCTTTGGAGCCCATTCATTGCACATTACACATTGCTCTTGTGCAGATGGTACCCCTTTGGATCCCTACTGTGGGACCCCTACTGTGACTAGTCTGCTAGCTTTACTAATAATCTAGCTTTTTCTCCCTTGGTACTTCCCCATATTAAATGATCAGTTTAACATGAGAAAATCATTTAGTAGAATTAGATATTAGTTATTATGACACGAAGAATTTGGGAGATGGGAAATTCATCATCCTAATGTTGTATGTTGATGACATGTTGATTGCAAGTGCTAAATGCAGGACATCAAAGACCTAAAAGAGGAGCTGTCTATATCTTTTTCAATAAAAGATTTAGGTGCTGCAAAGAGGATACTTAGTATGAAAATATCAAGGGACAGGACGAAGAAGACAATAAAGCTATCTCAAGAAGATTACATCAAGAAGGTACTAGAAAGGTTTGCAATGCAAAATGCAAAACCAGTTTCTACACCTTTGGATGGTCACTTTAAACTAACAAAGGATATGTGTCCAAAGACACAAGAAGAGATAGCCTATATGTCTAAAGTTCCATATGCTGCAGCGGTAGGTTCTCTAATGTATGCTATGGTCTGGACAAGGCCAGACATTGCACATGCAGTGGGAGTTGTGAGTAGGTTCATGGACAACCCAGGTAAAGAGCATTGGCAAGCTATGAAGTGGGTACTTAGGTATCTAAAAGGGACAAAAACAAATGCTTTGTATTTTGGAGGAACTGATATTTTTCTAGAAGGGTATGCTGATGCAGATATGGTAGGTGACAAAGATACTCGAAGGAGCACTACTGGCTATGTGTTCACGGTTGGAGGCACAGCAGTAAGCTGGGCTTCAAAGCTGCAGAAAGTGGTTTCACTCTGTACCACGGAAGCAGAGTATGTAGCAATGACGGAGGCAAGCAAAGAAATTCTATGGCTTCACAGATTCTTAGAAGAGCTTGGATTCAAACAAGACAATTGTGTCTTGTACAAATAGCCAAAGCAAGGAACTCAACCTTTCATTCAAGGACAAAGCACATTGAGGTGAGATATCACTTCATACGCACTCTTTTGGAAGAGGGACAACTAAAGCTAGGAAAGGTGCATACAAGTGAAAATCCTGCAGACATGTTTACAAAGGTGGTCAACAAGGAGAAGTTGAGCTTTTGCTCATCTTCAATCGGCATTCAAGGATAAGAAGCCAGGATGGAAAGCAGTCTCACAAGTTTGGTTTAGAGATCAGTCTCCAAGTGGGAGATTGTTAAGTATGGAGCCTGATTTACCCTTGTAATTTTCTGTGGTAAAATCGCACATTTGTAAGGCCCCCACTATGAGGAGAAGCCATCGCGCGTGAAGAAAAATCACTCGCCGAAAACCAAAATTTTCACGGCAAAAAATCAGGGGCAACTTTAGGGGCCTCGGAGATGGAAGCCCCCGAGACTTTTTTTTCCTTCGCCAGAATATTTCTTTTCGCCGGAATATTATGGCCGAACGGCGGCCGGAGAGTGGTTGGAAAATAACCGGTACGGTTGGTTGGTGGTCGGTAGTCAATAGCCGGTGGGACCAGTGGTCGGAAGTCAATGGCCGGTGAAGCGGTGGCCGAATTCAAAAGCGGACTTGTCTTCTCAAGGGCGGCCACACATGGGCGGATTGAAGGGTCCGATTTGGACTTATTCACACAAGGGCGGCTACACATGGCTGCCTCTCATAAGAGAGGGCAGCCCTTTTGGCCTATAAAAGGAGGCCATTTCTACACACATTCTATAGTGTGAAGTTGAGGCAACAAGGTGAGTGTGAGGTGGTGAGAGTGAAGCAAGGCGGGAGCTCCATTAAGGGTTTTTTGTAAACTACTTCTTGTTTTGAAGTACTAAAGCCATTGAGTGGCTGCTTTCCCATGGCTGGACGTAGCCCACATTGGGTGAACCACGTATATGGTGTGTAATCTCTCTCTCTCTACTCTATAATCTCGTGCATGTAAATTTGTCTCTCTCCATTAAGAAATCTACTCAAATATCTATTTAGCTATGTCTTATTTCCTAACACCTTTCCTGTAGTAGTTACACATACTCTACAAGTGGTAGATACTTCTCCCATTGTGAGCGTTGATTTCCTTTTGTAACATAAAGTCTTTAGTAGATGAGAATCTTAAAGTTAGCTATCTCACTTTGGCCATCCGTTTGTGGGTGATAGGATGAAGACAAATTCAACCTTGTACCTAGATTTTCAAAGAGACCTTTCCAAAAGTTGCTGGTCATTCTAGGATCTTTGTGTGACACGATGGATGTTGGCAATCCATGGTGTTTGAAAATATGGGATATGAAGAGGGTTGCCATTTGGTGTGCCTTAATAGTCTTTTTGACAGGAATAAAGTGTGCTTGCTTGCTAAACCTATCAACTATTGTCCATATTCCTATACTCCCATGGATAGACTTAGGTAATCCAAAGATAAAATCCATGGATATACTCTCCCATGATGAATTAGGGATTGGCAACGGCTGGAGTAATTCAGGTTGCTTCCCTCTATCATACTTTAGCTTTTGACATACCACACATTTGGAAACATACTCTTGTATGTCCACTTTCATGGTGGGCCAATAAAAATACATCTCTACTCCTTGAAGAGTCTCTATGCCTTGCATAGGGAGGAGCATGGGATTCATACATCACTTTCTCATGAAGGAAGTGAGTAACACATAGCCTATTGGCATGGAGAAGATAACCATCCTACAAGGTGAATAGCTTGTCTTTCTTTCATAAGGCAAGGGTTGACATTATATCCTAAAAATCAGGGTCAGTAGCATACTCATCTATCATGGAAGATAGACCATTTTGAGTTTTTATAGACATCGCATTTCCCCTTGGTTGTTGTGATAGTGAATCAGCCACTTGATTATGCTTACCAGCAATATGAGCAATATGAAAATTGAATTGCGAATGGAAATTTTCCCACCTTATTTGTTTGTCGGAAGGTTTGGTTTGAGTCATGAAATACTTGAGACTTTGGTGGTCCGTTCTTAAGATGAATGGAGTCCCCAATAGATAGTGCTTCCATGTGTCTAGGGCATGTAGAACAACTAGTAGCTCTTTTTCATATATACCAAACACTCGTTCATTGGTATTGAGTCTTTGAATTTCATATGTTATGGCATGTCCTTCTTGGAGCAAGAATCTCCAAAACAATCTCCACAAGCATCAAATTGGACCTCAAATGGCTTTGAGAGATCTTATAGTGTAAGCACTGGTTGGGAGGTAAGCTTTTCTTTAAGCTTGTTAAAAGCATTTTGCTTTTAGCAGACCATGAATACTTAACGTCTTCTTTGTTAAGTCATGTAGTGGTCTTGCTATTTGAGAGAATTTTTTTATGAAGCATCTATAGTATACGCAATACCTATAAAGCTTCGTAGCTCATGTAGATTCCTTGGGTTAGGCCATCCCTTTATTACCTCTAACTTTCATGGATCCATACCAATACCTTCTTGAGAGATAATGTGACCTAAGTACTGAATCTCTTGAAGGAAAAATTCACTCTTCTTTTGGTTAATGAGAAGTTTATTCTCCTTCAAAGCTTGAAAGATTACCTGGAGATGTTTCTTATGCTCCTTGAAAGAATTGAAGTAGATGATTATATCATCAAAGAACACTCCTGTAATCCTGCAGTAGGGTCTAAAGATTTTCTCCATTAGGCGGTTGAACGTGGTTGGAGTATTTGTCAAACCAAAAGGCATGACAACATATTCATAAAGACCAAACATTATGCAGAACACGGTCTTTACGATATCTTCATTCACTATCTTTATTTGATGATAGCCACTTTTAAGGTCAATCCTACTGAAGTAGGTCAAACCTTGTAGCTTATCAAACAGACCTTCTACCCGTGGTATGGAAAATTTGTTTTTGATAGTGATACGATTTAGTGCTCGATAGTCGACAATGCGGTATGTGCCATCTTTCTTCTGCACTAAAAAAAGTGGTGAAAAAAAGGGAGAGGAGCTAGGCCTCACCATCCCCTTGTCTACCATCTCATGCACTTGCCTCATAATCTCCTCTTGTTGAGCTTGAGAAACTCTATAAGGAGGTTTATTAGGCAGTGAGCTCTCAGGTAGAAGCTCTATCTTATGGTCATCATCCCCTCGTTTTGGAGGTAACTCCATAGGAATGTCATCAATACTAGATCTTGGAATCTATTTAGAGAATTATGCAAGTCTAATTCTTCTTGATTCCTACCACTTTGTTTTGTTAGAACATTAGCATTATTTAGAGACTCTTTGACAAAAATAATGTACGAGGAAACCAAGCTTTTCATTGGCTTATCAAAAGCAGATGAATTTAAAAGTGGTATAGTATGACCGGACTCATTAGCATCTATATACATGCTCTTTTCCCTATAAGTGAAGTAGATTATCCTTTCAAGGAACTTCATGTTGGTAGCCATGCAGTTGAACCATGGTGCCTCTAGGGTAACATCCTCATGTTGGAGAGCAGAGATAAAAAAGTCTTCTTTGTCGGATGTAGCTTTGGACATGAAGCCTCAACTTCCCAATCAAGGGAGCAACGGAGGCTTGTTGTCCCTTGAAAGCTCCATCAATAGTTACAGTATCTCCCACATCAAAAGATTGAATGCCCAGCTTTGTGGCCAACTTCGTTGATATGAAGTCGTGAGTAGATCCATGATCAAATAGGATGAAGGCATCATGCTCTCTCACCTTTCCCCAAGCATATGAAAGGGATGATCCTTTGCAATGATCATTCTCTTTTGGAGATTCAATTGTAGAAGCTTTAGGAGTCTCATTGCGGGCATTTCTTTTGGGGAAAGAACGATAGCCATGTCCTTTCTCCCCACACTTAAAGCATTTGTGATCTTTGAAAAAATCCTCTAGCTCTTCAAGAGACAGTTTGTTGTTGTTATCTTTGTAAAGTCCTTTCTCCTTGGTCTTGTTGTTGTTGTTGGAATTGCCTTGGAAAGAATTTCGAGCATTATTCTTCCGTTTGCATCATTTCAATCTTTGTTTTCCATGGGCTTGGCATTCCTTTTTGCCCCTTGTTGGAAATTGATACGAGATGCAACCATAGTGTGGTGGATAACTTTGTTGATATAACCAAGCTATGGGGAGTTGAAATACTCGGCCATTTCTTCAAGTAATTCGTCACAAAACTATTGCTTTTGGTTTGCAAAGTCTATCTTTTGGAAGACTGTAGCTTTGAGATGTAAATCCCAAAACTTGTCTATATATTTGTGGATAGACTCGTTGGAAAGTAACTTCAAACTTTTCCATTCAATGAGCACTTTATCTTTAGCGTCGCTTGCAAGGAATTGCTTCATGATGGAGACTCGTAGAGTTTTCCATGTCTTTGGAGCTTTGCCCTTGCCACGAAGGCTAGCCCACCATTGACCAGAAGATTTTTGAAAGTGCATAGCTACATGACGTAGCTTGGAGGACTCTATGAAGCCCTCGTCTCCAAAGGCCGCGTCAAGTTGCTGGATGAAGGCCAATACTTTGTCAGGAGCACCAAAGGTGCCATCATAGGTGAGAAAAAAGATACGCTTTCCACCCTCTTTGAACTTCTTAAGCTTGTGGGACCTTTTCCAAGCAGGAGAGGATTTGCAATGTCCTCCATCTTGTATTCTCTAGGAGAATAGCCACTACTTTCTTCAGAAGAGGAGTAAGGTGATGAAGAAGGAGAAGAGGGTGACCTCTTTCTCTCCTTTTTCTTCCTTTGTTACTCTCTTCCCTTTTGGAGTGACGGGGAGAAGAACTATAGGATGATCTTTTCCTCTTGAGAGGATATCGTCAAGACCGCCGTCTTCATGGAGCCACATCGTAGAGGAATTCAGAGATTCACTTCTTTCTCGCTCATTGGATTCCTCCTCTTCTCTTATCAAAGAGAGTCTTCTTTTGGAAGTCTCAACAAGAGGCTTCCTAAGCTCTCTCTCATCTTGGAAAGGTAGGGAAATCCCATAAGCACAAAGTTGTTGAGTAACTTTGACTTGCAAGGCAGGGTTGCCCATAGCTTGTTGCAACCTAGTAACAAGATAGTTCACAAACATTGGGGCATCATCAGTAGCACCTTCATGTGCAAACTAAAATCTATCAAGATTCATTCTACTCTCTTTATTATGTTTAACAATGCTAACTAAACTTATGTATATGTTACTTTGTGCTTTGGTACCCTCAAAAACCTTAGTTGCTACTCTTCTTTTACCTTTAGAAATTAGCTCTCAAGTAGCCACACCCATGGTTTAAATACTGTTAATTGCAAATTGTAGTTGAGAGGGTCTAACATTGCTCAGTTGATTATGGTTCATGAGCTTCCTAGTAGCTCCATAATGGTTAAGCTGAAGGCAAGCCCCGAAAGACTCCATTATTAAGTCTATAGTTTCCAAAGGTGTGCTTCGAACTAAGTCCTTTTCAACCAAGATAATAGATCCTTGTTTCACTTACCCTCTTGCAATGAACATGTCCAACCTTTCATGGACAACTTAAGGATCTCTCTTCTTAAACAAGAAAAGAGAAACCAATAGCTATGATACCAATTTAACGGTATAAGGCTATAACATTGCCTGTAGTGGAAATTGGAATTATGATAGTGAGCATTATATTTAAGATAATTCTTAAAGAGCATAAGAAGAGTAATTGATCAAAGGTAGCAAAATGAACATTACACCTAATTAGATTGGCATGAACAATACTTGTAAAAGAGAGAGAAAGGGTCAGAGAAATTGACAATAGTTGAGGATCGGATTTACTTGGAGCCGGCGGTCCCCCCTCCAAAAGGATTTTGTATTATAGATTATCCCATATAGAGAGAGACTTGATACAATACAAGATTTGTGTTCCTTGAGACCTTGTTGGTGCAATGAAGATGGAAAGCTTCATGCACCAAGATTATGTCCTTAACTATCTTACCAAATCATTAACTTGTCCCTTGCCTCAATCCCAAGACCTCAAACACCTTCAAAGGTGGAAAGAGCTAGCAGGGAGTGAGGGAAGGGAAGAGGAAGAAGAAGTATCATACGAGAAAGAAATAATTTCCTCACTTGTATTACTATTGTAGCTTAGCATAGCATAGTAGCATAGTAATGTAGATGAAAAAGATGGCAAGCTTGCACTTTGGAGCATGGCTCTTGGTCGGATTTACATTCCATAGCCAAGAGTTGTTGGTGTAGGCTCTCAACTTCTCAAGATTGGAGAAGGAGATGGAGTTCTTGCTCAACACACCATGAGAATGAGAGTGTGTGTGAGTGAGAGAGAGAGACTATATAGTCAAGCTACCTCCCTCCTTGCTTGGCTCGACCCCTCTTCCTACCTCAAGCTTGAAGTTGATTGGACCTTCTTTAGACTAGTCAATCACATGCATTAGGCATCTCAAGCAACAATGGTAGCATTTGGACAAGTGTCCTCCTTTCCCCTTTGAGAGAGAGGGCTTGAAAAATGCTTAAACAATTAATAAAATAAACTAAATTCTCATTGGACCCCTTTAGAGGTCAATCAATAGGCTTTATGCACTACATGAGGGCAGCATGTGTAGGTGCTTGACATGTGTCCTTGTTGCCTCTTAGGTCTTGGGCTTGCCTTGAGTGAGTGTGTGTGTGTGTGTGTGTGTTCTCTCTCATGCCCCTACTTGTAGGGCTCGCCCCCCCGTTGTGTAGGGATCCATGTTTTGGAACACCTCATCCTTTAAGCACGTTAGTCATGAAGCCTCTCAAGCACCTTACTCATAAAGCATGACAAGCACCTTAGTCATCAAGCACGAAAAGCACCTCAAGCACGACAAGCACCTTAAGCACCTCAAGCACGTGCCTAGCTTGTCTAATACCTAACATACTCTAAGGTCTACAATACCCTAAGGTCTTAGGTCTAAATACTTTTAGCACTAACGTTTGGAGGTCTTTAATGAAGCTAACCCTAAGGTCTTTTAAGCTCCATTAGCTGGCATTGCTCTCTACTAGACTATCTCCCATTTGGACCTATTGCCTTTGGTCCCGTGCTGAGAAAAATCTGAAAGCACATGTCTAAATTCTAACTCTTGTTCCCATTTATTCTCCCACATTAAATGATTAGTTCAATTTTAGAAAACAATTTTGGTTGGTTAGATATGAGATTTTATGACATATAGGCTAGCTTATTTGTCCATGGCTACAAATTTGGCAAACGTTGTTTACATGTGTAAGGAGCTGGAGTCTAAGGTTGTGCATGAGGAGGGTGATACGGTTGTATTTTGTACAAGGATAATAGATACGAGTGAGTAATTAATTTCCATTGGTGAGATCATTCTTGACAATACTCTTGGGTAGACAATTCTTGATGCTTTGCCAGATTCTTGTGAGACTTTTGCCTCCACCTTTAGGCTTGTGCCACATAATAAACCCATTGATGTAAAGTTTGATGATCTTGTCTTTGAAATCTTGGTGATGAACAAAAAAAGAATCTCAAATGTCATTAATGTAGAGCAAATGATCATCTCATCTAGTAGTGTCCTAAGCTTAAGGTTTAAAAGGCTCAGAAGAAAGAGGCAAATGTAACCAATGCACATGCTTCTACCAATACAGATTCAAAAAGACATTTTTAGTGTGCAATGTCAGTATTGCAATAATGAACCTATAGTGACCTTGAAAAATCCATGAAATAACATATATGAAAACAATTAAGCATGCACACCTCATCCTTATGTGTATGTTGTGACACCATGAGAGGAAAGAGTGAGATAACGAGAGATGATGCCACATACACATCTCCTAAAATGAAGTGCTATACATCTTACAAACTAAAACAATTTTTGCTCATGCCTTGAGTCATCCACAAACGACATAGTTGTCCATACCACTAGAATAAGCAATATATGTCATACCCTAATATTTTAAGATATCATTGGTCACTATCACCATCCAACACCTAAGATCCATCTATACCATACCAATTTCATCATCATAAATTCATCACTTTAATATAAACCAAGTCCAAATCCACGTAAACCAAATCATTGTCATCATATACCCGGGCTAACAAAATCACCTAAGCACGTACTTCTCAAACTTCATGTACCACTGCCTTGAGCCTTGTTTTAGACATGTAAGTCGAGCAAACTGATAAAATTGGTAACCTGTGAGCAGACAATGGCTAAGCATCACAAAACCAAACCACCGTAGGTATACATCAAAATCTGTGCAAAACACAGCACTAAGAAGCCAAGCAATAACTATCAATACTACTCTCTTTGATGATTTCATGAAAAATGATATATCAATGTCGATGTCGATGTTGAGATGGTGTTTCAATGTTGAATTTGGTGCCGATGTCGATGCCGCTGTGTTGATGCTAAGAAAAACTGCTTGGTGTCGATGCTTCTTTTTTTTTTGCTAAAAAAAAATGCCTCGTCAATGCTGAGCATCAAGAAAGCTAATGTTATCTCTCTCGTGCACTATGAGGTGAAGTCTTCTAGGGCTGAAAGTGTGTGTGTACAAAACACTCCTTCACCTCTACTTTTGTATCCAATGATGAGTCATGAGCTATGGTGACCCTGTATGTTGTGTGTGTGTTGCAAACACATTCATACTTTTGTGTATGTGTGTGTGTGTGTGTGTGTGTACACTGATAGCCGTTTTTCGGCTCTTTGTAATTGCCACAGTGAGTTACCTCACCCTACCAAAATCACCCAAACACTATGGCTATCCCTACCATTTCACTGTACATAGGCGTGCGTGAGTCACGGGACTTTTCCCATATCTTCTTAAAAAACCCTCAATTAGCTAGTCATTGGGCTAGTTGAGCCAAAAAAATAAAAATAAAAATAAAAAATATAAGTATATTATGGCCCATGCGTATGTAAATATTTCTTTCTATATAGGGTCTAAATAAAAGATTTTTCATAATTATTTTGGTATTTATTTAAATATTTCTACCTATGGTGTGTTATTTATGCTATGTACATTGACTCACCATTACCATATTTTTTCTTATCATTTTGCATACTCTTTATTCCATATAAAAATAATTTCATGCAAGCTTCTCTTATTTTTGGTGTAACTCCATCCCAACAAAAATCCAAAAAAACTAGTTCTATTTATGTGTATATTTTTTTTTCACTATTGTGATTTTTTTCTTCCAACATATATTCTCTATTACTCTCATAAATTAGACCACCAAAGATATTCATCTTTTTATGGTAGACTTATAATGAGAGAGATTTCTTTTGACCCCTTTATATTTTTTCCACTTATATTATTTATATTTGACATGTACATATTTTTTAGACCCCTCAATATTTGATTTTCTTAGTTGTACTATTCACTTATATCATAATCTCAACAATATCTTCAATTATAGACCTACCAAATAAGGTCAAGGGTAGGTGGCATGCATACATGCACTATGGAGGGCTCACTCTTGGAGGTATTCAAAAGAATCATCCAAAGAAGGACCCCACAAGGACCTTGTGCAGTGGAAAAAAACGGTCGGTTTTGTTGAATTTTTAAAGTTCACTTGCTCTCCGAATTTGAAAAGGTGATACAAACAAAAGTTGTAGCTCGTGGGCTGAACTTTTGCCTCAAATTTTTTCATATTTTTTTGAGCTACGAGCTGTGAGCTATGATTTTATTAGTGGACCCCAGTTTTCCCATGCTATGCAGTCACACTCTCTCTTCCACTTTTTCATTTTCCTCTTTCACACACACTTCTCCACTCATCATCCCCACCTCTCTCACCACTCCTCTCTGCACCCTACTCACCTTCTCCTCAACCTTGAAGAATAAGAGAAACCATGGTGAACTCATACCTCCCACACACAATTCCATTCCAAAATTGACCACCTAGTCTCATTTTTCCTCCTCCAATTTACCCATATCTATCAAAAAAACCACAAAATTCAGCCTCTTCTCTTAAAAGACAGCATCATGGTGGTTGATTACTCAGCTTCAATTACCTTGTCTCTCAAGGAAGGTCAAGAGTGGAGAAAAAATGTACCGTCAAAGCTAGTGGACCGTCAACAACCGTCAAAATTGGCCCTACTCAAGACACTTGGAGCATCAACCTTGTAAGAAATCCACCTTTTCTTACCTCTTAAGAGTTTTTCTTCCTTATTTGTATCCTACATGGATACTCCCATTGTAAATATCCAATTCCATTTGTAAATTAATACTAACTCTACTAACACTAACCCACTATGAAAAGTCCTATCACCTCCATTTCTCTCCTCTCTCTTTCCCCACCAACTTCTTGATAATTCCAAGCAAAAGAAATTAGATAAATGGCTGAAAATCTAACCCAACCATGGTTAGAGGAGTAACCCTAGCCTTCAAAATTGCTATAAAAGGAGGGTGTGGCTAGCACAAATGGGAGAGCCATAAGCAAGAGCACTATGCTATAGCTTGAGAAGACAAGATCAACCTCTCTAGAAGGAGCTCTTGAGTGGAAGCTCATTGTCTTATGCATGTGCATGTGTTGTAATAGGGGATTAGCAAGGGAACTCTATGCCATTGTAAGAGAGAGAGTGATCATTCAATTGAGAGTAGGAAATCTATCATTTCTCCTACTAAGCCCAACATTTGCTGAATCAAGGAGGGTGGATTCGGACTAAGCTTGGATATTTTGTCTCCCTTCCAACGTGAAGTAATGGACAACAATGATGCGTAAGTGTCTTGGTGTTTTTTGTTAAGTTCTTGATAGCTTGTCTCTGGTGTTGTCATCAATCTTGCCATAAATCCCACATACTGTAAGAGGGCGACAGGGTGGAGAGGACTCCCCTGGCTTTAAGACAGTGATTGGGGTGGCTTTTCTTGTGATGTGTTGTGGTGAAATTTACGCAAGCTATGTTGAACAAATACTAATTTCACTTTGATTTGTCATGACAGATTTGTAAGAAGGTATTAATGCAACAAGCACCCCCTCCCCCTTTCTCTCTCTTTCTTAAATATATAGTTGTGTTTGCTTGATCATTGCCGATACGTTTCAAAGCAGCCCGAGCACTATCTCTCTCCCTCTCTCTCTCTCTCTCTCTCTCTCTCTCTCTCTCTCTCTCTCGTGTTTTAGTGTGTGAGAGTGTTCCATTGGTGTTAGGGTTAGTGTAAATTCCTTGTTTGTTTGTGGGTTGCTCTAACGATTCTCCTCCTTTGCGTCCTAGTTCGCTCTTAAACTAGGTGGTGCCCCTTGTGTAGTTGGGATTTGGCTGTGGGTTCGTTGTTTTGGTTTGTGTTGTGTTGTGCCCCAGCCCCATTGAGCAGCACGGGAGCCTTGAAGGGTGTCTAGAGGTTGCTCTTCTTGTTGCCCGCCCCGGACCGCCTCAAATTGGTGCCCCCACTGAGGACAGGCTTGTGTATGTTTTGTGAAGGCTCAACCTTTAGCATAATCAAGTAGCTTGCATGAATCACGAGAATTTGTATGATCCCTTCATTCCCATTGCAAGGCAAAAGGTACACATAATTGTTAGTACTAAGTTGCAATTTCAACGTATCATTCGTAGAATTTTAGGTCCTCTTAGGTTGGCCGAGATAAACGCTTCAGTAAATCCTTTTATTTTGCCTCTTATCAGGTACGACCTTAGTTTGGACGTCTATATTTTTGTTTTGTTTTAAGCATTAGGTCATGCATAGACCATGGATAATGGCCCAGGAATAGAGGTTTTCCCCTTCCATTTCACTCCACACATTAGAATAAACATTGCAATTAGTAGGAAAATCCATTTTCAACAACGTATGGTGTTCATGTTTGGTGCCCAAAGAGTAGGAGAACTTCTTGCATCACCAAACCCTGTCATTTTACCTCTCATCAACTACCACACTTCTTTTGATGTACATGTGTTCATTTTATTTTAAAATGAAGTGCAGCCCGGCAAAATAGTGTGTATGTTTGTTTTTTCTTTGTCCAAGTTGTTACAAGAAACAAAAAAACGATCATTTGTTCTAACTGGGAATGTGTGTGCAGTGAAAGTTCAATCCTTAGAGATCTAGCTCTATTACCAATTGAGTTGCAGGAGCAAGTAGTAAGGTGTCTCCCTCATAACAAGAGGGTGGTGAAGTTAAGACGGAAGGTCCTACGCATGGATTCCATTTTCCTCTTGTTGTTGGGCACTAAGGAAGACCGTGCATTCATCCAACTAGTGTGTGCCCTAAGATTGGTAAATAGAGTGAAATTTGGCGTTTGGCGAGTGCATTTCACCATTGAGGAAGAATCTTCAGGAAACTTGCGGCCATAGTTCATGCTTCATAGACTCACATTTGGTGAATTTTTCCCTCATTTGCGTTTTATTAATAGTCTTCCTTTCGCTTTCAACAAAGGAGATAGGGAGCTATTCAGAGCTTGTCTTAATAAAGAGAGCATAGAGAAGATTGCAAATTTTTATAAATTCTCATCCTTCTCTACTTTCTATGACACTTTGTTCATAGAGACATTGTAAATCTCTTTATGCTTTTGAATGATTTAACCATAATCCTAAGGAGTTTTTGTCCAGGAATTTTGTAGCACAAGTGGAGTCTTTAAATCTTGCAAACTTGATTGGACTTGATGAGGATGTTCTTTATGAAATTGTGAGAAGGTTGCCTCACTCCGACTGTGTGGAACTCGAAGGAAAGGAGCTCCTAGTCAATTGCTACTTTCTCACGGCCTTCGACGAGCATGAAGATCTAGTTTTTATACAAACCGCTTGTGCGTTGGGAATTGTAGAGCAAGTGCAATTTATCACTTGGGACGTGGTTGCTCTTTTGGATCCAGAAAATGAAGTTCTAGAGATTTTTGTTTATCGCCTTAGCTTTAAAGAATCTCAACCCTTCTTAGAGCTCATCAATAGTCTACCTTTTTGTTTTGATCAAACAAATCGAGACCTTATTGAAGCTTGGATAGCTGAAGAAGAAAACCTAGAGTGGTATTTTCTTACTTCCTCATTTGCAGGCGAGTGGTTCTAAATCTCTATTGTATCCCTTAGAGCCAACGCCAAATGTCTGGATATCCTCTTTTCTTTGGAGAGCCTGGAGAGGATGCAGTCGCAAATTTCAAGATGTCTTGCCGTATCAAGAGGATAGTAACCGATCAAGAACGTGTAGAAATGTTTGAGGTGGTCCTTAGGAAAGATGCTAGTACTTGGTTTGACTCTTTGCCTGAGGAAGTTAAGGGGAATTACACAGAAGTTTTGAATCGTTTTAAGAGATACTTCTTTGATCCCCAAAACACTCAAAAACTATGGCAAGACATTGTTTCTCATAAGCAAAAAGACTTAGATGACTACTACTTGTACAAGCAAGAATTTCTATGTCTTTGGGCTCTATGGATACGAAATGTTTCTAACCCTAGTGATGGTGCAGAATTTTTAAAGAAGGAGAGGTTCATAGCCGGACTCTTTCCTGACCTTAAGGTAAAAGTTGAGGCGGGTGCACCTGCTACTTTTGATGCAGCGGAAACTAGGGCTGCTGAGAAGTATAGGAAACTCAAGTGCTTAAGGAGAGAGGTTCCAATAGAAGTTCTTAGACCCAAAGGTAAGTCACAAGCATCAACATCTAGGGAGCTTCCTGAGGTAACGGCTGAAGTGATTGAGAAGTTAAATGAATCTTTAAGCAGCCTGTCAATTCAACTTGCACAAGCTGTAGGTCCAAAGGGACAAGCAAAGAAGTCAGAAGAGAGAGAGCCACGAACTAGGAGAGTCTTGCAATGTTGGAATTGCGGAGAGTCTGGACATGGGATGTATAATTGTCCTTGGCCCCGTAGAGAGCCAGGGAGACCTAACTTGAATTACCCAGTGATGAATGCAGGAGAAGGAGCTGGTCAACAACCAAGGCTTCTACAAAGGCCAAATGGACCAAGACCACCTCCACAAGGGGTAGAAGGAGTTCCACCTTTGCCAGATCCAAATGTGCATGTGGTAGAGGTGACAAATTCAAATGAGGTTGACATGGAAGCCAATGGCATTAAGCGTGGCCGAGGGAAAGGTAAAGAGAAAGAAGGAGTCACATCACAGAGTGACCATGGACAAGGCAAAAAGGCAAAGGAGACCAAGGAAACCAAGAGGACTCGACGTCGTATCAACCTCCAAGACTTCCCTCTTGGACATGGTATGGCTCCGTACAACTTGTTGGAAGACATGAGAGGTAAGGGTCCTGATATTTCATGGCCTCAATTTCTTGCATTATGTCCACAAGTTAGGAGGGATTTAACAAGGGTAGTTAGCACTAGGAGAAAGGTAAAAGAGAGTGTGCCTGTTGTAAAAATTGCACAAGCTGAAATGAATGAGGACATTACACCGGTGCTAGACTGTTACATCAAAGGAAGATTGGTTAGGAAAGGTCTAGTGGATGGGGGTGCACAAATTTGCATCATGACAGAGGGACTCATGCAAAGACTAGGCATGCACATCCATGAGACACCTGAAATCAAAGTCAAGATGGCAAACAATAGCAAGGCTAGGTGTGTAGGCATTTGTAAAAATGTCTTTGTAGAGGCCTTTGGCATTAAGAAAGCGGTGGATTTTTATGTTATGTCGACCAAGGGAAGTGGTTATCCATTTATCCTAGGAAGACCATGGCTAATGAAAATGCGAGCTTTGCAGGATTGGGAGAGTGGGAAATTAATTTGCAGGAATGACAATCATAAGAAGTTTGTCTTTGACATGAAGGAGCAACGCCAAGAGGAGCTCCATGAAGAATCATCTCAAAGTGAGACGGAAGAAGGTTGGACCGATAGCACTTCAGAAGAAGAAATTAGCGGCAGCATTACTGAAGAGGAGTCTTCCATCGAAGTCATGGGGGTAAGGTTTAAGCCAAGCAACCAAGAGACCTCTTGTCAAGGCTTGGAGGAGGTAGGTCCTCAAGAGAACGAAGGTGTTCAAGATGAAGGGATGCTGGAAGGTATTCTATCAACAACACTTACAAAGGATGAAAGAGAGGAGTTCAAATGTGTGCTAAGGAAATTTCCTAGGCTTTTTGCTAAAGACTACACCGATGTGCGTGGAGTAGATACTGTTCAACACAAAATTGAGTTGAAGCCAGAGGCCACACCTAAGGCTCAGAAGCTACGAAGGCTAGGAGTCATCAAGGAGCAGGCTTTACTCAAGGAGGTAAGAAAGCTTCTAGCAGCAGGTTTCATTTATCCAGTGGAGAATTCAGTGTGGGTCTCTCTTGTTGTTGTCACTCCTAAGAAAAATGGCAAGTGGAGGGTGTGTGTGGATTACCGTCCACTCAATGAGGCAACAAAAAGAGATCACTTTCCCCTCCCATTTCAGGATGAGATACTAAATGAGGTAGCTGGTCATGAGAAGTACACTGTGTGTGATGGCTACTCAGGCTACTTTCAAATAGGTATCGCATTGGAAGATCAATTGAAAACAACCTTTATCACTCCTTGGGGTTGTTATGCTTTTAGAGTCATGCCATTTGGCCTGACAAATGCTCCTGCAACTTTCCAGCGCTTCATGAACATGGTGTTTCAAGCATTCTTTGGAAAGTCCATTAGGGTTTTTATTGATGATTTTTGCATTTATAGCTCAAAATCATTGCATCTACAAAGGGTAGAAGAAGGTTTAAAGAAGCTCTATGACATGGGAGGTCAACTCAACCCCGACAAGTGTCACATAGCTGAGGATGAAGTGATCTTGCTTGGTCACAAGGTTTCCTATAAATGCATTGAGGTGGATCCTTCAAAGGCAAAGGCTCTTATTGAGCTCCCCTCACCCAAGAATCTCAAAGAGGTCATATCATTCATTCAAAAAGTGAAGTATATGTCACGCTTTATTCACTTAGCTTCGGAGTTGCTTCTCTCTCTCTCTCTCTCTCTCTCTCTCTCTCTCTCTCTCTCTCTCTCTCTCTCTCTCTCTCTCTCTCTCTCTCTCTCTCTCTCTCGTGTTTTAGTGTGTGAGAGTGTTCCATTGGTGTTAGGGTTAGTGTAAATTCCTTGCTTGTTTGTGGGTTGCTCTAACGATTCTCCTCTTTTGCGTCCTAGTTCGCTCTTAAACTAAGTGGTGCCCCTTGTGTAGTTGGGATTTGGCTGTGGGTTCGTTGTTTTGGTTTGTGTTGTGTTGTGCCCCAGCCCCATTGAGCAGCACGGGAGCCTTGAAGGGTGTCTAGAGGTTGCTCTTCTTGTTGCCCGCCCCGGACCGCCTCAACACATACCCTTATCTCTCTCTCTCTCTCTCTCTCTCTCTCTCTCTCTCTCTCTCTCTCTCTCGTAATAATATAGCACTACAGGGAACTCCAAGGGTTGCCTTTTTTTGCCAATCTCCAGTGCTATGTTATCTTCAGCGCTATTAATCTGCACACGTCGAAGGCAGATCGGGAAGCCACAACTATGATACCACTTGTGAGAGGTGAGGATGCAATGCATGCAAAGTGCGTGTGCGGGTGAGGGAGAAAACGAGTGCACATAGTCTTTGATGGAGCTTTGTGTGAGGATTAACTCCTCACCTCTCCTTATTTTTCTATATTACCAAATAATAAATAAGCTTAGTACGGATAGTGTGATGGGTTTGGGCCAGTTGGCCTGAACCCTAACATACGCTACAACATATTTTCTAATGGTTTTTGAAACTATTTGAGTAAAGAAAAACCTACATGTTAAGATACATAATCAACTAAGAGATTTGAATACAATGTCATGTCACTCCATGCCTTGGGAGATTCACTCTATATACAAAATGGGATGCCACCTACGAGCGGACAACTTTGATAAAACACCTATATACGACTCATATTAGGGAATATGACCCCCTTTTCTATGCTTATACAAAAATCAATGAAGAAAACTATCATACCCCTATCCTACATATAAAATTTAGGTCTCACATGATCTAACTAAGTAAAACTAGTCAAAGTGTGTGTAGCATAGTGACTGGTACCGTACTAAGGAACCACTTCTATTGATAACTAGATGTACCCTCAATGTGTCTTAGTTTGACTTTCAAACTATGTGCCCGATCAGCCTGCACTCTAGCTACTCGTCCCTAGTTTTGACACATCCAAAGCTGGTGTAAATCAACCATTGAATTGTTCCAAATCAGCCCTAATCTATGATCGGATTGACGCAAATTTTGATGTGTGACTTGATAAAAAACTTTCCCAAACACACCGGTTCAACAATTTGTTACAAGTAATCAATCCAAATCAGTTCCCACCTCCCTCCCCCCCCCCCCAATAAATATGATATCCCCCTCCCTTATTTTTAAGCTTGGGAGATAAATTATTGGGGGCCTACCCCTAGCTTATATGCTTATGTAACTTGTAAAAAAAACCCCCTCCCCTGAACTTACGTGGTGCAATAAGTTTTCTATGGTGAATCCCCCGGGCTCCATGCTTGCAAGGAAAAAATAGCAAAATCATGTGTTTGGCCAAGTGTTTTGTAAAGGTGTGTCTCAACTTAGCCTTAAGCTAGATTTAAATTCAATACAATTGGTTAGGAGATTGAAAGGGAAAAAATTTTCTTGGATTTTGCAAGAAAACGGTGCCTGAGGATTGGCTGAAATGGATTTGTATATGCTTGGGATAAAGATTTTTCTAAAACACTACTTGGATTTTGGGAAATACAATGGCTTTTGGACACTGAATGTGCATTAGTAAAAGTATTCAACATTCGAGATATAGGCATATTTTTGGGATTTTGTGCATTACAAAATTTGCCCAATTTTACTTTTGGAAGATATCAAGCTATGGCTACTTATGTATTTGGGTTTTGGTTGCACCATATGGGTGCCCAACATTGGGGTTCTTTTAACATTTTGGGCTTTGAGATCAATCAAGTGTCCACCAAATTAGTAAAAACAACATGAAATAAAATGCTAAATCTTGAGAACTAGCATCTGCAATGAGGAAGAAGGCCATCATTGTTTCTGGAGCTTGCTCTAGCTCATACCGGATAAATACAGGAGTGTGCATACCATATCTCCAACTTGCTTGAGTATTTTAAATGGGCCACAATAGCTAGGATTTAACTTAGATGTATGACCGGTTTCTAGAATTGCTAAAGGTTCTAGAACATGTAAGCATACCTCTTCTTCACTTTGCATGAAAGTGGCGTGTGAATTTTTGCATCAGTATACTTCTTGAGTGTGTCTTGTGCTTGTCAAAAATGTGGACTATAAATCTTGAGCATGTCCATGTGTTCTTTGATAAATTCTTTCACTTGTGGAGCTCTTGGATAAATTCCTTCACTTGTGGAATTGTTTCTGTAAACCTCATTGTGGCTGGTGACTTAGGTTGAAAACCCCACTATGACTGGTGGCTTAGGTTGAACATCATATATAAGCCTTAACAATGATTGCACTTTTTTTTGGCTAAGAAGCTTCACAAGTTGTCAAATGAATAAATTTGCATGTTGCTGCAGATATGCCTTTGCTAAGCACTACGGCCCATAACACCTAGTGTACATACACGATCAAAAACTTATACAAACCTACATTTCCACAATTGGAGTGTTTTGTGGTTGCTTCCTACAAATTTTGACATTTAATTTAAATTTGAAGGTGAAAAAACCTACAAAACTTAGTGTGAAAACCTTTCAATATAGTCAGTTTAAC
This sequence comes from Adiantum capillus-veneris, assembly GCF_014529385.1. NCBI lineage: Eukaryota > Viridiplantae > Streptophyta > Polypodiopsida > Polypodiales > Pteridaceae > Adiantum > Adiantum capillus-veneris. The sequence continues at coordinate 90,785,684 of NC_140943.1, read as the reverse complement.
TATGCCCCCCATGCTTGTGCTAATCACGCTGATGCCGCGATACCGCTGAATTTTAAATTCAAGGGTGAGAAATTCTACAAAATTAAGTGTAAAAGCCTTTCAATATATTCAATTTAACTATTGCCTCGATGCTCTGATGCTTGTGCTTATTGCCCCAATGTCGCTAAATTCTAAGTTTGAAGATTTAATGTAAAAACCTTCAATGCATGCAATTTACTATTGCCCCAATGCTGTGCTAATTGCTACAATACAAGTCATCCCTTCTCGATCGAGCATCATGAACCATCAACTATCATCAAATGTGACTTTGAACCTTTCTATCCACTACCTATGCGAGCAAGATCTTGGAGGGAGATTTTTGCCTCTCTCTCTCTCTCTCTCTCTCTCTCTCTCTCTCTCTCTCTCTCTCTCTCTCTCTCTCTCTCTCTCTCTCTCTCTCTCTCTCTCTCTACTCGCGAGAGCACTTCATCTTAGCCTCTCTTTGCTTGTCTCATCTCTCTGTCTACATGCACCGGCAACATAAGTGCTCTCACTCTCTTTTTCTCTCTTACGTAAATATAATCAATTTACCTATAAAATTTCTTATATGCTGGTTTTTGAACTTTCTAAGAAAAATATTTTGAGTTCACGTTGTGGACGGGATGAAAACACACTAAACGCCTCTATAATGACCCGACACACACTCTTGGAATGATATACACACACACACTATGGGGCACCACTTGGCTTACACAACCCACTTGGCCGAGACAGAGAACACACCGCTGGAGTGAGAGGAGAGAGACTACCCATTTACCGACTCCACACACAGACACACACACACACACCCAAAAAACTCAGCTCAAAAGAGGAGACTTTATGATATTTAGATCCAATTGAGCTTGGACCAACACCAATGGGGCAAATAGCTCACACAATATGGGTAAAATATGCCAGATGCAATCACAAATTGGAGCAGAAGCTTCGCTCATAGGAGAAACTTACACAACCAAAAAAACAGAAAAATAGTGAGAAATTTGGCAAAATGAACAGCGCCATCGTGTCCGAAACGGCCCAAAATCCCAGTCTACAATGTCAAAGTGCTCAAATCCGCGGATGAGCAGTTTACGGCCAAAACATGCTCCAAAAACAGCAAAAACACAGTTGAGGCTGTTCCTCCTCTTCTCTCCACGTTTTTTTCTGGTCTTCTCTCTATTTTTTCAGTTCCCACACTTAGCTTTATTACTTGGGCACCTTTGGCCTTTTAGTTGACCTCAAACGGACCCCGAACAGGCCAAAAACTAATGTCGCAGTGCATAGTTGTCACCTTGCTGCATCCATCCGCACACCTGGCACTCAACTTTTTCCAATAATGCATCCCGCCACCATGTGAAGTGGCCCCAAAATATGGTCCTCATGATGACCTTTCTACATAATTATCATAAGAAAACACCCACATTGTATCCGTACTTATCCACATGCAAATATTGACCCCATTCGACCTCCTGATGCCACTAGATGCCATCTGACGCACCTGCTTACCTTATGTCATTGGCCCGTGGATAGATTCCTCGAGAAGTTTTACACACTACCAACTCCTCATTATTATAGAAAAAACACACTGGTACTGCTGATAGTGAAAATAGATGCACTATGTACATGTTGTCCTACCTATACACATGTGGGCCCCACGTAACCACCTGGCTCTGGAAATGGACAATCCTTTATTCGATGCACCATGCATGTGTATATACATATGTGCAATCCCTTGCTCCAAAAAACTCCTGACATAATTTGCCCATCTCCTAGCTTGCTAGATCATTCATGAACAGCAGCAGCAAAAAGAGATATGAGACTCGCCTCCTTCCCACTTAATTTGAAACTTCTTTTGGAAGGTGTTGTCCAGCTTACTGTTGTAGCGCAAAACCAATTCATGCTTCTTGATACCCTTAATTTTGACCTTTTCATTTATCTTTGCTAAAGCCCTATCTTGCATCTGCCCATAATGCTCCAATGCGCTCGTCCTATCCAGCTGAACCTCTTGTAACTGCAAGAGCCTCTCTTTGAATGCATCACTAGGCGGCCCAAGCAACTTCTCTAGCATCTTTACTGCAGGCAACTCTACCTCCACAGCCAATAGTGTTTCCTTTCCATACACCAAATGAAATGGAGTAAACTATGTACCTGTCTTCAACGACGTACGATAAGCCTAGAATGCACTAGGCAATTCCAAATCCCAATTCTTTCCTTGGTGCTCTATCACTTTTGAAAGAATCTGTACCAACTCACCATTGAATCTTTCATTTAAGCCATTACACTACGGGTAATAAGGAGTGGTATGCTGATGCCTAATCTTCATCTTTGCGCATAAAAAGGCTAGCAGTTTAGCTCTAAATCCTGGCCCCTTATCCGAAAGTAGCTCCAATGGCACCCCAAACTTGCAACATATTTCATCATACACAAATTTTTTCACATCCTTTGCAGTGATTTGTTTTACTGTTATAGCCTCTGCCCATCTAGAGAGATAGTCCACTGCAGTCAAGATATAGCTTTTGCCCCTACTGGTGATAGGTAATGGGCCAATTGCATCAATCCCCCATTTTTCAAACACATCAAAGGCCATAATGGTTTTTCGTAGCTTTGGCTTCAACACTCTCTTCCCAAATGCTTGACACCTATTGCAAGACCTACACCAATGGTGAACATCCTTGTGCAAACTAGGCCATACATACCCCTCTTGCAAAATCTTATGCAAGGTGATCTTTAGAGCAAAATGGCCGCCACATGCGCCTTCATGATTCTCTTCCAACACTCTACAAAGCTCCTCCCGCCAAGGTACACGTCTCAACACAATATCAGCCCCTTTCATGTACAAGACATCACCAATCAATTTGTACCTGTATGCTCTACGCACAAAGCCATACTTCTTAGACTTCTGAATGTCCTTCGGAATGATTCCTGTTAGCAAAAACTCCTCTTCTTGAGCCAAAATTTCCCGGCCATGATAAAGAGGTAAATTGGTTCTCAACAAAAATAGCTCCCCAATCATGCTTTGAGCTCCTTCATGTGCCTCTCCATTTAGAGCACGTTCAATGTGTCTGATGCTCCATGCTTCGAACTTTTTTAACAGGCCTTTAATTCAGAAACACATTTCCTTCAATGAGGTGTTCTTACTCTTCCACACACCCAACACTTGCTTCACAACTAACAAGGCATCACCTTTTATTCTCAACCTTCTAATCCCATGCTTCAAACAAATGTGTAATCTAGCTTCCAACGTAGCATATTCAGCCTCATTGTTACTATGTGCATCCAATTTGAACCCTCTCTTACATACTAGCTTCCCCTCTGGATCATAAAGTGCTAAACCCCCTGAGGCTGCATCATGGCTCTTCCTGTATGAGCCATCAAAGAACAAAACATGTGCATTGTTGATATGTGGCACTTCTTCAACTACCTTTCTCACCGCCTCTTCCTTAACAATAAGGGGATTCTCCTTATAAGTCAACAAATCAGCTAGGGTAGCCCTTGTACTGTCTTCCACTAGAAAAGAGAACTCAAACTCTTGCAACTCAATTACCCATTTCTTGACCACATTTGACATGTTAGTGCTATTAATTAACTATGGCAAAAAAGCATAACTCGTCAAGAAAACAAAAGGTCGTGGTAGCAAGTAATCACAAAATCATCGAACGACAAGCAAATATTACACTGGCCATCACTAGCTCTACTTCCGAGAATTTTCTCTGTGCTACCAACTTCACTCGGCTTGCACAATACACTGGCCTCATATAATGGCTGCCCTTCCCCTTTTGCAATAGCATGGCTCCAATGGCATCATCCCATACTGATGGATTTACATAAAACACTTGCTCCCGATCAGGAGCTTGCATGACTGACAACCCCCCGAACACCTCTTTCACCTCTTGAAACACCTCTTCACACTTGTCATCCCATTGCAATGGATCATGCTTTTCCACTTGTTGTAATGGATAAAGAAGCTGCGAAGACAATGGAATAAACCTCGCCATGTACTTCACTTTGTGTATAAAGGTTGCCAATTGCTTTGTACTCGTAGGTGATGGAAGAAGGATAATAGAATTAACCTTGTGTAGATCAGCCTCAATGCCATTTTTTGACACCATATGGCCCAATAACTTCACCCTTGGCTGTGCTAGATTACATTTATTTGGATTTAGTTGTCCTCCACATTCATCATATCGAGCCAATACCATCTGCAGCTTCTCATGGTGTTCAGCCCTACTACTGTAGACACAAAAGTCGTCCATAAAAGCTTTAACACAACTACCAATGAATGGTTCCAACACCCAATTTTCTCTCTCTTGATAAAAGGATGGTCCATTTTTCAACCCAAATGGCAATACCGTGTAGCAATAACAGCCCCATGGCGTAATGAAAGTTGTCTTTGTGCGGTCTTTAAGAGCAATCTTCAATTGAAAATAGCCTGGAAAACCATCACACACACTATACCTCTCATAACCAGCCCACTGAATCCAAGATCTGATCAATGAATGGAAGAGGATATGGGTTCTTCTTAGTGGCTGCATTTAAGGGTTTAAACTCTACACAAATCCTCCCTTTCCATCCTTCTTTGGGCTGACTACTACTGGACTCACCCATTGTGTGGTTTCCACTGGAACTATGAACCGTGCCTTCAATAACTTGTCCACCTCTTTCCGCAAGGCCTCCATTTTCTCTTGACCCATCCTTCTTAGCCTTTGCCTCACTGGCTTAGCACCCTCTTTCAGCTCTATATGCATCTCTTCACCCTTGAACCCTCTGATCTCTTCATATGAAGTAATGAACAAATCAGGAAAACTAGCCAGCATGTTCAAATATATCTCCTTCTCCATAGTTGAGAGGTCTCCAGTGATCATTTGTGTCATCAATTCCTGCTTCCAATTCAACCTTGGTTTGCATCAACCCTTCAATCACTTCAGAAGGCCCTTCACTTTCATCTTCGACCTCATTTGCAAATGCAACTAAACCAGACTCCTAGATTTCTTTGTCCATCAAAAGAAATGCAACATCAGCATCCTCATCACTGCTGGTAGTACTATCACTGTCCTCATCTGTCACCGTGGAATAGTCTTCATCACTAGAATCATCCTCATCTTCATAAAGCTCCTCCAATCGTTTCCTTGTGTCCATATTATAAAGCTTCTCGGCACCTGTCTTTCCATAGAGACTAATCGTACCACATCGCCAATCTTGAATAGCTCCCACTGCACGTAACCATGGTCTGCCCAGTATGATAGGATATGCTCCCAATCCCGCTGGCATCACATGAAAATCAACCACCACCTTTGCATCATATGCCTCCACTTCTAAGCTCTTTACTACAGCCAAACATTTTACTTTTTGATGGTTTTCGAATCTGATCCGAAATCCTGACACCCCAGTCACTGTAAGACCCATCTTCTCAACGCATGAGTGTGTTATGACACATATTTGGGCTCCGCCATCCACATAGCCTTGTCCCAGATTTTTTCTTTTATGCCACACATCTACTATTGGACAAATGTCTGGTAGCTCATCCATTGCCAACACCTTTACTGAACCTCTCTCTGGCTCTTTCTCCATTGGGTTAACCATCCTCTTCCACTGTCTCTTTAGCTTAGGCACCATCTCTATAAGCTGCCCAAAAGTAACATCTGCCTTCCTGCTTGTCAGATCCTCCTTCAAGTCATAACTTAATTGCCCATCCCCTAGTGGAAAATCTGAAACATGGAACTTGCGACAAGCCCTTCTTTTCCTCTTGGCCTTGACATCCTCGCCTTCATGGCTCTTTCCCTTCTTCTTACTAGGACCTGGGGCACTTATTCCTTCCTTGTCCTCTATGGTCCTCTTCCCAATAGTCATCACTACTGTATCCTCTAGCTTTGATGCCTTCTCCAAGGTGACTACACTTATCACTTTTGTCTTTCTCTTTTCCTCCTGGGTTAATCCACTGGTTCCTTCTTTTCCCTTAATTTCGATGCCATAATCATTTGACCTAGTTAGCACCTGTCTTGGCAATGGATACATGTCTCCCCCCATCCTTGGTGTCTTATCACATTGCAGGCTGATGTGGCCCAACTCTTCGCAATTATAGCATGTGGGTGTTTGCCTCCAGAACCTACCATTGCTTTGTCCAACACCATTCCTAAGTCTTTCTTCACCTCCGGGCTGATTTGCAAACCTCCCTCGACCTCGATTATTTCCCACTTGACCTAGCATGTTTAGGCTGAGATTCTTCATTAAATCTACCACTTGCCTCATGTCTTGCCTTAGCCCATCATCTTGCACTGCTGTAGTGACCACTGCTGGCATAACTTGAGGAGTAACAGAAACCACTGGTTCATGATGAACCCCCGGCATCCGACCTTGCAAAGAATCCATACGCTGAAATTCAAACCTCATGGGCAAAGACTCCACCCTAATTAGCTCATTTTCCTCAACTTCCACTCTTTGTTCCTTGCTACCTCTAGTGCATCTTCATATATCCTAGGCTTCTTTAGTTCCACTCTCCAACGTATATTCTCCCAAAGACCAGCCAAGAACCTGTCCTTCTTCATCATGTCAGGGGGGGGGTACCTGTGGTGCTAAGGCCTTGCACATCCGCTCCCATGCCAATGAAAACTTACATATGTATGCATCTACTGGCTCAACTTTCTTTTGTACCAAACCCTGTACTTCTTGCCACACTTTGTCAGGATCTTCTATCTTCACAAACTCCACTTCCAATCCATGCCTTAGATTGTCCCAATTCAATCTTACAGGTGGATCAGCCACACGCAACTCCTCTTCAAATGCTTTGGACCAAACTCGTGCATCACTCTTCAAAAAAATTTGGAGAAGACGTAACATCTGCGTCGGGTCATGGATCTGGTTGCTAATGTAGGCAACCTCCATCTTTTCCAAAAAGTCTTCCACATCTTCATCACTTCTTCCATGAAATTCCGGATAAGAAAAAACCATGGCTACCCAAGTCACGATGCTTTGAGAACCCCTTCAAACACACATGCAAGAACCCAAAACTTTTCACTACCCAATCCCCAGAAACTTCAATGGAGCTTGTCTTTAGATAAGGACAAACACATGCACATCAAATGAGTTTTCATAGTGAATCATCGGAATTACAACAGGCAAAGGGCATTCCAATATCTCTCTTAATCTTCTAAGCCCGAACATAAAGACTATGCGCTGCTGGAAAAAAATATTCCTGGACACATGAACATTTATCTGGATTCTTTGAGTTAAATGAAAAGGAGTGAATTGAGGGTCATTTTGATCATCCATTAAAGTCAACCATGCAGCTCCCAAGAAAGCACACCTGTCTTATCCTCTGATTTTTCCAAAATTTTAGCAACATAACAGCATAAATGGCTTAAAAGACCAAAAAACCAACCATCATAACATGGAAAAATTTTGACAGAGTTTCCCCAGAAGTAAAGCAGTGAGAACCCAAAATATAGACTGTATATGTATTCAGAAACTGCCAACAATAGAACCCAAGCATCAAGAAGGAATCATTAGTACATAGCCTATGGTGAGGTCATGAAAAGGGTGCTCCAGTCACCTATATCACCGAAAGGATCTCACATTTAAGAATCCCCCAGCTCAATAAAACCTCACACTATCGACCCTCTCACGAAGGCTTATACAAATCTCGTATAGTCAAGTCTCAGAAATTACTATCTTCCAGATCAAGTCTCAGAAATGGCTAGGACTGCCAAATAAAACCAAGTATGGCTCCACAAAGGCGTACAACATGTTATCTTTTAATGATTGGGTCAAAGTTTTGGCTACCTTAGACAAGGAATCCAAGGAAGGAGTGAATTTGATTTCCCATTACATAGCCCAACTTTCCATACTCTTTGTACAATACCAACAAGAGCTTGCCCTATTCTCTTCTTTTGGGGATGATCTGTCTAACTTCTTGAAGAAACTATGCGGCCTCAATCCATCTTTTATTAGTACCTTGGCTATCGCTACTATCCCTCAAACTGGTGGTATCTTTTGTAGGGATAGTGTGACTCTAGAAGCCGTCAAAGTATTTCAAAGTAATCTTTGCTCCCTCAATGACTCTAACCTCTTGGAAATGGTGCCAAAAATCTCTAAAGTTTTTCCTTTCCTACCTGTTAGTAGATAGATTGAAATTGAATCTTTTGGGGTAGACCATCTACTTTGGGTCTTACCCAACAAAGCTTTTTTAGCACCTATTCTAAGTGAAACCTGGGTTTACCTTGCTAACCTCCCTGCCTCTACTATCAAAAACTGCAAACTCAAGATCTTGAAAGGTGGACAATTCCTTGACAAAGGGGAACTCATAAAAGCCCCCTTCAACCTCAATCTCATTGACCATTCTAAACGCCCTTCCAATACTGGCCTCTACATCCGTATAAAGGGGAACATGGAGTTTGCCAAAAGCAACCTGGATTTCTATGCAGAATCCATTTGGAATGTTTTTTGGCCCTATGTTAAATGTGCCTACAAATTTCTTGACCCTAAAGCCTCTTGCAAATCCAGCATCATGTGGTTTGATCATGCCATTTGGTATATTCTCAACCATCTTGACCTACTCTTCCCTAAAAAACCCGTGGATTTTCACCTCTCCCCCCTTATTTGTTCCTGGTTAGGCAGCCATGCAAAATAGACAGTAATTGTTTAGATTTCCTTTAACATCTTTCATGGACTAATGTTGGATATCTTGAGGGAACTAAAATTTGATAAACCCGGGATCTATCTAACCACTTATGCTAATTACAAAGGTGTAAAGATAATCACTAGCTTACTCAAGCCATGTATTGATGAGGATGATTCCTCTTCTCTAAAGAGACCCAATTCTCTTACTACTCCCAACTCTTTCGCTTCTTTTTTTGACACCTAGCTCTTCCTCTAATCGAGGGAAGTCTTGTAGCTACACTAGGGGAAGAGGCAGAAACTCCCCCATCAGGAATTTTCTTGAAATGTAATCCTTGGTGAACATGCAGGTTGCTACGAGCCCTTGCGGATGAAGGTTTCTCAACAAAATAGCTCCAAACCAAGACTTTATCTACGTGCATTGTCTCTTCCATAATGTACTTCTCGACTGGATACAACCTAAAGCTCTTTTTTGTGAGTGCTTTGACCTACCTTTTGGCAATCACAAACTACTCGATCATTTACTTATTGGTTGGATGTATCAACAACCCATAAAAAACTTGGTCTATAGTAATGATTTTCTCCGGCATGAATCGGTTCCCGAATGTACATGCAGTCGGTTTACCACATTTTGCAAAAACTTTGATACATATGGTATGCATGTTTGTACTTGTGATCTTAGCATCATTGAAAATGTCAAAATGCAAAAAATCTTGGCCAATGGGCTCAATCACATACCTAAATTTCCCAAAAACCCTTATCTCTCTCTATCAGCTTTACTTAGCTGCTTAACTGACCTTGTTAGTTCTCTCCAACTAGAGAAGACAGTCCTCTTGGACTAAACAAAAGTTGTGGAAGAATGTTTCTTAGAAAAAAAATTCACAAATTCCTATAAATGGTTATCTACTGATAACTCCTGGTTAACACCACAACTTGCTCTTGATTTTCACATAATGGCTAAAAATTGGTTCATAGTCGGGCTGGATAAAATCTCTAATTGTCCCAATCTTATATGCAAAAACCTAGCTTGGAAAGCTGCTTAATTTTGGGTTTTTGGGAAAGAATTCACTAGAATTAACACTTCCTTACAAACAGTTACCGGTAACATCCCGAGACACTTAGAAGATTTAGGCTATATTAAACTACCAATACTTTTTTCCACCTATAAAATACAGAAGCATAAATTCAGATAGATATCTGATGCTTCTAATGATATATTTAGTGATATCACCAAGGATATCACTCTGTGTCTTGATTTGATATTAACTGAGTTTGAACTTATTTGTGCCTCTAAACAAAAGATCTGCCACGACTTTCTACAAATACAGTACAACCCCTTTTGGATAACAAAAAACTCTAATGAGGTTTCTCTTAACCTCCCTAAACAGATCTTCCATATTTTTCAGCAATATCACTCAGTGTTATGAAAACATTCCCCTAGAAGGTGATCTTGGGGTTGCTTTTTCCAATGCTAGAAAGAAGAGTCTTTTCTACATATCACTTTCTAAAAAACCTAGATGGTTAAAAAAGACTTACTCCTTACATCCCTTACACTTCAGTGAAGAGAAGCTTTGTCTTTACATTTCATGGTTACTTGATAACTGTACTATCCTCTCCGAGGACATTGTTTTAACCAATGCCTGGGCATCCCCATGGGGTTCTCCTCCTCTCCACTTATTTGTAATATCTACCTTGCCTTCTTCGAATACAAATGGTTTCCCAAAGCCATGGAAAGTAGGAATAACAAACTTTCAATGTTTGGACACACTTACAGATATATGGATGACGTACTAAGCATCAACAATAAGGCCTTCTTAGATTAAATCTGCCAGATATATCCTAACTGCCTAAAAATTGAACCAGCTTCTTTGCAAGAGTTCGTAACACCCAATGGGGTTTTTTGTACTTCAGTACAATTCCTTAACTGTACTATTTCCCTTCATATACCTTGTGTAGGACGATATGACCAAAAATTTGTTTGGAAAAGAGATCTTCTTAATCTGCCACCTTTGGAGTTCATTGGAATTGGAACTAATCTCTTCAGATAGATGATTCCAGTGTTAGAATTTAAAGATACTAGTAAGTCGTCAGTTCAGTCAGTGAAACTAGAATAGAGAGCGGAGATTGGACTGAAATAGTTATCTGAACTGAAATAGTATAGTGAAATGAGAGACATATTGGACAACTGGAAAAGTTTTTGCAGTTTCAGATTCATAGCTTGAGGACAACCAGTACAAGGTGTAATGGATTGAAGCTCAAATGATTATAGCAGTAATGATTACAAGGTGAAGTTAAAGACGAAGAGATTGTAGCTCGGAAACACTTGAAAGCTAAAGCCAAGAGAACTAAGAAGCAAGAATCCCAATTGCAATGTAATGGGTCCTATTTATAGCCTTCCAGAAGTTAGTGTAGTAAGTACCGTGGTAATTATTGATGTGTGACTGATCCATTGTTCGGCTTTCCAAGAGACAATTCCCACCTGCTGGGACTGTCTTCACCTTCTACATCCTTCCCTCCTTTCTTGAATTTTGGTATAACTCCAAAAATTTTGATAAATAATCCACCACCTAATTTTGAATTGGTGTTGAGGAACCCATCTGGGTTTTTGGTTGTGGCCCAAACCCTAAACCCATCTGTCTGTTTGCTGAGTTGGCCGATGTTCCTAGCTTTATGCCATATTTCATGCTTGTTGAGTGCTTGACACCCCTATAATTGTAATTCCAAGGATGCCCGGCCAAAGAAATTCCAGAGCCTCACTAGGAAAATCCTCCGTCTGATTCTGAGATGGAACTACCTAGTATCCTTCCACTGAACCCGCTTCCTCTTGCCCTTCTTCTGTGCTGGGGCTTCAAAAGTTCCAGGTGCCAGCATTGTCCTTCTGGATAAGTCGATAAATGGACTCCTGCTCAAGCTGATTCCGCCTTGCAGTGGACATCTCCAATTTATAAGGCATGAGAGGATTATAGCTTTTGGTGTCGAGATCATACAACATGCGTCTACCCTTTGTCAGATGGCAGATTCTGGCCAATTTATGACAATACAAAGATATGTGGATCCATCCTTTCGAAAGAGGTTGATTTGTTTTAAACCCAGCTTCAAAGAGGATCTTAGCCATTTCTTTGTACTGTGGCCCCAGACCTGGTTTAGCCGTAATATCCTTTTCAAGAATCTTAGAGGACTCCACAGTAAGTTGAAGCAGCTGATTTGTGATCTTGGTGAGACCTTTGAGCTGGATCTTCCATTGTCCCATACAGAACTTGTCCCTTTGCATTTCTCCTTGCAGTTCCAAAACATCATTTAGTTGGAGAGCATGATTGACCAGTGTTTTCCAGGTTTTCCATTCTATAGTGGCTCGCTCATACCAATCTTGAAGATCATCAGTGATGTTAAAGTATGTAAGCCGATCCACTGGTTCTGGATGTTGAGGATACAAAGCTGGGAAAAACCTAGGCAGCTTAGTCTCTCTAGGAGGCAATGCATACAGGAGAACTGGGGAATCAGGTACAAACTCTAGAAAGTTGAGAACAGTCTGGTTCTCCTGCTGCATCATCATCATGGTCACTCGAACCAACTGAAAAGGTCTTCGGAGAGCATTTGTCTGTTCCCCTACTGTCATTTGAGTTCGTGGTCCTTTACTGCTGGAAGTTTGATCTTCAATAATAGCTTGTACCCTTTGGTCCAAAACTCCTTTGGCAATTCGCATTTGAAGTAGGACTTCTTTCAAATGATTCCTGACCTCCTTCATATACATGTATATGTACGCCTGTTCCCAAGCAGGAGCTCTAATTCAATGGCTAGGAAATGACAGTCTGCAGTGGACTGCCACTGCCAGTGTAGATTGACCAGCTTATCATCAGAGGCTAGTGCCCCATTCAGGTACACTGTCTAGTAGATAAATTCTGCTAGGATGCTCAGGTAATTGGCACAACTCTTGATCATGGAAAGCGGCTGATTTCCAATGCTGGATCATTTCATTGGCACCGACATATAGTCTCTGAAAACGTTCCAGATTAGAAAGAAGAACATCATCCTCTAGATACATCCTAATAATAGGAGCTTGCTGATGTCTTAGCCTCTTGTTCAGTGTGATGAGTTGTAATGAATGTTGCTCATCACCCTTCAAAGTCTCAGTCACAGCTTTAGCTTTTCCTTTCACACCTGAACTGTGTTGTGGTGTACTAGGGAGTGTTCAATGTTTCCTTGTTCCTGATCATCAGCCCCCTGGTCTCCCAATTGTTGATCCTTGTACTAGTCTAGCTGGTCTGTGTTGGGCCAACTGCCCCCTGTGGGCAGCTGATCCACCAATACCAGATCCTAAAGGTGGAGATGGAGGAGAGTCATTATCATCATCATGTTTATCTACTGGTTCATCCTCCCTCTCTTCATCCTTCTCTTCTGCTTTCTCAAAATCCTCATTGAGGTTATTCTGCTTATCAATGTAGTCCAAAATAGTTTGATTTGCCAAAGCACTATTATATTCAAAAATCTTATCCTGCAAATCACTATGCATAGTTTCCATAAGTGCTTTTAGATATTACATATCGAAAATGGTGTTGCCTTTTGGATTCAGAATATCAGCCAAGTTATTGTATATGTATCTTTCTGTTAAAGAGGTTTTTTATGCAGTGTGGCTAGTCAGCAATGTGTTAAAATCAACTCTCTTCATCCTCAACATAGTCTCAAATCTATCAGCAACTCTCTCAGCCTCTGTCTTGTCTTCAATTAACTGCCTATTCTCAAACTCAAGCTTTAACAGCTTACTTTCCAATGTCCAAATTGTCTTGTGGCTGACTGATTTTCGAGAACACTATGCCGCAAGGATTGTACCCCTATATCTTGTTTCAACTTCTGAACTTGCGGCTCACTGATCCTCAGTTCTTCTTTTAACTTGGTCACTTCCTCAGTAGACGATGAGGCATCCATCATTTGTCCCAAAGCGTTGACAATTGTATTCCAGGATGACTGGATAAGCACTAAGCAACCATCCATTACTATCGGTGGGTCAGAGGCAACTAGTTCCTTGTAAACTGTAACATGAGCCATATATGGTAATGTGGTAAAGTCAGGTTTGTGCAAAACTAATTTTCATATGAGGGGATGACTCTGTAGCGTTTGTAATCTGTCCTTTTTGGTTAAAGCTAAAGCCAATTCGCTGAAAGGAATAGGAACTTTACTGGCCGAACTGGCAGATTCAGGACCTTTTCCTTTTTCAGTATGAACTGCCAACTTCTCAGTACTGGTTTTTTCTAGCTAGTCTTTTCCAGCAATAGTGTTTGTTGGATTCTGCCCCGCTTGCTCGCTGGTCCCAACAATAATCTTTGCTGGAAGCTGTTCTGCTTGGCCGACTGAAGTCTGGTTTGCTAAAGATTTTTCAGTAGGCACAATTTTGACCTTACTTTCTAGTTGCTTCAAGAAATCATTTCTCTTGGCCAATGTAGTTTTTGGTTTCTTGGAACTACCAACTTCCACCTGTGTGTCCTTTCTCTTCTGTCCAGTGAGAGCTAACTAAGTACCTAGGGTTTCTTCATCTGAAGATAAATCAACATTGTTAGTCGTTGGGATGTGTTTCTGACTCCAAACCATATGTACCTAGTCATGAGCATCAGGAGAAGTTGCCTACTAGTAAAGAAACTGCCAGACATACCAGGCGTTAAAAACAGTCTGAGACTTCAACTTGGCAGTCTGCTGAAGCACATTATGAGACAGAATCTGACATAAATTGATCGAAGCTGTGGCATCTAGTCTCTTTGTAAGCAACATAGCAAACAATTTTTCTGAGACATATGTGGGGTTATTTTTCAGACTAATAGCTTCGGTAATCAAGGGGGACGTCAAGACCTGCTATTGGAACCCCTTGTCCAATGGCCTTGTGCTTTTTCTTGGTTGTGTCATCTTTCTTAAGAGCTGCACTTATCTGTTCTGCAGTTGCAATGGTTGGCTTTGGCTCATTTGGCATCTTGAAAGCATAAGCAATGTCGTTCGGAGTTGCTGACACTTTACTACCATACACTACAGCACTGCCTTCATCAACATTGAAGGAATCAAGAACCTGCTTAATTATAGCCGTGTCAAACTCGATTCTTGTGTCTTGCACAACCACATGCAAATCCCAGAGTTGCAGCAACACTTCTGCTTGCTCGATAAACACATACCGTTGTATCTTACTATGGGGATTAAGTGGTAGATAAGCTTTGATAGAGGTGATAAGTGCCGAAGTTTCGTCTATAGTGTCCTTCATCTTCTCCGATATTTTTCTTTTGCCCATACAAGGTGAAGACGATGACTCTGTAGAAGAAGAAGAAGACTTACCCGAATATTCAAATCCGTATCCAGGTGTATCTGGTAAAGACAGACATCAATCGACCGATGCGTCGGATGAAGAAGCTTGTGGTTGTAGTGAAGAGGCTTCAGAGCCAGGCGATGGGGAATGTGTAACAGCACGCACACATCGTGCAGGAGACTTATGAGAAAAAATACCTACTCGCCTTACTGTTATACGCGTTCGTGCCATAAAAGCTCCACTACTTACCGTTCATAGAGCTCTGTGCACCACCAATGATGTGGCATACATGCTAATACTCTCCATGTTCCTTGAAATGGTTATCATAGATAGTCCCACTGGCCCTTTTCCCCATAAAAATTGATATTGGGTCTGACGCTTTACTGATTCTGCTCTACTGACATGGTTTTGTTGTGCTGAGACTTTTCTGACCCTTTGACTGGATCTGGTACTGGTTGTACATGGAAAAGGCTTAAAATAGCTGATTCTAAATTTTCCTGGCCTTTAGTTCCCAGAATACCAATATCATTATCCCTGGAAGTCTCTTTGTCATTTGAATAATATAGCTTGACTTTGTCCCCATTATAGACACCTGGCAGCAGTAATCCAGATAAATCTTTCAGCCTTACTGTGCAATTGGAAAAAACCCAATCGACTTCATATGGACCAGTCCAAGCTATCTTTAAGTTTGGTTTCTTAGGACCCAGTTTAGATTGATAGAGCAGAACCAAATCTCCTTTCTAAAATTCCCTAAATTTGATCCTTCTATTATGCCAGTATTTTCTTCTTTGCTGAACAATTTCCTGTTCAAGCATAGCCCTCTGTCTTAAGTCATTTAGCTACCATCCTCTGGCATATATCACATGTTTTACAAAAGCTTATAACATCCGATATTAAAGTTTTCCACCACAATCCAGCTTGCAAAATCTTCTTGTAAGTAATATCAGTGGAGAAATGTCCTCTAGAATCCCCATCATGTGTCTCTAAAATAACTTGCATTCTCCCTTCCATAGGCACACATCTTCGAAGAACCCCATCTACTCCCAGTCTGTAAAGTGATCTGTCGGTGATGGTGAACTTCAGACTCCTAATAATCAGAGCCTTCTTCTGATTCTGAGTCCAATTTTTTGGGAATCCTCCCTTAGACAAGAACTAATATACATCATACAACTCTGGATCAGTTGTCGCTTCAACTATCATCTGAAACAGTTTTGCATCCACTGGCTTGTCTCTCAAGGATGCCTCAAAGTAGCCATATGTACTCTTGAATAGGAAATCAGCACCACAATGGGATTTACCGGGCTTACGAAAAATGCGAAACTCAAATTCCATCAGAAACATCATCCGTCTTATCAGTCTGCCTTGAATAATGACTTTGATAATCAAGAATAATAATGCTTGATGATCCACATAAAAATGAAATAGCTTGCCCAGCAAATAGTGTTAGAATTTAGTAGCACTAAAAACCATTCCTAGGGCTTCTCTTTTAGTAGTGGTATATCCTTGTTCAGCCTGATTGAATCTCCGATTGGCAAAATACACTGGATAATCACTCCTGCCTTCTGGCTGAGCTAACATTGCTCCCATCGCCAGTCCTGAAGCGTCTACGTGTACATGAAAAATGACGTCCCAATTCGGTTGTTGAAGTACTGGTTTACTGATAATAACATTCTTCACACTGTGAAAGCTCTCCTCACATTCAACAGTCCAAATGAACTTGTTGTTCTTCTTTGTGAGTTCATACAAAGGTAATTCCTGGGAAGCAAACTGATGCACAAATCTTCTATAAAAATTGATATATCCCAAGAAAGAATTTAGCTCTGATGCGTTGCGGGGCGCCTTGGCCTGTTGGACACACTGAATCTTGTCATTGGCCATTTCTATACCATTTTTGGACACTACATGTCCCAGTAGTTGTCCTTTCCAGACCAAGAAAACATATTTGAATGGATTTAAACAAATCCGTTTTCCTGACAATGCTGGAAAACCATTTCAAAAAAATGTAAATGCTTATCCTCTGCTAAATATACACAAAAAGTTTTGGGATGGGGGTATATTGGTTCTTACACTTGGTACTGTCGCTTAAAACTTGGCCTCATGATGACTCTCGCTTTAAAAACCTGGTAAAGCCCACTGTTTGGGTTGGTTTAGTGAATATTGGGATCTTTTTTGCCCATCTTCACCTTGATGTTGCATGATTTTATAAATGTTGGGGACTTTGGGGGAATATGGCCTGGTTACATACCATTGCTCAACCTGTTTGATATTAGTTGTTTGGACAAAAAATCAGTATAAACATCTAGCTCTTTTTTTGGTTCGGCAGTTGGACAGGCTAGGTTACCAATAAGGTTCTCTGCCACTTGGCTTGCTAAGAGATTGTGACTTATAAACTTGGGAAGGATTGGATTCCATATAAACATAAACGATATCATTTCTAAATAAACAAAAACAAGTTTAAACTCATAATGGTATTTTTTAGGCTACTTTACGGCTTCATGTGATGGAGCCTCATTAATTTGGCAGATAAAAACTCAAAAATTTGGTTTTAAAAAAAGGGGGGGGAGAGCATGCCACTTGGAGTACAAGGGGTTATGGCCTTCTGATAAGAATAAATACTAAATACACTGTGGGATAATAAAACATTTAAAAAAAAAACAACATAAATACTTTGGACTAAGCTTGTAAGTTAAAAAAAGTTATGAGATGGACATGGATAACAACTGGTATAGTCCATTGATACCTGTAAAACACATCTAAGGCTAACATATATGTTATCTTGTTTGGATGGATGTAAGTAAGGACTCTACCTTATCTTGGAAGTTTTTTTGGCTTAAAGCAGTTGTCCACACATGATTACACATACACCTACTTGTGAGGTCCCCTCCTCATCTCATCATGATGGAACAGGAGGACACCTGACGGTCGCTAGATCTTATGCGAAAGCAAACAAAATTGGCTAAGAAGAAAAAGAAGACCAGTGGATGGTCTCTCGTCACTTAGCGAGTCGACTCCAAGACACCAGTGAAAAGGAGTCTAGCTCCACCCCATAGGGGAAACATAATTTCGTACTATCGGTCCTATTCTCACCTTCCAGGAGGAGAAGTAACCTCAATGCCTTTTTCCCCATAAGTTTCAGAGGCACATACACCAAGTTCCTTCCGCTCTGGTGTAACGAGCTATCTAATGACGTACTCTATTGCGCAGGGCAGAGAGTTCCCAACTAACCGGGACCACCCGTCTCGTAGGCTTTGGCAACCTGAGCCAAGCCCCCACTTTCCACCCCGCACTCACACGGACTCTTTGTGTGGCCTAATTACTAACACATTGTTGTTCAACACTTAGGGTTCTTTTTTATATTTCCTCGACACAAGTTTGTTAAGACAGCCCTTCAAACATTGTCAAATAGGCACCAAAACATATCTTTCCTAGGAAAAAGTAATCAACAAACAATACTTCATTAAAAATTCCAATGTCTTGGAGTCATGAGGACCTCCAGCGAGTGTTAACTCCACCCGTTGTGAACTCGCCGCTCATACAACCAATCCATGATTCCACCCAATTCATGGAGTAACTCTCCGAGTAAAAATCATGTATCCACCACATAGAAAGCAAGCCATGGACATATCCACCGCATAGAAAGCAAGTCGTGGATTTAGCTCCTGCGATAACTTCGCGAGCTACCGCCCTGTGATCAATAGGGGGTTCAGACTAAATCGACATTGGAATAATGAATGTAACTTGTTTGAGATAGTTTTTCCTACCAACCATTCTTTCCTACTTCCATGGAGTCTTTCCATAAAGAAATTCTTTCCTATTTACTTCGAACTTAAATTTAAATAAAATCTTTAAAAAATTTTACCAATGTCGTTGTCTCAGTTGGATTTCCAACATAGTTTGGGGAATTTTAACATTCCTAAGTTATCGTAATGCAATGATTATGTAAATTACCAAAATTAAATTCATCCAACCTCATGAATTTCCTCCTCGATGCCTCGTGAGATGGCCGAATTTTCATCTCTCATCAGTGCTTTACCGTTATTCACCATGTTGCTAGTTCCCGCCTCGCGGTCGTTAGCACCACCAAACCGAGTTCTCTTGGGAGCCATATCTCACTACTAGGATTAGTTCTTTCGGAGAAACGAGAGACTAGGCGTAATTCCTACAACAACCAATGAGAAAGCTTGACAAGGAATAACCTTATTCTTACACATAATGCTAGATTAAATGACAAGCCTTCACACTGCAACTATGCAGGCTAACTCAAGGATGCAACAAGATGATTATGTCTTAATTACTCATACATCATCCTAAGATTATCATAACCAAAACTTCCCTCCTATGCAACATTAAATCAAGATTAATGTACTAATTGATGCATCATTTTAACATACAATGGTAGACTATAACCATGCAAATACCCAATATAATAGATGGTTCATACACAATTTGCTAATGCAACACAATACCCTAGTTGTACATCTTTTTTTGTATGCAAGAAGTCTCATAATTATGTCTTAATTTCATGGGCAAATCAAGGGTTTAATTCCTTGATTAATCCTCAATTTGGCTGCACAAAAAGTCTCACCATATCATAGAGAATCATAGGTGAAGAGCTTTACACTGCCATAAAGAGGTAACAGATATGACTACCTGCCATAAATAGCAGCTTTCAGCGTCCGGACCCTATTTTTAAGGAAATCTGGGTCGATGCACAGTTTGACAAGCCGGTCGATCCTAGACCATGCAGGGGGTCAAAAACTTTCTATTTTTGGAAATTTTTCACAAAAATTGAATTTGACCAGAATTAAAAGTTCTACAAGGATCACAACATAAAAATGACATCTGATCACTGAAACCTGCTAAAAAATAGCATCTTTTGCCAAACTAATAATTAGACTTCAAATTTTACATAGGTAACCCTCTTCTAGGACAGGTGGAGACCTTACATTCTACCCAACGTGAAAGAATTGAGATGCCCTCATCTCAAGGGTAAGTCTAGGTAATCCTTTTGAAGTGTTAGTTGATCTTCCCACGTTGCGTCTTCTTCTGGAAAATCCTTCCACTTGACTAGATATTCGATGATGTTCCTATTCCTTAGTTTTCTTTCCCGCGTCTCAATGATGTAATGAGGTTGTAGCTCGAGAACGCCTTCAGTAGCAATAACAACTTGTTCTGCATTGACAAGATGGTCAGGATTGGGAATATAGGGTTTCAGCAAACTCACATGAAAAACGTCATGAACTTTAAGGTTTGAGGGTAACTGCAACTTGTAAGCTTGGTCACTTACAACCTTTACAATCTCATAAGGTCCACAGTATCTTTAACTAAGCTTCTTGAATTTTCCCAAGGATAGATTACTCCTCTTGGGTCTAACCCTTAGAGATACTTTATCCCCTAACTTAAAAGTTCTTTTATATCTTTTCTTGTCTGCATAATGCTTCTTTCTGTCCTGAGCTGCTTGAATATCCTTTGCTATAGTCTGTGCTTCCATCTCTTCTAGCATTTGCTTTGAGGCCTCCACTTTAATAGTTGGATTAGAAAAGTTCAGTGGAGCTATACACTCTTGTCCATAGAGTAAGGAAGATATTGAATCCATTTCCTTGGCTCTTGTGAACAGTAAGCTCTAAGAATATCTTCAATTACTTGGTTCACTCTTTCAGCCTGCCCGTCAGTCTGAGGATCATATGTTGTACTGAAGCATAGCTGAGTTCCAATTGCTTAAAAAACAGAAGTCTAAAACTTCGAAGTAAACTTCGCATCTCTATCACTGACAATTCTTCTCGGTAAACCGTGAAGTCTAAAGATTTCCTTGATGAAAACCCTATTGATGCCAGAAGCACTGTAGGTCGTCTTGACAGGTATCAAGTGAGCCACCTTAGTAAGCATATCGACAACCACAAATACAGAATCGTAGCCTCCAACAGAAGGTAATCCGGTGACAAAATCCATACTGATACACTCCCATTTCATTTGAGGTATATCAAGAGGTTTGAGTTCCCCGGGAAGCTTGATTAGTTCTGCTTTAATTTGCTGACAAGATAAACACCGCTTTATGTAAGGAAGAACATCACCTTTCATTGCTGCCAAAAATAACTTCTCTGACTGCATTCAAGGTTTTTGCATACCCTGGGTGTCCAGAGGTCGGGCTATCATGAGCCTCAAATAAAATTGCTTTCTTTAGTGTTGGATCCTTAGGCATATAAAGTCTTTGACCAAAATAAAGAAATTCCCCTTGAAGAGAATAGTCTTTAGTCGGTCTAGAAGTTACTTTAGGCCCTTCGCCTTGTTGAATCTGTGTTAACAGTCGCGGATACTCTGGGTTATTTGAAGAAGATTCTCTAATCCTTTCCAAAATAGGATTATTGGGTCTAGAGATAGCATTGAAGAAAGACTTACGACGATTGAGTCCATCTGCAACTACATTGTCCTTCCCAGGTCGGTACTTGATATCAAAATCGTACTCTTGAAGAAGTTCAATTCACCTCCTCTGTCTCATGTTGAGGTTGGGTTGCGTAAATACCCACTTTAAGCTCTTGTGCTCGGTAACTAGCTGAAATTTGTGACTCAAAAGACAATGTCTCCATAGCTTCAATGCATGGATGACAGCGAGAAGTTCTAGATCGTGAGTCGGATAGTTCTTCTCATGATCTCTGAGCTTGCGAGAGGTAAAAGCTATTGGTCTCCCTTCTTGAGTAAGAACTCCTCGTAAGGCAAGACTTCTGGCGTTGGTCACAACTTCAAAATCCTTACTGAGATCTGGAAGCTTTAGCATAGGAGAAGACACCAAATATCTCTCTAACTCACCAAAACTAGCTTGTGCTCTGCTTTCCAATCGATTTTCATTCCTTTCTTTAGAAGTCTTGTCAAAGGTGCTGCAATAAGAGCATAATCCTTGACAAAAATCCTGTACCACCCTATAATTCTAAGAAATCCTCTGACTTCACTGACAGAAGAAGGTTGAGGCCAATCCACTATATCCTTGGTCTTCTTCGGATCTACTGAAATTCCATCGAAGGATATAATGAAACCTAAATAACTAACTTGGGGAGTACAGAAAGTACACTTGCTTTCCTTAGCATAAAGTTGATGCTGACGTAGAATTTCTAACACTTTCCTGACATGTCCTTCATGCTCTGCTTCGTCTTTAGAGTAAACCAAAATATCATGAAAAAAGACTAGGACAAAGTCATCCAAGTAAGGTCTAAAGATATCCTGTATTAGTCGATTGAAGCTTGCAGGTGCATTAGTAAGACCAAAGGACATAACTATGAATTCATAATGCTCATACCTTAGTATTAAAGGCTGTCTTTGGCATGTCTGATTCTTTGATTCTGATCTGATAATATCATGACCGAAGATCAATCTTTGAAAAGATCCTGGATCTATGGAGTCTATCCAACAATTCATCAATTCTTGAAACCGAATACTTGTTCTTGACAGTCACTTGGTTAAGTCCACGATAATCTATGCATAGCCACAAAGATCCATCCTTCTTCTTTTGAAAAAGAACTGGTGCACCCCAAGGAGAAGTACTAGGTCTAATGAAGCCTTTCTCAATCAATTGCCTAAGCTGTTCTTTAAGTTCTATAGCTTTGGGTAACGACATTTTGTATGGTCTCTTAGAAACAGGTTCACATCCTAGTATAGTTTCTATCTCCTGGTCTACTTCACGATACGGTGGCAGATTGGTCAAGTCTTCTCGAAAAAAATCAGCATATTGCTTCAACCATTCTGGGTGAAAGTTTGAATCTGATTGACCCATCTTGTTAAGCTTCACAACGTAAATCTGTTGTCCCTTCTTAAGTCCCTTTAGAAATCTACTGGCTTTAACTAAATGAGCCTTGGGTATCCCATTTTTCCCTTGAACTAGAACTTCATTCCCAAGATTATCTATGAACGTAAAGTTTCCCTGAGCACAATGAATGTGGGCCTGGTTCTTTTTCAACCAGTCCATTCCTAAAATTCCGTCATAAATTCCTAAAGGTAAGTATAGAACTGTGCAGAAGTACCATAACCCCCTAATCCAAAATCTATCAAGCCTACGAAATGTTGAGATAACACTTCCTTCCCATTAGCTAGTTCTACTACTTGTCTATTTGCAGGATACTGGTTTATCTTTAACTTTCTCATGCATCTAGGAGATAGAAATGAATGTGTACTTCCACAGTCTATGAGGAATTCAACTTTATTACCTTGGCGCATTACAAGAGCTTGAATTATGGCGAATTGCTGACGAGCACCAGGATTATCTATGGCAGCATGTAGCACTGCCCTTTCATCTCCTTCATCACCTACAGTTGGTTGTCCAACTGCAGCATTAGCCCTAGCAACTGCACCACGTCCTCATCCTTTGCCTCCTCTTCCTCATCCCCCATGATTGTTCGGGTGACCTCTACCATTGGCATTGAGAGGTACTGCATTTTCACCGAATGCACGAGTCTTCTTGGACATATGTTCCTATAATGCCCGTACTCTTGGCAGTCATAACATCGCACATTGGGAAATTCGGTAACAGTTGAAGTAGCTACCACAGGACGATCCTGATAAGCAAGGTTTTTCGGTCTATTATCCCAGTTATTCGGTCTGACCTTCTTCGCTAAGTAATTTCTTCTGCCTTGAGCAACTTTCATGATTTTCGCAGCTAACGGCTTTGCTCTTAACAAAGCATCTTGCAATCTTGTTGGTCTAAGAGCTTCCAATCTAATGTTCAATGGTTCAATGAGGCCTTGACAGAACCTGGCCACTTGTTGTTCCAATGTCATCTTTGGCGCATATCTCTTCAGAGTCACGAACTTGGAGTAATATCCCTCTACAGTCAAGGATAGCTGCTTGAGTGAGAAAAACTCGTTCATTTTGATGGCCCTATGAGCTAGTGGTAAGTAACGTTCGGTCACTACAGTCTTAATCTCTTCCCATGACTGAGAAGATCCAAAAATATTGGAGTCTTGGCAATGTTGTTTCCACCATATTTTGGCATCTCCAATAAGTCGGAACATCGTAAGCATAGTCTAATTCTGCGGATGAGTTCCCGCAGCTTCAAAATAATCCTCCACGGCTTCGATCCACACCTCTGCATCTCGTTCGACGTTAGCCGCTTCATCGTTGAAGTTGGGGGTTGCGCTTGCTTGAGAAGAAGTTTTTTCTTATGAACCGTGGTATAAAGAGCAGAAGCAGGTACCTACATGATTTCATAAGATCGATAGACTGACAAATTTAAAGACTTATCACACGGCTAAGATTTAACTTCAGAATAGGCACAAGATCAAGATACTCAATTCAAAAGACTTGGTTCTTTATTCATAAAGTGAATATTTACAAGGATAGCCTTACAAAAGAGGCTTAGGATATCTCATCCTAACTTATTGTAAATTTTTGTGGCCTATAAAGAATCCACGTAGCTGGCTGACTTGGAATATGGTGATACAAACGATGGGTGTTTGTAGTCACATTTCTACAATGTTCTAACTGATTGGTATAATAGTTCTTATACTCATTGGAAATCGGAAAGTAAATTACAAGATTCAAATTCTTAGAGGTATTCTGAGAAAAAGTTATGATTCTTCAATATGGAATTATCTCCACCACTTTATCCCATACTTATTCGTTCAGGGGTTTCCCCGTGCCTCCTGGATAAATGGGAACAGTGATACTCGATTTTGTACCCAGAAGTAGTACAACTGAACCACTCTTAGTTCCTCTGCCCAGCGTAGTTTCTTTAAATCCGTGGTAAGAACATCCCAGCTTCCAAGCATTGATGTAATAAATCCCACCTACATTGCTCCATTCGAGCTCCCATCCTTTATCTATCCGAGTCGAATGAGGAGTGTGAGCCTTCATCAGTAGCTCCATCACGCTCCGTAGGAAAAGGTAGTTTGGAGAATGACAGGTCCTCTCATAAATAAGCTCGAAGACTTGGAACTTGCGATATTCAACCACAGGATCTTCCTAAAATATCGATGCATAAGCCTTGGATTAGCTAAGCAATTTTTCCTGTTTTTAAAATTTTCAGACAGTACAAAATTTTTCAAATTAAGCTAGGCTCTGAACCCTAGGCTCTGATACCACTCCTCGTCTCATCATGACAGAATTGGAGAACACCTAACGGTTGCTAGATCCTATGCGGAAACAAACAAAATTGGCTAAGAAGAAAAAGAAGACCAGTGGATGGTCTCTCGTCACTAAGTGAGTCAAGTCCAAGCCACCAGTGAAAAGGAGTCTAGCTCCACCCCACAGGGGAAGCGTAATTTTGTACTATCGGTCCTATTCTCATCTTCCAGGAGGAGAAGTAACCTCAGTTCCTTTTTCCCAATAATTTTCAAAGGCACGTACACCGAGTTCCTTCCGCTCTAGCGTAATGAGCTATCTAATGACGTACTCTATTGCGCAGGGCAGAGAGTTTCCCACTAATCGGGACCACTCGTCTCGTAGGCTTTGGCAACCTGAGCCAAGCCCCACTTTCCACCCCGCACTCACACAGACTCTTTGTGTGGCATAATTACTAACACATTGTTGTTCAACACTTAGGGCTCTTTTTTATATTTCCTCGACACAAGTTTGTTAAGACAGCCCTTCAAACATTGTCAAATCGGCACCAAAACATATCTTTCCTACGAAAAAGTACTCAACAAACAATACTTCATTAAAAATTCCAATGTCCTGGAGTCGTAAGGACCTCCAACGAGTGTTAACTCCACCCGTTGTGAATTGGTCGCCCATACAACCAGTCCATGATTCCACCCAATTCATGGAGTAAATCTTCGGGTAAAAATCATGTATCCACTGCATAGAAAGCAATCCATGGACATATCCACCGCATAGAAAGCAAGTCATGGATTTAGCTCCTGCGATAACTTCGCGAGCTACCGCCCTGTGATCAGTAGGGGGTTCAGACTAAATCGACATTGGAATAATGAATGAAACTTGTTTGAGATAGTTTTTCCTACCAACCATTCTTTCCTACTTCCAAGCAGTCTTTCCATAAAGCAATTCTTTTCTATTTACTTCGAACTTAAATTTAAATAAAATCTTTTTAAAAAATTACCAATGCCGTTGTCTCAGTTGGATTTCCAACATAGTTTGGGGAAGTTTAACATTCCTAAGTTATCGTAATGCAATGATTATGTAAATTACAAAAATTAAATTCATCCAACCTCGTGAATTTCCTCCTCGATGCCTTGTGAGATGGCCATATTTTCTTCTCTCATCGGTGCTTTACCGTTATTCACCATGTTGCTAGTTCCGGCCTCACGATCGTTAGCACCACCAAACCGAGTTCTCTTGGGGGGCATATATCACTACTAGGATTAGTTCTTTCAGAGAAACAAGAGACTAGGCGTTTTCCCACAACAACCAATGAGAAAACTTGACAAGGAATAAACTTATTCTTACACATAATGCTAGATTAAATGACAAGCCTTCACACTGCAAGTATGAAAGCTAACTCAAGGATGCAACAAGATGATTATGTCTTAATTACTCATACCTCATCCTAAGATTATCATAACCAAAACTTCTCTCCTATGCAACATTAAATCAAGATTAATGTACTAATTAGATGCATCATTGTAACATACAATGGTAGACTATAACCATGCAAATACCCAATATAATAGATGATTCATACACAATTTGCTATAATGCAACACAATACCCTAGTTGTACATCTTTTTTTGTATGCAAGAAGTCTCATAATTATGTCCTAATTTCATGGGAACATCAAGGGTTTAATTCCTTGATTGATCCTCAATTTGGGTGCACAAAAAGTCTCACCATATCTTAGAGAATCATAGGTGAAGAGCTTTACACATAACTATGCACAACATGCATAACTGGCAATGATGATTATATGCATAAACTCATGCTTAATTAAAGAAAAATTAACTATCTAAGAAGCAAGGTGCTCCTTAACCCAACAATGGAAATACAATCAATGGATGCAAACCATTGACAATACCCCACATATAATAGAGAATAGATTATTTAATGTTGTAGCCAGCTAGCATAATTAAGCTCAACATAGGAATCCTCTAGAGAAAATAGGCTATGGAGCAATAGGATTAACATAAATATAATTAAATTACCCTTAATTAAGACCTCTTTTGTGTGTTATGTGATGTAGAAAGGCTTCACAAAAGATTGATCTGGCAGCAACACTTCCTTGCTCTGTCTTGGGGATTGTGTGTAAAATTGGGTGGGAATGCTTCTTATATAGGCTTCTCGGGGTTGCTTGATGGCCAAGGCATGCCCATACCTCCTTTGCTTGCCCCCTCTTGCCAAAAGAAGAAGTAGAGGTGTCACAACCTTCTCACTAATTACTAGAGGTGTCCCCTTTTACCTAATTAAGTGATACACCTCTCTAGTCCATACTTAGCCTCCATGCCACACTCCCACACTTGACCCAACGCTTGGCACAAGGCTACCTATACACGTGACCCTTGGCCATACATGATGGGGTTACATGCCCATACATACCCATGACCATGGATGCCAATGCATGCACATCCTCATACATGCCATACACATACCTTAGGAAATGCTAACCTTAAGCTAACTTGATCTATACTAACCCAAATTCAATTCTGAAACTTGCTAACTCGAGACAGATCTGCAGGTAACAGATACGACTACCTGCCATAAATAGCAGCTTCTGACGTCCGGACCCTATTTTTTAGGAAATCTAGGTCGGGGCACAGTTTCACGAGCCGGTCGATTCTAGACCATGCCAGGGGTCAAAAACTTTCTATTTTTGGAAAATTTTCACAAAATTAAAAGTTCTACAAGGATTACAACATAAAAATGACATCCGATCATTGAAACTTGCTAAAAATAGCATCTTTTGCCAAACTGATAATTAGACTTTAAATTTTACAAAGGTAACCCTCTTCTAGGGCAAGTGAAGACCTTACACTACTGCAGGGGAAGTAAATCTGATATCTGTATACTGGAACAAGGCTTCATTCTTATAAGCATTGCACAAAAATAATTTTAAGACTAAGTTGCTTTTGTACTTATCATTTCCCTTTCTCTGGAGCCAGCTGTCTTTTGAATGTAAAAGTTCAATTATGTGTTATTATTTATGTTAAAACAGCCACACACACACAATGTGTGTGAGGTTTGACTAGCTTTGAGCTTTAGCCAACGTTGGCAATTGAACTTGAGCAGGTGCAATCGGGTAGGGTAGCATGAGCAGTAGGAGGAACATTGTAGTAGTGTTGGTAGAAAGTTGACCAAGGTAGCGCTTGACAGTCTGACATTCGTTTTCTGTAGAATTTTGATAGAGGAAGATAGCTTTGACAGAATGAAGAAAATTGAAAAATTTCTTTATTTCCAACGTTACACACACTATAGTGTGTTAAGGGGCATGATCCTGCCAAGCTCTTGACCCCCCCCCCCCCCCCCCCCCCCCCTCCCTCTCGGGTTCTCGACATTGGAGTACAGATAGAGAGAAAAGGAGATATTCTCTCACCGCCGGGAAAAAGCTTGAGAGATAGAGAGCTATGAGAGAGAGAGAGAGAGAGAGAGAGAGAGAGAGAGAGAGAGAGCGAGTGAGTCTCTGTGTGTGTGTGTGTGTGTGTGTGTGTGTGTGAGAGAGAGAGAGAGAGAGAGAGAGAGAGCAGGGCTTTGATCTCCATTATTGGCATCCGGATTTGATCTCCATCATTGGCATTGGAGTGCTCCCATTCGACAAACGGGAGGCGGTTCAACATTGGCGCATTGATTTCGCCACCGATTTGACAATATTTTGGCTTTAGCGTTCCTCTCGGTGATTTGCATTGGCTCGGCCTCGGCTTCAAGCATCGGCTATTGGCATTGGTTTTGACACCAACTTAGATGACATCAGCAATTAGCCATTCCAACATCGAGTTTGACATCGATCAAGCGGATATTTGGCTAGCGTGCTTCCTCCCGGTGACGAAAGACGGCATCAATGACATTTTTCTCGGCTTCTCGACCTCCACACAGCAGGAGACAATAGAGCGAGAGCGGCCCAAGTGTCGTAGATTGGTTATGCCATTTCCCTCTTGAATAAGAGGTCTTGAGTTCAACTCCTCATTGGCTAGATCTTTAAGGTCTCTTGGGATAGTTTTCTACGATGTTAAAACTCTCTTCTTCTTCTTCTTCTTTCTCTAGCTCCATCCAAAGCGGCCCGGCTCCGATCTAGTCTCCATGGCATTTTGGCTTTGGTGATTCTCTAGTTTTTGACTTTGACAACACATACCGACACATACGGCTCCAACGGCTCAATCCAGAGTGGGTTTTTCCCTCAAGAGTGCTCAATTTTTGGCAAGTGTTTTCAGTCAAGGAGTTTATCGATCGATGAGGTAGTGTGTGCTAGTTTCCCAACAATTTTTCTCACAGGTTGCACGGTGCATTCCAAAGAGCTTTTGGCACAATCTTGTGCAATTTCATGCTATGTATGCATTTGCGGATACAGTTTGAGCTAGCTATAGCTCGCAAGTAGTAGGTTTCGTAGGTTTACATGTGTTTTTGGACATGTTTATGTCCATAGAGCCACTCGGTCAGGAATGAGCTGTTTTGCCAAGCTTTTGGCAGTGCTATGTATGACGTTTGTGGATCTATTACTGAGACACAGAGTGTCTTGTCTTTATGTGATTTGGTGAGAATTTTTGAGTTTTTTCTTAGTTTGTATGAAAAATTACCGATTTTTTTCCAAATTCTTGCCATGGTTTTGCACGTATTCGCAGTTTACACTCTGATGGTTTAGTGGTCGAGTTGACTCCCACTCTGGTAGTTATCTGCAGCTTTTTGGCTTGTAGTTTGCATTGAGTTGGCTCATTTTGCAAAGAAAACTCTGTTCGTTTTTTCTGTGTCTTCTTGTCATAAAAATTTGCAGTGTTATGCCATCTTGTACAATGGTCGATATATTCCCACTTTGACAGTATCGAGTGTTTACTCTCACTTTGACAGGTTTTGTTAGCTTGGACACAGTTTGATGTTCTTGTACCCACTCTCACAGGAGTAAGGATTAGCGTATGTTTGTGTGGCTACAGATAGACAGTCAGACGTTTCAGATTTTTGTGAGCAGTTTCTCTTGTGGGATGCATTTTGAGCTAGTTTGCTCTCTACTTGCGTATATGGTTATGCGCTTTATGCTCGGTTGAGCATTTTATCCCAATATATGCTTGCATAGATAGCAGATTGTCGAGCTGTTTTATGCATATGTGAGCATCAATTTTAATGCTACTGATCATGGTTTTCATGATTGTGTAGTGGTCAAGTGACCTCCCACTTTGTTGCCATTTTGGCATTCACTTATGGCAGCAGATGTGTGTGACAGTGAGAGATGGCAGTCTTGTCCATTGTTTCAAACGTATGAGACAATAGCAGAGATGTATGTGAGATGCACATACGGCTTTGACACATATTAGAGAGGCAATTCTAGCAGCAGTCTATGCCAATGACAGTAAGGTCATGCTTGCCTCGAGTGTACCTCTTGCAGGTATGTCTATGGATAGCACATTTTCTCCACAGTGGTTACTAGATAGCGATGTTCCTTTCCCCGTTGTCAGAGTGTGCAATTCTCTAGGGTCAACCGAGAAAACACCGGGCCTCTGGCTGTAGACAAGAGTTTAGAAAACGCTCAAACTAGGATAAATGAGTGCAAATAGACTTAATTAATGGCTTAATACTGGTGATTAAAGAGATTTTAAGAGAGAAGACTACAAATAAGAACGCTATAATTGATATGACAATAAGAAACATAGATTTGAGACTCAAGAGATGCTGTTAATTGATAGCAGATACAGATTAAGATGTTTGATTTCTCTTTTACAATTCCATTGCATACTTTCGCTTTGGT
The DNA here is from genome assembly GCF_014529385.1 of Adiantum capillus-veneris. Classification (NCBI taxonomy): domain Eukaryota; kingdom Viridiplantae; phylum Streptophyta; class Polypodiopsida; order Polypodiales; family Pteridaceae; genus Adiantum; species Adiantum capillus-veneris. The sequence goes on along the minus strand of NC_140943.1, from coordinate 90,754,959 downwards.
ATGCCCTTCAAATTGCAACCAACGGATCAAAAAACTACCCCGTTGCACCACCATCCAGTTCTTTCGTTCTCTTGATGCTCTTCCCAATCTTCCTTGATCACAATTGGTTCTCTGCCATCGATTTTCCCGAAAGACCCTCTCAATCACCTCCAAAAAAAAAGCCAAAAAAAGACCCCTAAGATGATACAAAAATGGCCTTTATAGGGAAGCTTTGCTCATTTTACAAACTTTACTATCAATAGTTCCACTAGCAATCCAATTTTGGAAACTTTGGATCCGTTTCCATGCTCTCTATATCTGCTCTCTTTAGCTTGTGGAGGGGGTTTCTAGTGCACTATGGCATTCTGAGTTAATTTTATTAACCCTTACTCTCTCGTTTCCTTCCACCTTGTAAACCCTACTGTCTGGACTTGCTCTCTTTGGCCGCCCGGTTGACTTGTCCCCAAACTGCCCCATCTCTGCCTCTTTGTATGGTCCCTTGAGACACCCTCTCTCTTTCTCTCATATGAACCCTCCCTCCTACCACTAGCGATATCGCTAGTGTGGGGGGTGAGATTTAACCCTTAAAAAGGTGGCCATTAAAAGGGTGCAAGACCCACCCTATAGCGGGTGCCACATCATCAACGACGAGCACCATCACTGCTTTGCCATCTACAATGCGCCACAATTGGCCTCCATTAACACCACCACACGCCGCCTCTACAGGCACCAAAACCCGCAACAATAACCACCTGTGTAGCACCAAATAGCCCACTCCATGGATGATGAGCTTCAAGCTCTCTCCCACTTCACTACCTCCTAATGGCATCCTTTGTTGGGCTTTATACCCCACTACTTGGCTCCGCACTTCGTCTATGGGACTTGTCCACTTGCCATGTGTCAATGAGGGAGCGGGAGTACTCCCACCCCATTGGCTTCACAAATCAACTCAATAAAAACTCCCCCCCCCCTTTTCTTTTTACCCTCATTCCATTGCCTGCCATATCCTGCCTACGATTCCAATCACCAAGCCAGAAGATCCTCATGAGAGCTCACCTCATCGGCTCCGAAACTCCCGAACCCGGTCGCCTTTTTGACATTGCAAGCACTCCAACCTAGTCGATTAAAAAAATGGAAAATTTATATGGCACCACACTACCGCTAAGTGCATCCGACTTCAACAGCTGTAACTTGGCATCCATAGCTCCGTTTCACACACTGCTTCTTCTTGTCATCCTCATACAACACACACTACCCTTGTAAACCCCGTTGGGCTCCAACAAAACCATGCTGACACATTTTCCCAAGCAGGAAACCCTATTCAGAATTGATCCATGTGCTGAAACTTCAAAGCTTGATATCTCGACATTCGTGACTCAGATTGACGATCTAAAAACACAAGCAAGATCCATAATTCAAGCACTACACAGCTATCCATTGAAATTGCCTCCGACTACCTAGCACCATTTGCCTTGCTCATCTCATATCTGCAACCACTTTTAGCTTTAAACTGCAATAACTTCCTCACTGGAACTCCGTTTGATGAGCTGCCTAGACCAATTTACTCAACACTTCAAGCTCTAGCTTTTCAAGTAGAAAACTAGCCTTTCATTCAATCTTCACTTTTCAGTCCAATTGGTTCACTTTGAAGCACTTTTGGTCTACAAAAACCCACATAATACATACGTTGCTGCTAATATGATGCCATAAGCAATTCTAACATAGATCATAGATTTCTCAAAGTTCACAGATACAAACAAAACTTTCTTTTTCATCTTGTGCCCACAAAGCGGCACGACAACGTCACACCGCATCATGACTAGTTTAGCATCTTTGAGTCTAGTGGGAGTTTTGTCTGTGTGCACTTTGCCGATGATTTGGCGTTTGACATAAAGGGTGTAGGAGACATTTGTTTGTCATTACCCAGTGGTGCCTCATACACGCTATGACATATGTGCGCTATGTTCCTTAGCTGAGATAGAGCTTGATCCCAGTGAGACAGTTTGCAGATTTTGGTTGGCAGACACTTGTTAGAGAGAAGTCTTTCTAGATACATTGTGGTTCATTAGTGATTGCCAAAGGAGCCCACAACAACCTGGTATATCCTATGCATGTGTCTGACGTGCGAGACGGCATAGTCTGGGTTTTGTTGCTGGCAGGCTTTGAGCGAGAGATGAGACGTGTCTCTTTTGCAGGTGAGCTCCACCATGCTCATGAGAGAGAGCATTCAGTTGTGCAGGATGTGCCACTAGACTCTGTAGAGATAGAGGTAGAGCGACAGTGCTCTAGTGGGACACATTAGCTATTGTCAAAGTTTGTGCAGGCAGAATTAGACAAGGTATGTTCCCTAGAGACACAGACAAAGATGATAGACATGGAGCTCTTTGATATGCTCATGTTAGAGGCTCATGAGTTGGTACCAGGACGCATAGTTCCGCCTATGGGTGAGAGGGACGTAGCTATCCAATGGCAGTGTTGACACATCCATATGCAATGGGTAGTCTGATGATGCAGTGATTGCAAATAGCACAGGGGAGGTGAGTACAGCTAGGTTTGTGCAAATTTTGTCAGTGTTTGGGCGTCTCATGTTTGACTTACTAGTGTTTGAGGCCCGACCTAGCAGCTGCAATGGGAGCATTTTCAACAAGGGTTGTCAGTCGTGCGATGGCTGACGATAGCATGATGCATAGTGGAGTTTTGTAGAACATACAAAGTAGTCTATGAGATTTACATGCAGGCTCTAGTGTGGGTATACACGCTTGTCTACCACTAGAGCCTATACAAGTGTGTGTAGATCGACACAGTGAGCCAGTGGGTATAGGTTGAGAGAGTCTCTCAACTATTTTCTTGTACATATTAGTAGTTTAGCTAGTAGGCCTCACTTATCGATGCATCGCCTTTAAGTGGGAGTTTGTTGGGGTAAAGGTTGCACCTTTGCTTAGGGCTTGACATTCGGTGTCCAGCTATCCACCCATCATGTGTACATACCCTTATTCTTTCTATATGAAGAATAAGGAGCTCCTCACTTACACTACCCATAGGTTGCTCCACCCACACCATCTCGTGCTCTCCCCTTCCACGCACGCACCACACAGCACCATGCACGCATGCATCCACGCACACGCACACTCACAAATCCTTGGGACGGTTGGATAGTGAGTAGAGTAAGTGAGAATCCAAGTTCCAAAACGACGCTCTTCAAAAATTCAAATTCGATTCCCTCTCTCTCCCCACGCCCGCACAATGCCTCTCTCTCTCTCTCTCTCTCTCTCTCTCTCTCTCTCTCTCTCTCTCTATGAGCAACGCAATGTTAATAAGATGGAGTGTTGTAGCTCCCTTCCATTTATGCCTCCTTTCTTTACCATTGAATATGTATGTTGCACGCCTGAGAAACTTGCTACCCGCAAGGCAGGGGACCTTCAAGGTGTCAAGGCTGAAATGATTAAATGGACAAGCAAGAAAACACGATATTGGATATGTGATTTAACCTTGCACTTCAGCATGGCATGCCTCATGATTGAAGTGAAAATTGGATCAAACCTTTGCACAAAGGAGGAGATGTAAACAATGTGAACAACTATCACACTATAATGGTTGGTTCTTTGATGGCAAAGTTATTTGGATGTATCATGGAGATGAAGATAAGTGAATGGGTTGAAAATAACGACAAACGTGCGCTAGGCCGAGAAGGTTTTCGAAAGCATCATAGCACTATTGATCACCTTGTCACTCTTCAAGTTCTTATGGAAGCGTCTCGATTGAAAGGAAAAAAGTTGTATTGTTGCTTTGTGGATTTCAAGAAAGTTTTTGACATGGTACCGTGAGGAAATCTTTGGAGACGTATGCAAAGCCTTCAAGTGCCGAGAGAATTTATGCATGCAGTCTTTCGCATCTACCAAAAAGTGCTATGTCGACTACGTATGGGAGATGGAATTTCAGAATTTTTTTCAAGCACCATTGGTGTCAAACAAGGATGCCCACTTTCCCCAACCCTCTTTGGGCTACTCATTGATGAATTGGAATGCATGGTTCTTGATTTTATGCAACAAGAAGGCATAGAAGAGGTTAAGATTGGAAATGCGGTGATCATGCTTTTGCTTTATGCCGATGATGTAGTGATCTTGGCACATACCTTAGAAGATGCACAAAAGCTTATGAGTGTCTTGGAACGCTTTTGCCTACATAGCGGGCTGATCCTGAATGGATCTAAAACCAAGGTTATGCTTGTAAAGACCCTCAATGATGAAAATCCATGCATTGTATACAGCAATGAGCAACTTGAAGTGGTAAATAGCTTCAAGTACCTTGGCCTTGAGGTTCCATCCAATCATAGATGGAAGGATTGCGCAATGCGTCGCTTGGAAGCCGGAAAGAGGGCTTATTATGCATTTGAGAATATGTGCAATGCTGGAGAGATCAAGTGTTGGGCTCTCAAAAAGTACCTCTTTGACACATTGCTGACACCTGTGCTTCTTTATGGAGTGGAGGTGTGGGGTGGTAGCATCGGAAAGTCTACTTGGAAAGAGTTTGAGAATGTCCAAAAGCGTTTTCTCACCAACTTTCTGAAGGGGATCGGGGAGCACCACAGACGGAGAGTGAGAGAGAGAAGGTGACACACACACACGATGTGGGTGGGGAGACTCAAAAGAGTGAGCAGCCCCCTATACACTTATGCTATGTATAAGGTATACAAGTCAGTGGGCGCCCAGACTCTGGGCGGTCGGGCAAGGCACAGACGCCTATACCCCAACAACCTCCCACTTAAAGGCGAATGTGCCTTTAAGCAAGGGAACCTAGTCAAAAGACTACAAAAGGCGAGAGAAAACCGCTCTCAACTGATGCCCACTGGCTGGCTATGATCGTGTGCATCCGGCTGTCCTGCTCCCGTGTAAGTCCATACACCACCAGACGTATCGCACACGTACTGCAAGTATGTACGCAATACCTGCATATCTCCCTCGTGCACTATGCCATCATCAGTCAACAAACGATTGACAACCCCAACTGCAAATGCTCCCACTACAACTGCGATATCCGGTCTCAAGATCAGCATCTCATACATGAGACCACCAAATGCCGATGCAATGCTAGCGGGCCCTGCTAGCTCTACGGAGCATGCATCAACATATATATCCCTGGCAATAGGCATCTCTGACTGACAAGGCGTGTCAGCCACATGCATCTCCTGACTGTCCACAAAAGACGCATCAACCTGTCGTGCAACCTCAGAGCAAACCAGCTGCTCTAGGTGTCTGCTGGAAGACATATCCTGCACAACTATATCCCCATGCTCACTGTCGAGCATAGAAAGGAATGATTGCATAATCGCTGACATCTCAGCCTCCTCTGCAATCATCCACTGCAAACATGACCACTCAATCTGTTGTGACTCACTAGAGCTCTCATGCTCTAACTCCTTATGCATAGACTCTTGCACAACGTCCTCCTATCGTGACTCACTAGAGCAAGACCGCTCTACCTATCTATCCTGCATAGAAGTATCTTGCACAACTGACTCTCTGCTTTGCTCAGTCACTAGCAAAGCATGCATGTCTCACTCTGTCACCTCTCTATGTGACTGCTCAAGTCGTGCCCCAACTGTGTGCACAACGAGCTCACTACTCTGCACTCCATGCAAAGCACCCTGCAACCCATGAGCAAAAGAGACTCGCCTGCTCTCTCGCTCTCTACCTGGCTGCATGATCACAGAGACAACACCGTCTCTCCCGTGATCCACATGCAATGGGTAACCTGTACCACTCCTAGCACCTCTCGCAATCACTAGCAAACCCAAATGCATCACAAAATCTCGCTCTCGTAGCGAAATCTGACATCCACTATCCCGTAACTGTCTGACTGAGATCAAATCCCGTCTCAGATGTGGCACATGATGCACATGATGCAGGGTAAATCTCATACCACTGGGCAAGGACAAACATACGTCTCCTACACCCTCAATGTCATACACAACACCATCAGCCATGTGCACACAACCAAGTCTCCCACTAGAAAACGTGCTAAACCACTCACGATGCGACGTGACATGGAAAGTAGCATCTGAATCTAGTAACCAATGTGAAGACAATGTGCAATCCATAGACATAAGATCGTCTGAAGACAAGCTAGATGTAAATGTGACATCACCGTCACAAGCATACTCAGTAACCACCGTACTGATCTCACTAGCATCTGTCATGCCCAAATCTGCATCACACATCTGTCGCCTCCGTTGTCTCAAACGCCTGAAACATCGACGCCTAATGTGCCCTCTATGTCCACAATACCAACATGTCACCTGTCGGCGTGCTTGTGAATGTACATGTCTCACACGAGTCCGTGATGACTCAGACCTATCATACATATCATGTAATCTGCGCCAAAGTGCTCTCGCAGTAGTCTCATACATGACAAGAGCATATACAGATTCCGCAAGGTGCAAAGAGAGTGTAGATAGTGCCATCTCCTCTAGCTCCTGCCACTGATCGTGAGACATGTTTGAAGGTCTACCTGCATCACCACTCAATGGTCGATGCAACCCTCGCTGTGTCAGTGCATCAAGCATACAATCTCTCCATGCCGCAAAGTCTGACCCATCAAACACGCACATCTGTGAGAGGTCACAATCTGATCGATCACCTGTCTCTGCCATGAGCACAATGTAGCAAACTAGAAAGTAAAACGACCTCACCAACAACACCAGGAAACTGTCTACCAATATGGCCAGAAACACAATGTAAAACCTGTGAGACACTCCAAAATAGAGCTCCCGCAATGTCAATACAAGCCTTGCATGCTCTAGTATCACACTGCAATCTGTGAGCTAATCACCAAGCCCACACTGTGCGGTATCGATGCATACACACGCACAAATCTACCACCTGCAGAGAACACCGCACGCAAATGCTGAGTGCAACCTGCAATCTCTACCTAGATCGCATAAATGATACGCATAAAACTCCTGGGAAAATTTCGCCAGAGTTTCAACGCACAATGGCTATCAACACAAAATAACCATTGTCCTGCAAGCTCAATACAATGAGCAATCAATGCGCATCAAACTACACTCAACATACATCAACGGAGTGACCGCGCATAAGCAAACGCCAAAAGATTTGCAATCCGGAAACTTGATCAATGCGAAAACAATGCTCTCAAGAGAGCTCACCGGCACTTGAAAGTGCTCGTCAAAATGCATGTATAATGGGCATCAACCATGCGCCATAACCATATGCAAACCATCCGCAAAGACCATGAATCCAAGCACAAAATCACTGCCAAAGTATCCTGTGAAAACCAGTGAAAGAAGCTCCACCTGTGTGCTCCAAAAAACTGTGTCTCTCAAGAGACCGCCACGATGGTGTGTAAACGCCTCCGTACTTCGTTGCCCAAGTCTACCAAAAACCCTCAAACCACAAGCTTAACACAAGCTGCAATTGCATCTTCAGCTCAGAATTTATGCACTCAATTTCAAGCATCTCGCGTGCTTCCAAAAGTGCATCAAACTCGCACACAATGCGACAACAGAAAATCTGGAATTTTCTGTATACAGTCAGTCTGAGCTGAATATCAGCAAAACGGTGAGGAATTTGCAAAAAGTTTCTTCTGCAAAGTTGTAGACCACGTCGAAACAAATGGGCAATGCAAACAGAATTCTCTGATCTGCATTCTACAAGGAGAAAAACGAATCTGAAAACAGTGCTGCTGTGCACACAGTTTTAGGGCAGCACCTTCACTTACACACAATCTTCCACACTCCTTTCTGAGCTTCCACAAGAGCATACATCACTCTCAACTGAGCTCACAAGCTCCCATTGCATTCTCACAAACCTTCCAAGCTTTCTTAATCTCTCTACCGTCGAGAGCGAGCGAGCTATCACCTCGAAGCTCTCAAAGCCGTCGTGCTCTCCGCGGTCACCATAGCTCTGATACCAATTGAAGGGGATCGGGGAGCACCACAGACGGAGAGTGAGAGAGAGAAGGAGACACACACACACACACACGATGTGGGTGGGGAGACTCAAAAGAGTGAGCAGCCCCCTATACACTTATGCTATGTATAAGGTATACAAGTCAGTGGGCGCCCAGACTCTGGGCGGTCGGGCAAGGCACAGACGCCTATACCCCAACACTTTCTCCAAGTCAAGACACAAACACCCTACATGCTCTTACTTCTTGAGTCTGGACCGCTTCCCATTGAGGTCTTGGGCATGCAAAGGGTTGTGGAGTACATGCTTAAGACACAACGTAGCCCTTTGTATCCACTTCCTAGAATTGCATATGAAGCAAGTCAAAAGGTCCAAAAGACATGCAAGAGCAAAATACTAAGTTCGGGGTGGATGCTTGACATCAATAAATGGTTTGGAAGATGGAATGCATGTCACTTGGTCAAGGATGTGTCGATCGACTCCCAAGTTAATGAAGCATTCTTACAACGCCAATGTATCACGACTTGGGAGAAATCCGGAGGTTCTCGCTTCAGCCATTACACCACACACCCCAAACTAAAATCTCTCTTCTTCTCTGGACGCGGTAATCGAACCCATCCCTACATCCTTGAGCCCATCCCATTGAGTGCCATCTGCACCATTGCCTCCATTCGTCTTAGCTCCCATTCTCTACGCTGCGAGATAGGACGTTGGGGCACTAGCGAGGAGTCTCTCGTTTTATGTCTCTTCCTCTCCCATTCCCTGGGCACCACCATTGCTTTTAAAAAAATTGCAACTCTTATGCTCCGTGTGTGTGTGTGTGTGTGTGTGTGTGTGTGTGTGTGTGTGTGTGTGTGTGTGTGTGTGTGTGTGTGTGTGTGTGTGTGTGTGTGTGTGTGTGTGTGTGTGTGTGTGTGTGTGTGTGTGTGTGTGTCTATAATGATTGTCTTATTTCATTCAACCAATATTGGTATATTAAACAATAACAAGGAGTTGCACAAATATCTGAGTAGAATATAATCTCTTTCAAAAGGTTATGTCTTGGAACAAAACCTCCATATCCATGTTAAAAAGGAATTGGGGGAGCACCCATTGTTGGAGGCAAGAATGGATGTCCAACCATGCAGTGTTGAGATGCGAGTGTAGGACCCAATGGAACACCGGGTGGCATGGTGGATGTGGAGTGTGTGGGACTCATTGCAGAACCTCTAGTGGGAAATACATGTGGGGAATGAGTTTTTGAATGCATAGTTGTAGAGTGGTAAACCTCGTCAATATGAGACTGTAGCCCCAAAGGAGGGTAGTTCATGATGGGAGCAATGCATTTTTGGAAGAACCTCTCTTTAGTCTCTATGCTAATGCAATTCCATTTGAGCATTTTACATGCCCTTGCCATAGTACCTACCCCAACAAAGCAATCAAGCATTGTATCTCCCACTTGAGTGAAAGTGCCAAGTATCCACCTGCATGTTTATCCACATAATATGTGTCACAATATATCATAGATGAAATATTACAATTTTTTTGGTCCTTAAGCAAGTGGATGTGCTAGCCAAAAATACCCCGTGAACATGTCGCTGTGCGCGGCCATGTAACGGATGGGATTTCTAGAATTGTCTATGCTATATAGTTGTGTCCCAACATTGAAAGGCTTTGACTCCTTGAGTATGTCTTGTTTACTTCAAAAACATCAGCATTGGTACGTAGCAATGTTGTCAACTTCTCGATCATAGTGAGGATGCTCATAGCTATCGCTATCGGTCAAGTAAACACGGCCACAGTGAGAAAGGACATTTGCAATAATCAATGAACTCTTTACTTATACAAATGTGTGTGTGTGTGTGTGTGTGTAGCATATACAATAACAACTCAAAGTACAAACATAAAATAAAATACCTACTCCGATATATTCTAAACTATTCATCCTAAATATTTCTCGATCATGCTTCTACAATCAATCTTGTTCTCCTTCTTGAAGCGTGCTTAAATGGGTTAAAGGTGGAAACTACAAATCATTATAGATGCTATGAGGTGTGAGATAAATGTGACATTGCTTTATTTGTACCCCACCCATGCCCCATGATCATTCCTTGTCTATGAGCTCATTAGATGTGTGACTACCACGTCCATCTAATATAGGTAATTAACAAGCACAACACTTTATCTAGTACAACCTGCTTAAAGTGCACTTGCCATATGCATACAAAACTAGATAGTCACATTGGCATTGTTGTGTCTTCTTTAGTCTTCTAGAGCTCTCATATCCTCAAAGAAAATTATTAGGGCAAAGATTTATCTTCACCATTTACATGATTTACGATATTCATGTGTTCCTTGAATCATGTGTGAGGCCATGTACATACATGGATTTGGTTTTGGCTGGCACCTTAATCCCTTTGTCCCAAGTACCTTGACACCCCATTTCTCTAAAGCCCAAAATGTTTCTAAGAGCATATTTATACTTTTTGTACATTGTCTTTCAGTTTTCATATACATTTTGACAGATTTCAATTGATTCCATTAGAATGATGTAGGTTTCCTACAACACAAACTGTTCACTCATTGTGGTTTTAAAAAGTAGAAGCATAGCTTTGTCTATGGATCATACCATCAACAAAAGATCTTGGCCAAGTTTGACATATTCCAAACCAATTAAAGAGAAGGTCTTGTGTAGTTTCTCCTCAATCAAATCTTACTTTTGGAAATACCATTGGACAAGGGCTTCCTTTTGCCCCATGACATTAATATGGTTGGTGAGATGTTCTACTTTTTTCTAGTTTAGGAGGGTTTTACCTTCCACCACCCAAGCTGCCAATCAGAATTAACTCATCCCCCATTGCCTATGTGTCCCTTTGATTACCATCCCTCATACCCTATGTGCCCCTTTTATTGACATCCACCGTTGACTCATCCCCCATTGCCTATGTGCCCTTTGGATTGAAATCACCCATTTCTTGAAGACAATGGTCATGTCCTCTTTGTCCAACTTCCTCCATTTGTTGGCCATTACAATAGTGTACCATGGTCAAATAGTATTTGATAGTATCCAATCATGTCAATTGAGGTGCAAGGACCATTCTCAATAGCCAAAAATCAATGTATCATGTCCCATGATAGGTGGTACAATCTATGGTAAAGATACAAATTGATTAATCAAACAAATTTAAGAAGATCATGATTAGCACTATCTCAAGTCCTAATTAAAGCTAAACAACATCAAAATTGAATACTTTTCCCAAAATATGAGAGAACAATTATTAGCTAACAAGCTAATAGTACTAGCTGATTGAGGATAATCAGGCACATTTTTGTAAATTTATTTACTGTTGTACTAAAAATTGGCATCAATTCTGACAGACATATGATACTGATATGGTTTTTTTACTACCTAAATGCGCTATGTATGGTGATATGGGGGAGACTGTTCTGGCTTACAAAAAATCGGATACTGCTATATTTAGACTGATGAGATGAATTCCTAATACTGGCTAAACTCTGGCCCTATTTTGTGAGAAAGGCCTTTTTCAAGGGAAGTTGTTTAGCTAATGCTTGGACACAATACAGGAAACATGTGAGATTCTGCTGATCTTTTTGACTAGGAAATGCTAAATAAACTAGTTTTTTTTGGGCTCCAGTCCTGCTCACTGTACTTGAGAATTTACTCTATAGTGACCTATCATGAAAACTTATGAGAGATTAGTGGTTTTTCATAAACATGCTACCTATGGCGGGTATGATGTTGAAAGCATGGTGGTGATGTTGGTTATGCTGCCATTGAATATATGAAAACATTTTGGCTTTTGTACAAATCTGGTTTTGATAATGATCTGATTTTGATACTTGAACAATAGGTACTGATCTGGTTTTTTACTACCTGAGTATGTTGGGTATTGTGATATGGGGGAAACTATTTGCTTCGACTAAAAAAATAATCTAACCTACAGCTGATTGCTTGGATGTCTGGCTTAGATTTGGTCCTTTTTAACCATATTCATATATATAGTCCACTACATTTGGTTCTTGGTGGTGGTGTTGCCTTTAAAAAATATATAAACCATGCTTATTCTGGCCTTTTATGCTTTTCTACCTAGGATTTGGCTTATCCTATGATTTTGACCAACATATGGTTACTAATTTGATTTTGATGCTTTTAATACCTGAACATGTTATGATGTTGTGATATGGAGAGTCTATTTATTTGCAAAAAAATTGACCTTTAGCCTATTGTTGAATACTACTACTTGATGAGGTTATGATGTTAAAAAGAGGGAGCTTGGTGGCCTTAACTTACAAACTGAGATTTGATCTTTATCTATGCTTTAATAGAAAAAAATTTGTAGCTGTGTCTACAGCTCATTTTCTGGTCTTTAATCTTGGTCTCTGGATGTGACTAGTCATTTTTTGAAATAGACTCTACTCTCATTAGCAGGCTATTTCAAGGAATAATTTGAGGTGGCTTGCTTTCTGGCTGGGGCCTAGCTCTGGGCCTGGCTGATACTTCTCTGGCTTTGGCTAGTACTTCTCTGGGGTGATGGTTTAGCTATTACTTTAGTTTCAAAGGGAATTCTTTATGGAATGTAGTATAGCACTGGTATATATGCATAACCTGTTGCAAAATATTGGATGACTCAGTGACTTCAGGTTCTTGATATCTGGCCTAAGAATTGGTTGAATGATAATCCTAGTTGATTCTTGCCTTGAAGGGCTCAACCTCGAAGCATATTTTAAGTTGAAGTTACAAAACTTAGCATTGCAAGCAAGATTTGTTTACACAGAATGTTATGGATTCGTCGACTTTTTTTTTTTTTTAAAGGTAAAACATATGGAGAGACTCTGGCGGGAATATGATGTCCTTTAAAAAAATTTCCTTGACATTTTAATATGTAGGACAGTAGCTAATCTAATAATTTTTAAGTTTGACATGGATAACAACTAATAGATCCTTTGAAGCCTGCCATACGTAGCCAAGTCTAACATATCTTTGTCTTGACTACATGGATGCAGGTGACAATTCTATCTTAGCTTAAAAAGGTTTAGCTTGCTGCAGTTTGACTCTAAAAACACTTGATAATTCAATTGGGATTGTTCTGATATCCAGAAGGTATGTGTGTATGTGCTGCATCCAACTACACATGCACACATACCTTCTGGAATTGCATTTTTACTTTGGTTCCCCGAATAACTCTTGGTTTGGCACTTCATCGGGCTGTGGGTCCTCTCTAGCACCTTATCTAGAGGAGATTTTGATTGTGCTCTGAATCACTTTATTTGGCTAGAATATAGTGGATAAGTAGAGTTGTCCACCATAAACTTTTACCTGGTAAACCCCTCACCCATTGGTTACCTTGCTTACCCATTTTAGTCCCATTTTTTTGCCACATGCCTGGGCAAGAGTAAGGGCTTCTGATTCGGTCAAGATACCTAAGATTTGGCACTCTCTAATATGGGGTGAATTCACTCTATCACGACGGGTCTCTTCCACTCATGGTGCCTCATGGCGAACAAATCTCATGGCTTGATGGTGGGTCGCTTGGCACAAATTTTGGGCCATCTTTTCTTGGTATGATTCTAAGTAGTAAATCCTCCTACCCTCATTGAGAAGGTTTTGTGGTAGGCGGAAGCGGCACCTCCATAACTGAGGACTTTTGGTGTTTTCCCCTGCCTCTTCTTCTTCAACTATATAAGGTGAGGGATTTTTTCTCCTCCCTCACTTAGACTTGGTGTAGGGGAAGAATGTGTGAGAGAGATCGGAATGATGCTTGGCTCTGCAATAGTCTACATCCTCTGCTACTTTGATGATTATTAGGATGGCTTCCACTTTAAAGGTTTTATTTATTCACCATCAATAGTGTGTGATGTGCATTGTGCATTATACCACATTGTCTTTTAACATGATTGGCTTCTATTCTAACTGATTTTTTACTAATGTTAATTGCTAAAATACTTGTTATAATCCGGTGTTGCAGGGATATTTTGAAACTTTAAATCCTGCATTCTTACTCTTACTAAAACTTTGAATTTTTTATATGCCTAAATGGGAAGACTAGGGCATAAAAAATGGTGAAAATGGTTCCTAATACTGGTCTTTTGTTCAAAATAGTTGAACGATGGCCCTGTTCTGAGTTCGAGACACTAATCTAAGCTAGGCAAGGCCTTGTGTATATGATATATGGAATAAAAGATGGGGGATTCTAGCACTAGCTTTTGACCTGCATATGATTATTGACACAGTCTTGTTGCTTTACTACCTAAAATTTGGCATAACCAGAGATTCTGGTTGGCTTATGGTTACTGATATGGTTTTATGGTGTTGTGGTAAGGGGAAACCTGTTTGCATAGACTTGCAAAGAAGATTGACCTTCATCCGGTTGCTAATTACTGAAATAATGTCTGAGTTCTGACTTAAATTAAGTTCTTAGGTAACCATATTATGTTACCTTTTCAAGCTCTTAGGTATGATACTGCCAGGAGATGGGGGTATCCTTTTACATGCATACATATTCAGTGGGCTGATTGGTTACTGGTTGACTGGTTGTTTTTTGATGTATAGACTAGTACACTTGGCAATTATATGCCTCTTAAACTCTTTATTACATCATCTCTAGCATTTAGGGGTTGTGGTTTTATTGATTTTTTTAAAAAATTATTCCTTTTATGATCTACAAAAGAATGGGAGCTCTGCTCACCTAGTCTCTGTTGTCTAGCAGGAGTAAAGTATTGATTAACTAGGATTCATATGGCTTGGGCACAAAACATAATGGATTTTTTTCTCTCTGATTATTATTGGTCCTTTGGCTAATGTTGCAAATTTAGACCTACACACTTTCCTCTCCCAGCCACAGTGTGGGCTCTCCATTGCGATTCTCATCACCACAATTTTGGAGCATTGAGAGTCACTCATTAGCCATACACATACTACATCACATGTCACTTTGGTCCCATAGGTCATATTTGACCTTTGAGGACAATAATAAAACCTATTTATCTATATATCTCTCTCGTGCTCACTCTCCTTGGTCTCTACAAAATCACACATCACTAGTATTTCTAAATCAAGTAAGAGACATGCTACATATGCAAACAACAATAAATCTTGCAACACCTTTGAGAGTAGGTTTGAAAGTAAACCATGGGATGTATCCTCAACATCAAGCCGTACCTTAAAGTTTGGCTATCAGGACAAGGGTAGGACCAAGAGGGCATGGCCCTAGGCAACACTTTCTAGGCATGTATAGTTCAAGGGTCTCTTAAAGACACACTATGAGCCTATAAAAGGAGAGTGGTTGGGTGGAGAACAGCATGCCCTTGTTTCTGTTGGTTCTTTCAATAGTATCAGAGCTTAGGGGAAGGAGGGAAGGTCGTGGAGTTTAGCCTTGAATGAGGGTTGATGTGCCTTCTCTCTCTCTCTCTCTCTCTCTCTCTCTCTCTCTCTCTCTCTCTCTCTCTCTCTCTCTCTCTCTCTCTCTCTCTCTCTCTCTCTCTCTCTCTCTCTCTCTCTCTCTCTCTCTCTCTCTCTCTCTCTCTCTCTCACACACACACACACACACAGAACTAGTACTACTACTGGTATTGATACTTCTATACTTCTATATGAGACTGGTAGTACTGGTGCTGTATTGGTACTGTATATACTGGTACAGGTACTCATACTACTAGACTATACTAGGACTGATACTGGTGTTGTACTGGTATTAATACAGATACTGGTACTCACACTCACACACACAGTACTGGTGCTGGTATTGGTACTGGTAGTACAGGTAGTGGTGCTACTAATGTTGATACTAATACTGCTATACTGCTATACTAGACTGGTAGTATTGGTGTTGTATTGGTACTGTATATACTGGTATTAGTACTTACTGGTACTACTAGACTATACTGGTATTGATATTGGCACTATACACATACTGCTATATTATTATACTGTTATACTATTATTGGTAATATTGGAGTTATACTGGTACTGTATATATGGGTAATGGTAGTTACTAATACTGGTACTAGTACGAGCGCACACATACACACACACACATGGATGTTTATAGCGTGTTGCTATTTCCATAGTATATTTTTGTTGGGATTGCTGCCTTGGAATACCTTAGTAAATAACACGCTTAAATTCACTACGTAATTTTTGTAAGGTAGTACCTTAATGGTACCTAACCCTTAGATACTAAATGGGTCATGGGCGGGTTACCCGGCTCTGTAAATGATGTTGTCTTCAGCTTAATAGCAAGGTGGCTCCCTTCTGACAGGTCTACAATACTACTCTTAGATACTAAATGGGTCATGGGCGGGTTACCCGGCTCTGTAAATGATGTTGTCTTCAGCTTAATAGCAAGGTGGCTCCCTTCTGACAGGTCTACAATACTACTCTCTCTCTCTCTCTCTCTCTCTCTCTCTCTCTCTCTCTCTCTCTCTCTCTCTCTCTCTCTCTCAATTACATATAAAAAGGTGAGCTTTACATGCTCACTTAGCATTGGTGGTGTGTGTATCTTGGAGAAGTGTTTGTACATTAGCACTGTGAGAACTTTACCTGCAAAGGGGTAGTGTTAAGTGTCGGATCTTTGGCAAACGGCAAGGATAAGCAAGCTATTGTGGAGTTGACTGCTTCAACTCAATCTCAAGTGACTTTTGGCATCGAAATGGATTGCTGTCCAAACTGTTTGATGGTTGTGAGTATTCCTCATGCATATGTTCGTAGAGGCACTTGAATAGCTTCTTCTCCTGAACTTTATCTCATGACAGCTTGTAAAGCAGAAGGGGCTTCATATGTTGTTTTCCCCTTGTAAGTGATTTCCTCTCTGAATATATGATTAGCTTAACCTTTCTTATTATTTATCTTTGAAAGAAATCTAGTTAGGTGACAACTATAACATGTGGGATAACCATGCATCACTTGCATACGGTACCAATGCTAACTAAATGTTGTGTTGTTTCCATGGGTGCAGGTGAGGGTTACCTTCTCAACTATGGTTTTCAAAGTTCCTTGGCTTGAAGATGTGTAGACTATTATATCGTCTGGCTCTTGATTTCAACACTTGTGTATAAATTCTGTTCTATACTATGAATAGGAATTATACCTCCTTTTCATTGACATAGTTTCTAGTGTCTTTTGTGATCTAAAAGGATTCTTTGGTGTATATGTTATATTGTTATTGAAACACACACATCCCTAACACCAAGAATAGTAGTGATACTATTCAAAGACCTAGTTACTATATTTAAATCCCTCGATGTCTGTCCTAGATAATTTTACCTTGACTGATCCTTGAGGGATGGGGTTGTCTTCACACGGCCCTTATAGGTTTGGCTGGTTGGTTGAACGCGAACGAGGATACCAGTTTTACCTTTGGTGATATATTTCTCTAAATAAATTTTTATGGACTTTGCAAAATTTAGCACTATCTCAAGGGATAGAGCTTCCTATGGTGCATCTTTCTAAAGCATCACTTCAGGTACTTAGATGCATTCCTGGCCCTATGGCATCTGAACTTATAGCAGGGGCTCATTAAGGCTTTGGTTCAAACCATGTCGTTTGATAAATGTGTCCATACCCTTGCCCAACTTGTCAACAACTCTAAGGAAGGGGTGGTAGAGTTATATGAACTCATTAAAAACATTCCCGCCCTGACGCTTGCTCACAAAGGGGAGTTAGCCAAGTTCTCTTCTGATAATTTCAGGAACACGTTACTTTTAAACAAACTACACATATGAGGATTCCTTTGGGATCAGGAGCAAAAGCACAAAATATATCATTGATAGACTACAAATGACAACCATATTTTTTCAAACTGGCTACCAAAGCCTTAAAACTCCTACAGGAGTAATGTCTTCCTTGAAGAAAATATCAGATACTGCATTGATAAGACTGATTTGACCCTCTTCAAGTACATTTTGACTTGGCACATCTCTACTAATGTTTCATACTCGACTTTTGTTACTCTCATCTACTTCACAAGGCAGTAGGCCCATACACAATGGGCCTACTACCAAACCATTGTGTATGGCGCCTTGGATAGGGCGGGTACACACACACACACATATACAAGGATATGTACTGGTGGCCCATTATCTCAGACTTAGTGACTTGTTTTACTCTCTTTTGCAACTTCATACCCAAATCTCACCTGGATATTGTTGAACCTTTGTGATTCTTCCAGTACCTAGAGCAAGGGCATGGTGTCTCGTATACATATGTTCCCATGGTTATCCCGACCACACATTTAAGGGACCCATTTTTGGTGGTTTGGTAGCTTTTTAATCGAAGTATCATCATGTTTTTACTTACTCTATTCACAACATTAATGTTGGTGGTTGTGATAAATAAAGCCTTTATTGGGCATATGATAGCCAATTTTGTGCTTTCACGCTCATTAAAAAGTCCCTTGCTAGTAATCATAACCGCTTGCATGTTCCAAGCTCTCATGAAGTGCCAACTTTTTTTGCTCACCCACCCATCCTACTCCCAGTTTACTGCTCCAACTCAATCTCATGTGACTTTTGACATTGAAATGGACTGTTGTCCAAACAGTTTGATGGTTGTGAGTATTCCTCATGCATATGCCGGTAGAGGCACTTGAATAGGCTTCTTCTACTGAACTTTATCTTATGAGAGCTTGTAAAGCATAAGGGGCTTCATATGTTGTTTTCCCCTTGTAAATGATTTCATCTCTGAATATATGATTAGCTTGACCTTTCTTATTATTTATCTTTGAAAGCAATCTAGTTGGGTGACATCTATAACATGTGGGATACCCCCGCATCACCTACATATGATACCAATGCTAACTAAATGTTGTGTTGTTTCCATGGGTGCAGCTGAGGGTTATCTTCTCAACTATGGTTTTCAAAGTTCCTTGGCTTGAAGATGTGGACTATTATATCTTCTGGCTCTTGATTTCAGTACTTGTGTATAAAGACTATTTTGTACTATGAATAGGAAGTATACCTCCCTTTATTGACATAGTTTCTAGTGTCTTTTGTGATCTGAAAGGATTCTTTCGTGTATATGTTATATTGTTATTGAAACACGATTTGGCAAAGACAAGTAGTGGTGTGGGTACGACACCTAACGGACACCCTCCCTTGTGGTGGCACCTACTCCAAATTGAGCTCGCTTGGGCTTTGTACATTTCAGTAGCCAAGAGCTTCCTTTCACATTTTCTAGCACCAGCAATGGAGCACTCTATGTGAAGCTCTCTCTTTCTTTCTCTCTCACGTGATCTTCTCTGCCACCTCCTTTGCCATGTCTTGAGGACCTTGAGTTCATAGTTGAGGTTCCCCCCACCACCAAATTCCTTGGGCCCTTGATTAACCAAGGGCAACTTCCCACATCCTGCAAGGTTCTCATATATCCTCAAGATTTGCTCGTAGTGTGGAAGCTCTCAAGATTTCACCGCTTCAACCTTGAAGCCAATTTGTTACACTACAAGAGGTTATGTGCACTTGTGACACTTTTAGCAACGGAAATACATTGGGTTTTTATACTCCTCGGCATCACTAAGACCGTCGCTACGGGAACGTTGCTATATGCATCGCTATATGTGTTGCTATATGCATCGCTATATAGCGACGCATGTAGCGACGCATGTAGCGATGCAGATAGCGACAGGTGCATGCTTCCTATAGCAACGCTCATATCGATGTTGCAGAGCCTTATATAGCAACGCTTATAGCGACGCCCGAGAGTAAAAAAAATCAATGCCCTGCCACCCATCAACCTTATTGAATGTTTCAATAATAGAGTAAACCTAAATGAATCCAAGATAAGCCGAGATTCACCTTTGAAAGAAAGTGCAAGGTATAGACCCAAAGTAGTCACCCACAAGACAATATAACCATTAACTCCATCATGCGTAGTATTGTTTGCAGAATAAAGATACAAAACTAACAAAAGTAATTGGACGAAAATAAATCGACAAAAGTAAATCAATGACAATTATACACATCATAGGCAAAATCACTTGATTGTTAAGCTTTGCAAATGTAATAGTTACAAACAATTGTCATCATTGAGAAAATGCTTTTCCAATAGTTATAAAAAGACGTATACACATCATCTCAATATACAATCTATGACAAAAGGAAACTAATGCTATCTGGCTACGGCTATGACTAGATTGACGTCATCTAATCAGATGTGTCATCACGTCCAAGCGGCATATCTGTCGGATTCTGCAGAAGAAAACAATAAGACGTACTTTTTGTAAGTATAAACATATAATTACAAAACAATTTATTTTCTTAGCTTATCATATTAAAATACAACAAATGTAAAAGAGTAAAGTGAAATACTAACCATGCCGCTGTGAGAACTCATAATGTCCATCGGGGAATTTAAGCCCTTTCTGCCTACGTACTCGCGCTCGTAGGTTGTGGGATCACGTCCTATCTCATCGACCATTGTTCAAAACATACAACGAATCCAATATGTTAGAATTTAAAAGTACAAATAGATGCAACTATCAAACCTAAAGAGAAATTCAAAAACACTTACAAAATCTACCTCAAATGATGCCAACCCGCCGCTCCCCAAGTAGTGCAAGCTCCTTGCCTCTACTCGCGCTTTGGATGCCTCCTTTTGTTGCTTCCACTTGTCAGGATTCTCGCGCGCTGCTTGTTTTGCACTCTTCCAATCTTCTTTGGCCAGCCAACCTGGTCTATTACACCCATGCTTTATTGCTTTTTGTACTTGAGAACACTTGTACTTGCAGTATTCGCGCATTCAAACCTTCATCGGGTCTTCATTGAAGCGCTCATCCCGATGACACGGGAAACTCGTCATGCACCATGCTGATGACTCTGTCTTTTAATTCACTTGGCACTTCACTCAAGGTGTTTAGTATGTAGTGTCTAAACACCTGAGAGCAAAGACCGTGCATGCGCAAGATCACCTTCTTGCCTTCATCATCCAAGATGGAACCGCCGCTGATGTCGATTGAGTACGGCAAGCCCTCTTACCTGTGACGCATGAACCTAGGTGTCTCGGCAAGGTTCTCTAGTGGCCTCTCAATGGGGGTACGGACGTCAGGTGTCTCCATTGGAGTCTAGGCCCTGAAGCGAGGAGTGTCGATGACTGGGGTGACTCCCGGAGGAGTAGCTAGTGGTGTGTAGCCAGGAACGGCTGATAGCCCTGCAAAACCTGGCGTAGATGGCAATGTCATGGCTGGTGTGGGGGCGGGCATGTTGGGGTATAAAGCCCAATGTGGTCGCCCAGGTAAGTGGGCGGGCCGCCAGGTATGTACACATATTCTTTTGTAAAAACCTAATAAGAACTCACTATGCTCTACACATTACAATAGAGCGAGTTCACCATATCGTCGTGCTCTTCTTCTCGCACTCTCTCTCGCGTCGCACTTCCGCTCGTACTCCTTCAACTGGTATCAGAGCTCAGATCGAGGCTCGGGGCACCACTGCAGGAGGCTAGAGTCAACAGCTCAGATTGGAGTGAAATTCGATAAGCGAAGACATGGCCCCAAATCCCGGCCACCGTTTGGTTTCGATAAAGGTCTGCGCAGGCCATTTTTGACTACGTGGTCTCGGCGGGTGCAGATCCGACTCTGCAAATTTGGGGTTTTTGGCCTACGACTGCAGGTGCTGAGGATATCGACACTCCCAGAGTGTTGATTTGTGGCTGTCTACACATCGAAGGACGGCTCACAGTTCTTGGAGGCGTGTCACATACGACACAGGCGCATCTACACACAGACTGTAGGCGACATCCACTAGTTCATCAGGTAGCTTGTGTTTGTTGCTTGATATTCCAGATTTCATCCTGACATTGCAGGTACTTCCACATGGGATGTATTGTCAGAGATGATGTATGTTTGTTGAGGGTTTGCTGGCTGTGAGTCACGCAGCAAACAACCACCGTAGCAGTTACAGCATACAGTGGGAAATTTGTGGATGTATGACTTTGTGGGAAGTCTATGTACTGTCAGATTTACTGCAGCCTTTGTTGAGGGTCGAGTGAGGTTTTATTGAGCTGGGGGATTCTCGAATGTTGAGATCCTTTCGGTGATACAGGTCTTGGAGCGATCCCTCGAGCACCCTTAGATAGGCAACTAGGATGTATTGACTATGAGTTAGACAGTTGGGGCCTATGCTTACAGGACAGTGATAGGACAGTGAGAGACAGTACAGGTGCAAGACAGGTTTACCCGCAGCTTACAGTGTTAGAGAGACAGTGTTTGTTGAGCTGTTTTTTGGTCTGTTTTTAGTACACAAGAGCCATTTTACAAAGGAGACTCTGCCAAAATTTCTGCAGAATCTGAAGCTTTCTTGGTTCATTTGACAGGTTGATATTGGTTCAGAGGTCAGTTTACAGGGGAAACTCTGCCGAATTTTTCCCAGAAAAGTAAACTACTGTGAAGCGTAGCTATGGCTGGATCACAGGACATTGCTCTTTACAATATCAAGAAGCTGGATGGAACCAATTTCCCATTGTGGAAGCAGCAGATTTGGCACGTGTTGGTACAAAAGAAGCAGATAAAACCTATAAAGCTCAAGGGGATAAAACCAGAAGATATGGACGAAGATGAATGGAGCGAAATGGATGAATTGGCACTTTCTACCATTATGTTGACTTTGGCGGAAAGTGTTTACTTCAATGTAGCAGACGAGATGTCGGCTTATCAAGCATGGTTAAAGCTGAGTGATCTTTATGAGAAGCAGAGTGCAACTTCACAGGTATACTGGCTTAAGAAGCTTGTTGACTTGAAGATGAAAGAAGGGACACCTATGTCCAATCATCTGAATGAATTCAACACCATCTACAGTCAGTTGTCAGCTCAAGGTGTCAAGTTTGATGAACCTGTTAGAGCTATGTTCCTGTTGATCACATTGCCGGAAAGTTGGGACACTTTTCGCACAGCTTTGAGTAATTCTGCACCTCCAGATGGTTTGAACATAGCAGGTGTAGAAGGAAGTCTGCTTACTGAAGAAACCAATAGAAAGACAATGGACAAAGGCAAAGGAACAGCCTTAGTTGTCAGGGGAAGGACCAAAGAAAAGTACAAAGGTGGAAAGAGGAATCAGTCTCGTAGCAAGTCCCGCAATGCTAAAGGCAAGAGTGACATAGAATGCTACCATTGTGGCAAGAAGGGTCACATGAAAAGAGACTGCAGAGAATGGAAAGCAGAAAAAGGCAAAGAGAAAGCTGAAAACCATGGTGAGAAGAACAAGTCCTCAGTGAAGATTCAAGAAATAAATGTGACAAACACTGTTGCAGAGGATGACAGTCTAGTGTCAGGAGACATCTACTTCTTGAAGAATACAATGGACTCGGCTCTTCTTACAGCATCTGATGGAAATGCACTGAGTGACTGGATTATAGACTCAGGGGCATCACTTCATGTGTCTCCAAACAAGGAGTGGTTTACCTCTTATGTGACCACTAAAGATCATGTTCGGCTAGGCAATGGGCAGACATGTGAGATCTTAGGTGTTGGAGATGTTCAATTGAAGTTTCAGAATGGCTCTTCTTTCACGCTGAAGAATGTGAGACACGTTCCCGCAATTACAAAGAGCTTGATCAGCACAGGTTTACTTGATGATGCTGGCTACGTCACCACTTTTGGACAGAACATGTGGAAGATATCCAAGGGTTCTATGATAGTAGCACATGGAGTAAAGTCTGGAGGACTTTACATGATTTATGTATCAAATGTCTCTAAAAATGTAATCAATGTAACCGAGCAGTCAAACGTTTCTTTGTGGCATAGCCGGTTAGGACATATGTCCAAGAAGGGAATGGAAATCTTGTCTCGTTCTGGTTATTTGCCTGGCTTTTCATTTAATGATTTTGAATTCTGTGAACATTGTCTGTATGGTAAGCAAACACAGCAGCCACATAAGCATAGAAGCAGTAGAAGAGATACACAGTTGGCATTTGTTCATAGTGATTTGTGTGGACCTATGCCTAACCTATCTCTAGGGGGAGCTTCTTACTTTATGACATTTATAGATGATTACTCGAGGAAAGTATGGGTTTACTTTCTCAAGCACAAGGATGAAGTGTTTAGTGTTTTCAAAACGTTTGTGACACTTGTGGAGAATCAGAGTGGCAAGAAGCTTAAATGCTTACGCACTGACAATGGTGGAGAGTATGTTTCAAAGGCCTTTCAGGACTTTTGTGAGTCAAAAGGTATAAAACGTGAACTTACTGCTCCTTACAATCCTCCTCAAAATGGTGTTGCTGAGAGGATGAATAGGACCATACAAGAGAAGGTCAGAAGTATGTTGTCTAATGCACAGCTGCCAAATGGGTTTTGGGCTGAAGCTGTATCAACAGCTGTTCATCTTGTAAATAGATCTCCTAGCAAGGTTTTGCAGAAGGATTCAGTGCCAGAGATGGTATGGTCAGGCAAAATGCCCTCATACAAGCATCTCAGATTCTTTGGCTATGAAACATATACCCACGTTCCAAAGGAATTTAGGAACAAACTTGAGCCAAAGAGTAGAAAGTGCATCTTTCTAGGCTATGGTAATTCTGGTGAGATGGGGTACAGACTTTGGGATCCCGAATCCAGAAAGGTTGTCCGCAGCAATGATGTTCACTTTAATGAATCCAAATATCATTCTAAACCAGAGAGGGTTGAGGAGATTAGAAGAGTTGTCTTCCAAGAAGATGGACCTGCACGTGCAAGACAAAATGTCAGGGCTCAAGAGGAGCAAGGACAGGATAGAGTGGAACCACAGGTTGTGGCTGAGCCTGAGCCACCTATTGTGCATAGATCTGGACGTGTCACGCGACCTCCTGATAGATTTGTTCCATCTATGAACTATGTCATGTTGACTGATTGCAATGAGCCTTCATGTTACAAGGAAGCAGTGCAAATGAAGGACTCCGGGAATTGGCAATTGGCCATGCAGTCAGAGATGACAGCTCTGCATAAAAACCAGACATGGAAGCTAGTTAAATTACCACGGGGCAAAAAGGCTCTACCCTGTAAATGGGTTTACAGGTATAAGATCACCGCTCATGATAGTCAGCCAAAGTACAAAGCAAGGCTTGTTGCCAAGGGCTTTAAGCAAGAACAAGGCATTGACTTTGATGAAGTCTTCTCTCCGGTGGTCAAGATGACTACATTGAGATGCTTTCTTGCATTGGTTGCCATATTAGATTTGGTGTTGCACCAAATGGATGTCAAGACAGCGTTCTTGCATGGTGATTTAGATGTGGAAATTTACATGCAGTAGCCAGAAGGGTTTGTTGAGAAAGGCAAGGAAGATTGGGTATGCCAGTTGTTAAAGAGTCTTTATGGCTAAAAACAATCACCGAGGGCATGGTACCATAAATTCCACAAGTTTATGCTTTCTCAAGGCTACAAACGTAGTGAGTTCGGTCACTGTCTATATACAAAGAAGGCTAAGGATGGCAGTTGGCTGATCCTTATTTTGTATGTGGATGACATGTTGATTGCTGGCAAGCACTTGGAAGAAATTTCAGCTTTGAAGTCAAAGATAGCAAAATCGTTTGACATGAAAGACATGGGTGAGGCAAGTCATATACTTGGTATACGCATTGAGAGAGACAGATCAAAGAAGTTGATTTGGTTATCTCAAACCGAGTATATTGACAAGGTTTTGCAACGTTTCAATATGGAGAAGGGAAAGGCATTGAGTGTTCCATTGCCACCATATGTGAAACTTAGCAAACAAGATTGTCCTGTGTGTGAGGAAGAACAGGCTGAAATGGATAAGATTCCATATGCGTCTGCAGTGGGTAGTTTGATGTATGCAATGATTGCTACTCGCCCAGACATTGCATTTGCAGTGGGAGTAGTAAGTCGATACATGTCAAACCCAGGCAAGAAACATTGGGAGGCAGTGAAAGGAATATTGAGATACCTGAAAGCTACAAAGAGTATGCACATATGCTATGCGAGTCAGGAGCTAAGTGTAAAGGGTTTTACAGACTCAGATTATGCAGGTGACTTAGACAACTGAAGGTCTACGTCAGGGTATGTCTTTACATTGGCTGGTGGAGCAGTATCATGGCGTTCTAGATTACAAGATTGTGTTACTCAGTCTACTACAGAGGCTGAATATGTTGCAGCATCAGAGGCATGCAAAGAATCAATTTGGCTTAATCGACTAGTAACAAATTTGGGAATCAAAGAAGAGATGCCTGTGTTATATTGTGATAGTCAAAGTGCTATACAATTGGCTCGCAATCCAGTTTATCACTCAAAGACAAAGCATGTGGATGTGAAGTATCATTTCATCAGGGAAATGCTCGAGGATAAACAACTTCAGCTTGTCAAAGTTCACACCACAGAAAATCCTGCTGATCTACTTACAAAAGGACTTCCCTCAGAGAGATTTGCGCATTTTCGCAAGCAGTTAGGTGTAGGGTAGTACATCACTTCTCTACATCTCTTGTATATTAGCTTGTATAGTAGCTTCTCTCACACTTAAAGTACCACATTGGACTTTAAGTGGGAGGTTGTTGGGGTATAAAGCCCAATGTGGTCGCCCAGGTAAGTGGGCGGGCCGCCAGGTATGTTCACATATTCTTTTGTAAAAACCTAATAAGAACTCACTATGCTCTACACATTACAGTAGAGCGAGTTCACCATATCGTCGTGCTCTTCTTCTCGCACTCTCTCTCGCGTCGCACTTCCGCTCGTACTCCTTCAGGGCAAAGAAGAGGAAGGTAAGGAGCCTCGTCAAACACGAGGCGGTGTCGAGGCATTGACGACAGCATCCCCACAGTAACTGCCATCGCCACCACTAGAGCGTCGGTGCCTAGACGAGTGTGAAGATTGTCTCGTCGACACCAAAGCTTTGGAGCGTGGGATGAATGCTCCAAAACAGAGGGAGACGCTGAAGGAGTGGAACAATGGGATGGTGCTCTAGAGCGACAAGGTCCTTGTACCACCTCCTCTGTTGGGGTGACAAAGAAGAAAGAAACTCATCATCATCCATACCTGCATTAAACACACGAACATCCGATTAGCAATCAAAGAAGATAGGCATGCTCCATAATTTGAGCTCTACACCTCTATTCGTTGATATCCACTTGGGCCACATGTCCCCAACTACTCTATCTGTCCCAAGAAAAGACTTGGAGGGAGGAGTTCTTTTCTTCCAACGCTCGAGGGTTTTGAGTTGGTTAGAGGGAGGAAAGCTCAAGGAGAGGAGGCCTCTTGCAAGTGTGTGGCGGCAACAAAGCAAAGGGGAAACCTCCACATCGTGACGGCGCCAACGAAGGCCATCGAGATCTGGCTTTTTTTTGGTGCTCGTCGAGGTTGTGCCGACGGAGTCGGTTAAACTAGATCATCTTGAGTAAAGTGAAGGAACATTGCCCGCTTCTTGGTGTTGATTCTCCCTTCCCCCCTGCTCTCGTCTTATGCTCTTGTGCAACCCGCGGTGTCGCGTGCGTGCATGCGCGCGCGCGCGCGTGTGTGTGTGTGTGTGTGTGTGTGTGTGTGTGTGTATAGCTATTAAATCTTAGATACTAAGACATAATTGAATTTTTACATTCAAAAGACAGCTAACAATGGAACAAGGAATAGATATGTACAAAAAACAACTCAGTATTAGAATCATTTAAGTACAATGTTTGTAGGAAAGAGATCCCTTTCAGTATGCAAAAAGTAAAAGAACTTCCCAAGTCATCATTGAGTGTTCCATCCAGAGTAGGGTAGCTTGCCAAAGTAAAAAAACCTTCCAAGATAAGATAGAGTCCTTACCTGCATCCATCCAAACAAGACAACAATTCAGTTAGCCTTGGATGTGTTTTACAGGTATCAATGGACCATACCAGTTGTTATCCATGTCCATCTTATAAAACTTTTTTACTTTTTTACTTTTAACAAGCTAGGTCCACAGTAAAACCTTTTTGTTTATAAGTTTAATTATCACTTCTAATCTAAGTGGCAGATTTTCCTTCTAGTCCGAGTGGTATATTCCCCAAAGAGAACAAACTTCCTGAGTTATTTATCAGTCATATTAGCGAGGTTCTATCAGTAAACAAGCATAGATATTTTCTTCTTTTATCTTACAAATGGAATCCAATGCAATCTATTCTTATAAGTTACAACCTTACAACTATCCAAGTGGTAGAGGCCTAGCCCGTCCAAAAAACAAGGACAAACTGTGAAGGAAAATGCTATAAAGCATAGTCGTAAACAATCCAAATCATAACAACCAGATCCTTCATAGAATGTAACGGATCATATTCTTCCCATAAAAGCAACATAAACTAGTACATGGGTCCGAAAACTATGGTACAACAGTTTAACACTCCCTCCATACGGAAGGTTTTACCAAGTCACAAAAGCGGTAGATAACATGCCATTCATTAATACCAGCGACTGCATCAGTAGTAGGAATCCATCCTTATCCGAGGTACAACCATTTCAGAGCTCTTGCTCGGTTTCTTTCCATTCAAATGTTAAGCCAAACCTGCCATATACTTACCTTAAAAAAGTGAACAGAGAACCATTTCATAAACCATTAGCAAACCCAAATCGGTGGGTTATACCCAGCTTTACTGCCAAGTATAAATGATGACCCTTTTCTCAGAATGTGAGTACGCACAGTATTACCAAGTACCCAACGCCTTAGTTGCTATAAAGGCCAAGAATAACCCCATTTTTTTGAAAAAAAACAGTTATGCCGAGACTAGGTAATGTCTGCAGATGGTAATACCCTGCAGCGGCTTTGAAAAAATCCCCCAGTTACATGATCATATAGCAGTTTATAGCCATGTTGTGCACAGTTTCTTTTCAAAAAACAGTAGGAAAAAACCCTTTTTATACCTCGAATGAAATCAAGCAGTAGATGCCAACCATTTTTAGCAACATATTCCATGCTGAGTACCATAATAACCTATCGTTCATGAGTAATACATACATGCACAGTGTAAAAGAACCATAGTCATCGACAGTTGCAAAAAACAATCACGGTCGCCAACAGCAAAACAACCACCACAATGCCATTGAAAAGCATTATTTCTATTGTGTTAACAAAATAGCTGAATAATGCTTACTGTAAAGAATTCCAACAAAACCGGCAGCGCGGCAAATTTAGGGTAGAAAAAAACCTAAGACACTTGAGTGATGAGCTCCATAGCTCTATTTGTGAAGCAAGCAATAAATCCTCTCATAAAAAACACAACAGAACAATCACTGGCTAAGTGAGGGGCAGAGGTGCGCCCTCACCTGTTTAAATAGAGGGTGGATTGCCAGTCTTCTGAGCGGGAGTAATGAGTGAGCCGAGCCGCCCTCCTTTGTGAGTGTGTGGTAGCATCAAACGGCAAGGGGAGATCCATAGCCAGGGAGAAGAGGCCGACTTCTCTGCGTAATGAGGACAGATTAATCACGCTTGACACGCGAGGGGAAATATTTTAGCTTTATTACTCAAGGGCCGGGTCCCATGGTCTTTATAAGGTAATGGCATATTTTGAGCAGTATCACTAAAGTTCCCAGCAGTTTTCGGGCTAGATCAAAGTGGTTGGGGGGGGGTAGAAGGGAGGGTCTTTTGGGGATGGTTTGTATTAGATTATAACCAGAATACCAATAGTACCATTGTGTGTGTGTGTGTGTGTGTGTGTGTACCCACCCTATCCCAGGCACCATACACAATGGGTTGATAGTAGGCCCATTGTGTATGGCCTACTACCTAATAAGAGAAATGGGATTCTTTTGTTTAAAGTGTAACCCATGCCAGTTATGTTGGGTGAGAGCTTGTATGATAGTGTTACAAATCTTATTTCTATTAAACCCGTTAAGACAATACTTTTTAATTAGCAAAAAGACCTCCTCCCAGGCAAGAGAAGGGTTAGAGGAAGAATAGCAAATTAAGTGTAGCAGGTAGATACAAGAGCTAATAGCAGCCTTGCAAAGGCCTATTGCTATTCTTTTTTATGAATTCTATGAGTGGCAGTTTCAGGAGATCCCTTTTCCACACAAACCTTAGATGATACCCACCAACAGATGGGGTATGAAGGGAAATTGAGAGGTTAAGAAATTGGACAGATGTGCTGAAAGCCCCATTGGGTGTGACGGTCTCATGGAGAGAGGTAGGTTCAATTTTTAGGCAGTGAGGGTAAATCAGACAAATTTCCTTGTGGAAGTCTCTATTGTTGACACTAAGTAGGTCATCCATGTATCTATAAGTATGTTTGAACTGTGGAAGTTTATTCTTGTAAGTTGTATTCAAAGAAAGCAAGATAAATATTACACATAAGTGGAGAGCATGAAAATCCCATGGGGATGCCTAGGCATTGGTTAAAGCAAAGACCACTTGAAACTATAGTGCATTTATTCAGCAGCCAGGAGATGTAGGAGCAAAGCTTAGCTTCATTAAAGTGTAGGGAGTGTACGGAGTGAGATAAGTGAAACCACCTAGGTTTCTTGGAAAGAGAGACGTAGAAAAACTTCCTTCTTTTTATCATTAGAGAACGCCAAATTAATCACCTTGACAAGAACAGCCTTAAGGCCAAGATCCTCATCAAGGGGAATATTTTCGTAACATTGTGTGATGTCATCAGTAAAGATGTGGAAGATCTATTGAGGAAGGTTAAGCAAGACCTCTGTAGAGTTTTTTGTGAGCCAGAAGGGATTATACTGAACATATAAGAAATACTGGCAGATTTTTTGTTTAGTGGCACAAATAAGCTCAAATTCAGATAGAATAAGGTCAAGGCAAAAAGTAATATCCTTGGTGATATCCGTAAAAATAAAATTGGAGGCATCAAATATCCACCTGAACTTATGCTTATATATTTTATAAGTGGGAAAAAGCACTGGTAGCTTAGTGTTCAGCACAGAGTAGCCTAGAAGCCCTAAGTGTTTAGCAATTTTACTGGAAATAGTTTGGGGTGTAGCATTAATATGACAAAATTCCTTACCAGATACTCGATTACGAGCGGCCTTCCAAGCCAGGTATTTGCAAACGATAGTGGGAAAGTTAGAGCTTTTGTCAAGCCCGACAACAAACCAGTTATCGGAGATCTTTTGAAAATCAAGAGTTAGCTAAGAAGTAAGCAAAGAATCATCAGATGATAACCATTTACTAGGAAATTGTGAAATTTTATAAAGGAAGCATTCCTTCACAGCTTCCCTTAAGTCCAGTAGGACTGTCATCTCCAGTCGGAGAGCACTAACAAGGTCAGTGAGACAGCTTAGTATAGCTGATAAGGCAAGGTATGGGTTTTTGGGAAAGTTAGGTATATGATTGAGACCTTTGGCCAAAATTCTACGTAGTTTAGTATTTTCAATAATGCTAAGATCACAAGTGCAAACATGGTTACCAAAAGCCTCAAAATTCCTGCAAAAGTGGTGAACTGAAAACATGTACAATGAGGGACAGAATCTTGCCGAAGAAAGTCATTATCATAGTCAACCTTTTAACTGGATGATGATATTTCCATCCTATGAGTATATTGTCGAGCAATTTGTGATTACCAAAAAATAGATCAAAGCACTCACAAAAAAGATTTTTTGATTGAATCCAATCGAGGAGCACATTGTGAAAGAGACAGTGTATGTAGATGAAACCATTATCCGGATCCACTTTGTTGAGAGTTCTTCTTCTGCAAGGGCTTGTAGCAACCTGCAATATAACCAAGGTTTAAAATCCAGAGAAGTTCCTGATGGGGGGAGATTTGCCTCTTCCTCTTGTAAAGCTACAAACTCTTCCTCGGTTAGAGGATGAACTAGATGTTAGGAAGGAAGTGAAGGGGTTGGGGGTGATCAAAGAATTAGCCATTTTGAGAGCAAGGGAGTCATCCTCATCAATACAAGGTTTAAGAAGACTAGTGATGAGCTTAACACCTTTAAAGTTAGCAAGAGTAGTTAAGTAAATGCCAGGTTCATCAGCTTTGAACTCCTTCAAGACATCAAGCATAAGTCCACAGAAGATGTTGAAGGCAATCTGTGCAATTACAATCTACTTAGCTTGGCCACCTAACCAAGAGAAAATGAGGGAGAGATGAAAATCCATAGGTTTCTCTGAGAAAAGTAAGTCCAGATGGTTGAGAATAAACCAGATGGTATGATCAAACCACATGATGATGGATTCACAAGAGGCTTTAGGGTCAAGAAATCTGTAGTCACATTTTACATAAGGACGAAAGACATTCAGATGGACTTAATATAAAAATTAGGGTTACTCTTGGTGAATTCCCCGTTTCCTTTGGTACGGATGTATAGACCTATATTTGAGGAGCACTTGGAGTGGTCGATGAGATTGAGATAAAAAGGTGCTTTGAAGAGCTCACCTTTGTCCAAGAATTGCCCTCCTTTAAGAATCTTGAGTCTACAATCTTCCACAGTAGAGGCAGGGAGGTTGGCAAGGTAAACCCAGGTCTCAGTCAAAATAGGAGCTAAGAAATCTTTGTTGGGCAGGACCCAAAGCTGATGGTTAGCCCCGAGGGATTCAATTTCAATTTGTCTCACGGGCAAGACAGGAAAAACTTTAGAGATTTTAGGTACCATCTCTAGGAGGTTTGAGTCATTGAGGGAGCAAAGATTACTCTGAAGTCCCTTAACTGCTTTAAGGGCTGCACTATCCCGACAAAAGATTCCACCAGTTTGTGGAATAGAAGGAGTGGCCGGTGTACAAACAAAAGAGGGATTAAGCCCACATAACTTCCTAAGAAAATTAGACAGATCCGCTCCAGAGGAGGAGAACATAGGAAACTCTTGCTGATATTGTGAGGATAATAGAGGAAGCTGTGCAATGTATTGGGAAATTAAATTTACTCCTTCTATGGAGTCTTTATCCAAAGTTGCTAAAATCTTGACCCAATCATTAAAAGACAGCATATGTAAGACAGATAATTTTTTGTCAGAGGTAAGAGCCAAATCATAAATTAGTTACGAAGCATCCAAGATGCTAATACATCTGATAACAAGAGAAGTGGCCACTGAGAGGGGCTCCGAGGTCAGTTCTAATCCTTGTGAGAGAGCAAGAGTCTGCAAAAACAGTGAGGTGAGGTTCGCTTTTACTTGCCATAGTAGGTAATACAATCTTTGGCCTTCCTAGCGAGGAAGGGTCTAGCTCTAACTGCCAAGGCATTCTTTGGTTTACGGTCCTTAAGGTAAAGCTTAATCTGTTTGAGAATCTTTGCATGATTCTCAAGGTTGGATTAGTGCTCATGCGAGTTGTCTTTCTATAGGGTAAGCAGTCCTGAAAAGGGAACAATGTAAACAGAAATAGAGGTAGAAATAGTAATTGTAATATTTTCGGGCCTGCAAACCTTCAACCGGCAAAGTCAAAGACTATAGTAGCCGTGCAGGGAACCAGAAAAAGAGTCTAAAAAGGACCACATAACACCAGTCAACCGGTCAACAGATTATAAACCGTGGGTCCAACTTAGAACTCAATTTCGAAGAGAATTTCCAAAGCCAGCATCCCAGTTTCTCTTGGAAAGAAAAACCTTATGTATAGGATGTGTGTGTAGCTGTTAAATCTTAGATAATAAGACATAATTGAATTTTCACATTCAAAAGACAACTAACAATGGAACAAGGAATAGATATGTACAAAAAACAACTTAGTATTAGAATCATTTAAGTACAATGTTTGTAGGAAAGAGATCCCCTTTCAGTATGCAAAAAGTAAAAGAACTTCCCAAGTCATCAGTGAGTGTTCCATCCAAAGTAGGGTAGCTTGCCAAAGTAAAAAAACCTTCCAAGATAAGATAGAGTCCTTACCTGCATCCATCCAAACAAGACAACAATTCAGTTAGCCTTGGATGTGTTTTACAGGTATCAATGGACCATACCAGTTGTTATCCATGTCCATCTTACAAAACTTTTTTACTTTTTTACTTTTAACAAGCTAGGTCCACAGTAAAACCTTTTTGTTTATAAGTTTAATTATCACTTCTAATCTAAGTGACAGATTTTCCCTTCTAGTCCGAGTGGTATATTCCCCAAAGAGAACAAACTTCTTGAGTTATTTATCTGTCGTATTAGCGAGGTTCTATCAGTAAACAAGCATAGATATTTTCTTCTAAGTATAGAATTGATGATGTTTTTATCTTACGAATGGAATCCAATGCAATCTATTCTTATAAGTTGCAACCTTACAGCTAGCTAAGTGGTAGAGGCCTAGCCCGTCCAAAAAACAAGGACAAACTGTGAAGGCAAATGCTGTAAAGCATAGTCGTAAACAATCCAAATCATAACGATCAGATCCTTCATAGAATGTAACGGATCATATTCCTTCCCATAAAAGCAACATAAACTAGTACATGGGTCCGAAAACTATGGTACAACAGTTTAACACTCCCTCCATACGGAAGGTTTTACCAAGTCACAAAAGGGGTAGATAACATGCCATTCATTAATACCAGCGACTGCATCAATAGTAGGAATCCATCCTTATCCGAGGTACAACCATTTCAGCTCTTGCTCGGTTTCTTTCCATTCAAATGTTAAGCCAAAATTGCCATATACTTACCTTAAAAAAGTGAACAGAGAACCATTTCATAAACCATTAGCAAACCCAAATCGGTGGGTTATACCCAGCTTTACTGCCAAGTATAAATGATGACCCTTTTCTCAAAATGTGGGTACGCACAGTATTACCAAGTACTCGACGCCTCAGTTGCTATTAAGGCCAAGAATAACCCCATTTTTTTTGAAAAAAACCAGCTATGCCGAGAGTAGGTAATGTCTGCAGATGGTAATACCCTACAGCGGCTTTGAAAAAATCCCCAAGTTACATGATCATATAGCAGTTTATAGCCATGCTGTGGACATTTTCTTTTCAAAACAAAGTAGGAAAAAACCCTTTTTATACCTCGTACGAAATCAAGCAGTAGATGCAAACCATTTTTAGCAACATATTCCATGCTGAGTACCATAATAACCTATCGTTCATGAGTAATACATACACGCACAATGTAAAAGAACCACAGTCATCGACAGTTGCAAAAACCAATCACGACTGCCAGCAGCAAAACAACCACCACAATGCTATTGAAAAACATTATTTCTACTGTGTTAACAAAATAGCAAAATAATGCTTACTATAAAGAATTCCAACAAAACCGGCAAAGTGGCAAATTTAGGGTAGAAAAAAACCTAAGACACTTGAGTGGTGAGCTCCATAGCTCTATTTGTGAAGCAGGCAGTAAATCCTCTTAGAAAAAACACAACAGAAAAATTACTGGCTAAGTGAGGGGCAGAGGTGCACCCTCACCTGTTTCAATAGAGGGTGGACTGCCAGTCTTTTGAGCGGGAGTAATGAGTGAGCCGAACCGCCCTCCTCTGTGTGTGTGGTAGCATCAAACGACACGCAGATACCCATGAAAGGGGAGATCCATAGCCAGGGAGAAGAGGCCGCCTTCTCGGTGTAATGAGGACAAAGATTAATCACTCTTGACATGCGAGGGGAAACATTTTTAGCTTTATTACTCAAGGGCCGGGTCCCATGGTCTTTATAAGGTAATGGCATATTTTGAGCACTATCACTAAAGTGTCCCAACAATTTTCATGCTAGATCAAAGTGGGGGGGGGGGGGGGGGGGGGGGGGGGGGGGTAAGAAGGCGGGGTCTTTTGGAGATGGTTTGTATTAGATTATAACCAGAATACCAATAGTACCATTGTGTGTGTGTGTGTGTGTGCGCGCACGCTTCGAGCCAGTGGTGTGTGAATTTGCAGAGAAAGAGGTGTAGTCTGTGCTGAAGGGCAAGGATTGAGCATTGTGGCATGGGTGTGTTCAATTGCGGTACTACTAAGGGTGTGTGTGATTAGGTGATGTGCAGGTGGAGCTCTGCTAAAAAGCAATGTGTTTTTTGAAGGTGTGTTTGAGAGGATAGGGGTGCTCTGAGTGCCCTGAGCTATAGGGAGGCATTTGTTTGTGTGTTGGGCGTATTCCCCATTCCCCCTCTCCAACGAAGGTGTTGTCCTCTCCCTATCACTTGTATATACTAGAGTTAGCTAGTAGGTCCACTTATTGACACACTTGCCTTTAAGTGGTAGTATGTTGGGGTAAAGATGGCATGCCCTCCCTTGACCCGGATATGCGCCAGTGGCCGCCGTCCACAGTATACACATGATACCTTATTCTTTATAGATATAGAGTAAGGGGATCTCTCACACTTGGTCTAAGAAGTGCTTCACCCCCTGCATGCTCTTCAATATGGGATGTAATTAGGGAATGACTCGCCTTGTATATTTTTACTTCATTGTTGTTTTACATTATTGGTGTGTTGTACTTGTAGATTGATGCATGGAGACATGATGTCCTTCTCCACCATGGCAAGGATTACTCTTTCTTTGGCCAAGGATGGTAAGCCACCCTTGATCCGAATGCTTTAGAACACCATGTAGTGCTATCACTAAGAGATTTCCCTAGTTCATTTTTTAGGATGAAAACTTTTCGTGAAGGATGGAAGGGAGGGGTAATATTATGTAGCTGATAGTGCTAGTAGAAGCTTGACCGTGCATCAAGCTTGCACGATCTTGTGCATGCCACCTGTTTTACTCCTATGTGGCCAATATAGACCATATTGGCTAGTGTAGTGTGGGCACGCATGCCACTATGAGAAGCATTCTGATCATTCCCTCTATGGTTGGGTTTATTGAGAGCCCAAGACTCATCTCTCTCGTGGATTTTAGCATCCAAAGTAACACGGTTAGTGAGCGGACTCCCCCCCCCTCCCCCCCCTCCTGTGTTAGGCCTAAATTAAGACCGGGCAAGCCAAGGGCCAAGATAGACATGTGGTAAAGGGGGTCCTATAAATAGCATGGCCAAGGGCCTACATAGGGCATGGTTGGGTGGTGAGTTGCATGTGCTAGTCCCCAAGTTCTCATATTGGGATCAGAGCTCTAGGTAGAGGAGCAACCATGGAGGAAGGGAGAAGGATGGAGAAACGAACTCAGTGAATTGTTCTCTCTGTGTGTGTGTGTGTGTGTGTGTGTGTGTGTGTGTGTGTATCATATGGGTGTATTGACAATGTAAGGGCCATAAGATCGTCCACGGTCTATCGATTATGGTTTACTATGGAGCATGGCTTTGTACGACCAAGGTACATCGGTCATGTTTTGATTATGGAGCACGTAATCAAAAGCAATGTTTTGAGCATGACAAACTCAGTTAATCGACACAGTCATGGGGTCAATTTTCTTTGTTTGCCAAAGGAGGCAAAGGTGCTCAACATGGCCGACGTGTAGCAAGGGTGCCTGGCATAGCTGACCATTTGTTACAATTCATGAAGCCAACAGTAGTCTCTCTTTCTTCATCTCTACGTTTTGGGGTTGAATATTTTCTAGGACATGGTTCCTAGGCAAAATATTTATGCACTTAAGTTTATCAAGACAATGGCCCAAGGTGCGGCATGGCTTCTACACATATGCAACATTCTATATAAGCCAACCATACCAGGGGAATACGAACTCCGATGCCAAGGGAGGTGATTACAAAAAATGGTAATTACGCTCAAGTTAAGTTTCACATTTTGAACTTATTTAATCTTGCAAATGTGGACATACTGGTTCGTTTCTTATTTTATTGGTTGGATTCTTTGAAGATTCCACTTGATGTATGAATGCAGGCCAGGCAACGTCTTCAAAACCGTTAGCTTGCGCATCGAGAGATCGATCTCAAAACCTGCGAACAGGAATGACTGGTCGCTGAGCTAAGCCAACCCACCACAAAGAGGGCGTGATGACAGTCTGACGAGCAATTTTCATTATAAAAAAGAAGCTATCCAACCTGACTTGCGTCCACGCCTGCATCGCACGCCAAATTAGCTTCAGGTCGCCTAGGCTGGCTCCGCCCGTCCCTACCTTTGCTCGCTGCTTTCTGTTGCTCCAGTCGTCGTGCGGCTTTACTTATCATCTTCAAAAGATTCCACTACTGCATCTTTTTTCAAAATCGAGGACACATACTCTTGCAATTTTTTTACAATGCCAACTTGAGAAGCAAAGGTTGCTTCAGTCAAGCAAAGTTTGGCAGTTAGATGAAGTTGGATAGCTGAGCTTCTTGAACTATCTCTCTCAATATTGGGCAATAATAAGACTCTCCATAAGATGTACGATTTGACAAGGTTGGTTCTCTATGAAAGCTTGACAAAGTCGATTTTCTTTTTCTTTGACATATGTGTGTCTAAGGAGCACTTGTTAGCTATGAGCACTTAGGCTCCGTACTGTCTCGTTTTTTCAATGTGGACTTATGCGAAGCACAGCTTCACTTTAGGGCATATTGCATAGAAGCTTCCAAAGTTTGAATATGCTATTAGTATACGAACTTGGGGAAATTTTGCAACATTATACATGGGATGGTATGCGCCAAACAACGAGGGATGCATGGTATCTCCAACTATGTTCTGTTAATGAACATGTCTCATTTGGTACCTAGATATGATTGATTTTCACATTCTATTACAGTTTTTACGTAATTGCAGGGGAAAGTATTTAGTTCTTTCCTAGTGGACTGTGAGCATACTGTTAGCCATAAGCATTGATAATTATCGTAATGGAAATGCAGGTTCAAATCTATCCTTGCTAAATGCATGCACAATAGGTGTTATGTGTCCTGGTGTTTAGCAAAGACTAATTTGGACTGGCAAGCAAATCCATGAAATTGATAGATTGTAAAGTATATTGCACTATATGTGCAATACCTCAATGCGATTAATTGTGGGTCTACCACTCACCAGTAGAGGTCATGACTCGGTTTGGTGCTTGTAGATAAGTTGACTAAACTTTGTACAATTTATTATTCCAATCTCTAAAGCTAACCAAGTTGGTTGTTCATAACATTGTTGATTACTTAGCATTGTTGTAAGGAATTGTGATCCCTATTTACCAGTCATTTTTTAGGACTGTTTGTAAACGATGGGGAAACACACCTACACCTCTCAGTAATGCCAGTCATCTAGAGAGGATAAGCTGATAACAAGTGTTAATCTTGTGCTAAAGGATATGCTAAGCGTGTACGTTAGCACCAAGTAATCCAATTGGAAAGGTTATCTCTCTAGTTGGAGTTTGCTTACCATGAGGCAAAGCATGTTGTGACTAAGTTTAGTCCCTTCACGTTTTGGTCAGGTTCTCAACCTCGATCACCAATTATGGTGGGGTTGTTTATTGATGAGGAAAAGCATGTCACGACTAAGTTTAGTCCCTCCATGTTTTAATCAGGTTCTCAACCTCGATCACCAGTTATGGTGGGGTTGTTTATTGATGAAGAAGGAGTTTACTTACCATGCGGCAAAGCATGTCACGACTAAGTTTAGTCCCTTCATGTTTTGGTCAAGTTCTCAACCTCGATTATGAGTTATGGTGGGGTTGTTTATTGATGAAGAATGATAACAAGTCAATGACTTATTATGTGTCGATGAGTTATGTGAGCATGTTACTTTCATGGAAAGTGAGAAGAGGTATTCTTTTAGACATGTGGTAACTCGTTTAGCATACTCTAGTGAGTTATAAATAGAGTTTACATACTATGTTGGATATAGGCAAGCTACACAAAACGTCTGCAAATAGACAACAATGTGGAAAATCAAGATATTCTTTTTGATTTCATTGAACCTTCTATTGAACCGTGTTCCGCACAAATGGACAATCCCGGAAGGATGCCACTCTGAAAAACATTAGTATTCTTATGAAGATATCATCACTTTTTTTTTTGAGGATGAAATTGCTTCTTTAAGGGGCAGTAATGTTAGGCCTAAGGTAAGACCCGGGCAAGCCAAGGGCCTGGACAACCCCCCCCCCCCCCCCCCCCCCCCCCCCCCCCCCCCCCCCCCCCCCTCCCCCCTTCCCTTCCCTATACAGACAATCTAACAAAAGAAAAGGCATAGTCGTCACCTACTACTCTTTTTAGACTTTACATGGTGCAAAAATTGTCGAGTTTTAAAAGTTCACTTCATACCTTTGTTTGTGATTCTCCAGATTTGCTGTAAATTCCATCATTCTTTTGGCACCACTTTGACCATGCTCACATTTTTCTACATCATTTTAATAAGAAATTTGTCCATGTGCCTTCCATAAAAAATATTAAGCCTTCAAATATATGCGCACCTTGTGACCAAAGTGTTTAGGATTGATTTATTAGGCTTTAGGATACCTTGGGAAAAGGAATCAAAAATTGAATTCGCACGGTGAAACTCGAATGGGCTTGGCAATCGTGAATTAGCTATAAATCTCTCTCTCTCTCTCTCTCTCTCTCTCTCTCTCTCTCCACACAAACTGTAGAGGGACCAGAGGGCTTTTGATGTGTTCATTGTGTGTGTCTGTGCACACGCCAATATAAGCGTGGACTTGCTCTCTTTGATAAACATGAAATATATAATCTCTCTCTCGTTGCATGATGTCATGCTACCTTATGGAATGCTTGCTAACCTTACCACAATTACTAGGGGCAAGGATATCACCATTTCAATTGTGTGATAAGTAAAGTAGTTGATTAGGTTCATAAGAATAGGAAAGAGGAGTTTTAGTTTGCTCTCTAGGTTGTGCTGCTAAATTAGAGGAGGGAAGAGAAGGAAAACATACTTGAGAGCCAATGTTGGAGGCTAGAGCTTCTCTGCTTGTAGGGGTTTCTAGGTTACACTCTCCTCGAAACTTAAAGTTGACAACCCACAACTTCATCTTGGTCTTCCCAGCATTTCGACGAACAAAGCACCCGAGAGGAGGTGAAGCAATTGACAAAGACATATTTGGCAAGGGGTAGCTTACCGTAGTGGTAGAGAGGCAAAGGAGGGGGAGAGCATGAGTAGCAGAGAGGAAGGCCTTGGCAATCATGGTTAAGAGCTTAGGTTACTCAAGTTTAAATGAAAAAAGCCACTATGACTTTTTCAAATTAAACCGCTCATGACCTATTGGGTGACTATGATGCCTACACATTGGGTTTGCAGGATTTTCAAATGAATGAAATACAAGTAATGCATGTAGACCACAATGGTTCATGGGTGCCGAAAGCAACGATTGTGGATATAGCAGGCAAGGTGGGCTCCCTGTATAAATAGTCAATGGTGTTTTTACTTTTGAAACTATAAACATGCATACATGTGGAAAGCATGAGCACAACCTCATCAAAGAACAAAGGCAAGCACTTACAATGGACAACCCCCCCCCCCCCCCCCCCCCCCCCCCCCCCCCCCCCCCCCCCCCCCCCCCCCCCCCCCCTCTCTCTCTCCAAGGCACAATGGAGGATCTGATGCATGCAATTTCTATCTGAGTGGACCTTGAAGAATCACGAATTTTGTCCTTGGGGAAAGATTCAATTTTATTAAGCTTAAAACATGAGAGAGAGGGACATCGATGGTCTCTCTCTCTCTCTCTCTCTCTAAGGCACAATGGCGGATCTGATGCATGCAATTTCTATCTGAGTGGACCTTGAAGAGTCACGAATTTTGTCTCTGGGGAAATATTCGATTTTATTAAGCTTAAAACATGAGAGAGAGGGACATCAATGGTCTGTGTGCGTGTGTGCATCTTATATACAAAAAAACAACTGCATGCTCCAAAAACTCTTGCTCCTTAGAAAGGTGGTGACGAACAATATTAAACTTTCGGACGTGGATGAGGGATGAGAAGCACATAATCCTGTGTGAAATTCAAGCAATGTAGAGTAGCTCAAGGTATTAAGGTAAGGGGCCAATATAGTGGAGGCCCCCAATTCTAGTTATACTAGAGGCCAATAATATGATGCAACCCATCCTAGTGCACGCTTGACACGATAGCGGAACGGTACGCATGGCGTGCTACCGTCGTGCAGGCTACAAGTTCACATCCGCTCTACTACTGGTGAACATCTGCCAACATAGAATTCCATTTCCTGATTCTTTTGCTCGTGCAAGCTCTGTGCAAGTCATAACGCTGCAAGGGTTTTGCTCTCCAACACTTCGGATGTTGCGAACACAAACTGCAGGCAATTTATCGAAATGGCCTCACCAGTAAATAATTGTAGCTACCCGTTTACGCTGCCATAACACTAGCCTCTCCACCTTAAAAAGCTTTTGTTGGGTTCCGGCAAAGAGTGGCAACCTTAAGAATGCTATGTATTAGGCCGCACATATAAAAAACCTGCCTCTCCTTTGCACGGCGATTGGACGGCGTAGATCGTGCACGCCCTGCCGATTGTTTGCCAGCCATCGATCTCTCCACTTACAGCGTCCCCGCCCAAATTTTTTGGTATCAGGGACCGTAAACACCTCCACAGGCAAACCGATTTGCCAACAAGGCAGGCAAAAAAGTTTCATATTTCGCTGCAAAAAATATTGAGCC
Organism: Adiantum capillus-veneris; assembly: GCF_014529385.1. Lineage (NCBI taxonomy): Eukaryota > Viridiplantae > Streptophyta > Polypodiopsida > Polypodiales > Pteridaceae > Adiantum > Adiantum capillus-veneris. The sequence continues at coordinate 90,712,847 of NC_140943.1, read as the reverse complement.
ACCATTTCACTGCAGAGTAGCAGGAACGCAGACGAAGGTTGCTGAGCTTCGGCTATGGCGGACGCTGATCAGAGCGGCAACAACAACAACTTGGAGAGTACACAGGAGCCTGAGGAGAAATCTCCTTCTGATGGCGAGGAGCTGCTGCAGAGAGTGCGCAATTTGATGAGGCGTGTCACGGCTGCTCGCTCGTCTCCGCATCCGCGATTTCTTCACACACTCGCAGCCATTATTGAAGAGGAAGAGTCAAGGTTCGCTTTGCCATTTTTGCACGTTTGCTTAGCGGATTTTCTAATTGATTACTTATTCTACGTGGTTCTCAACTTTGTGTGTGACTTTGCCAACGAGTGGTTTCTGTGCACAACATTAGGACAGAGATGCTCTCATCTTCAATGTCACCAATAAGATGCATAAAGGTACAACAAACCACAAAAGTACTGAGATAGTACAGAAAGAATGCTTTCCTGGACCCCCATCTATGTCGAAGACTTAAGCGCTTGCTTAACCCGTTTTAATATTTGGGCAGCAGGCTATGCTCATGTGAAGCTTTGTGTGAAGCCCCTGCAATAGAGGTCTTTGTGCAACCTTTATCTATCCTGAGATGAAGCAGTAGTTGTTGCCACATCATATGCCTTTCATCGTGAGGGCTGTCTGTTGATCATACAAGAACAGTGGTTATGACTTTAGATAGCTAGTTTTGATTTATCAACTCTTGACATGGAGCTTCAAATTATTCTCAATGTAGGTCTGACAAAGATGTGGGACATTCGACCTCTAGCACGTCTCGCTCAAATCATGCCGGAAAATTAGTGAGTCTTATACGGGTAAGGATCTTGTTTGAGATCAGTACTTTATATTTATGCGCTGATATCATTATGTGATTTATGTGCTGATATCATTATATGGGTAAGTATTTTTGTTTAAGATCAGTACTTTATATTTATGCGCTGATATCTTTATCTGATTTCTTCAAGAGTATACTTGATGCTGTATTCAAAGGTCTTTGAACTAGATCTAGCATTCCATAAGCAACATAGAAAAACTTCATGCCCCCCTTTAACTCGCTTGGACACCCAAGCGAGAAATCAATAGCAATGCATTGAAAGAAATTGCGGAACTGAATCTATCTATCTATCTATCTATATATGTGTGTGTGTGTGTGTATACATACAACTGCCAGAGAGATGAGCTCTACAATTTGCAACCATGCAGTTATCTGCCAGAGACTCACACTCAGGTTTCTTAAATAGGTACAAGGGGGCCCTAAAAGTAGGCACTGTCACAAATTATTGACGTGTCAAGCCACTGAAGACCAAGAGGGTTAGGTCTTCTTAGCCCTAACCCTAGCCAACCTGCAGATCCCGGCCGAGGGGCCTAAACCCTAGCAGAAGCAAAAGAGATGAAGTCCTCACCAACTTATAGATCCTCGCTGAGTGACCTATGGGTTAGGATTAAAATCCTAACCCCCAACAACTTATGGGACCCCGATCGATGGGGCCTTAGAGTAAAGGAGACACACACCCACACGACATATTTGGCATAAAGGGATGATGACGTGACAGTTGTACGGATGCGTGCGTGTTGCACTGGAATAATCATGTGGCAGCGTGTGGATTTCCGTGAATTGTGTTGGCTGCCCATAGCGCATGCATTTGGGACCTCATGTTTTAAGATTGAAAGCTTTTCATGTAAATTGCTTTTGATGGCCAAGGGGCTTTATATATGAATCAAGGGCTCACTCTCTAGGAGTCTACCCACGGGAGATGCAAAGCAGTGCCGCCATTATTGTACCGTGTTGAAGCAATATAAAGAAATACCGAAAGAGGCACCACAGTTTGGGGCCAATGCATTCTTGGGTGGAACTCCGCCACTCCGTGTCTCGTGTGAAGTGTATCTCTTTCAGTTCAGTTGTTTTGAAGCGTCTGAAGTTTGATCAGTTTGTTCTTTTCAGTTAGCTTTAAGAGCAGTTTAAATGAAAAGCTATATATAAAGGCCCTTAGCCATCAAGAGTAGTTTACATAAAAAGCTTTCAGTCTAAATAGTAAAAGCATTTGGTCTCAAAGGCATGCGCTATGGGTAGCCAACGCGATTCACGGAAATCCGTACATTGCCATATTATCACTCCATCGCAAAACGCGGGCATCCGTACAATTGCCACATGATTATCCCTTTACGCAAAATATATTTTGTGTGCGCGCGCTTTACTTTTAGGCCCATCAGTTTGGGTCCCATAAGTTGTTGGGGGTTAGGATTTAGTCCTAACCCATAGTCCACTCTGTGAGGACTTCATCTCTTCTGCTTCTGCTAGGGTTTAAGCCCCTTGGCTAGGATCTGTAGGTTGGCTAGGGTTAGGGCTAGGGAGACCTAACCCTTTGGGTCTTTAGTGGCTTGACACGTCTGCAATTTGTGACAGGTACCCCCAAAAGGATCAGACTGCTAAAAACAAGTGGCCGAAAAGCTCATGAAAAAAGCTTTTGTTGCTGTCAATACGGATTGCCACGTTTACTGATCGAGTCTTGAAGGTGAGCTCATATGAAATCCACACTAATATTCCCTTCATCGTGAGAGTGCGCGTGTGCATGAGAGAGAGAGAGAGAGAGAGAGAGAGAGAGAGAGAGAGAGAGAGAGAGAGAGAGAGAGAGAGAGAGAGAGAGAGAGAGAGACAATAGAACACAAACGCTAGATGTGGAAGAGGGGGCGATCATCCCCCCTGACTATCAGAGCATCAAACCGTACAATGTCAATCTCTGATTGTGGTTACCCCCCTGGCCCCATATATAGGTGCGGCGTGCCAACAAAGGGGAGGTGGGGCAATGCATAAGAAAACCCCACGACCAAGCATATAAATGAATATAGGGCGTTTGGACATAATGAAGGAGGCCGGACAATGCAGCCTATATGCATATGCAAAGGGTGGCCAGCTTGGAGGCACACTAGCCATACATGCATGCCCTATGTCACGATGGTGATTATGTTAACAGCATTACATCTACTCCTAGTTGCAGATACGTGAAGTGCCATGCCAAGGAGGATCCTTGCGCTTGGATGGTCACACCCCTTCACCCAAGAGACGTGCCTCTTCGCCAAAAGCCACACTCCTTCGACGACAACTGGTCACACCCCTGCTCTACGGTTGCGACTCTTCGCCCAATGGTTGCAGCTCTTCGCCGAAAGGATGTGTCTTTACGTCTAAAGTCGCGTCTCTTCCCCATGAGACGTGTCTTTTCATTTATGTCTCTTCATCTCCTATATAAGGAGTCCTTGTATCATACATTCAATCAATCAACACAGAGTCTTCTAAGTCTTGTTTCTGAGTTCAGTTCAAGTTTCTTAAGTCTTAATCATGAGTTTAAGTACTTAATTAAGGATTAGTACTTAGAATCCTTACAGTGGTATCAGAGCAAATTTTTTTCCCGGGACCCTAAGGTTGTGAGCCTCTCACCCTCGCCGCTACACTCTACCCCCTTCCCGGAGTTGCATGGAAGCCGAAGAACGGTGGTACATACACACACCTATGCGTATGAGGTAACAAACACTTTATGTTTCAATTACATAAATAACAGACAGAGACGCAAATGTGTGTGTGCGGCGTGCTGCGTACTCGGTGATTTTCGGGGAAATTTCGTGCTGGGTTTTTGTGTTGGAGGCCGATTCGCGAACTTCTTCATTGGAATGTGTCCTTTCGAAGCCGGCCCATGTCCCTTCATGTGAACAGACACCACCCTTGGTTCGTGCCTCTTGGCATCTGTGTATAATTGGTGCCTCTTTACTCGCACTCGGCACCTTTCACTCGCACCCCTTCACGGAAAAGGGCACAGAGCAGGCAGCCTGTCCCCTTTTCTTCCAGTGCTAGCATCCCTTCCTACGAGACATGCCTTTCCGCAATTTCCTTGCAAGTGCTGAATTGCTGAAACGCTAGACTGAAAAACTGTGCTGGGCTGCCCCTTCATTAAGTAAAAAAAAAACCAAACTCTTCGTTGGCTGAATTTAACAAAGCGCTGGCCTGAAATTGCTGGGTTGAAACGTTGCTCACTGGGCTGCCTTTCGTTAAAAACAAAAACTTCGTTGGTTGTGGTCTTTTAACGCCGGGCAGTTTACGTTGGCAGCCAATCAAATTCAGCGCAAGGTTTTTATCAAAAATTCCCCGGCCATGCACTTGATTTAAGTTGGCCGCCCAAAACCAATTTTTTAAGCCTATGTGAACATACCTCTTCAATAAAAATGAATAAAATGTCCAACGAGCAGTAAGCGATCCTTTTTAGAGAACATTGGCAGCCAACGATCCACTCTCTCCCACTCTCTCGCCCTAGCTTTGGGTGCACTCTGCGCGCATGACTTTTCGCCATCATGGCCGACGATGCCTTCGATGTTCCAATCCACTTTCTCTCATACATAGACGAGATTCCATACGAAATCCTGCCGGAACCCGAAGTGGTGGTTCATTCGAGATTATTACCCGACCCCAGAGCCAGAACCCGCTCTAAATAATTTTTTCTCCGGGAGTACTCGTCCCAGAAATTGCACCTATTCGAGAGTTCCCTTTGAGGCGTAACCATGCCTAGTTCTCAGGACGGAGGTGGTCAATCTGACGATGCCCTTACTCTTATCAAGGAGCAGATGGCCACACTTTCCACAAGCCTCGCATCACTTCACACTCGCTTGGATGAGATGCAGATGCAAAACACTTCTCGAAGTCGTCCTATTTTTTTCCGGACTACTAATGTAGCATCTTCAACACCTTTCGAAGCTTCAGTGGACGAACCAAACGAATTAGATCCAACTGAAGAGGTAGACAATCGCGAACTTCAATTACTTTACAAAATTTTTAATGCTGCATAGAAGAAGAAGCTTGATGTTAAACTGCCGGAACCATACACTGGTCGCCGCGACAAGCGCGTGCTGGACCAATGGCTATTCAAAATGGAGGTCTACTTGTTCAACACAGACTTGGTCGAGAGTTCTCTGCTAAATGTTGCACTTGCTAGTTCTCTGCTCAAGGACACAACATTTCTTTGGTGGCAACGACGGGTTGCTGATGGTAAACACACACCTTCTTGGGATAAATTCTGGCGTGCTATTCGTAAGACGTTCGAACTGCCAGTGCGGATTTTCATGCCCGGTCCTCTCTTCACCGCCTGAGCGAGACAGGTTCCTTGGCCGCGTGTATCACAGAGTTCCAAAGGCTAACTTTGGAGATAGAGACCCTTAGTCCCTCTAATAAACTTCACAGCTTTATTGACGGACTCAAACCCAACCTGAAGGACGATGTGCACAAATACAACCCTACCACCTTGGATGCTGCAATTGCCTATGTGGAGCGTCTTGGCGATTATCGGCACCCTACACGAAACTTTCTCCCTGGTGACCGATCTTCAAACAACGCTCGGTTTTCACAGCCCGAGCACAGAGAACGTTGTAGCCAAAGTCAACAACAACAACCTCAGTTCAGACAACAAGCAACTGAGGCTTATTCAACTTCAAGGTTCTATTCTCAAGGTTGCCAATCTCAAAGCAGATCTTCCTCAAATACTCCACTTGATCGTGGTAAAGGACGTGATTTTCCTCAAGATCGGCATTCCAATACTCAGCAAGGCTCTTCGTCAAATGGATCTTCGATTTCAAAGAAGGAAGGATTATGTACAATTTGTGGTAGTGACCATAGATGGTATCAATGTCCAAAGAAACCAAATCCATCTAATTCGAAAAGAAATTCCAACGCAGAAACATCATCGAATTCTGAACAACCAGATTTTGCTAAGGATAAAGGAAAATCTGTGGTCAATACGATTCGTGTCTCAGAGGATACGACTATTCTTATGAAGCATGCTCAGTGCAATTCTTCAGTTTTGGAGCCTCTTTCAAAGCAAGTTTTGAGCCTTCTTGGAACTATCAATGGTTGCTCCATCAATATTTTGGTGGACAGCGGATGCTCGAATAATTTTGTCAGCACTCAGATAGTTCGACAATTTGGCTTACCAACTTAGAAGACATCTGACTTATATGATGTGGAATTAGTAGATGGATCAATTTTAACTTGTGATCAGACAGTTCGACAGTTGTAGTTCGAGATTCAAAATTATGCAGATCAACTGGATTTTGAAGTCATGCCTCTATCTTACAACGACATGATTCTTGGTCAGCATTGGTTATTTCAATATGATCCTGCAATTAGCTTTCGAGAACATACTATCAATTTGTTCAAAGATGGACGTGAATTGACTTTACACGGGCTTTCTCATGCGTAAAGAGTGATTCAAGCCTCACATGTACTAGTCAAACGACATGATACAATGGATTATGAAGAGAATATGATCTTCGATGCAGATGTAGAAATTTTGATGGATGAATTTTTGAATTCATTAACTTCTTTTGAATCAATTGCTGAAGACAGATGATTTCAAGCAAGAAGTTTTTCCAAGTGATACTGCGTTACCAGACAAAGATAAGGAGATAGTTGCAGATTCTGAGTTTGAAGACGACTATGCTTTCTTTGATTCTTTGCTGGATGATGATATGTCAATTGCAAGTCATGAAATGGCAGTTTCTGAAGATGACTGTGAAGAATTTTGGGATTCGTCATTGGACGATGATTACACTCTCAAGCCAAAATCCTCTCCAGTGATTACTAAAGTTGAAGTTATCCCATCTGAAGAATGTCTTGAGAAGATTTCCTCTTCGTAAAAAAATTCACAGTTATTGGAATATATTGAACCAGAAATCTTACATCGCATGAAGAATTTTGAAGATCAATCTCTTGTTCCAGTTAACCTGAATAAGCAAGATTCTTCTAAAAAGTTTTTGAATAATGCAGTGACATGGGATTTAGTAGTCAAAGCAAAAAGGTTTCGCAAGAAGCAAAGGTTTCCGATAACTCAAAGATTGAAGATTTTCGAAGATTCAATGCTTTTCCGGAGTTCTATCAACATCAGAAGTTATTTCTTTGACACGGGCTCTTATTTTAAATGGAAGGGAATGTCACAATTGTGGCTATGTTAACAACATTACATCTACTCCTAGTTGCAGATATGCGAAGTGCCATGCCAAGGAGGACCCCTGCGCTTGGATGGTCACACCCCTTCGCCCAAGAGACGTGCCTCTTTGCCAAAAGCCACACTCCTTCGACGACTGGTCACACCCCTTCGCTCTACGGTTGCGACTCTTTGCCCAATGGTTGCAGCTCTTCGCCGAAAGGATGTGTCTTTACGTCTAAAGTCGCGTCTTTTCCCCATGAGACGTGTCTTTTAATTTGTCTCTTCGTCTTCTATATAAGGAGCCCTTGTATCGCACATTCAATCAATCAACACAGTCTTCTTAGTCTTGTTTCTGAGTTCAGTTCAAGTTTCTTAAGTCTTAATCATGAGTTTAAGTACTTAATTAAGGATTAGTACCTAGAATCCTTACACCCTAGATCTGCGAAGCAGCAAAGTGGTGTAAGTCTCAACACCCCGTCTCAACACTTGATGCCGAGCAAACTGTGTGAAGCCGAAGATGTGAGGCAAATGATGAAGATGTCTGCTGCGATGTCCACTGAAGGACAATACTCCGGCAAACTCTGTGAGTGTAGCAGCAGTCTGGGTGTCACGATCGCCAAGAGATCTCCATGGTAAAGTGCCATCACGGCTAGCAGTGTAGCAAACTGTTGCACTCCGTCGATACAGGGTGAAGATATTGCGTGTAAGTTGCGAACTGAGCGTAAAAACAACTCCTTGTCGTAAAACAAGTGCCAATAGACCTGCAAGTGTCTTGCCCAATAGGATCTGTGGTGTCTGTAGTCAAACTGTTCGGAGAAAATGGAGAAGCCGAGGAACCGTCGTGAGAATGACTTGAAGCCTGTCAATGCATGAACCTGTAACCCAGTGTGGCCAGGTGGCTAAGGAAGGCCTGATGTAGCAATCTGCGCCGTAAACTCCTCTGAAACAAGGAAAGCCAGACTAAACAGTCGGCACTGTAGAAGCTACCGTAAGATGCAGCCATTAGTGATAGACCGCACAGACCACCATCGGATGGTGTCCTGTGAGTAGGTAGGGTAATCCAAGATGAGGGGAAGCCTTAAGGAGAAATCTTCTCCTTTATGTCTCCAAACTTTTGACTTTACAACGCTATACACGAAGCTTAATTTGGAGGACCTGAAATTTAGAGTCAAGTCTCTTATTTCAAAAGTTTTTGCGTACAAGCTTGAGAAGGATAGGTACAAGGCATTGCTAGTAGAAAAGTCAGCCTTGAACTTTGACTTCTTATGGCTGAAAAGTAAGAATGTAGATGTAGACAAAGCAAGAAAGAGATTTACCAGGATTGTAGATGACATTGACATCATATCTTGGTTAGATTTTCTTTTGGACAATTTATATATAACCATCGGCGACTCTCTTTTCAAACAAACAATTGGTATCCCTATGGGCACCAATTGTGCTGTTTTTCTTGCTAATTTCTATCTTTTTACTTATGAGTTTGATTTTATGGAGCGTCTTGTCCTCGCTAACACTTGCCCAATATTTTTGCACAAGTTATGCAATGTAAGACGCTTTGTAGATGATCTTTTTGTCCTCGACGTTCCTTCTTTTCAAGATTTTATGTACTTGAATTCGAGTTCTGTAGGCGGAGGAATTTATCCCAAGGAGTTTTGTGAACTTAACTGTACCACAAATAGTGATTGTTGTGCCTTTTTAGACCTTAAGATTTTTCAGACTCCCTTGGGATTAGAAGTAGATATCTATGATAAGCGCCTTGAACCAGAATATGCCAACCTAAAAATCATCCGTATGCCTCACATTTCTTCGAACATTTCTCTTTTAGCTTAGTACGGTGTCATTTGCTCTCAACTATTTAGATTTTCTCGTCTTTGCTCTAGTAAATCTGCTTTTGTTGTTCAATCTTGCCATCTTATTTCTTTACTAGTTGAAAAAGGATACTCATTCAAAAGAATTATGAAAAACGTTCGTTCATTTTTGCATCGTAGTAAGTTTATTTTTAATGTTTCTTCCTTTGGAATGTTCAAGATAATTAGTAGTAAATTCAATAGAAGTGGGGAGCTAAAAAGCCAACTTATTGTTTGACTTAATAACACCTTATGTTGTTGTTTTGATCTTTAGCGCTTCTAGTATTTTTACTATAGCTTGACAAATTGCTAGCCTTTATCATGGCTGAGTATGCCCATCACCTCCGAAGGGTGATAGAAACTCGGCTCGTTGGTTTTGTAGAGTACGTTCAAAGCATGAATGACCTCTATATAAACCTGCACCTACTCTTGGGCACTGACGACGTGAGTAGGGATGTCATAGCTGTTGTCCAAGCTATGCATGATAAAGGTGATAATCTTATTCTTCCTGTTTGGACAAGCAGCGAAGTTGAGATCACATATTGTCAAGTTTGGTTCTTTGCTCTTCGTAGGTTTGTAGTAGTATTCATTTTTCGATTTTGTATTTAGCTTACCTGAGGACTTAAGAATGTGTTCCGTTAGAAGTTGTTGTGTGAAGTTTGATTTTTAGGATTAAGTTTTTAAGATGTCTCATCCTTTTTTGCTTAAAGTTGAGTACTTGTTTTAAGCCAAGTAAGTTGCGTCAACTTATTTCACACATACCTTTTCTAAAAACATTTTTAAGTTAATAATGTTTTGTTTTATCTAGTTTTGTTTCGTAGCAAACAAAGTGATTTAGTTTGTTTGTTTTTGTTTTTCTTTTCTTTTCTTGGTTCCTTGCTTTTATAGTTTTATGAGTGCTTTATTCCCTCTTATAATTCGTGAGTTCAGACTATTCTGAACTTATGAAGGTATATATATGAGGGGGAAAGCCAGATTCAAGAGTCTGCGCTGTGAAGAGCCTCTGAGAAGAGGTGTGGTTAGACCAAGCTGTCTGTACCGTGATTATCCTGTAAGAAGAAGGGAAGCCAAACCGAGAAGTCTGCGTTGTGAATAATCTCTGAAAGAGGAAAGGCCAAACCAATCCGTCTGTGTCGTCTTGCTTGTATCTCCTGCTTCCAATCCTTTGGTGTCTACCAAAACAGATTCCGCGCCAACGCCACCAAACCGCATCTCGGTGTGGCTCTCAATTTGAATGAGTTGGGAGTGGCCTACTACCGGGTCGGGGAATAAGTCTGTTGGAAGGTTACCGAGGGTGAGTGTAAGCAACTCTGAAGGTAGCAATCCAAATGATGAGGAGTGTAGAAGACAACTGCACTACCATCCAAGCCAAGCTTTGGGTGACTCCGAAGGTGGTTGCGTGATGCTTGATCTCCCGTATCTTGCGGGTAAACTCTCCAAAGCACTGTAGTCCCACTCCAGTCCTTAGATCCAAGCAATGAACTTGTCTAAGAAGAGATCCAAGATCCTCTCCCTAAGTCCATGTCGATGCTCCTGTGTAAGTAAGTGATCTGACGTGTAGAGGTCAAGTGGTAAGTGTCTGTCCACCCAAGATGGTGGTGTCTTCTCTGGGAATGTTGGAATCCTATATGCCATGAGCATGGCCATATCTCGTGTGAACTCCTTTGATGAGTGCATAGGTGTGTCCATAGGAAACCACAAGTCACCACCCCTGTGGAGTGCGCAACCGCCGAATGATGCTGGAATGAATGGATCTCCCAAGGATCGTACGCCCGTAGATGATCAAGCCGATGTCGAAGATATCGTGTATTGCAGCAGTCACTGAGAGGCTGCATGGACCACCACCCGATGGTGTCCTGGCAAGAAGTCCTCTGTAAAAAACCTCAAACCATGTGGCCGCTGTCCCCCAAAAACGCAACTGCGAGGTGATGAAAACGCTGCGGTCCAGCGATTTTCAGTGTGCTCTACCCTCTCGATAGGGTCTGGTGCGGTGCAAAGGGTTTGGGGAGGGTACGGAATCAGAGTAGCAACCCCAGGTGGGCTGGAAATAGAGAAAACAGCGAGTGTAGATGGCTGAAATCTGTAGCAGATGAAGAGGATGTCACCGGCAAAGCACCGGATGCTGAGCCAGGTAGGAGGGCAATATCTGTAGAGGGCCAAGGCTAGTGCTGCCCCCCTTTGCTGAAAACGCTGCTGTTTGCCAAAAACGTGCTGAAAACGCAGGTTGTAGGGAGGGTTTTTCCGGCGATGAAAATGCCCAAAAGGGCCAGTGCTGGCTGCCAAAAGGTGATCGCCAGGTGTGGGAGCAACAACGCAGGTGGAGGTGCGGTCCTCCGCGACAGAAAAACGCCAGATTTCGTCGTGTGCTTGGTTTTTTGCAAAATGCTGGCAGATCTGCAGAAAACGCTGGCTGATCTGATCCCTTGGGAGGAGAACTTGATGCGGAAGGTGCGCAGACCATGGATAGCCTGAGCTCTGATACCATGTGAGTGCGCGTGTGCGGAAGCGTGAGAGAGAGAGAGAGAGAGAGAGAGAGAGAGAGAGAGAGAGAGAGAGAGAGAGTAGAACACAAACGCTTGATGTGGAAGAGGGGGCGATCAGCCCCCTGACTACTAGAGCATCAAACCGTACAATGTCAATGTCTGACTGTGGGTACCCCCCTGGCCCCATATATAGGTGCCAAAGGGCTGAAAACGCTGGTCTTCCTTCTTGAGAAAACGCTAGAGAGGCCTCAAGTTCTGCTTGTTTGCTGGGTGCCTGCCTCCTTGTATCTCCGGCTCTTCTGCCTCTTGCTATTGGCGCTAGACCTTTCTTTATAGGTACTTGCAACTGGGTCAAGCAGTCGTCCTTTTAGCCCCACGATTTGGAAGTTCATAAGTCACTTAAATAAGTGCCTTATAAGCTGTGGTTCACATGTAGCAAACTGGGTTCACATAATGGTAAAAAATGCTCATGCTAGGTGTGCAATCAGAGGGTATGCAACTACTCTAAGTGCTTGGACATGCACGGCCCGCGTACAGGCTCACCAGGTTGCTTGTATCACTTCAATAACAACTGAACTGAAAGAGAGAGACGACACGCGACACGGAGTGGCGAAATTCCACCCCAGATAGTATTGGCCCCAAACCTTGGCGCCCCTTTCGCTATTTCTTTATATTGCATCATCAAAGTACAAGCCGGTACTTCAGACTCTGCACCTTCTCTAGGAAGCATGCCAGAGAATGAGCCCTAACCTCATATTTAAAGGCCCTTGGCCTAAAAAGCAGTTTATAGTAAAAAGCCTTCAAACTTAAAAGCATCTGGTCCAAAAGCAAAGCCAAAATGTTGCCAGCGTAAGTCACGGAAATCCGTACAGCTTGCCACGTCATCATGTCAGCGCAATTTTCAAAATTTTGACACATCATCAGTTTGTGTGTGTGTGTGTGCAAGTCCTGCTTTATTTTAATCCTTTGTCACTTGAGGCCCCATCGGACAGGGTCCCCATAAGTTGGTAGGACTTCTACTTCTATTACTTGTTCTCTCAGGGTTTATGTCACGATTGTGACTATGTTAACAGCAATACATCTACTCCTAATTGCAGATACGCGAAGTGCCATGCCAAGGAGAACCCCTGCGCTTGGATGGTCACGACTCTTCGCTCAAGAGACGTGCCTCTTCGCCAAAAGCCACACTCCTTCGACGAGTGGTCACACCCCTTCGCTCTACGGGTGTGACTCTTCGCCCAATGGTTGCAGCTCTTCGCCGAAAGGATGTGTCTTTACGTCTAAAGTCGCGTCTCTTCATCAGGAGACGTGTCTTTTCATTTGTGTCTCTTCGTCGCCTATATAAGGAGCCTATTGTACTCAGTTTCAAGCAGTCAATCAATCAATCAAACACAGAGTCTTCTGAGTCTTTCTTTGAGTTTAGTTAAGTTTCTTAAGTCTTAATCATGAGTTTAAGTACTTAATAAAGGATTAGTACCTAGAATCCTCACAGTGGTATCAGAGCAAAATTATTCCCGAGACCCTACGGTTGTGAGCCTCTCACCCTTGACGCTACACTCTACCCCTTTCCCGGCGTTGTATGGAAGCAGAAGAAAGATGGAATGCAATTTTTCTCCCGATGGTACGAGGGAACATTAGTATTTGTTAATTACCTACTAATAACTATATTGTACCAGTGGTGTGTGTGTATGGCATACCCAGAGAACTTCGTGCACCTTTGCTCGGGTGACACACTTTCGAACCCGCCCTCGCACCCCTTCCTGCGAACAGGCACACAACAGGCGGCATACATGTGTGTGTCGAGAATTATTGCATGAGCTTTCGAGCCGCACCTCTTCATTGGCACCTTTCCATCGGGTCATACCTCTTCATAATCGGATGGTACCTCTCCACAATGACTTCATTGGCTGCCCTGGCCCTTCCTGAAGGTACCTCTCCGTTGTGCCTCTTCGTTGCTTTCCCACCTCTTCACCTATCGGCTGCCCTTTCATGGCACCCCTTTGGGGGCAGACCTCCCCTTGCATGAAGAGGTGCACATCACTTGCTAAAAAACTACTCGCTGGTTGCTGCAACCATCCCACGCTGGAATTTTGAGATCGTTGGACTGAAGCGTCGCTGGAAACTGTTCGCTGGTGTTTTTACGTAACCAGCCAGCCAACCAGCGTTATATTTACTACGCTATGCCCAATTAAATTAACATTAGGTGGCCGGCCAAATTTGACTGCCTACCCCAAAATTACCTATAGTGTGGACACCTTTAAATTGGGCCAATATCCAACGATTAAAAAAAAAAAAAAACGACACCAACAGAGTTAAACAAATACACCGCTCAGCCAACTTGTGCAAATTCTCACGCTGCCCTTCCCCCCTTCTCCTCTGGCACGGGCAATGTGTCCCCCTCCTATGCACGGTATTGTTACCTAGCTACCTATTCTGTATTTCTCGTACTTAGACGAGATTTGAGGAGTTTTCTCTTGCACGAGGTGATCCCATATTCGATTCTTTCAAATTCGCCAAAGCCGGAACCCATTCTAGAGGCAGCTCCTCCTCTCGAAGTATCAGTTCCTGAGCTTATTCCGAAAAACAGGTACTTTCTTTGAGCAATCAACATGACCGAATCACAAGATGGCATGAACTCTATTCCACCCGAGGACCCAATAGCAGTTTTCAAAGAGCTGATGGCAACACTTTCAACAAGCCTCGCATCAATTCACACTCGCTTGGATTAGATGCAGATGCAAACCTCTTCTCGGAGTCACCCAACTGCTTCTCGGACTACACTTGCAGTCTCTTTGCCATCTTCTTCCGACGCTTTAGTGGTTGACCAGAAAGAACCACTTAAACATAAGCCTACGGAACCGAAATTTTCTCACCCAAAGCATGGTTTCTCAGAGACAACTAGACACAAAGTACCTTCGTGTGAGCAACAAAAGTCTCAGCATGAATATTCTTGGAAATGCTACAGTTCTAAGCAACCAACTTCTTATTGGAATCATCGGCAACATGAAGCTTCCAACGGATCATCAACGATATCAAGATGGGCTTACTTAGTGGCACATATATCCGACCCTATTCGAGTACTCGATCGTGAATGCCGTGACACTGGACAAGTTCCCCCTCACGAGCCATGCCCTACATTTAAGTCTTTCTTAGTTGATGGTGGTAAAGTTGAAGATTTATTGATCCTTTCCTTGTGCAAGAGGATTCTGCAGAGGTCTAAGAGGAAACAACTCCCTCGACCTCTCCCTTCTCAATTGGAAGCCTTAATACACGTTGATAAAGCTGAAGATTCAGAAGATTCCAGTTCTTATGTGACAACCAACATGCACATAACCCCTTCTTTGGCCGTGATCCAGGCAAGAAAATTCGCCTCGTCGCCGCCCTTGCTGAATACAGTCTTTGTCTCTAAACAGATACCAAATGTAGTGGTGAATGATAATTCTTCAAAGTTGAAGACTCCATTCCTTGCCTTCAACAATGCAAAGGATAAATCAGATGTAAACTCTTGCAGCACGACTTTAGTCGCTGCAAATGAATCTTTGGACACAACTTGTTCTATTGATAAACCTTTACAGATGGATATACCTCCAAACACTACTTTGTCTCAGTCTACGACATCCCTTCAGGAGGATTTTACTGTTCCAGACAAACCAATGGAATACCTTACAGATTTCCAACCAGTGGTCATCACTCAACAAAAAACTCAAGTCAGTTTATCAATAATTTCACTCGAAGCAGATACAGATTCAATCTTTTCTTGGACAAAGCTTGAAGTTACAAATGACTTTGACAAAGGCACTTATCAAGCTGCAGATCTGATCAGTTTTCAGTTTGGCAAAATAGTCATGGTCAATAACAGTGCCATGACGTGGGACTTAATAGAAAGAGCTTTGGATGCAGAAGCACTACAACAATACATTTCCTTCTCTCGGAGTTGGAGTTTCTTCAACTATCCTGGGTTTTATTTAAAGAGGGAGGGAATGTCACGATTGTGACTATGTTAACAGCAATACATCTACTCCTAATTGCAGATACGCGAACTGCCATGCCAAGGAGAACCCCTGCGCTTGGATGGTCACGACCCTTTGCTCAAGAGACGTGCCTCTTCGCCAAAAGCCACACTCCTTCGACGACTTCGCTCTACGGGTGTGACTCTTCGCCCAATGGTTGCAGCTCTTCGCCGAAAGGATGTGTCTTTACGTCTAAAGTCATGTCTCTTCACCAGGAGACGTGTCTTTTCATTTCTTTCTCTTCGTCTCCTATATAAGGAGCCTATTGTACTCAGTTTCAAGCAGTCAATCAATCAATCAAACACAGAGTCTTCTGAGTCTTTCTTTGAGTTCAGTTCAGTTTCTTAAGTTTTAATCATGAGTTTAAGTACTTAATAAAGGATTAGTACCTAGAATCCTCACAGTTTAGGCCCCTCGGCCGGCATCTGTAAGTTGGCTCCATTCTTTAGGCTTTAACACGTCAGCAGGTTGTTACAAGCGGTCTACTATTGATTGCACAAATCTCTACAATGCTTTGGACTTGCCGACGATGTCGATAACGATGAGGACGACGACGAGACGGATTGAATTCTGAAAATGCTAATGGCTGGAATCTGCAAACCTTTATCTGCTGAATTTTGACTCCATGTCGGTGACGATGTCAACGATGACGACGCGTACGGCGACGACGACGTATTTGCTGAAAACGCTGGTATGTTGCTGTCTATGCTGCTGAAAAACGCTCGTATGCTGCTGGAAAAACGCTGATCTGAGGTTCTTTAAATCACTGATTTGCTGAGCCTTCAAAACGCTGAAGTGCTGGCTTCAATCGCTAAAATGCTGAGCCTTCAAAATGTTGGTCTTGTTGCTTCAAAAACGTTGGAAGGCTGTCTTCAAAACGCTAGTCTTGCTTGCTGAATTTGCTGATGTTCTAGGTCTAAAAACGCCAGGCATCAAAGCTGAAAATGCTGGTGGTTCATTGCTGAAAACGCCAGAGTTCTTGGGGGGTTCTTGCTTGAGAAGCTGTCTAGAGGCCTGTTACAACGGGTGCCTGTGCTCTCCTTGCTCTTCTGCCAGATAAGCTTAGCACTAGGTTTGCTTTTATATATGCTTAGTTCATTTGTCCCACCCAGTTCCCAACAAAAGTCACTTAAAAATAATAAGTGAAAAATGTCAAAAATAGGGAAAATAGGTCTATGCACTGTAAAAATGCTCCTGATGGGTTTTGATGGAAATTTGATGATCATGCTATGTGCAACCAGAGGATATGCCTGGACATGCGTGGTCTGCGAACAGACTCACAAAAGTGCCAGATCACTTCCTAATCTAACTGAACTGAACCCATGTCATGAAGTAGCTTGTCCACGTACACATAGGGTTAGATGTGTACGTGACATCCTCTCCTTTTCAAAGTGAGGTACTGGTATCGAACTGTATGGCGTCGAGGGAGATCGCCAATAGTGTCTGGAATCTTGGAAAGGACTCTTCACCGGCCCACCTTGAAGCGTGGGTCATGCGATACTTGAACTTCATAAAGGTCTGCAACGCTTGCTTCTTTGGGCCGCGCCGAAAGCGACACAAAGTCTTCTGTGGGTCCTTAAATGCGTCAACTTCGTCTATAGTCATGCGTCTACATCCTTCAAGAATCTTTGTGGCTGAAAATTCTTGAAACCACTATTAAGACTGTGAATGCAATGTAGATGAACATAGAGATGGAGTGTCAAACCGTTCATCAAACACACGCAAACAATGGTGTCGAATCTTGACTTTTTGATCTAAATCAATCAACTGTGGCAAAACACAATGGAAATGCCGATGCTTGATGCTTAATCCTTCTTGTGCTCTTTTTGTAATTGTGTCATGCCAAGGAAGAGACATGGAATGTAAATTCCTTGAATGCAAGCATTTCATCTTTTCATGAATCATCTGCATACATCCGTGCTCATTCATGAGTGAATCGTGCTCATCGTACAACATGGCATGCCTATGAAAAGGGATCACATAAGGACTGTGACTAAAATTGTCACGAGGACGTGGCAATTACTAACTTGAGTTGTTGGTTTCTTTCCGATGATTTTTGTGTAATTTTTGGGACCCTCTTTCTGAAATTGTAAATGACTGAACATTGCGTGGCCAGTGTGAAACGGCTGACGGCCGAGAGTTTCACCCGCAGTTGGGAAGGGGAGGTCACCACGAGTTGGTTGGGCTAATCGGCACTGGAATCTGAGCAGTAAAAGGGTGTTGTCACGTGACACATCCAACCCTATGTGTCCGTGGACAAGCTACATCACGACAAGGGTTTAATCAGTCCAGTCAGTCTAGATTTATAAGTGTTCTTGCACTTTTTTGAGTCTGTTCGCAGACTGTGCATGTCCAGACACTTAGTGTAGATGCATATCCTCTGGTTGCACACAGCATGATCATAAGCATTCCCATCAGAATCCATCAGAATCCTTCAGGGGAATTTTCCAGTGTATTTAGCCTATTTTTGACATTTTTCACTTATTTAAGTGACTTTTATTGGAAAGTAAGTAGGGCAAATTTACTAAGTTTGTATAAATAGAAACCTAGCGCTAGCACTTTCTGGCAGAAGAGGCAGTAGGAGCACCTTGCTCAACAGGCAACTTCTCAGCAAGACCAACCCCTGCGACTACTTTGGCGTTTTCTCCACAGAAGACCTAGCGTTTTTGCATCAGATCAGCCTTGGCGATTTGTGCACAGCAGATCAGCCCCGGCGTCGTCAAGACACAACAAATCAGCCTAGCGTTTTGCATTTGCAGAACAACCGGTGACAGTAACGGATCATCACCCAACGTTTTTGCATCTGCATCATCACCCTGCGTTTTGTAGATTCACTGCGACGGAACATCAAGAAACCTCAGCGTTTTCAGTTTTCAGCCTTTAGACACCGCAGATCAAGTCCCGAACCTCGCAGATATCACCTTCCCGCAGCAGTTCCTCGCCGCACGGTCAGTTTCCGCCAGGTTTACAGTTTCAGCCCGGAAAACGCAGATTTCAGCATCTGCGTTTTCAGCGTGTCGTCGTCGTACCGTCATCATCGACATAGAGTCAGAATTCAGCAGATAAAGATTTGCAGATTTCAGCCGTCGGCAAGTCCAAGTATTGTAGAGATTTGTGCAATCAATAGTAGACCACTCTCGTCGACGAGAGTGGGGCCTTCGGAGGAGGGTTTTACAACGTCTGTGGTGTCGTATTCTCTTCTCTCTCTATCTCTCAGTCTCATACGCTTGCACGCACAGTGTCCATTCACTTTGTTTATGATCATTGCACTCTCTCATTAAGAACGGAAGGCTCTCCCTTCCATAAGAACAAACAGAACCTTGAGCACAGTTCGGAGCACTCATCTTGAGCAAAGTTCAAACATTCATTCCGTTGCACCTAACATTGGTATCAGAGCTTTGGCAGTGTTCTGTATCACTCAAGGAAAGAACCACAAGAATCAGAAGAATTTTTTTTTGTGCTTGTTGCGGTCGCACAAACCCAAGTTCGCTTGGGCGTGTCGATTCCTAATCGTGTTTTTGAAGAGTGACAGGAATCCCAAGAAAGAAGGGCTTGTCTAGCCTCCCCTTGTACCTCTTTTCACTCATTGAGAGCGGACCGTGCACTTAGCGGCCGGCAAATCGATGTGAGGTGGGAAAAAGCAACCTTGGTGTGAGCGCAAGGCCGCCAAGGGGTGCGCCCGCGGAAAAGAGCAGAACTCGGGTGAAGAGAAGATCCTTCTCTAACACAGATTGCAAGCGAAAGAAGAACCTCAAGAACCTCAAGAACCCAAGACCCTCAAGAACCCAAGTTCCTCGTGAACTTAAGAACCCAAGACCACAAGAACCCACAAGAACCCACGACTGCAGAATGGTCATCACTCGAAGCGGAATGGATACTTCGCTTGGAGGGGATGAGCATGAGAGAGGCGAAGAAGAATTTTCCCCACTAGGAGGTTTTTCCGACCCTCCCCTCCCCCTCCCCCTCCCCCATCTACGTCAAGGATTGCACTAACTCCTATGGAGGCTTTCGACAAGATGGTGATGGACATGAAGTTAGAACGCGAAGCAAGACAAGCAGAAAGAAAAGCAGAAATGGAACGCAGACACGCAGAAAGAAAAGCAGAAATGGATCGCAGACACGCAGAAAGCAAAGCAGAAAGAAAGGCAGCCATAGAGCGTGAGCATGAGCAAGCGCGACACATGTAAGAGTTCTTGCGACTCTTTGCTCAAGTGCAGGCGCACTTTGCACAAAATCAGGAAAAGGAGACTCTCTCAGTCTCTACTTCTCCCAAGCATGACACACATGATTTGCATGATGATGATTTGAATGACAATGATTTGCATAATGATTTGAATGATAATGATGAGCATGATGATTTGCATGATCAAGATGTGATTTCTCACGAGCATGATGATTTGCATGATGAAGATGTGATTTCTCACAAGCATGAGGATTTTCATGAAGATGATGTGATTGTTCACAAGGATGATGTGTTAGTGGATACTTTCTCTAGTGAAGCTAACCTCATTGCAGAGACGACCAATCAGGGAGCCTAGGTCCAAAGAACCCCTTCAGGAAGAATCGATCTTGGCTCTCGAGCCTTGGTCCAAAGAAACCCCCCAAGAAGTATTATGTGTTCGCATGATTGATGTGCACTCATTGTACGAGTGTTTCATTCGTGATCGTTTCTTGTATTTTCGTCAGCGTCTTTATGCGATTTCTTTTCCTAGGCATGACATATTGTATGTCTAGCAAGTTTCACTCATGGATGAGCACGGATGTATGTGTATTTTTTATGAAAAGTTGAAAAGTATGTATGTAAGGAAGTCACATTCCATGTCTCTTCCTTGGCATGACACGTTTGCAGAAAGAGCACATGAAAGTATGAGCACCAAGCATGGGCATTTCCGTTGTGAATTGCCACAGTTGATTGCTTTAGATCATAAGAGAAAGATTCGATCTCATTGTTTGCGTGTGTGTGGTGAACTGGATGGCACTCCGTCTCTTTGTTCATCTACATTGCATACATGGTCTTTGAGGAAGACGAGATTTTTTCCAGTCACTTTACATGGAAAAGGTATGTTCATGGTTTTGTGTTGGAAATGGTTTCAAGAATTTTCAGCCATGGAGATTCTTGAAGAAAGAAGCATGACTCTCGACGAAGTTGAAGCATTGAAGGAGCCACAGAAGACTTCGTGTCGCTTTCGGCGCGGCCCTAAGAAGCAAGCGTTGCAGACCTTAATGAAGTTCAAGTACCTCACGACCCACACATCAGAGTGGGCTGGCGAAGAGTCCCTTCTAGGATTCCAGATGCTATTCTCGATCTCCCTCGACGCCATACAGTTCGGTACCAGTACCTCACTTTGAAAAGGAGGGGATGTCACATGACACATCCAACCCTATGTGTCCGTGGACAAGCTACAACACGACAAGGGTTCAGTCAATCCAGTCAGTCTAGATTTAGAAGTGTTCTGGCACTTTTGTGAGTCTGTTCGCAGACTGTGCATGTCCAGACACTTAGTGTAGATGCATATCCTCTGGTTGCACACAACATAATCATAAGCATTCCCATTAGAATCCATCAGAATCCTTTAGGGGAATTTTCCAATTTGAGAGTGGAGGTTGATTTTTGTTCATTGGGGGTTGCTACAGTGTGTGTGAGTAGTGGGTGCATGTGATTACAGCTTCAATGGAAAACTTGCCTTCTCCCTTGCTCTATGTAGCGCGATGATTTTCTCTCGCGCATCTCTCTCCCCTTGGCACATATGGTAATGCCCCACTAGTTGGGCTTCCCAGATGACCATGTACAATTTTGGGGGTTTTATGCGCGTTTGCCAAGGCAAGAGCCTTCTATACAGAAACCGGATTAGCTAATTGCTAATCCCCTTCAAGTACGCACAGTTCCATCGCGAAGGAATGCGAGAACGGAGAGTTTTGTCGTGTGAAAACTCGTCCGATTTGAAAGGGAACTGTCCCATTGCATGCGGGAGCACGTGAGACACGTGTAGGCGTTCTCGCTCCGCCCGAAACGGTCCAAACAGAGAATTACAGCCTGCTGTGTTTTTCTGCAGGCTTAGGGTTTTGCACCTAAACTGCAGGGAATTGTCAGGGGAGCCTCGGAAAGGCCTTGTGATGCGTGTACAGGGCAGTAGGCACCAAACAATGGCAAAACAGAAAATTACAGCACGCTGAAATCGACCTACAGCTCACTGGAAAGCTTCCATACTGCAAGGGAAAGTGTCCTTGACGTGTACTTTTGACCTACAAGGATATTTGCGCTGTTATGTTGGCGAAATTGGGTCAAAAACTTGCAATTACAGCCGTGGACAGGTTTGGACAAGCTTGGTGAGGGCTAGGTGCAAGGGTACGAATCGTTTATTTGCCAGGGGAGCCTCGGGGAAAGCATTGGGTGCTTGTACAGGGCAGTTTAGAGACATTTGCTGCGAGGAATCTCGTCTAATTCAAGGGGCAAGTGACCCAACAGGTGCGAGAGCTCGAGGGCTACCTAGAAAAGTGATCGGCATGCGGATCGGAGCGCAAAACAGAGAATTCAGCGAGCTGCAATTTTTCGCCAGGTTTTGCAAAGCACTCTAAAGTGCGTGGAAAGTCAGTTTGCTTGGGATTTTGTCAGTGGAGACTTCTACTGTGGTTATGTTGCCAAAATCGGATTGGAGTAGAGGAATTTCAGCTCGATATAAGTGGGACAGCTTGTAGAAGTTTACAGGTTTTTCTCAAGTATAATAAGAATAAAGAATTACCGAAAGGGGTGCCAGTCTTTGGGGCCAGCAGGGTGTCGTTGTCTGCTTGGCAGCGCTCTAGTTGCCAGGCCGTGTTTTGTCTTGAAGTGTTGAATTCCAGTCACAGGCTTATTCGTGAAGTTCCTTTGTGTCGTAACCGAAGTTTCACCCGCAGTCGGGAAGGGTAGGTCACCATGAGTTGGTTGGGCTAATCGGCACTGGAATCCGAGCAATAAAAGGGTGTCTAGGCTGAGTTCAAAGTCATTTAGGCCCCTTGCGACACTTATAAGTTGGTGGGTACTAGGAAATTAACTCAAAAGAGGCAAACTGGACACATGGCGGCTCCAGGCTGACCTGCTAGGTTTGCATGAAGAGGGGGCGCCCAATTTGAGAGTGGAGGCTGATTTTTGTTCATTGGGGGTTGCTACAGTGTGTGTGAGTAGTGGGTGCAGGTGCTCACAGCTTTAATGGAAAGCTTGCCTTCTCCCTTGCTTTATGTAGTGCGACGATTTGCTCTCACGCATCTCTCTCCCCCCTTTGCACATATGGTAATGCCCCACTAGTTGGGCTTCCCAGATGACCATGTACAGTTCTGGGGTTCTATGCGCGTTTGCCAAGGCAAGAGCCTTCTGTACAAGAACCGGATTAGCTAATTGCTAATCCCCTTCAGGTATGCATAATTCCATCGTGAAGGAATGCGAAAACGGAGAGTTTTCTCGCGTGAAAACTCGTTCGATTTGAAAGGGAACTGTCCCATTGCGTGCGGGAGCACCTGAGACGCGTAGGCGTGCTCGTTCCGCCCGAAACGGTTCAAAACAGAGAATTACAACTTGCTGTGTTTTTCTGCAGGTTTATGGTTTTGCACCTAAACTGCAGGGAATTGTCAGGGAAGCCTTGGAAAGGCCTTGTGATGTGTGTACATGGCAGTAGGCACCAAACAGTGGCAAAACAGAAAATTACAGCACGTTGAAATTGACCTACAGCTCACTGGAAAGCTTCCATACCGCAAGGGAAAGTGTCCTTGACGTGTACTTTTGACCTACAAGGATATTTGCGCCGTTATGTTGGCGAAATTGGGTCAAAAACCTGCAATTACAGCCATGGACAGGTTTGGACAGCTTGGTGAGGGCTAGGTGCAAGGCTATGGATCGTTTATTTGCCAGGGGAGCCTCGGGGAAAGCCTTGGGTGCTTGTATAGGGCAGTTTAGAGACATTTGCTGCGAGGAATCTCGTCTAATTCAAGGGGCAAGTGACCCTACAGGTGCGAGAGCTCGAGGGCTACCCAGAAAAGTGATCGATACGCGGATCAGAGCGCAAAACAGAGAATTCAGCGAGTGTCAATTTCTCGCCAGGTTTTGCAAAGCGCTCTAAAGTGCGTGGAAAGTCAGTTTGCTTGGGATTTTGTCCGTGGAGACTTCTACTGTGGTTATGTTGCCGAAATCGGGTTGGAGTAGAGGAATTTCAGCCCGATAAAAGTGGGACAGCTTGTAGAAGTTTACAGTTTTTTCTCAAGTATAATAAGAATAAAGAAATACTGAAAGGGGCGCCAGTCTTTGGAGCCAGCAGGGTATCGTTGTCTGCTTGGTAGCGCTTTAGCTACCAGGCCGTGTTTTGTCTTGAAGTGTTGAATTCTAGTACAGGCTTATTCGTGAAGTTCCTTTGTGTCGTAAAGTTAAATGAAAGTAAAGAATTTCGAGTGAGAGCCAAAGCCTATCGCCCCATGGGCCGGTTTCAAAAATACAGGAAAGATCACGAATGAAACACTCGAACAATGCGTGCTGACTAATCATTCGAACACAGAATACTTCCTACGGGGGCTCTTTGGACCTAGGCTCTAGAGCCAAGATCGGTTCTTCGTGATCTATCCAATCTTCCTGTGAGGGTTCTTTGGACCTCGACTCAAGAGCCAAGATCGGTTCTTCGTGATTGATCGAATCTGCAATGAGGTTAGCTTCACTAGACAAAGTATCAACTAAACCATCATCGTGGTAAACAATCACATCATCTTCCTGCAAATCATCATGCTTGTGAGAAATCACATCTTGATCATGCAAATCATCATGCTCATCATTATGCTTATCATCATGCTTGTCATTATCATGCAAATCATGTGTGCCATGCTTTGGAGAAGACGAGACTGAGAGAGTCTCCTTCTCCTGAATCCTTTCAATCTCCGCCTGCGCATTAGAAATGAGAGATGAAGAATGAACAACTTGCTCTCCACGAATGACAAGGGGAGAGCCACTTTTGGCATTGAAAATGAACGTATTTTCCGCCCAATCAATGAGAGGGTTATGAAACCATCGAATGCCCAAAAGCATATCACAACCTAAAAGAGGAGAGACTACAATTTTCTGCGGAAGGACACTTGTTGAACAGTGAACAAAACATCAAGGCACTCTTGCGTGATGAGAGAGTCCATACCGGCAGAGAAGCCAGACACCTCGAAAGGAGATGTCTTGCGAACCTCCAAGCGGGCTCTTTCGACAAGAGAGTCACTAATAAAATCGTGCATACTGCCTGGGTCAAACAATATGACAAAACGCTGACCATTCACATGACCATAACACTTAATGAGAGACTCATCAATGGGAGGATCATGAGAGACTTGGGTCACACTCGTGTTCTCATTTATTGCATTAACAGAGGAAGTGGGTTCTGTAAGTTCTTTAGATTCATTCGATTCAAGTTTAGGACATGTTCTTTTTATGTGACCCTTGATGTGACAATGAAAACAACGACCTTGCTTAGAATAAGTGCTTTGCTCTTCCGATATGATGTATCCACCTAAAATTCCTTGTTCTACCTTTTCATATGGAGTGAGCTTAGGTTTAGCAATTATGTTAGCTTTACCCTTAGGTTCACTTGGAGAGTTCTTTTCTGAGAGACTATCGGAAGATTGGTTAGAAGAGTTACCGTTCTTACCAGTCTTACCGTTCTTATTGTTCTGAGAAGTGTGAGAAGTTTGAGAGGTACTTGTCGAAGTCTTGTTTTCCTTAGGCTTTCCCTTGTTGTGCTTCATCTCCTGTGCGAGATCAATCGCTACCGCCTTGTTGAGATCGATTGGATCAAGTACCTCCACATCAAACTTGATATACTCGTCCAATCCATAAAGGAATGCCTCTTTGCGCTCCGCATCCGATTTGCGTAATTGAGTGCCGAGCTGCAAAACATAATTAGAGAAAGACATAATTGGCATACCATTTTGCTTGAGACCGCACCAATCGTCCTTCAATCGTGCGAGGTACTGGGGTGACGTAAACCGCGTCTTTAGCTTGTCTTGGAAGTCGGCCCAATTGAAAGAAAGGGGCACGTGTTCGTCGGCTTCTTCTAGGTGCACTGCCAACTGTGCCTCTTGCTATGCTTGGTACCAATTAATAGCATCACCAACAAGGTACATGTCGCCTTGCTGTTGCCTGTCTTCTTAGTTGTCGCAAAATAAGCATTGAATTGATGCAACCAAGAATGAATAACAGTAGCATCCATCTTACCATCATACTTACTGAAAGTCAACTTCTCTGTGACTGGGTTGTTGGAGTCCGAATCTCGGCTTACGTCACTTGATGAATCACCAACATCTTTGGCTGGCTCGGGTTTCGAGGTGAGAATCTATCAGACCAACTCTTGCATGCATAGGTCTCTTTGCACCTCACGCTTGGCCTCCAAGGCCGCTCGTCTTGCTTCGGCCACTTTGCGCGCTTGCTCACGCTCATGCTCAATAGTAGCCTTTCTTTCTTCGTCCGCTTCCTTTCTTGCATCGGCCGCCCACCAGGCTTGCACAAGCTCACGCTCCATAGTAGCCTTTCTTTCTTCAGCCGCCAAACGAGCTTGGTCTAAGTTGGCCTTTCTTGCTGCTTTTCTTTCTTTCCGTTCCTTGTCCGCCAAGCGCCCTTGTTTACGCTCACGATCCTGTCTTTCTTGGCAATCACGCTCCACGGCAACGTGAGTCGCTTCTTGTTGTGCCATCATGTCCATCATCAACTTGACCAAAGCTCCATAAGAGTTGGTGCAATCCGTGGCGTAGATGGGGAAGGAGAAGGGTCAGAAAGACCTCCTTGGTGGTGAGATTCTTCTTCGCTACTGTTGTGCCCATCACCTCCATGCGAAGTATCCATTCCGCTTTGGATGATGACCATACACTGAGATCTTTGGTTCTTAAGTTCACGAGGAACTTGGGTTCTTGAGGTTCTGGAGTTCTTGAGGTTCTTCTTTAGCTTGCAATCTGTGTTAGAGATGGATATTCTCTTCACCCGAGTTCTACTCTTTTCCGCAGGCGCACCCCTTGGTGGCCTTGCGCTCACACCAAGGTTGCTTTTTCCCACCTCATGTCGTTTGGCCGGCGGCTAAGTGCACGGTCCTCTCTCAATGAGTGAAAAGAGTAACAAGGGGAGGCTGGACAAGCCCTTCTTTCTTGGGTTTCCTGTCACTCTTCGAAAACACGATTAGGAATCGACACGCCCAAGTGGACTTGGGTTACGTGCGACTGCAACAAGCAAAAAAAATAAAAATTCTTGTGGTTCTTTCCTTGAGTGATACAAAACACTGTCAAAGCTCTGATATCAATGTAAGGTGCAGCGGAAGTGAATGTTGAACTTCACTCAAGATGAGTGCTCCGAACTGTGCTCAAGGGTTCCTTTTTACTTACGTGTGTTATGTCCCGCTCACAGGAGAGGGGATCTAGCCCAGATGCCGTCGGGATGGGCATCCATGTTCCGGGCGGACGTAGTGTGAACACGGCCGGTGTGGCCGGCCATTATTATAAAAGGGAGGCCAAGGCCTCATTTGCAGTTATCGACCCCCACTGGCAGAGTGCCAGTGGTTAGCCCGCGAGGCTAGGAGTGCGCGAGGTCACCTCGAGGAGGTGAGGCCGGGTGGTATGGGACGCCGGGTCATATAGGTGCACGCCTACGTCCTCCGACGGTGGCCCCAGCACGGGGGAGCTGTCGGATGGTGGCTATGGTCGGGTGGTTTGTCCGACACGTGTCTGTAGGCGGTCCGTGTAGCCGGGAGATCCACTCTCCGCTTTCGTTTCATGGTATCAGAGCCGGCTTGGCTACGGGATGGACTGTGTGCACACCTACAGACTGGTTTAAGTTGGATAGTCTTTATTTTTTGCAATTTTGATGAATTGGCTATTTAATTAGTCGTTTTTCTTCTCATGAGCATGGTTACAGGTGAAATGTGATGTGCTTGTTGCTGATTTTTTATTAAATTCAGCAATTTAGCGAACGAAAAAGCTTAGTTTTTGTTAAATTTACTGATTTTCGACGAAAATCAGTAAATTTCTTATTGAACTGCTGATTTTAGAGTAAATTCAACGCACACTAATCTCTCTGTGTAATGCTTTCTGTGCAAGGCATGGAGCGAATAGAGAGGGAGCCTCTCTTGGTAGTACGAAAAGAGAGAAAGACAGAGAGCTCTGTACCTGCCAATTTATTGATGGCTTTCCTCAGTGCTAGAGAGAAGCGGAAGAGAGAGAAGGGGAATTTTTCGATTGCTGTACGAGTGTGGAGTTTTTTTTCCTGTGCTGACCCCTTGCTGGCGCCGCCTTCCGCGTGTTGGCCACGGGTATCCACACGCATCCAATATCTCCACGCGTTCGAAAACGCTGGCTGCTTGTTGGATTTTTTTCCTTCACGTTGCTGGTTCAATTTACGTTGAGTTTTTTTTAAAACTCACTGTTTATTAAGTGCCCCTTTTATTTTAAGTGGCCTGGATACGTCGAGTTTTTTTTGAAGAAGTACGGAAGCTGAGTTTATTAAAAAACTCACTTACAGAGACTCATAAGTTTGCAAAAAACTGACTTTTTGGCTCTGCTGTTTCTCTCCCACCGCTCCTCTCTCTCGCTTGCTCGTGCTCCCGCGCCCCT
The DNA here is from genome assembly GCF_014529385.1 of Adiantum capillus-veneris. Lineage (NCBI taxonomy): Eukaryota > Viridiplantae > Streptophyta > Polypodiopsida > Polypodiales > Pteridaceae > Adiantum > Adiantum capillus-veneris. Next base: position 90,684,951 of record NC_140943.1, on the reverse strand, counting down.
GCCATCACCTGCTCGCCTTTAAAGGCTCATGCCGACGCGTAGAGCTCCTCGAAGCTCAACTTTTCGTGATCGAAAAGTGCAGAAAAGGCCGAGTTTCGCGTGAAACTTTTGCGTGAAACTTCGAGTTTTTCACGCACTTCGTCATGGATTCCTCCAACTCGGATGTGCAGCGTGACGATGCGCCAGGTAATGTTCAAATTCCGTTCACGATGCTCTCTACACATGGATTACAAGTACTTTCCAGAGTTTCGACCAGCGGTTACCGCTCTGGAAAACGCGAACGTTCAGACGAACCTTCGGTTGGTCTCTCTCGAAGGGGTCGTGCAAGGGCTTAGTTCTTGACTCTCTACTCTCGAAAATATGGCTCGGTCGACGACTACGCGTATTTCCGAGGGCGAAACCCATCTCCAACAATTGTGGATGCAGATTGCTGCTTTTGGGCGTTCATAGGGTGGTCCGACTGCCACGATCCCGTACAAAACTACAAATTTCTCAGGGGACGAGAAGGAGTGTACGGAACTCGCCATAAATAACTGGCTGCATCAATGGACCACGTATTTTGACCGTCATGGGGAGCATGATGAACGGAGGATTCAGACGATTCCTTTTTATCTGCGTAGTAAGGTGCTTACCTGGTGGCGCGACATGACAAAGAAGCCTACAACGTGGGCTGATTTTCGCTAAGATGGACCCTTTGAAAGCTTATGCCAAACTGCAGAGTCTTTCGATGAAAACTGTGTCTTTTGATAAGCATACGACGGCTTTCAAAGAGGCGCTCACCTTCTGCAAGGTGGATTCTACGCACGCGGTGCACATGTACTTGTTGGGATTACATGAGGATTACCATTGGGCCTTAATCAAGGACAAAGCCCTGACTGACGTCGAGGATGCAGTGGCAAAGGTCAGGACGTTCCATTTGATAAATGGAGCCAATTATGAGAAGAAAAGAAGTGCATACCATCAATCCGATGAGGGTGCTTTGAGGAAGCGACCCCGATTCCAACATAAGTCCAAATCACCGCCGAGATCTTCCCAGGAGAAGAAGAAAGCCAAAAATGCTTCAGTTGCTGATGCACTGAAGAAGGGAGCTTGCTTTGGATGTGGCCAGACAGGTCACCAAATCAAGGATTGCCCCAAGAAGAAGAAGACACAAAAACCGCAAGGTCGTCCTTCGGTTCAAATTCACGAGATCTCAAGTAACTCTCATATTGTTCAAGTTCAAATCCATCATTTAGCGCACAATTCATGCACTAACTATACTTTTAGCACCAAAGTGTTTGATAAGCACAATCTTCTCTGTTTCCCCGGGAAGATCAATGGTCACGACGTGACCGTACTCCTTGATAATGGAAGCTCACACAATTTTGTGGATGCAAAATTGGTGTAGAAACTGAGCCTGCGGACGCGGGACAATGACCATGAGTATCGCGTGAAGATGGCTCGTGGTGAGGATACGGATGTATGGAATCGGATGGTTCCAGACTTGTTGCTCGAGTTAGCTGATTACAAAGAGAACCTGGATTTCCACATCATGCGCCTGCACAGAGCAGATGTTATTTAAGGAATTCCATGGTTTTATGATAAACAAGACTCATTGTATATAAACTATGTACATTACTCTCTTGTTTTTGTTAAGCAGGACATGCCTCATGTATCTGTGTCGCTTTGTAATCAGAAGTCTGTAAATAATGGTTTTGCAATACCAGTTGTTACTGCTTTGGAAATGTATATGGTCGGTACACGAAGATTCTTTTCCAAAAGCTGTGCGCGCTGCAAAAAGGGATTGGATCCTCTGTAGAAGAAGAATCTTTCTGTGCTCTGATACCACTATAACAAACTTGGACACCCCAAGTCTAGATTCTGCCGCGACATAGCAGAGATTTACTTTAAAACCATTCACAAAAGACGACACGGCCCGACGTAGTTCCGTGCCAAGAGGTATTGGCCCCAAAGACTTGGCGCCCCTTTTGGTATTTCTTTTTATATTAATCTTTGAGCAAAGTACAACTCTCATGGGTGCTCGCTCTCAGACTCTGCATCCAGATGCTTTGCAGAGTGAGCCCCCTTGGGTTCATTATAAAGGTTACAAGGGATGCTAAAAGCAGAGCCCCAAAAGCTTTAAACTCAAAAGTGATAGTTCCCAAAAGCAACTGTTTCAAAAAAAACTGCCAAAAAGCAGCCAGCGCAATTTCCAAAAATCAGTACGTTGCCATGTCAACATGTCAACGCGTTTTGTGAAGAATGCCATGTGAGCAATTAGCGGAATCTGTGGACATCCGTACAGTTTGCCACGTCAGCCTGTCGGTGCATTTTTCGGACCTGTGCCACATCAGTAGGGTGTGTCCGGGTTGCCACGTCACCAGTTTGTGACATGCTTCGTATGTTGATAACTACCTAGGCTTGATACTAATGACTTAAATGCGATCACTCCCCAATGCCTACACCTTGCAGACACTGGCAGTGATCATGTGCAATCAGAGCCTAGAGGGTATGCAACTACTCTAACGTGCTTGGGCATGCAGGTCCTACACATAGGCTCACAAGGGTGCCAGAACACTTCCTAGGTTGTCCTAAACTGTAGAAGTACGAGTTAGCTTGTCCATATGCACATAGGGTTAGATATGCACGTGACACTCGAGGGCCCAACTCTCTCCGACTGTCCGTCTAGACGCCCTACAAGAGTGGCCCTAGGAACTTACATGGGGTGCTAAAAGCAGAGCCCTTAAAAGAACGACTGTGCGTCTAGACGCCCTACAAGAGTGGCCCTAGGAACTTACATGGGGTGCTAAAAGCAGAGCCCTTAAAAGAACAACTGCAACCGTTGGGTAAAGGGACATGGCTAGTCGTCGAAAGGGTGTAGCTTTTGATGAAGAGGTGTATCTCTAGGACGAAGAGTTGCAACCAATCAAGGGCAGGGGTCCCCTTGGGTGGTCACTCTTTGCATCTGCAACTAGAATCAACAAGGGGGGAGGATCGTACATACAAACACGTCACAACCGTGACACCATGTAAGTTTTGTTGCAGGGGGGGCTAGCTGTTGGGTTGTAAAGCAGCATACAACGGGGGTGTAGGTGTTAACAACAAAGAAAGCCATTGCAAGTTAGGGTGAAGCAGGTTGCGGAGCAGCGGAGAGGGCAAAATAGGCGGGGCATTAGGGTTTGCGACATCGAGATTGCTCTCTCTCTCTCTCTCTCTCTCTCTATTTAATAAGAGAAAGTACTTCTTTCATGAAATGATCCGATTAAGTTTATACGTGAGCTACAGTTGCAATTTCTACCTTCTGTTTGGAGTCTTCAATCTTGTGATTTGTCTCTAAGGCTTGCAACTTTGTCTTGAGTTTTGTGATTCTTTTTTTTTCCCCACAAAGAAGAGGTTGTTTTCTATTGCATGAAAATCCCTATGGACGCTCAAAAGGTGCCAATCCAAGAGGGTACAATTGTCTTACAAAGTTGTTCATAGGCAAAGAAATGAGAAAACTGATACAAGGTACAACTAGCCAAAAGGATAATTGAAAATATTGAAAGATGGCCTAGGGAAAAAGGCCACCTACAATGTAGAAGGAAGCCCCGCAACTTGCGCTGACATGTTGACATGGCAGCATTACGGACATCCCACGTTTTGCGCTGGTTGTGCCACGTGGCAGGCTGTACAGATTCCCGTGATTCACGTTGGCAGCTTTTGAGCCAGTAGCTTTTGAGTTTGTAGCTTTTCATGTAGTTGCTTTTGAGTGTGAAGGCCAAGGGCCTATAATTATGAACCCAGGGCCATTCTCCTACCGAGTCTGCTGACGAGCAACTGAGCAGAGAGGACCCTCGAACTTGTAACTTTGCTCAAGCATTAATATAAAAATAGATACCGAAAGGGGCGCAAGATTTTGGGGCCAATACCTTTGGGCACATAACTATGTTGGGCCGTGTTGACTCTAATATTAAGTTCTGATAAAGCTTGTGAAGTGTTTCTCTCGTGTGTCGTGTCAGATTTCGGTCTTGGGGTGCCCAAGTCTGTAACAGTGGTATTAGAGCAGACTCATCCTCTTCTGAGAGTTCGGACTTTGATGACCAGATGTTTTATTCAAAGAGGAAGCACTTTTATAGAGCAAATCAATAGGACTTTCTCGAAGATATGAGCAAGAAGACCAAAGAATTCAAGGAGGGTAGACAAGCAATAAAATTTGATACCTTTTCAGGTTTTCGAGATGCTCACAAGGCCCTTGCTTTTATTCAACACTTTGACATAGCTTTTGTTGCTAAATTGGCTTTATCTGATAGAAAAATAATTCTAAATGAATTATTGGATTTATAAGTGAGAGGGTTTTCTCGCTTGGAACACCAAGGAAAAATAATTCTAAATGAATTATTGGAATATTAAGTGAGAGGGTTTTTCTCATTGGAGACATCCGAGTACGGAGTATTCCTAGTGCGTCATTCAAAGTAATGACGGGAGCACTGTGAAAGGGAATATCTGTAAGGCCACCAGGAACGTGTGCTTCTGATGCGTCACATCGGATGGGTGACAGGGAGCATCGGAAAGAAGTATCCGACCATCCGGGAACGGACATCTCTGATGCGTCATAGGATTGGTGACATAGAGCATCGCGAAGGAGATTGTACCGTAAGTTCGGTAGGAAAGGACTAGGTGATGGGTATTCCTGATGCGTCACAAGGTGGGCGACGGGTGCATCGGAAAGGGGATATCCATAGTCAAGAGGAAATTCCGAACTGTGTTGGAATTGTGCAAAAGGAAAAGCAAGTACTTGAATGAAGATGGGTTCAAAGGAAACTTTGAGGAAAAAACAGATGCTTTCTAAGGAAGCGGAATTGCTTTTCGGGAAAGCAAATGCTTTCCCGCGAGGAAGTCTATGTCTGCATTGCAATTGTGCGTGTGATTGCATCCAGGGACGCCTGGGAAGTGCTGTGAAAGCATTGTTTTTAACTTATAAGGTTTTATTGAGTTTTTGGGCAGATTCAGACTATTTTTAAAATACGTCGGCCTCCCATTTAATAAGTGGGCAGCCATCTGATAAATAAGGCAACAGATCAGCCAGCGTTTTCTCTCTCTCTTTTTCGGGCAGAACAACGAAAAAGAAGGATTTTTTTTTCTTTGGGAAAAAAAGAAAAAAAAGAGGGAAAAAAAAAACGGCCACGATCTGTACGCGAGCAGCTATTCGTGCCTGTGGCTGGGAGCTATAAAAGCATCACATGCCCTCACTCAAAGGGGAGGATCAGTTTTTGCAAGAAGGAGATGGTGCTGCAGAGTTCACCCGCAAAGAAGACGTTTGCCGGTGGTGCCCATGACTGTCCCAAGTGTACCCGATGTCGCCAAGACCCAGTGCGCGAGTTCCCTCGCTAAGAAGTGCCTACGGAGCGTGTTTCCATCGCGACAAGCTGCTGTTTTTCTCTGTTTTCAGCCCATAAACGTCGTAGACGGGGCTGATTTACGAGAAGGAACCCGAGAACACACCTCTTTTGTGTATAGGATTGGAAGAGAGGATTTTCTATGTAGAGATCTGATTTTGAGTACTCACTCAAGTGATTGTGTTTGAGTGCAGGATTAAAAGCTGAAATGACTGCAGCATTTTGGTCTTGAGAATCTATGGACATGATCGCAATATGAATTAGTTAATCTGCCATCAGTGAGGTATGGTGTGGATCTAGATGCGATTGCTAAATACGTTGCCAGGAATCATGGTTCTAGATGTGGATGGATTTTTATATGATATGACTTTAATATTCAGTGACTGTCGTCTTTGTGCAAGTGCTGAGTTTGTGTCGTCTAGTGCGTCGGTACTTAGAGTCAATGTCTAATGAACTGGTCTATGGCTTATGTCTGATTTTGCAGGCGTAATCCAGGGCGATTACAATTCTTTCAAGAGGGGGGTATGTCACAAACTGATGACGTGGTAGAATCGTACGAAAGCCCCGCAAATTGCGCGCACATGCTAACGAGGCAGCTATATGGACATCCTGCGTTTTGCGTTGGTTGTACCACGTGGCAGGCTGTACGGATTTCCGCGATTCACACTGGCAGCTTTTTGGGCCAATAGCTTTTGAGTTTGCAGCTTTTCATGTAATAGCTTTTGAGTTTGAAGGCGAAGGGCCTATAAATATGAACCCAAGGCCATTCTCCTACTGAGTCCGCTGACGAGCAACTGAGCAGAGAGGACCCTCGGACTTGTAACTTTGCTCAAGCATTAATATAAAAATAAATATCGAAAGGGGCACCAGATTTTGGGGCCAATACCTCTGGGCACGAAACTACCCTAAGCTGTGTCGAATCTATTTTTAAGTTGTGATAAAAGTTTGTGAAGTGTTTCTCGTGTGTCGTGTCGTCTTGGGGTGCCCAAATGTGTAACAAACCAAAACAAAAGAGAATGAAAACTGTGAGAGAAAGTGTTGAGAGAGAGAGAGAAAGAGAGAGAGAGAGAGAGACAGAGAGAGAGAGAGAAGATGAACACCAGATGGGGTCCCAAACCCCCTCCAAGGCCCCCCCCCTCTATTGCTAGAGACTCGAGAGGTATTTGCTTTAGATTGCACAGAGTCTGGTACAATGGTTCTAAATGCTGAGATGCTTGATGACGGTTGCGGTAAGTGCGGAGACTGCGAGGCTAATGGACTGAAATCTGGAAACTCTATGGCTATTGACTGAGACCTGCGAACTGCGGCGAGGCTAAGGGCTGATCTGCTATCGTCGGTGGCTGAAAACTGAAAAATGCTGACTGTTCTGAGGGCTGAAAACTGGAAATGCTGGTGTGGATGCGGTGAGGAATGCGACCGCGACGAGGCTATAGGCGGTCCGCTGAGGTTTTGCTGCGGAATGGGCTGAGGGCCGAAGTAAAACGCTGATGCTGATTTGGAAAAATGCCGCCGCCGCCGAAAACGCTGATCCAAAACGTTGGAGGTGCTGCTGAGAAAACGCTAGTGTTGATGAACAACACCAAGTACTTTGTACTATTGGTACTGAGAGGCTTTGCTTCTCTAATCCTCTTCCTTCTTCATGTGCCCAAGGGGCTGGTTATATAGGTGCATAATGCTGGGTCGAGCAGGCACAAGGAGCCTCCACGACCAAGAATTTGAAATGCCATTTAATACTAAAAATGCCTATAAGAGGTGGTTCACGCACAGTTGGGAAAATGGTTCCATGCGGTGAAAATGCTTATGCTTGGTGCTAGGTACTGATGCTGATGCTAATGGGTTGTGCAATCAGAGGGTATGCAACTACTCTTAAGTGCTTGGACATGCACATTTTGCGTACAGGCTCACAAGGTTGCTAGAACACTTCCTAGGCTGTCCAAAACCCTAGAAATAGGAGTTACAGCTTGTCCACATGCACAGAGAGTTAGATGTGCATGTGACATCCCTCCCTTTTCAAGGTGAGGTTCTGTACGGGCGTGGGTCCCGCGATACTTGAACTTGAAGAATGTTTGTAGTGCTTACTTCGGTGCAGAATGATCTGCTTCGGCTCCATGTCTTCAATACGATCTCGGGCTCATCATCTTCAAGAATTTCCTATGGGGGATTTCCCTGAAAGCACTTCAAACACAATATCATAGACACATCTGTTACTTGTCGAGTGATTGGAAAAAGACTATGCTTCCTAAATGATTGTGGGTGGAATGCAAATGAAAAATGTGTCGGAATGTCAAACCTTTCACCGAGTACATGCCAAAATTGCGATCTGAACTTGATTTTTCGACCCAAAACTATCAATTTTGGCAAACCAAAACGGGAATACCAATGCTTGATGGACAAACGTGTGAGTGCTTTTGTGGTGACTGTGTCTTGCTAAGAAATGAGCATGCAAAAATGATTAAACATGACTGACTGATGAAACATCTTGAATTCCTTGAATGCAAGCTCTTTATCTTTTCTACAGTGATCTTCATGCATTTGTGCTCATCCGTGAGTGAATCATGTGCATCGTGCAATACGACATTTCTATTAAAAGGTGGCACAGAAAGACGGTGACGAAAGTACAAGAGACCGTCACGAATGAGAGACTCAAACAATGCATACTAACCAATCATGTGAACAAGAGATACTTCCTGAATGGGTAATGTGGATCTCGACTTGAGAGGCAAGAGGTCATGCGTGACTGATCGTATCTGCAATTGGATTAGCTCTACTAGGAACACAATCAATCAAACCACCAAATTGCTCACAAGACTAGAACCATCTAGCTTGACGGTCACTCCAAGGTGTACTCGATACAGACTGGAGCAACTTGACGGCTTGATGATCCTTACAAACAATGAAATCTCTATCATGCACAAATTGCGTGTCATACTCAGGTGAAGGAATGACAGAAAGAGATTCCTTTTCGTGCACTGACTGATTCTTTTTTGGACTATGTGATTGTACTGAGAGAGACTATGAGACTGCTTGTTTTATCCTCTTTCAAAACATGAGAGTGAGAGATTAATGGCACAAACGGAATGTTCTTGTCACTGCAAAGAACCACGGGAGTGACACCTTCGACAGTGAGAGAGAGTGTTTTCTTTCCAACCAACTTGTGGATCATAATCTTTCAACCAGTGGATGCCAAAAATCATATCACATCCTTTTGAGAGGAGAAACCAAACTTTCGACGAAAACCAACATTTTGAACTAAGACTGTCACATTATTAGGATATTCAAGCGTGAATGAGCAGTGAATGCCAGGAGCAAATCCGGAGATCACAATAGGATCTATTGGAAGGGCTTCTGAACGTGCGCTCTTCACGAGAGAGTCATTGATCACATCATGCCTACTACCAGAATCAAACAAGATCACAATGCGTTGACTATTCACATGACAATAACCATGCATGAGAGGCTCATCTACATGATCACTAGAAACTTGGGACACATTAGTGTTCTCATTTATTGCATTAATAGAAGATGTGGATTCTGTGGGTTCTTTGGGTGCTGTTTTAGGACAATCTCTTTTCATGTGACCTTTAGTATGACATTCAAAACATCTTTCTTCCTTTCCATATTCGATTCATTCTTCAAGACATAACTAACCTCCTACTATTCCTTGAGCAAATTTTTCGCACGGTGTCAACTTAGGGGTTTCCTGAGTTTTAGCCTTTCCTTTACTATCACTGTGAGGTGAAGAGTTCTGTGCTCTAGGTGTAGTGGAAGATTGAGAAGAGGAAGAATCACCGTTGTTTTTATCATTATTCTTACCATTCGGTTGGTTCTGAGGGGTACTTGACTGGTTCTCCTTCGGCTTACCTTTTTTGTGCCTCATTTCTTGTGCTAAAGCAATTCTGATGGTGTCATTGTAGTCCTTAGGGTTGAAGACTTGCGCATTGAACTTGATATACTCATCCGACCCAAAGAGGAAAGCCTCCTTGTGATCCTCATCCAACTTACGCAATTGAACGCCAATCTGCAAAGTACGGTTAGAAAAAGACATAACAGGAGTGCCATTTTGCTTAAGGCCGTGCCAACCTTCTTATAACTGATCAAGGTACTGTGGTGGCATAAAACGAGCCTTGAGCTTGTCCTGGAGGTCGACCCAACTGAGAGAAAGGGGTATGCCGTGCGCGGCATGCTCAACCAACTATGACTCTTGCCAAGCTTGATACCATTTAATGGCTATATATACATGGCAACAGTCAAAACTTTACTCGTGCTAGTTTTCTTGTTAGTCACAAAGTAAGCATTAAATTGATCCAACCAAGAATGAATCACAAAAGCATCCATCTTACCATCCTTACTAAACGTCAACTTCTCAGTGAGACGGGATTGTTGGAGTTGTCGTCTTTGCTTGTGTTACGTGATGACTCGTCGGCCTCCTTGAGTGGCCCGGTCTTCGGGGAGAGCATATGTAGGATCAACTCCTGCATGCGTTGATCCCGTTGCGCCTCTCGCTCTAACTGCATAGCCGCTCGCTTTTCTTCGGCTGCTATGTATTGAGCCTTGCTTGCTTGCTCACACTCGAGCTCCATAGCTGCCCTTCGCATTGAGCTTCGCGTGCTTGTTCACGCTCAAGCTCCTAGCTGCCCTTCGTTCTTCACGGTCTCTATCCACGGTGGGACGCTGAGCCTCTTGTTGTAGCATCATCTCCATAATAGACTTGACCAAAGTCTCCATAGGGCTTGGTGCAATCGGTGGCATAGATGGGGATGGGGGAGGGTCGGGGAACAATCCTCTTGGTGTAGACTTATGTCGCCTCCAGCTCCGCTCTCATTATCTTCACGCAAAGTATCCATTCCGCTTTTGGGTTTGACCATGCACTGAGTACTTGGGGTACTTGGGTTCTTGGGTACTTGGGTTCTTGGGGTACTTTGAGTACATGGGTACTTGGGTGCTTGGGGTTCTTGGTACTTGGTATGGTTTGCAATCTGCGTTTAAGAAGGCTTTTCTCTTACCCAAGCTCAACTCCTTCCTGCGGGTGCACCCCTTGGCGGCCTTGCGCTCACACCAAGGTTAATTTTTCCCACCTCACGTCGATTGGCTTGCTAGTAAGTGCAAGGTCCGCTCTCAATGAGTGGAAAAGAGGAACGAGGGGAGGCTGGACAAGCCCTTCTTTTCTGGGTTACTTGGCACTCTTCAAAAACACAGATTAGGGATCGACACGCCCAAGTGGTCTTGGGTTACGTGCGATCACAACAAGCAAAAAAAATTTCTGTGGTTCTTTGTGCTTCTTTCCTTGAGTGATGATATTGAACACTACCAAAGAGCTCTAATATCAATGTTATGTGCGGAAGATGGTGTATGCTTAGGATGAGTGATCAATGTGTACTCAAGGTTCCTTTGCATTGAAGGGGAGAGAGAGCCCCCCTTTTCTAATTTATGAGATATTGTGCAATGGACCAAAACAAAAGAGAATGAAAACTGTGAGAGAAGGTGCTGGATGAGAGAGAGAGAGAGAGAGAGAGAGAGAGAGAGAGAGGATTGACATCAGATGGGGTCCCAACCCCCCCTCCAAGGGCCCCCCTCTCTAGCAATAGAGAGGTATTTAGATTGCACAGTCTGGTACATTGGTTCTAAATGTTGAGATGCTTGACGATGATGACGATGCCGCCGCCGCCGCCGCCGCTTGCGGTAAGTGTGGAGACTGCGAGGTTAATGGGCTGAAATGCGGAAACGCTATGGCTACTGACTGAGATCTGCGACTGCAGCGAGGCTAAGGGCTGATCTGCTATCGTTGATGCCGACGATGGCTGAAAAGTGAAAGAAGCTGGCTGTTCTGAGGGCTGAAAACTGAAAATGCTGGTGTGGATGCGGCGAGGAATGCGACCGCGACGAGGTTATGGCTGTCTGCGAGGTTCTGCTGCGGGACGGGCTGAGGGCCGAAGTAAAAGGCTGATGCTGATCTGGAAAAATGCTGCGGCTGCTGAAAATGCTGATTCTAAAACGCTGGAGGTTCTGCTGAGAGATGACCAACACCCGAGGTGCTTGGTACTGCTGGTACTAAGAGGGCTTTGCTTCTCTGATCCTCTACCTTCTTCAGGCGCCCAAGGGGCTGGTTATATGGGTGCATAATGCTGGGTTGAGCAGGCACAAAGGCAGCCCCCACGACCAGGAATTTGAAGGGTCATTAATACTAAAAATGCCTATAAGAGGTGGTTCACGCGCATTTGGGAAAATGGTTCCATACGGTGAAAATGCTTATGCTTGGTCCTAGGTATTGATGCTAATGCGAATGGGTTGTGCAATCAGAGGGTATGCAGCTACTCTAAGTGCCTGGACATGCACGTCTTACGTACAGGCTCACAAGGTTGCTATAACACTTCCTAGGCTGTCCTAAACCCTAGAAATAGGAGTTACAGCTTGCTCACATGCACATAGGGTTAGATGTGCACGTGACAAAGAACCTCCAACCGAATTGCCAAAGGAGGAGGTTAAATATCTCAACCGGAACAAAGCATGAGGAATTTCTAGACATTAAGTAGAGCATCCCACTTGTTGAAGGTGGCTATTGATAATGGCAGAGTCAAGCACATCTTGACTAGGAAGGCAAGATAGGAAACTGAGGCCAACTTGAGTGAAGAAGCAGACTGCAGTTGGAAGGAACTTGGCAGACAAAAGAGAGGGACCCCACCAAAAGAAAACACGCACACACTTGTACATATGGTTGTCATTCTCTGCTCTTAACCAATACTTACCTTATCTGACCTTCTCATAAAGCTTGGACTTCTTGTGGGTCTTGGGCTCATAAGCTTTTAAGAGAGAAGGAAAATGATGAACTCAGATTCATAGTCACATGAAAACACGTTTCGTCCCTTCAAAATGAAATGAAACCTGAAACGCTCGAAACATTTCGAAACAAACTCGAAACAAGGGGACGAAACATATTTCTCAGGTTGAAAAGAAAATTAGACCCCTTTTTCTTTTCAACCTGAGAAACATGTATACCTACTAGATGAATCCAAGATAAGCGAGATTCACCCTTAAAGGAAAGTGCAAGGTATCAACCCATGGTAGTCACCGACAAGACAATATAACCATCAGCTCCATCATGCATAGTATTGGCTAAATACCACGACATCCCCACTAACGTCGTCAGTGCCCAATAGTGGGTGTAGAACTAGGTACTAACATATGCTCCCAAGCACAACACACACCACACGCCAAATGCTTGCAAGTGTTATCTTGAAAACCTTAATTGCGTTTTCAATTGGCTAGTTTTTGTTTATGTTAGAAATAGTAGATCTCTATTGTGGTACGTTTGATAGAGTTGTCTTGTGAGAATTTTGGGTCATTTTAAAGCATGTACGTTTTCTATTAATCCTCGAAGTGATTTGGGAGATACGATCTGTTTGGAAGTCAGTTGTTTCTTTTGACATTCCTAGTCAGTCGTAATGAGGACTATATATCATTTACCGACTTAAGGCTTGCTTCTTTTGTTTCAGGACAATGATGATTTCTTTGAACTTCTGTCATCAAAACTTTTGGTGGAATCCAGGCATTCAGTTGCAGTGAAAGCCGGAGCAGCAAGGCTGCTGCTGGCTTGTTTATCTTGTGGCATGGTAATGGAAGCCAACTTTTTTTCTTTTTTTGGGATGTTTTTTTGTGTGTGATGCAACGGTGTTTTGACCAAGAGTTACACATGATCTTCTGATTACCTGCAGTATCCAGATGTGTTTGATGAAGCAGTTGTATCCAACATAAAACAGTGGGTTATTGAAGATGCACCAAAGTCTACAAGTGATGGAGTTTCATCCAAAAAGCCTGGAGCGAGTAAAGCAAAAGGCATTGTATCGACTGATTGGG